>NW_027526204.1:25968992-26626492 GCF_048455015.1 Haemaphysalis longicornis | reverse complement strand
GAACTTGCCCAGGTTTGCGACCCTCTAAGCTACAAGGAACCGGTCACAGGCTTCGGCGATCTCTTTTGTGGACTTGCATTCCCTCTCCTTGATGAAGATTGCCAGCTGGGAGGAGCAGCACCATAGAACTTGTTCAGCGATCATCTTGTCGCGTACTGCCTCGTATGTCTTGGGCACCCCAGACATCTCCAACCACCGGTCGAAATATCCAGAGAGGCGGGAAACAAGCTTGGTTCCAGTTTCTCCGTCCTCAGCTTTGGCCAGGCGGAACTTGTCGTTATACCCTTGAGGGGTAAAACAAAACCGCTGAAGGAGAGCTAGCTTGACCTTCTGGTAGTCCAGCGAATCTTCTGGCGTCATTCTTCCTATCACGGAGAGGGCGTCACAGGTGAGGCAGGTGCTGAGTCCTACGGCCCATTTGTTCTCCGGCCATTTTTGCGCGCGCGACCCTCTCAAACCTAAGCAGGTACGCATCAAGGTCATCTCTACGCTCGTCGAATGGAGGTATGAACTTGTGGGGGCTGGCAGAAATCGTTGGTTCTGCCTGAGGCGCGCCTGCAACAGAGCCATCAGCTTGCGGGTTATTTCGCGCACCTTCCTGGAGCCTTAGGTTAAGCAGCAGGTTCTCGTGCCTAACACGCTCCAGATCTGCTGCTGCCTTCACAGCCTCACGTTCTGCTGCCCCTTGGTCTCAACCGGTCTTGTTCCGCTTTCACCCACTCTCGCAGCTCGGCGTCACGGAGTCCTAGCTCCTTTCCACTTGATACAAGCTTTTCAACCTCCATTTCGCTTCTCCGGCAGGAACTCTGGCGCAAATCTCGTCGTCCTCTCTAGATGTTGTTGAGAGGTCCTGTTGCGGACGCCAGTTGTGATGAAGTTCGGGTTAGCCGAGACACGTGCCAGAAGTCATAAGGGTCGGAGACATGGCATGGATGAAGAATGCGGTGGTTGTATTGTCGGAACGTGAGACACGTGGTGCGCGGAACGAAAGAAAAAAACCAAATAATAAGACTGGGAGAAAGGAAAGAGGACAGCAGTTCTTGTCAGTCCTAGTCGCGCTAGTCCAGTAACCTTAGTCGGGTGCGGCGTCAGCGCCTAATGCCAACCCAACGTGCTCACGTTGCTGCGCAGCGTCCGATGAGGTCCAGTAGCGCCAGGCACGGTAGAAGTGGCAGCAGGCACAGGTAGTGGGGTGGATGCAACGGGTGGTCTGCCCGAAGAGGTTGCGGCCCCCTCCTGGTTGGCCCGACCACCAGGCGACCCGGCGCAAGGCGCGGATGCCCGGCACAGTGACAGACACGGGTATCCGGCGCTGTGGCGATGGCCCTGTAGCCCCGGCAAGAGCTGTCGACGTCCCGGCGCGGTAGCACGGGCGCCGTTAATGGGTTTCTTCGCGATTCCAAGCGCGACCCCGAGCTCGAGCCGATGTCGCCATTCCGTGTCCCTTCTCGCACTCCCGCTGCCTTCTCATCATCACCGCGCATGACATCTTGGCACATACCCGCGCACGGGGGATTGATTTGGCATCTCGTCACAATATACAATATTGGCTAGGGCAGCTCGGAACAATTCTTGATCAGTGGTACACGCAATTTCAGCAGGAAGGTGGTTCCATTACCGCGATGAACGCGGCAAGAATGACTGAGTGGCAGATTTTGTATGATGAGTGTTAATGCCAACCTTGTGATGGTGATCAATGTGATGGGAAATGCATAGTGGTTGGGGTAAGAGTTCGTTGCGCAGGGTGGAATGACGACATATTTTGTGCAGCAAGGTTATCCGAAAAAAGTTTCCTGCGTGATGATAAAGAGGGAAGGGAAAGGCTGCGTTTCATTGAAGATATGCTGGCAGTCCGGTTATACAAGGTGTCCCAGCTATCATGCACCAAGATTTAAAAAAAGAGAAATTGTGTAACTCGAAGAAAACCTAGTGCATAATGTTTGCAGTACTGTGAAGAAGCGGAGAGTAATTTTTTCGTTAATGAGACCTAATTAAATAATCGTAATTAATTATCTAACTCGAGAAATACTGTCCTAATCACTAAATTGTCAATGAGGCACTTGTAGGTAACCACGAGGGGCATCTAACTGCGCTATTTTCAGCGACGAACTAATTGCGTACTCATTTATTTTGACTGATAAAGGAAACCCGCGAAATATGAAAAATACCACGTGACGACGCTTACGCGCGCATTGTAAAGCAGCGTCCCCAAACAAAGCTGATTGAAAGCAACTGCTTCTCGTGTTACCCGCCCGAAGAGACAGCGCATCACCTTGATAATAGCATGCATGGAAGGAGCAGCAGCAGCAAGATTCGCGGGACGCGTGTGCAGATAAGGAACAAATTCGGTCGCGATTTCTTCTTTCTTTCTTTTGTCTATTTCATTCTGGCTAACTCAGAGGCAGCCTGTTTGAGGGCGTTGCTTTACGGTGCGCGCGGAGGCGCCGTCACGTGGTATTTTTCATATTTCGTGGGTTTCCTTTATCAGTCAGAATAAATGTGTACGCAATTAGATCATCGCTGAAAATACCGCAGTTAGATGCCCCTCGTGGTTACCTTCAAGTGCCTCATTGACACTTTAGTGATTATGAGAGTATTTCTCGAGTTAGATAATTAATTAAAATTAGTTAATTAGGTCTCATTAAAGAAAAAATACTGTCCGCTTCTTCACAGTACTGCAAACATTATGCACCTGGTTTCTTTCGAGTTCCGCCTTTACTCTTTTTTTAAATCTTGGTGCATGATAGCTGGGACACCCTGTAGTTTGATAGAATAAAGCGAACGGAATTATTTTGAACAAGCTCGAGAGAAGCGACTAGATTTTCATGGCTTGGATCCCATACTGGTGCTGCGTATTCTAACCTGGGCCGTATTAAAGATTTGTAAAGCGATAATTTTACTGACGATAGGGCTCTGGAAAATTTGCGGCCTATATACCCTAACATTCTGTTAGTGTTGTTGATGATATGTTCAATATGTGTAGACCAGCTGAGGTTAGTTGTAATGTGCACTCCAAGGTACTTATATCAAGTAACTAGTTCTAAATCTATGTTGTTTAGGTAGTAAGTTGACTGATGCCTAGGGTTGCGGGATACTAACCTTACATTTTTTAATGTTTAATTTCATCAGCCAATTTTGGCACCAGTTAGAAACAGTGGTTAGATCAGACTGAAGGATTCTAGTGTCATCACTACTATTAATCGTACGAAATGTCACACAGTCGTTTGCAAACAAATAAATATTAGAGCACAATTTCGAGGGAAGGTCATTATTATAGAAAAGAAATAGAAGGAAACCAAGGACGGATCCTTGTGGGACCCCAAAGCGTACTTCCCTGAAAGAAGAGTTAAAGCCATTAGCATGAATAAATTGGGTGCGGCGGGTAAGGAATGATTCAATCCATTGTAGCACGTTTTTATCAAGATTGAGGTTAGTTAGCTTGTGAAGTAGAAATTGATGACAGACCTTATGAAATGCTTTAGAAAAATCTAAATAAATGCAGTCTGCTTGAGACGAACTCTCTATGATAGTGTGCAGTTTTTCAGCGAAGGTTATGAGCTGTGTTTCGCAGGAGTATGTTTTATGAAACCCATGTTGCGCTGGAGTGAAAAATGAGTTTGATTGAAGGAAATTTAGAAAATTTGTGAATAATACATGTTCTAGTAGCTTGCAGCAGGTACTAGTAAGGGAAATGAGGCGATAGTTAGTAGGAGAACATATATTTCTGGATTCATAGATGGGAACCACCTTCCCGATTTTCAATTCAAGAGATTAATCGAGTGATTGCTGAAAAATGTTTGCCAAGATGATTGAGATAATTACAGTTGTATTTTTTTTAAATTTAGCGTCAACACTGTCATAACCCTGTGAAGAATGAAACTTCAAAGTTTTATAAGAGCGGCATACCACGAGCGTCCGCGGTCACTGGTGGCATTGGGACATAATTGCAGTAGGGTAGGCGTGGCAAAGAGCTGTTGGATTTATGCGAAAAATTGTTTACAAATGTTTCATTAAGGATACCAGAACATTCACTTTCAGAAATATATTCACCAGACATATCTACGAGAGAGATGGATTCATTAGACGTCGGGATAATATTGCGCCAAAATTGTTTCACATTTGATGTTAGCATGGATGGTAATACAGTCGACATAAAATTTTATTTAGCGTTTTTAGAGCTGTCACATAGCTGTCAGAAGCTTCTTTGTAGGCAGCCCATTTTTGCATTGGTCTGGGAAAGTTTAGCAGTACGATAAAGACGTTTCTTTTTGTTTGATAGGCGTTTGATGCTTGTGTTGTACCATGCGCATTGTGCATGAGTCGTAAAGAAATGCGTGGGGGTGTACTTCTTGGTTAGTCGGCGATCTTAGGAAGAAAACATATCCCAGTTAGTTTGAACAGTTCGCTCATCGTAATTCTTCAAAAAAACATCAAGGAATACCGCGACTTCTTCATTTATGGCTTCAAAATTAGCTTTCCATTAGGGCCGTATTAATTTTCTTTTCATGCTACTAGTGTGGAATCCCGCATTGATACAGAATGTGAGTAACGGTCACTTAAATGCGGTAAGCATGGTGTAAATGGTGTTCGTTTTTACCATTTTTTCTTTCTTTATCTAATCTCCTTACTTTTATTGATCTACTCATCCTTCCTAATATTTAAATATTTTTTTCTCTACAAAAATTACCTAATTTCTTTCGGTAAGGAGCCCATTTCCAGGCAAATCCCCCTGAGTGGGTACGCGCCATTTCAACTGAACCATTACCACCATCACTTAGAGCTACACCTCTGCGCGATACAACCGCAGACCCCGAAACAATCCGGCTTGTGTCCTGAGAGATTCCATTATATACCGATTGAAACTAGGTAGTTAGGGAAGATTAAGAATAGCTAGAAAGATAAGGGAACTTTTATAATCGTATTTATCCGAACCAATTGCTACTTTCGGTTTTTTAATACCTTCTAAAACAACCCAATTAGTAGTCACCAATTTAGAACATGAAGTTTGATTTGTGGTGAGCACTCCGCAAAAGGTAGCGTTTCTCTTGCGGCCACATTTCCGTATGAGGTTCGTACACTTTTTTCCCGCCCTTCGAAACAATCGTTAACATATGCCTGCCGTACAACCACTTAATTCCGTCGGGAGCCAGTTACCCTTGAGGTGCCGTCGACCACGTTATTCAAGCCATCCCAAGGCAGCGCGCAATAAAATCGAAGCTGCGCTAAAGCAGGCCCAAAACAACCGTTGCTAAAGCACACTACAATGCACTACCGCCGACGACGCCGGTAAGCGAGCAGGCTCTTCCGTTCGGGGGACGCTAGGAAAAGTCACCCCGCCATCTACAATGGGCTCCGTAAGTGAAACCCTCGTTACTCCGCGCCGCCTCTAAGTGTGCTATAGCCAGATATGCTATAGCCACTTAGTGGTGCTATAGCCGGATGAAGTATCTGTCCTGTCGCTTAACCAGGCAACACGGGAAAAATATGTTATGAATCACATACTCACATTTATTTCGTTGGGCAAGAAATTTTAGGGGCGCTTTTCAATTTCGGGTTGAAATGGTTTGAAATTTGCTTTTAAAAGAAAGTATGCATTCGCAGCTGGACCGTAAAGATATAAATGTACCTAGCTACCTTTTTTGTGGTCATTCAAGTTTTTGAATATCAGTGTGAATGAATGGGTTCCATGTGACCCAAGTACACTCCAGTATGGGACGGATAATAGCACTGCATGGGGGGGAGACAAACTGTTGCTGTAGTCGATGTTAACGAACTTCATAGGACCGAAGTTTTAGAGGAATTTTGATGCTATACATTTTATGTTTAGGCAACATATAATTTTCGAAATCCACAAACCACAGTAATTTATTCGAGTTACTTCTGTCGGAATCGGATTGTCGGCAGACTATTGGAACAAAAAAACGTTTTTTTCAGTGTAATTCTCATGAAGACTTTGCTGGCAGGGTAAGAAATATCGGTTATTCGTCCCAAGTAGAAATAGTTTTATAAATTCTGGATTCAGTTTATTTGATCTTCAACTGAAGTGAATTTTTTATCGATGACACCGTCAGCGCACTCAACCTACTGTGAACAGAAAGGTGAGCGACAATATTGTGCCGAAGCACTTATGAAAATGAAATTTCCTGTCTGTTTACTTTTGTCTCTTGCATGTTGACTGTGTGGCCTTTCTTTTGACTTTTCCTTTGTGTTACCTCTATTACATAAGCAGGCCGTGTACTTTTTATAGACTGCCGGGCAAACAGCCATGATGTTTTACCTTTATATCTACAATGGTAAAAATTAAGTTTAATTTGCTATACGAAGATTTTATTTCGGTCGAGAAGTATAAAATTTTAAAACTGACTTGCTTTCTGGTCTTTCTGATTTCCGTAATGCTACTGCCCATGTGTGTACTAAAAGCAAAATGAAGTAAAAAATTTTGGCCTATTTCCCCTGTGTTGCCTCTAGTACATTGGATGGAAAATAGAACTTGAATTTGGTGTCTTTATTCTTTTTCAGTCTGTCATAATGCTGTTGCTTATGTATGTGCTGCAGGCAAAATGATGTCAAAAGCGTGAATTCTGTCCTTTGTGTTGCCTCTAGGACATTGGGTGGAAGATATAACTAATTGTTGCCTTACATTGTTTTTGAAGTGCCGTAAACTAAACAATCCTGCTGTGCTTCATCAAGTAAACATGAAGTCGAGCATGTAAACCTTAAATATGCTCGAAAGGTTAAGTTTTTCGCCCTGACTAGAGATAGTAAGAAACAATGCCGATGGTTTGTGGAAATTCTGGAGCAGTGTATAGGTTATTTTGTGCTAGTGAGGTCTGATAAATTTGCACAATTGATCTAACGAACTGGTACGTTTGTATGAAAGCGTGGCGTTAGAAGGATACACATTGAACGAGGCTTTTTGAAGTGCCTGCTCTCTCCGCTCATGAAAAAAAGTGGGAGAGAGAAGAATATATAGACCAGAACAAGTAGAAAGAAAAGAAAAACCAAAATAGAAAACAAAGCAATGAAAATAAAAGCAACCTAAAAAGTGGCTTCCGATATTCCTAGTGTGTGTTTTCCTTCAGCGTAGTAGTAAAATGGCTTATCCCTGCAACGAAATGTACGAAATGCTTCCTTGCAACGAAATGTAACGAAATGCTTCCTTGCAACGAAATGATCCAGAGGCATGTTTGTTTAAAACCCTTCATATGCGATCAATGCGTTTGCCATTTCAGGTTCAAGTGTGGCAGTGGCTATCCTGTCCTGTTAGGGGTAAAGATGAGGAGACACCTGGTGTGGCAGGCGGCAGTAGCACTTATGGATCAAACCTGAAGAAAACAGGGAGGTTTGCAAGAGCCATATGTGATTCATGTGATTTTCGTCAGCTTGCTCTTACAGAAACAACTGCAGCATGAACCAGTGACTGTGGAGCTAGCTGACATTTTTCACACGCAGCTGGCTGTTGGGCGCCGTTATTTGACAGCATGCAAAGGGCACTCAAAAGGTGGAAGCTTGTGGGGCACGTAGAGGACGGAAGGATAAAGGATTCTTAAAGGACGCAGAAAGTCGGTGGCGAAATTTCAATACAGGGTACACACAAGGGAATAATGCGGTCTGTTGCATTCTAGACATACAGGGGACACACAAAGGCCGTGTGGTGTCTGTTGCCTTTGGGAGATAGACTGGACTCATGGAGGACAGAAACACAAAGGACACTTGTAGGAAGCAGAAAGTTGGTGGCGAAATTCCAACACAGAGGAAACACACAGGACGCACACAGTCTGTTTCCTTCGGGACGTAGACTGTCTTTTGAATGAACATAGAAATTTTAATAAGGGAATGTAGCCAGAGTTTTCTTTCTCTTTGTGTTTGATAGCGTGTGGACGGTCACAGCTATGTCATCTTAGTTAGAAGAGAAGAGCACGCTTCCGTCTTCTTATTTTGTATGCCGCGCCACCTATCTAATTTGGTAGGAAGAGGGAGCCTGTCATGACTAAAATACACTGTCCTTCTTGTATCGCCAATGATGAAAATCTTATTAGCCGGTTCTTGTACGAGTAACTACGAAGTATAAAGGCTGGCAAGGCAAACGTTGAGACATTCGAGTTACTACACGTCTTTCATGGTTTTTTATTCTAGGGTCGAACGCGCCGATTCTCTGCAGGCGATAAGGCGCGCCGTAGGGGAGTCCTCCAGAATAACTTTGACCACCTGGGAACTTTAACATGCCTGAAATCTTGCACACACGGTTGTTTTTGCCTTTTGCCACTATCAGAAAAATGGTAGCACTTGCCGCGAATGGAACCCATGTCCTAGTGTTCAGAAGCGCCACGACGCCAGTCTGTGCGCGTTATTCCGTTGACTGCTTCTACGTCGCTTATATTTTCTTCGAGCTTCAGCGGTGCACACGCTCGCTACAATGAACGTTGGTCCTTGAACAATGCTGCATCTTGTCTGCATTCGTGAAATCTGATGAGGGTATTTGGTACGTGCACCAAAACCCTCTAACGTCGCCAACCAAGCAAAATTTATTGCAGCTGCTGACAGCAAGTTCTCCAACCTGAGGTCGGACTACCATCAACCCTGTAGTTCTGCAGAACTACCCTGTAGTTCTGCAGCAACCCCAGTAGCCACGATTGTTTGCGTTCGAAAGAACCTTAATAATTTCTGGAAGTTGTCCAGCCAGTCCAGGTAAAAACACGATGCGACCGCAGGAAAACACTATCACAAGTGTTATTTTATCTTTAATTGGCCTGGCATAGTTTCTTCGAGATTTACAGGGGCATCCGGAAGACATGGGAGTCATTCAATACTCTGTTTTAGAAACGTTCACGACTCTTGTAATTGCTGCAGACTCGCACGCAAGTCCCTAGTGAAAGCGTGCCTGTATTCGTTGAAAAGTGAAACCACTTTTTTGGCATGCAGACTAGAAAATTACGGGTGAGATGAAGCTCCGCTTCCTATTTGAGGCGAATACTGCGGCTTTTTGATTCCCTTTTCGCAATCCTCAAAATCCCAACAGTGAGACGACAGGATCACTCACGAGTGCACTCCCGCACGCCACACTCACCACTCACTAGTTAGTGGTGAGTAAGCTTCCCCGTCGTTTTGGGCCTACCAGTGCCAGTGCGAGTGCGGGAATATGCCAGTCGTTGTGAGCACCTCTCGCCACTCGCGAGTGCGAGTGCACTCCAAACTCGCCCGTGCTCAGTCCGCCTCACGAGTCACGATGTGCGACAGCGCTCGCGCTTCTTGCGTGATGTGTCAAGTTTACCGCGATTAGCACCACTCGCTGCTGGCATTGGTAGAAGGAGCCACTGGCTGTGGTGGTGGCTCCTGGCAATATCTACTCATGTGCACCGCCACTAGTCAAAGGCCCGTTTGTATTTACCCTCGGCAATTTGTCGTCACGATGCTCCTGGAATGGGGCTATGTGAGCGTAATTGTTCCCGTGGAGTGTTGATAAGAGAACACGATATAGATGGGCCTTTGACGCCATAATCCACTGATATTTCTCAGTGCCATGAATCACGGAGGGACTGCGGTGCACACCAATGCAAAGTGATGCTTCAGGTTTGTAAAGCCCAAGCAGTACAGGAAAGGTTTCCCAAGACTACTGTGCCTACGTCCCTTTCTGACATAACCGCCCAGCATCCAGGTTCTGGTTGCCACTAATCAAACGTTCAATAGCCATCATTCGGCCACCAGCACATCGGTATTTCTCATGCACCTGCGTTCAGACACACAACGGCAGCTACCCGGCTGCCAGATATTCAGTTTACTTTCGGGGCCGATGTTCTAAACAAGTACAGCTGACGGACACCACGGTTCATCCACTTTTCTCTAGGGAAGCCAAAGCAACGCAAGTGACTGGCCACATAATATTCGTATTCTTGTGGAAGTTAGTGTTAGGAAGGAGACAAGGCGGAGTGCGGCTCCTGTGCGTTCGCTCTCTCTATTGTGAACCGTGCGTCCAGGGGCATAATAACCATTTTCATGGGGCAACCAGTATTATGAAAGAATCCGCCCGACATATGGCCTAAGAATGTACGGTTTTCAGTTGGTTTGCGGCTTTCGGCCCAATCATGGCAACCAAACAGCCACAGAATATTTGGGAACCGGTGCTCCTGCGGAGACCAGCCGACGTAATGTCTCGGGTTATTCATACTACCTTCAGTAAGCGGTGTTAAGCCAAACAGTCGTACGTAATGGCCGCCGAGAACCCATGCACTTCTAGCATTCTAGCAACATGTTTTTGTGAGAAGACTGGCAGGTGTACATTCGGTTTTTTCTTCGGTGCGGAAAAAGCCGTAAGGGAGCTCTGGGATGCCGACGCGTTTTTATCCGCGCGGTGTTTGTACGCTTTAAACGAGCAAACTTCGCTAGTCAAGCAGTTATTATGGGTACTATCGAAGCAGCAAGGTTCAATATGAAACTGGTTATTACTAGATCTCCTTTTAGGCCATAGGAATACCATTTATTGCACCGAGAAGACTGTGCCAAACCGACGTACGAGCTAGGTCTTGCCAGTCGCCCGCCGGCATCGTCGACCCAACAGGTCGAGGCTATACGCGCTCTCGAGAAATAGAGAGAATTGGAGACTTCAACCCACCATAGATTTCCGACCCGAGATCGGCCTGCTTCACAGAACTTCACCGGACTACATGAGCGTCGAGCAAGCGGGCACCACACAAGAGCTCGACTGGCGCCATGTCAAGGACTCCCCAGCAAGCAAAAGCAAGACCTTGCAAAAGTGCAAGTTTATGCCGATTTGTCTGGCGATAATACGGTGAAAAACAGTGCTACTCTATTTTGTTTCTACTAAACATCGAAGTGGCTAACCTCGTGCATTTGAGCGCTGAACTTAATGCCCTGCACTATGTTACTACTTCTGATATTATGACTGCCTGTTTAAAAACAAGTGTTTTTTAAGCAACAGAGCCTTTGTAATGTTTGAGCCTGTATTTTAATTTAGTTGCGGTCTTTGAAGGTGAGTTCAGACACACTTTGGATATGACACATCTGGTTAAACATCATCTCTAGCATCTTGGTCAACAGGGATTTTATGAAGGTATTTCTTGCTGAATGCACCTTGTTGATTTCACGGATGACTTGGCTCTCGCAAGAGGTAAGCGTAAAGTAGTTGATTGTTTTTTCTTAGATTTCAAGAAAGCACTCTACCTGTTCTATGTAAGCTTCGTGTTGTTAAAGTGTGGGGCTATAAACTCAAATAATCGCTTCTTCATGGATAGCCCAGTATCTCTGTCTAAAACAGCAGACGGTCGTTCTCAGTGGTTATTCTTCCGGATATGTTCCCGTAACCTCACAAATTCCACAGGGCTCAGTTGTGGGCCCCGTTTTGTTTCTCCTACATAAATATTTTATTACTATCTGCTGCAAATCTTCGGTCAAAAATTTCTCGAGTTGCCGTATAGGGTACAAGACTATAGAAAATAAACGCGATTATATATACCTGAAGCATACGTTCCATGTAATAGCATCTTGGTAATGAATGAATTAATTTATTGTCAAGAAAAAGGAAAGGAAAGACCACCAGCCGGCGTAAATTGTCACACCTAGGGCTGGACACCGGAACGCCTGCTGGTGTGGGGGTTGGGGCAGAGGATGACAGATTCATAGAGAGGAGAGACACATGATAGAGGTGACATATTTACAGAACACAGGGGAGAGAGGGGCATATTTACAAGTTACCAGACACTCACACACCCACAGAAAGTCTGGAGCAAGGACAAAAAAAGAGAGAGAAAAAGAACTCGTAAAAGTTCACACAGTCATTGTGCCAGACAGTCAAGTGCCAGGCGGAGCCCTGAGGCATCCAGGTAGCCGCCCAGTGCCTCGTGGACGCTGTCCCTCTCCCTGGTGTTGCCCGGCGGCCATAGTAGCTCGTCTAGCCGCCAAGCCATTCCTCCCAGGGCGGCCAGCAGTTCCGGCCTCCCTGCTGCATACTCGGGGCACTCGAAGAGCAGGTGCGGCAGGGACTGGATAGGTGCGCGGCAGTGCGGGCAGCAGGGCTGTCGGCCAGCCCCAGGCGGTGCTTTCGTTCCGCCGTCCACACCGCCCCCACGCGGAGGCACAGGATTGCCGAACGCTGCTGTCGGGGCAGCCGTGCAGCCCGCACAGGTGTTGGGGCCTCTCCAGCAGCCAGCCGTGGGTCCGGGTGCTGTGCCCGCACGTGCCGCTGTATAACCAGGCGGGAGTCGTCCGCCGCTGCCTGGGCATCCGTGGCCGCGGGCGTCAGCTCGCGGGCCTCGGCGGCCAGCTCGTCCGCCCGCTCGTTGCCCTCGAGCCCGATGTGGCCGGGCATCCACTGCAGCCGCAGCCGGGCACCCCTGCCTGCCAGCCGCTCCGCCTTCTCGCGCACTCCTTGAACCAGAGCGGAGTGCGGGTTGCCCTCCCGGGTGCGCAGCAGAGCCACCCGGGAGTTGCACAGCAGGGCGCAGCGCTCGGGTGCGGGCTCCAGCTCCAGTAGCAGGTCCAAGCCCAGCTGTATCCCCACAAGCTCTGCCGTGGCGGAGGATGCGGTGTAGTGCAGCCGGGCCTGCCGGGTGGCCTCCCCCAGCACGGCGGCCGCTGTAGCGGAGCCCTGCCGCTGCCGCACAGAGCCATCCGAGTACGCAAGGGTGTGGCCCTCCAGGTCTTTCCAGACGACGGCCCGGGCCAGCTGCAGCAACCCAAAGTGGGGCGTTCGCCGCTTGCTGCGCAGGCCCGGAATCTCCAGGTGCAGCTCGGCCGCCAGGTCGGGAGGGCGGCTGGAGGGAACCAAGTCTGTAGTGCCCACCACCGTACCGGGCCAGCATGCGTCCATGCGCGAGTGCCGGTGGGTGCGCAGCCGCTGCAGCAGGGGCCCGCCCCCCTCGGCTCGGCGGAGCCGGTCAATGTGGCCCAGGGCCCTCTGCTCGGCCGTCATCTCCAGCGTCCACACCCCTGCCTCAGCCAGCGTCCTGTCGCATTGCGAGTTTCGGGGCAGGCCCAGGCAGGCGCGGACGCGCTTTCGATGGTCGCCCTCCAGCTGCCGCCAGTTGGGTCTCCGCAGGGTGACCAGCGGCAGCGCGTACATCAGTAGCCCCACGGCCGAGGCGCTGTACAGCCGCAGGGCTGTCTGCTGGGAGCAGCCCTTGTCTCGGGGGACCATCTTCCGCACAGCCGAGGTGGCCAGCTGTGCCCTGGCACGTGGCTCCTCGGCGGTCTAGCGGAAGTCCACCCTGTGGTCCAGGGTGAGCCCCAGGTAGCTCACCCTGGTCTTCCACTCGAGCTCCTCGCCGTCTATGTGGAGTTTCCTCGTCCGACCGCGGGCGGCTGCGCTCGGGTGCACAAGCATGGCCTCTGTCTTTGGAGCCGACAGCTGCAGGCCGACACCTTCAAGCTTGCACCGCACCGCATCCATAGCCGCCTGCAGCTGCTGCACGACCGCCCTGCCGTCTCCTTTCGGTCGAAGCTCCCACAGGGCAATGTCGTCGGCGTACACCGACATGTGTACCCTGTGCCCCCCCCCCTCTGGGCAGGCAGCCTGGAAGGGCTGCCATCACCAGGTTGAAGAGGAACGGGCTGATGACGGAGCCCTGTGGGGTGCCAATATCCACTGACCGAGGTGCCGACAAGACGTTCCCCACCTGCACCTGCGCCGTCCGGCCCGTCGGGAACGCCTCGACGAAGCCCCGCAGCTTCCCCGCAATTGCGGCCTCCTCCATAGCCAAGGAGATGGCGGGGCGCTGCAGGTTGTCGAAAGCGCCCTTCACATCGAGCAGCACCAGGGCAGCCACCTGCCTGGTGGCACGGGCGTGTTCCAGGGCCGCCACCACGTCAGTGATGGAGTCGGTCGCCGCTCGGTGCTTCTGAAACCCCGTGAGCTGCTCCGGGATCGCCTCTTCCTCCACCACGATGGCCTCCATCCTGCGCAGCGCCACCTGCTCCAGCAGCTTGCACCCGCAGGAGGTGACGGCCACGGGACGATATGCCGTGACCGCCCAAAGGCCCTTCCCCGGCTTGAGGATGGGCCTCAGGATGGCGAGCAGCCACTCGGGCGTCAGCTGCCCCGTCTCCCAGATGCGGTTGTAGGCCACCAGGAGCTTGCCGAACCCCACCTTGTCCAGGTTGCGGATCATCTGGTAGGTGAGGCCGTCTGCCCCTGGCGCCGACTTGCGCTTGCAGCTTCGGAGGGCACTGCGGAGTTCGCCCTCCGTGATGGAGGCGTCGTTGAGCGGGTGACGTCCCTCGGGCTCCTCCGGCGCAGCCGCGGGCCTTGGTACCGCCCGGTGCTGTGGCAGGAAGTGATCCGCAAAAAGTTCGGCCAGCTCCCCAAAGCTTGCCTGCTTGCGGATGGCCAGGGCGGCCCGAGGGTTGCGGTTTATCCGGTGCTTCAAGATGGAGCGGAAGATGCCCCAGAGGCGACGGCAGCGCGGGTCTGCCTCCGAGCTGACACACAGCTCGACCCACCGTTGCCGGTTGAGGCGGTGGGCATGTCGTCGGCATGCCCACTCCGTCCAGTCTGCCCTGTCCCCCGAGCGCTACGGCCACCGCTCGGCCGGTTCCGTACCGCCCGCAGCTGCAGCAGCTTCAGGTCTGGAATGGTGGTGGTCCCCTCGGCGACGGTGCAGCTCCGTGTGGCTCGCCTGGCGCAGCGAACCAAGCCCCGGAACATCTCTGCTCCCTCCCCCAGCTCGTCCTCAGCAAGGCAGCGCCGGAACTGGTCCCAGTGGGTGATGTGGTGCAGTGCGGGCCGTCTGGCCGGCTTCCCAGGTGGTGCCATGTGCAGCGGCTAATGGTCGGAGTCCCATGTGCTGGGCTCCCGCCACCAGGTGGCCCCAACCCCGGCTTACACCAGGCTGAGGTCGATAGCAGTGGCAGTGCGACTGCCACGCCTAAAGGTGCACTCACCGGTGTTCAGCGCAGTGAGGTTGAGGCACAGCATGGTGTCCCACAGCTGCTCTCCCCGCGTGTCGATCCTGCCATCTCCCCAACCAGTGTGGTGGGCGTTGAAATCACCACAGAGGAGATGGCGGTCTGCGCATAGAGACACCAGCTGATCCAGGAGGCCCGAGTCCCAGCTCTGGCATGTACGCACATAGACACTGCACACAGTCATGTCAACACCCGTGCCTTGCCGTAATGTCACTGCCACGCACTCTTGCACATTTGTTGTCATCCCACTGGTGTTCAGCGCCGCGTGCTGCACGCAGTCGCGCACGAACACGGACGCGCGCGAGGGTCCTGGGGGATGGGCTGGCTCGCTGCACGCCGCCAACGAGCACTGCGCGTTGTCGCAGGCCGTGGGACTGTGGTATCCCGTATATCCAGGCAGCCTCAGCTCCGAGCCTTCTCCCGCACGCACGTAGCTCTCCTGCTGTGCTACCACGTCGGGCCCGTGCTGCAGCAGATATGCGCTCGGTTCTGCGTGACGGGGGCGAAGCGGGTTCACGTTCCACTGCAGCACAGTGGGCACTTGAGGCTGCGTGCGGCGGCTCCTAGCCATGGCGGTGCTCGGGGTGCTGATGTCCCTGCGCAGCCTGGGCGCACAGGCGACGCAGGTGAGAGTCCGCCAGCAGCAACTCCCCCAGGGTGCGAAGCACGAGTGTGAGGCCCTTCTGCTGCTACCGTCGACTCCATCGTCCTCGTTTCGGCCGCGCAGATACTGCCTGGATGCTGCCGGGAGCTGCCGGGAGCTGCCCACATCACCAGCACCTCCAGTCGCGATTGCAGCTCGCGGTGGCGTGATCGAGCCGCCCACATTTGCCACACTGCAGCGGCTTTGGTTTGCAAGGCCTCACCGGTCGTCGCCGCTTGTACAGCGCGACTTCCGCAGGGGGTATCGGCGCCGCGAAGCGCAGATACACCGCAGTCCCCCTGCGAACAGCCGACTGCACAGCCACAGGCGTCTCGAGGCAGGCGACGATGTCCTCGGTCGTGATAGTATCGTCGTCGACCACTATGACGCCCGTACTGCGCGACGCTGGCTCTCGGGGGCTCACCTCCATGCCGCAGATGTTGGTTGTGGTCAGGAGAGCCTCCAGAGCGTCCGGTGTGGCCGCGTCCGCCGCTACGACGTTGCGGCGAGCGTTTACGCGAACGTCGATGACCCCAGGCAACTGCGTGAGCTGCCTGGCGATAGCGTCGCTCTTCTGCTCCCCGAACGCCGTAGAGGAGACCTTCGTGCGGAAGAGGACCGTGCCGAGGGCTGTGGAACGGGCCGGGAGCATGGGCCCATCGTTCCTCATCTTGCGGGCGGCCTTCCTGCGCTGCGAGCGCGACAAATACAGCTGCCAGGACCCTTCGTCGGCTCGTTTGTTTTGGAGGCTTCCGCCACTGGCCGCCAGGGGTGGAGGCTGCGCTTTTGTTGCGTCTGCGCCCGTGGAGCCCTTGGCGTGCTCAGCACTGCCGGCCGCTGCGGTGGGGTCGAAGTACGCCCCGGCCAGCCTGCCGCGTCTCCCCTCGGAGGCTGTACCACGCGGCCGGCTGTGAGGCGCATAGGTCGGCAAAACAGAAAGAAATCACTCAAACTCAATCACAATTTTTTTCATTCACGCTGTACTCAATCAAACTCAGACTCAAAAAGCTCGTCTGTTCACAAAATCACTCGTACTCACTCATCAAATACTCATTTGTAATCATACTCACGTGTACTCAAACTCATTTGTCCTCACGAGTATTCGTACTCAATCTGTACTCATGAGTACTGACTCTGTACTCATGAGTACTCAATCTGTACTCATGAGTACTACTCATTGCGCACTCATGAGTACTCAATCTGTACTCATGAGTATTCAATTTGTATTACTCACGAATAATCAACTTATCTGCACTGTTAGCTAGGTCGTATCTCGAATAGAAGAATAAATAATAAAAAATAAAATGTTTAATTGATTAGAAAAACACAGGTTACATATATATCAGGACAGAGGAAGAAAACGTCTGACGCGGTGCACTGTCGGAGGGCGACTTACTGCGCGAAGGCACGTACACGTGAGAGAGCGAAACAGAACGTAAGCAGTCGCGTTGCGTCTGGCGTCTCCTCTTGTTTCAGGAATAAAAGAACGAAGTCTAGGTCGGGTGGGGCTCAGGGGAGCTCGGGACTTTTCGGTGCGGCCGTGGCCGTAAACTGCGGTATTGTGCGTGTCTTCGGGTGGCAGCTTTTGTCATCCGTTTTCGTTTCCGGGCGCGCTGATACTCTCGTAATCGTGCTCCAAATCTGAATTGTGCCGGCCTGCAGGCACAATGAAACGTTCGCGTAGATTGACGTCCGTTCGTATCCAGATCACTCCGCTTATTCACGGATTGTCGATGCTGGCGCTTGTTTTTTATTGTTCCGGGTACTAGAAACTTCGTTAAGAGGGTGTTCGTCTCGTTGAGTTTCGGTGAATTTGAAATCTGCTTGATTTTATTGTGTGTGTGCCGTGGGATTGCCTTCGTCAGTCCTGAACTTCACAGTGTTTACGGGGTTGCGTTAGCCGCGCCGCTTCCGTCAGCGATTGTGTTTGTGTAGCTCGTCGCGTGCTTGTTGCTTGTGGGGGCGTAGACGTCCGGTTTGTCCGGTGGCGAGCTGCGTTGTGTAGGGATGACATAGTTCGGCGCGTTGAGGACGCTGCTTGAATTTTCGTGTGCGTTGCGTATGGTGCGGGAGCCGTTTGGCTTTTCGTTTAGTGTGCGGTAGCGTGGCGTTTTCGTAGTGTGGCATGGCTGATCGGTCAAGGTCGTTGCGGCTCCGGGCTCGCAGTCGCAGTGGTTGTTTCGGAAGTGAAACCGTTGTGGTGGGGAAGCAGGCGTGGTTCATGCCGTCAGTTCGGTCCCACATTCCTTGGTGTTGCAAGCGTGACTTCATCGTTAGGGCATTCGATGCCTTCGTCTGCATCGGGTTCATTTGTTTCGTTCTTGCCGTGTCGGTGTCGTCGCTCAAGCCCTCGTCTTTTGCCCGTTGTTTCTTGAATGCTATAATCGCTATCTCTCCCATACAAGCTAGCAGGCACCGTTGGTCCGGAGTCCGCTTGCTCACGGTTGCGTCCTCTTGTACGAAGTGGTGTTTGTCGTGTGAGTCTCGGTCGGAGCGTGGGTGCCGGGGATCTTGTTCGTTCTAGCTCGGACATGCCGCATGCGCTGGCCGTGTCGTTGTCGTTGACAGGCCTACCTGCACGAGTGTTATGTCGTTCGTCCGCTGGACATCGGGCTGGCGCAGCGGGTGTGGAGAGCTCGTACGTTCCGGTAGGGTTGAACTGCGTGCGCTGGGTCTATTGTTGCTTGTGGCCAGGTGATTTCTGCGGTTGTAACATTCGCTGGCCAAGTACGGATAGCAGCAGTGAGAGCGAAGGTTGTCGAGAATAGTAGTTTCCTCCGTGTGTGCTGGCTTGGTGGCGTTCCGTGCGCTGTGCATTTCGTTCGCCGTGGTCAGCTCCACTGGTTCAAGTTGGATGTCGTTCGTCGCCTCTGGTGCGTTTCGTGCGCTGTGCGTCTCGTTTTATCTAGGAAACTCCCCTATAATTGGTGTACGGTTGTTCGCCACGTATGGTGCATTTCGCCCGCCGTGTGTCTTGTTCGCTTGTCGTGGCCATATCCACCAATCCAGATGTGATGTCGTTGGTTGCGTGGACCGGCGCAGTGACAGCACGAGCGATAAATGTACGTACTGGCTCCGTTGCGTTTCATGCTCTCAGCGTTCCGTTCGTGTACGTCTGTACCGGAATAGCGGGTGCCAGGAACGTGGTTCCTTCTGGCTCGTGCACGCTGCGTACGTTGCGCGTCTCGTTTCTCGTTGCTGGAATGACCTGCGCGTGGGCGATGTGGCTAGTGGGCGATGTAGCAGAGCCACGTGTGTTCGCTATCTCGCCAGAAATGCACTGACCTTCTATGCGTTTCCGTAATCGTGGCGATTACCTGGAAGAGGTCCGGTGAGCACGCAATCGCAATTTTGTATGCGTCGTCTCGTTTTGTGCGTGCCATCGTGCATTCTGCCTGTGTCCGTATCTCGTGCAGTCCAGGCACCGTGGGAAACGTGCTGCCGGCTCTCGCCAGTTGTCTCTGAAAACTTTCTCGTTCATCCCGCACTCCTAACAACTGACCTGATCATATTGTCAAGTTCCTTAAGATCGTTTTGTCGTACCTTGAGATAGGGCACTGCATATGTTATGCGGCTGATGACGAAGGCTTGCACTAGGCGGAGCGTCTCGCATTCCTGGAGGCCCCCGTGTTTGCCTGATACTCAACCGATCATGCGGCTGATTTGTTCACACGTGGATTTAAGTTTGTTAAGGGCATGGGCGTTATTGCATTTGTTATTACTCCTTTCTAAAACGTCCACCGAACGTTTAACACAGCTCGGGATGCACAATACGATCACTGAGCTCATAGAGGCTCAGTACACGAGTCAAATCATGCAACTGTCAATGACAACTACTGGCAGGCAGGTCCTTGAAGATCTCCGCATCGCTCTACCCCCTACCACTGAAGACAGAGCGGACATCCCTCCCCCTTGGCGCCGCAAACTAATCGGTAAACTTTTGCCCCGTAATATGCATCCTGACCGAAACTCAGGAAGAAGGCAAGCCCGAGCAACAGCCATAACAAAACAATATGGCACCCGTAAAGGCGTATAGGCCTCCTGCGCTGGAGTTTTGGCGACATGCAGCGCCCCTAGCGGCCGACGCCTCTGGGTAGTACAAAAGCAGACGACCCTCGCCGCCCTCCATGTGTTTTCAATTACAGGCCAGAGTGAAAGTTGGTTGTGGCGCTTTGTAGAGCGTTTAAATAACTGCTTACTGTCTGAAATACCCCTTAAAGTAGTTGCAGAGGATAAACAAAATAGTATCCGCTAAAATAAGCCGATTTGTCGGCTTTCTTTTGAGCGAGCTGTCGTGGTGGTCGCGGCGTGGGACAGTATCGACAGGTCGGGTTGTTTAACTGTTTGACGACAGTTGCCGTTTTTTCTTCTTGCGTGCGGTCGACAAAGGAAAGTTCATGAGTAGCAGAAACACGGAACGCTGCTCATCCTATATCCTGAGGTAACTGCAAAAGGTTGCTTCAGCGGGAGCATGCAAGCGAACGCAAGAATTGCGCAGCCGACTCAGCTGACACTGCTGGCCTGGCACCGCCTTTGAAACGAGTGGAAATTTTGTTTTGTATTTTCGCAAACTAAATGATTCTTGCGTAACGTTTTACCCCGCACGATTTACGAGCGGCAGGGTACATGTATACTAGCGAGTAGGTGGGGCAATAGCGCCAAATAAACAAATTATGCGCTAATAAAGGACGCAAAAACATGCACGAAATCACACGCCCGCTGCCTGCAGAGATGTGTACTATAACATCACATAACACCGCCGCATACACGGCGCGGGGCCCCGGATATTTACATACGATCATAACTGACTGTGTTGGTTTTATAGTGCAGGGGTCGTCGAATCTGAACGCCGACACGCCAGTTTTGACTTCAAATGGAGTTAGACAGCGCGACAAGAACCGAGAATTGGCGTCCTCCAGTTGAATTGCCCCTCCCCCCCCCTCCCCCTCATCTTCACACTTCGCCAGATAATTGTCAAATATTATTAGAAATTCGCTGAATTTTTTCTCTTTGCATTCGAAGCCCCCCTCCTCCTCCTCCCACCTGATTTGCCGTCCAGCCCTCCGCCGTGTCGGCTGCAAGGAACTCGGCCGTTGCTGACCCTCATTCTAGGCTATTAAGTGCGAACTGGGAATGTATGCTGCAAGAGCGTAATTAAGTAAAGTGAGAGCAAACAAGGAAAGCGAGCGGCCTCTTAGTTCGCCCGAGCACTTTGTTTTACGGCCACTAATTTCGGAATCGCAAAACAGATTTCACGCTTCTGAAGGTCGCGGCATTTTGTCGCTGAGACACGTAACAAAACAGCGAGCTAACGCTGCACCATGTATTCGTAACGGCGACGCAAACGAGCACTGTTTAAAGAAAGTGC
The DNA here is from genome assembly GCF_048455015.1 of Haemaphysalis longicornis. NCBI lineage: Eukaryota > Metazoa > Arthropoda > Arachnida > Ixodida > Ixodidae > Haemaphysalis > Haemaphysalis longicornis. Next base: position 26,605,565 of record NW_027526204.1, on the reverse strand, counting down.
ACGCATAGTGTGCAGGTACGCTGATAGCGGCGCACCGCAGCAGGCGAGCCTGCGGTCCGCCGGACTCGCTGGATTTTTAAAGCGCGATCATCGCCGATTGCGTCACTCTTCTTTTTAGATCGGCTGTTTTTGAGAATTCTTTGTCACCTAGAGTATTAGTTAAAATTAGAAATTTCACTTAAAATTTCACTTCGTACGACCATCGATCGGTGAACCTGCGAGTAGCAGACGCCGTCACGTTTACGGCACTTTCGTCGGCGCTGTAAACGTGTTTAGCGCTGCAAAGCTTTTTTCCCTAATGCCAGGTTGGTCGCTGAAATAGATCGGACGCGTCGGGGATGAGCTGGTGACCACGTCGCAAAATAATCGGGGGCGTCGAGCTCATTTTGCTTCTGCCAACACGGGATCGTATGGGACCCGCGCAGCTTTGTACTACCCGGAAGTGCTGCCCGGAAGCCGCTCGCGCAGCGCCCCCTGGGCAGCGCAGGAGGCCTATATTATGTAGACGCAGCGGGGCCCACACCGGAGGGCATCTGTACGGTTGCGGTCCTGCACGAGGGAACACAGGTAGATGGACTATGGGTGAAAACGAGTAAAATTGAGTTTGCTGAAGAGACGGCTATAGCTTTGGCCGCCCCTCACTCTGACGCAACGCACATAATGTCTGACTCGCAACAAGCTTGCCGAAATTTCATCAGGGGTCGGGTAGCACGCCTAGCTAGAAAACAATTCTCACAAATGCCAATCCAGAAATATCCGACACCATAAAACAACTTGCATGGGTACCTGGCCACCAGGGAGTAGAGGGGAACGAGACTGCGCACACAGCCGCCCGAGCGTCTCTCCCCCGGAGTTCCTCTGACTTCCCAGGCTCTGACTGTACACTTGTACCTTACCCGCTAACCACATTCTCTGAGGTCACAACATACCTGCGCCACGGTAGGCGGGCGTTCCCGGTGCCCGCCAAGGGCCTAGATAGAACTGAGGAGTGCCATCTTCGCCGGCTGCAGACAAGCTCAGTCTACAGCCCCGCAATGCTCAAACACATCAACCCGTCCTTCTGGGGTTCGTGTAACTTCTGCGGTCAGTGGGCAGACACGTATCATATGGTATGGGCCTGCCAGTATAATCCAGGGTTAAAAGTCAAAGTGAAGCCAACGAGGGAGGGTTAGAAGGCGGCCCTGTCCGGCTGCTCGGGCCTAGCGTCTCAGCGGGCTCTCCTCCAGCGGGCACGGGCGGCGGCCTCGACCAATGGGATCCTGGACTGAGGAATACCACCCACGCAAGAAAAGCCTAACCGCCTCTTCATCTCTTTAACTCTGTCTTGTACATTAAGAAAGTTTTTCCTCCTCCTTGTCCTCCTCACGCAGCCTCCTGCTCTCAAACAGCGCCACTTGCAGGGTCCTCTGCCGTTTGGTGTCGGAGGCAGCCTGAAGTAGCGTTGGCACATTCGTTCGTTTGAAGAGATGGCTACGTTCTCCGTTGTCCTGTAGAAAACGCAAGACGATGTCGTCCTTACGGCCAGAGCAGGGTAGCATTCGTAATCGTAGTGCGCTCACGAACTGCGGTTTATTCGCAGAGCATAGGACGTACCGTTACGTTGAAGACAGCAGTGACCACCACTGACATGGAGTCCGTCGGTGCCTCACGTCTGCGTGCCTCACTCTCACAGTCTTGGTGCGGTTCGTCCACATGTTCGTCTCGTCGTCCGTTCGTCCTGTCATGGCCTCAAATCCTGATCCTGTCGACTGCAACATCTTACCTAGGTCGTGGCTCGAATGAAAGGCTAAACAGAAAAAAATAAAAAGTATAAATAATTATGCGAGGCTAAACAAGGCGTCGCACGCGTTCAACTGGATATTATGATGTCCGATTCACAACTCACAAACGTGCTGAGGTGTACTTGGATATTTTATTTCCATTGCTGGGGCAAATTCTACCGCCGCGCCTGTACGGTGGGGCTATATGCTCACTTGTAAATGGCACTACACGAGACCATATTACTAGCGAACCTGAGCAAAATGTTTCAAAACAGGAACCTAATAAACCATATGGGCGCACGTACATCAGCCAAATTGTCGCTTGAATACGCACAGCGGAATCCCAAGCAGCAGAAATTGCCAAGCCCAAGCATGGCAAATCATCAGTGGCCAAGGTGTCCGAGCTTGGCAATACCTGCCGCCAATATTGGCTGGAGTTTGGGAAAGGTGACAAGCCAACAATTGGCCAAGCCCTGTAAGGCCAATATGGGACAACGCTCGGCAAAGTATCTTGCCATGATAAAGCCAATGGGTGGACCCCACGCTATTTTCATGCACATTTTTGGCTTTGTGGGCAGTCCTTATGACCAATGCTTATTTTATGAGTTGCCTCGCGGCCCGATTTCTGCTTTATACAAGCCAGTATACAGGAAATTATTAAACGAGTGCGCATTATTTATTTAATGCGCACTCGTTAAATAATTTCCTGTACAATGGCATGTATAAAACAGAAATGGGACCGCGAGGCACAATAAGCAAACTGCATCAACTTTGCGAAGCAATTATAGATAAGTGACTTGCCAAAAACAATTGAGCAACACAACACACCGGGTCTCTCTGTGTAGCTTTTTTATTATGCACATTAAATATACGAGAAACCTGGCTTACAGTGGCAAGAATACGAACACACACATGAAAGCAAACACAAACACAACAGTCGAGAAAAAATTTAAAAAAGCTCTGCTCATGTAGCGCGAACTTATTATCATTCGTTTAACTGCTTGAGATGCCTACAAAACAGAAGCATTCAGGTAAATGAAAACAGGACCCTCATTCCCGGTAATTCGCCGACGTGCCAAGATCACAATATGTTGTTGAACAGCACTATTGTAGAATAGCCCAGCTTGGAAAGCTGGTCACTGCTCCACCCGCCACTTGTCCACGGGAAACACCTGTGCGTCGTAGCGCCTGTAATAAGTAAAAAAAATAGTTCACTATAATGCTAAATTCACGCTGCTTACTAACCACATGTCTGTGTGAAAATATTTAGCCTAAAGTTCTAGCTTGTTAACACTCGCTATGAAACATAAAACGTACTGCACTATTCATTTTTAAATACTGCGTTTTACGGTAGCAGTTACTTGGCTCGTTCTTGAGAAAACAGTCCGGAATTTCACCAAAAATGGGCTTCAGTCGTATTGCATTCGCGCAAGGTAATATAAAAAGTCCAATAGACAAAGCAACACGCCAGCGGTTCCGTGAAATTTTGTTGTGCCTTCGCTCACTTCTGCCCCATCAGACGCGCAAGACGCGAACGGAACCGACGGAGAAGCCCAGCGGTAGTGAAATTACTTTGTCGCTCGACAGTACCTTTACGTTGCTCAAAAAAATAATGAAACGAAAGCTTCATTAATAGCTAGAGTTTATTTAAGCCAGCTTAATACATCCGCAACTCTTATACTGCACACGAGTCTTGCTTCAACGCATGCTGAACGTCGCGAACCTGCAGTGGGAGCACGGCTACTTGTTCGGAAAACACAAAGCCGGAAAAAGGATAGCTGGAACTGGCGCCACACAATTGGAAGCACATGTATGTGACCACTTTTTTCTTTGCAAGTGCTGTCGTTCGCGTGCGCCAGAACTCGCGAACGACAGCTGAAGTTTTGGCGGGAATGAGCGCGAGCACTCCCGCACCGCGAAAAAATGAAATGGTGACTTACGTTTTCAGCGGCGGCCATAGCAGGCAAACGATGTTATTACACCAGTCAAGTATACTTAACACAGCCACCGACATCAAAACGCACCTCACAGACACGTACAGGAGTACTGCAGCAGTTTCAATGCCACAAAAGAGACGGAGCCGTCGGTGCAACGCGTCCGTTCACCGGCCCCGCCTCGGGTTCAAAGAACGCGCAAAGGCACAGCGCTAAAGTAGTCCGACGTTCACCGTTGCGTTAGGACACACAAGTGACCAATTCCTACTGAACATTTAACACTCTCTTTCACGCTGTTTTTAATAGGCTGCACTTTAGTTTAAGTACGCTTTGTTTCGTGGCACGGTGCTGTGGCTCTTTAGGTAACTACTTTTTGCTGCGTTTTGGCCTGTTCACCGCGCTCTAACCGTCGTAATCCGTCATGTTGGGGAACCGCCGCGGGCAACGACCGCAGTGCTGCCCTCGAGTGGTGCTGCTTGCGCGCCGGGTGCGCATGTATACACGCAAAATAACGCACACGAGTGCTCTACAGTGAGACTTCATGCAGCGGTATACAACAACAGGTAAGGCTGTGGGCATTTACACCTGCCAATACTTTTTATTTAAACGTGATACTTGACACAAGCTTGAAAATGATTTGGAACTACTTTTTGTTGTGCGCTGCGCCTGAAAACAAATTCAAAAACACGGCAACTTCAGTAATATTTTGAGTGAACTTGAGTGGTCATTCAACTAACAAGAACATGCCAAGACGTGTGTAAATGCACTCATAAATACCTGCGTCGCATATAGGCTACTAGTCTTCATAAAATTTTATGATCAAAAATTACGTCTGAATGAGCGCACTGTCCAGTGCGATTTTTCGCGCACCGGCCAATGCGTGTCCTCAAGGCCGGTCGTAAGAGGGACTTCCTAAAACAACTGGAAGGGAGCAAGCGCAGTGAAGCCACCACGCGCTCAAAGGCCGCGTCAACAAAAATAACTGCCGCAGTCAACAAGTGCCATAGGAGAAGAGCAACTGCGGCCACGTTTCCCAACGGGCACTCACCCCGTCGTTTTTCCCTCTTCACCGTGACCCCTTTGCGAGCGACCGCCCAGAAACGCTTACAGCGCCAAACAGGGACCGGGAAAGGGGGGAGGTGCAGTTTTCGTTGTCTAATTTTGCCATCCTTGACTGTTAAGCTGCACAGCGGCACCGCTAAATGTTTCCGACTCGTACACGCGCGTCCGGCCTCGAGCTTGTGATAAAACTTGTTTGCACTACTGTACTCACGAGTATACTCAAGAGTGCAAGCACTCGCAAAACCAGTATTCACGAGTATTGTACTCATGAGTACTGTGTACTCATGAGTATTGTGTACTCACGAGTACTGTGTACTCATGAGTGCTCATACTCATTAGTACTGAAACTCATGAGTACTCATACCATGAATACTGTACTCATGAGTACTGTACTCCGAGTAGTGGACTTACCCCTGTACTCACTCGTCATCATACTAACTTTTTTTTCTGGGTGTGTACTCAAAACATAATCGTACTCACTCGTGAGTTTGAGTACAAATGAGTACAAATGAGTGTACTCACGAGTGAGTACGCCGACCTATGGTGAGGCGTGGTTGGTGCGTCCCGAACCACCCAAACAGCGTCCCTGTAGCTGAGCCGGCTGAGCGCAGTAGTGGCAGTAAGCTGCCTCTCGTGCTCGTCCCCAGGTGGCGCAGCAGTCGCCTCGCCAGCGATGGGGGTAATGATAGGGTTCGGCAGGTTCGGCAGCGGCTCCTCAGATGGCGCCTGCGTCGTCCCTCTGCTGCCGCCGCCGCAAGGAGGGACAGAATGGACGTCGCTATGGCGGAGTCTCTCCCCGACCCGTCAAACATGGCGTCGCCCGTCTCCCCGCCGGCGCGCCGACTGCAACATTCTTGTTCGCAGTGAACGGCGTCCAGTTCGTCCATTACGAACGCGGCAAGCGCCATGGCCAGCTGACCGCGCTTGCCCCGAGTCGTTCGACGCCCGTGCAGTCCTCGCAGGTGCTCTAGCTGCCGACGAAGCGTCTCGAGTATCGCCACCACTGCGGCGTTGGCCTGCTGCAGCTCGGCGACCACCGCCGCCTCTTCGGCGATAGTTAGGGAGCACTCGATCGCGTCCCCGGCAGCTGAGGGGCTTGAACTAACCTCGCTGTCGGGGAAGCGGTCGATCGCGGCCAGTGTAGCTGGTGTTGCCGGACTGGGGTCTCTGCTGGCGCGTCGTGTCTCGTCGTGCCCCTCGTCAGGCTCCCCACTCGATGGTGAGCCCGAACCCACGTCGGCGCTTCCCGTGGCACTCGCGCGCTCGGGAGAGCTCGCGCTCGAGTTGTCCAAACTCATGCCTCACCAAGCGTAAGGTCCGTGGGGGCAAAAAGCTCTATTTCTTCTTGGTAAAAGAAAAAGTTTGCGGGAGCACATGAACAACACGACAGCCATGCGTGGCACCCTGGTGGCACCCCTTGGTACGCCAATTTATAAATGTCGCTTAATCTCAAACCGTGAATTAACATCGCTTTGAAAAGGAACCCTTCATGCCAGTTAATTACGTATAGCGTAACTGGTGCTGCATTAGCAACAGCTATGGAATATAAATAACAAGGAGTTGATTTAAAGAGTGCTTTGAGGAACACTCGAGAGAGAGAGAGAGAGAGAGAGAGAAGTCTTTATGGATAGTGGTGAGGTTAGCCTGGCCACGGCGCCTAGTCACACACCAGATTTTTTCATACACCAGATGTATGAAAAAATAAAATCGCAGAAGATTTGGTGATAATGACTGTGATGAAGATGATGCGCTCGTTTATCGAGTCGTGTTTAAAAAGTCTGATCAAGTTGTGTTCTCCGCAGGAAAGACAATAGAGATTTTTTCGCTCGAAATGATCGTCTAGAGTTCGACAAAGGGCCTAGCACGTCACATAGAGTTAGTCCTCTAGAAAGCGGAAGACCAAAGACACTTAAAGGGACATTCTAGCAGCTTTATACCGCGTACACTCACATAGTACTTGGTTCAAGTCTTCTTGCACGTCACAAAGAGTGCAGAAGGGGAAACCGGCCTGTTTTGTCTTGAATCGAAAATAACATGTGTACGCGAATTTTAGCCGCACGCTGTGAAGAAGCGCTGCGTCGTGCTTTAAAAGTCCGTAAGGCATGTTAAACGTCCCGTGCTGGTCTATGGAGTAAAGCGGCGCGTAAATTTGCGGCGCAACAGCCAACATAGATTGCTGAAATTTACAGGCAGCCTTGGACGCCAGGGCAAAAGCATCTTTTCTTGATAATGGTATCGGTATCACTAGCCCGTGCAGATCATGCACTATCGAAGCCGCAGTGTCCGCCTTGACGTTCCCAGTCATACCGCAGTGGTCAGCAATCCAGTGAAGCTCTACATGATGGTGTGCGTTTAGAGCTTGTAAGTGCAATGCATGGAACTTGAAAACAGGCCGATCTTTTGGGTACAATTTTACGCAGTGAAGGGCCACCCGAGAATCCGTGAAGATTGCCCACTGACGTGCTGGTTTCTCGATGATGTATGCGAAAGCAGCACACAGAGTGCGAAGTTCGGTGACTATGCATGTCGTCCTGTCACTACGCGTTGCACTGAAGACGGTACGGAAGGACGGAAACCATGTTCTATAGCCGATGAGCGAGCTGTCACATATCCATCCGTGCGTAGATCGGTGTGGCCCTGTATGTTTGGGAGCACGCGAAGAACATTAAGGGAGGGTTGGCGATATCCTGTTCGCGGGTAATTCCTGGCCCTCCAGTTGTACTTTGCCGACGCGGGTACATCCGTGGCGGCTGATCTTACTGCTAATTGGCGACCTTGCTTCCGTACTAAAAATCGCAGTTGAGCGCGGAGGAGCTCGTCCGCGCCAAGAGCAAATGGCACCAGTCGCCGACACTCCACCATAGTTCCCACCGTAGATGTAATCTTCGAAACTCCACTGCACACCCTCAGGACTGGCGCTTGCATACTTTGCAGGACTCTCGTGTGTCATTTTGAAAGGGGGAGAAGAACAGGAGGGATGTAGCGCAACAATCCCACGCAGATGACGTCATAAAGTCGAAAAAGAGACGGTATGTTGCATCCGCCGCCGTTACTTGATATCACGGGGAAAATGTCGGCGAAGGACGCAAGTTGTCTTTTATATCGCGGACATGCTGTAACCAAGTCAGAGACCTGTCAAATATCACACCCAAACACTTGTGGTGCGTAACTTATGGGATAGTGAATCCTGAAACGGTGAGTCCATAATTTCATATATCTCGTTTCGTGAAAGCGATGGCAGCGCACTTGCCAGCGGATACGTTTTGGCCTCGGGTTCCTAGAATCACCGCAATGGAATTGATTTACCTTGCAGCCTCACACGCAGTACCCGCCTGTTGCATCCAGCACTCCATATGCAGATGTCATCCGCGTAAAACGATTGTTCCATTGGCGGCGGTTAGCACTGCTCTATGCATATAATAGTGATGTTGAAGAGCGTTGGACTGAGGACACCACTTTGAGGAACACCACATGTCAATCTGGATAGCGGTGTGTCACCGCTGTCCGCTGGCATGTAGATGCATCTATCGGTTAAATAGACCGATATCCATGCGTACATCCTACCCCCGAGGCACGAAGACCTCAAGACCGGGCATATAGCTTCATGATACACGCAATCGTATGCTGATTTCATATCAAGAATCACAGCGATTGTAATGCAACGCTATGTTTTGGCTTGTTTTGTGATGTTAAGAAGGGCTGTGGCATTCACAATGCTACTACGTTCATTGCGATAGCCAGACATCTGTGGGGGGTATGCGTTGCGAATGGTCATGTCGCAGTTCAGGCGATCAAGCCCTGTTTTTTCCATCAGCTTGCTGACGCAGCTCAGGGGACAATACGATGATAAGACTCAATAGAAGTAGGTATTTTACCTGGCTTTAGTAAAGCCACAGTACGTCCATGCTTCCATTTTTGCTCCAGGCCGCCAGTTTCCCAAGAATGATTGAAGATGCTTAAAAGGCACTTTTTTTTCTTTTCGCCCAAATGGAAAAGGGCTGTGTAGCTCATATTGTCCGGAACAGGCGACGTAGCTTTCTCGACAGAAATCAGTGCAGCGATGAGTTCTGCAATCGAAAATACTTCATCCATGAGTGATGTTATGGCTAGGCCAGGCGCACTTGGGGGCGACGAGGGTCTCATGTTTTATGCCTGCGAAGAGGTAATTTTTCTACAGAAGGCGTTCGCAGCGTCAACGCACACTGATGTTCATGCTTAGGGAAATATAGTTAAAGGGGTACAGTTGTGTCGGTGGTGCCGGGAGACTTCGAAGCAGGCGCCATATTCCCGACAGTGGCTTCCTGGAGTCCAACTTAGAGCAAAACGAAGCCCACTCACGCTTGGCCAACTTGTTCAGGTGCCTCTGATTGGCCTTCTGTGCTCTTCTAGCATTTCGGATATCATCCGTTGATTGCGTCCGGCGCGCTCTTCTTTCAGTTCTCCGGCGCACTGCACGAAGTCTTTCAAACAGTGCATCAGCGGTAGTATACCTTTTCTGTAAAGTCAGACACTTATTGGAGGCAGTCCTGGACGATAAAAGTGTTTGTACTAGGTCTTCATAGGATAATGAACAGTCCACTTTCTTCTCTACTGTGGATTGGAAAGACGTCTACTCAGAGCAACGCAGTGTCCGTTGTGAACGACGTCCTTTTAATCCATCCACAATGTCGTAAACCGGACTGTGATCGCTGGCTTACATTTCAATGTCCGATATCCAACTTGTTCTAGGTAGCAGTTGTTATGACACAATGATGACGTCAAGGGCGCTTGAAACGGTTTCACGGAAAAACGATGTTTCTCCACTGTTGAGTAAAAGATGTCGTACCGTGGAGCACGGTCAAAAAGCCGCCACCCTTTAGCTGTCACTTTTCCTCCTCCAATTACGGTGGTAGGCGTTAAAATTACGCCTCAGAATGTGGGGTGCTGGGGTAGCATAAATAATGCCTCCAAGTCTATGTAGGTTCAGTGCGACACGAGGGGGTATATAGGCAGCAATAATAGTGAAGGACAAGCCACCGCTTCGCACTGTAGCTGCGTCCTATTCGTTTGATGCATCGGGTGGAAAGCTCTCTTGCATGATGGCCAGGTCGTTGCGCAAAGCTAGGAGGACCCTTGTTACCGCCACTCCAGTTGACGATCATAAGACTGTGTAGCCCAATAAACGAATATAATTGCATATTCCGGACTCCGAGATGGCGATCACAGGAAAGTGATGATTTTGAACGAACCAGCGGAAATCAGAGAGACGCTGCTGAAGTCCAAAAAGATTCCACTGAAATATTGTTGCAATATTTTGAATTTACTGCAGTATTAACGGTGAGGCCGCGAGAGTTACTCTAGCTACCGCCATTGAGAAAGAGGAAGGGCGAGACAAAGCCGAGTAGTGTGACAGGAGCCGTAGCCAATGGAGACGCAAGGGAAGCAAGGAAGCTGCGTACAGCGCCCACGAGTCGCGAAATCATTGTCCAAATCCCACTGAAACTCCGGTCAACTTTGCGACCACTAACTTCTCTCGGCGGAGCTCGACGAGCCGACTTCGATGTCCGCACAGCTGGAGTTTGGGGGGGCGCCGTCACCGGTGCCGGTGCAAGCTCCGCTGTACGTGCGGAGGCATGTGCACGTTGTGCACTAATTAGTGCAGACGCATGGGCAACCACTGGCGGCCTCTCCGGCTTTGTTTTTGCGACAGGAGCCTGCTGCTCACACTCAACGACCGGTAGCGAAGGGAAGTGTTCTTCAACATTGATAAGCATTGAACTCACAGCGGACTGGTCTTGCCTCAGCAGGACGCCCTTTCTCCTGATGTTGCGTTGGTCTGCTACTGCAGACTTCGCTGGCATATAATCGAGGTGATTCACCGACATAATTTTAAATATCGCTTTCTGATGGCGTCGTACAGAACACTTACCAAAGGTCGATTCGTGCTTTTTTCCGCAGTTGGGTAATGAAGAATTTCAGTGGCGTACTTTGTACGATCGCGAATGCCTCCGCATCGTGAGCATCGTAGTGAGAGCTTGAAGACTTCAGCCACTTGCCCGAAGCGCTGGCAGTTCTTGCCCTGCCTTGGTGTCTCCGCATATTGGCACACGCGGTAGCGCGTGTAACCAATGATGGCGTGCTCAGGAACCGTGTCATTAGAAAACACAATCTGAACACTAGCAAATGTTTTTGCAAGTGTCCTAGTGCATTTTACTGGGGCCCAGAGGCGCAGTGCACTGAGGATGTAAGAATTGCTGAGGTCCGTGCAAACACCTCTGATGACACCCACTACGCAGTTTATGGGGCGTGGCTCATATGCCTGGACATGAATTCAAATATTCGAGGATATTTTGAAATAGCGCTCTGTGGCGTCAGCATTGCGTGCATCAATGACCAGCAGAATAAGTCGATGATTAGGTCGTACTTGCAGTACTCAGGTTTCAGCGATGGCGTAGATGTAGGACACCCGCCTCGCGTGCAGAAGGACCGTGGTTCGAATCCCCGTGCCGGACAATTCCCACCGGATTAAGAAAAATGCGCGTATTGATGAAATTGCACAAAGGGGCTTGGGGTGCGGCCTGACCCTGGCGACCATTGCCGGTAATGCACTCCCTCACCAGAGCAGGATTGGCCACCCTGGTGTAGTAACGGCCAGAACCTCCCATGAATACGCCAATTAACCCTCGGCCCTCAGTCCCCAGCAGCTGCAAAGCAACTGACAACGGCGGCGGTCAGACCTGTGACGCAGCAGAGGGTGCTAAGAATCCCTGGAACCGGACAGGCCGCCAATGGAATCTGAATCTGGCAACGTTTACGCGCGAACCTTATCTTGCGAAGCAAGTCTCGAGGTGTTTTTCGAGGAATTAAAAGGCAGTAAATGGCATGTAATAGGGCTTAGTGAGATTTGGAGGACAGGTGAAGCCTTTACGGTGCTGAAAAGGGACACGTCCCATGTTACCGTGGTCTAGAGGACAGAAGAGAAGTGGGAATACGATTTCTAGTCAATAAAACCATAGCTGGCAACATAGACGAATACTATAGCATTAACGAAAGGGCAGCAGGGTTTGTAATTTGGCTCAATAAGAAGTACAAGCTCAAGGTGGTGCAGGGCTACGCGCCCACATCCAGCCACGACGACCAAGTAGTGGAATGCATCTATGAAGATTTCGAATCGGCAATGGCTAAAGTAAAAACACAGTATACCGTAGTTATGGGGGACCTCAATGCAAAAGTAGGCAAGAATAAGGCTCGAGACAAGCCAGTTGGGAACTATGGTCTGGGATGAAAAAATAGCAGGGGGACCTACTAGTTGAGTTTGCAGAACGGAATAACCTACGCATAATGAATACCTTCTTCTCTAAACAGGAGGGTCGGTAGTGGACCTGGAAGAGCCCGAATGGGGTGCACAAAAATGAAATAGACTTCATATTATGCGATTACCCTGCCGTCGTGCAGGATGTGGAAGTGCTCGGAAGGGTAAGGTGTTGTGACCACCGTATGGTAAGATCTCGAATTAGGCTAGATTTTAGGAGGGACCACAACAAGCTAGTACGAAAGAAGCCGATAAATGAGCTAACAGTTAGACGTAAAGTAGAATAATTCAGGATCGCGCTGCAGAACCGATATTCTGCCCTTAACAAGGAAGCCGAGCTTACGACACAGGAAGCCAGCGTCAACCTTACACGCAATATCATGGAGTGTGCAGTAGAAGTCGGGGGCACTATGGCTAGGCAGGATACTGCTAAACTTTCACAGGAGACGAAAGATCTAATCAGGTAACGGCAAACCATGAGAATCTCTACCGCAACTGAGAGAATAGAACTAGCCGAGCTCTCGAAGTTATTCAATAGGCGTAAGACAGGTGACATACGGAAGTATAATATGGAGAGGATCGAATACGCTGTAAAGAACGGAGGTAGCCTGAAAGCATTGAATAGACGTCTTGGCGTGGGGAAAAATCAGATGTATGCACTTAAGGATAAGCAAGGCAATGTCATCACAAAAAGGGATGAAATAGTCACAGTGGCCGAGGAGTTCTATAGGGATCTGTACAGTAGCCGGGACATATAGGATAATGCCGAACGAGTCAGTGCTTCAGAGGAGATAGACATCCCACCAGTAACGACCGAAGAAGTATGGAAGGCTTTGAAAGAAATGAAAGTGGGCAAAGTACCTGGTGAGGATCAGATAACAGCAGACCTCTTGAAGGATGGCGGAGAAATTGTACTAGCAAAACTGGCAAACCTGTATACGCAATGCCTAATGACAGCAATTGTACCGGAATCGTGGAAGAACGGGAACATCATCCTAATCCATAAGAAAGGCGACATGATGGACTTGAAAAATTACAGGCCGATCAGCTTACTGTCAGTAGTCTACAAGGTATTTACCAATGTAATCGCTAACCGAATCTCCGCAACGTTAGCAACCTAAAGAACAAGCAGGGTTCCGTGAAGGTTATTCAACAATGGACCATATTCACACGATCAATCAGGTGATAGAGAAGTGCGCTCAGTATACTGAACCTCTATATATAGCCTTCATAGATTATGAGAAAGCATTTACTCAGTCGAAACCCTAGCAGTCATTCAGGCATTACCGAACCAGGGGGTAGATGAGCATTATGTAAGAATACTAGAGGATATCTACAATGGGTCTACAGCTACCATCATGCTCCATAGGGAGAGCAGTAAAATACCTATAAGGATGGGTGTCAGACAAGGAGACACAATCTCTCCAATGATATTCACAGCATGCTTACAAGAAGTATTCAGAGCGTTGGATTGGGAACAGGTGGGAGTAAGGGTTAATGGAGAATACCTCAGTAACCTCAGATTTGCTGATGACGTTGCCTTGCTAAGTAAGTCGGGGGACGAATTGCAAAGCATGCTTTCCGCACTGGGCGAACAGAGTAGAACCGTGGGCCTGAAAATTAATATGCAGAAAACTAAAGTAATGATCAATAACCTCGGGACAGCACTGCAGTTTGAGACAGGTGGTGAGGCAGTGGAAGTGGTAAGCGAATATATCTACTTAGGCGAAGTTGTGACCCCAGATCCCAACCGTGAGGCAGAGATAATTGAAGGTTCAGAATGGGGAGGGGTGCATATGGCAGACATTCTGAGGTAATGAATAGCAGCCTACCATTGTCGCTGAAGAAGAAAGTGTATGACAGCTGCATCTTACCAGTACTCACATACGGGGCAAAAACTTGGAGGCTCACTAAGAGGGTACCACTTAAATTGAGAACGACTCAGTGGGCAATGGAGCGGAAAATAATAGGTGTAACATTAAGGGGCAGAAAGAGAGCGGAGTGGGTCAGGAAGTAAACTGGTGTTAAAGACATATTTGCAGAAATTAAGAAGAAGAAATGGACGCGGGCAGGGCATATAATGCGAAGGCAAAGAACCACTGGCCATTAAGGGTAACAGAGTGGATCCCTAGAGAAGGCAAGCGTTGCAGGGGGTGGCAGAAAGTTATATGGGCAGACGAGATCAAGAAGTTTGCGAGGATAAATTCGTCACAGTTGGCACAGGACCAAAGTAATTGTAGAATAATGGGAGAGGCCTTTGCGCTGCAGTGGGAGTAGATAGGCTGGTGATGATGATTATGATGATGCAGTACGCTAGCGAGAGGTAGAGATTGTATTCCCTCCTTTATGACAAGCGGGTTGAATTGAGTGATACTTTTATGTGTATCATCAGGCTTGATCGCCATTAGGGTATCTTGAATAAATAAATAAAGAAGTAAATCAAAATATAAATTATAAAATAAAAAATAAATAAATAAATAAATAAATAAATAAATAAATAAATACTACGAACCCTTACCTTAGAGGGCCCGGGACTGTACTGATGTAGAGAGGCCGGTAGGAACGCTTGGAGTCATGGCGGCGCTTCGGGGGCAGCAAAAGCGGAGGAAGGCCTTATTTTTAAGTAGTGACCATTGCTTCATTAGCGTACACAACAGTCTTGGAAACAGAGTTAGACGATTCTGACATGCCATCCATGTCATCTTCTAGGGTTAGGACAAAAGTTTGCACAGGACTGAATTGTCCTAGGGGAAGCAACGTCCCAAATGTGTCTTGGTCGTGGCCGCAGGGGCTTAATGCAGCTGGCAGTGGTCCCGAAGGAACGATGTGCAGAGGGGCTGCGAGGATTCCCGGGATTCCCGGTGGTGTGACTGGGTCTGGAGTAGCATATGGTGGTTTGCCAGGAACAGAAGTAGGGGGCGGCAAACCCAAGGCCACGCCCGTAGCCGGAAGGATTCTTAAGCTCGCCGCACAAGGAGACCAGTATATGGGACAAGCGTTCGCCTAATAGAAAGAAAACAGCAGAGGGAGACAGATAAATCAGGCCAAGCAATCTGGTGTTCGTAGGCACGTTCAGAACATATAATTTAAAGCTGCACGTGCTCTTGGTTTTCTGAGAATATTTCAGCGAACCTTCTAACTTAGCAAGGACGCTGCCGTACGGCAGCGCCTTTGCTTCACTGCTGTTCTTATCTATATTACTGACTTGGCAGAGGGCCTGACAGCTGGCATACGCAAACTTGCCGATGAATGCATTATGTACCAACCTCTTAAAACGGTAATGATCATCTAGTCTTACAGAAAAACATTGACCTAATTGTCATATGGCGTATTGCATCGCAAAAAAACCCCTTTTAGCTGAATGCATGATCCGTCCGTGTTCTCTTACGGTATAAATATTCAAGTGCTTTCGAAGGCGTCCACCTACAAATACCTCGGTGTTGATCTCACACATAACCTTTCATGGGCCTCTCCCATAACTACCGTATGCGTCAGTGACTGAAGATCATTAGGATACCTACGCCATAAGTTACATTCTACCTGGTTTAGTATCCGCGAATTAACCTACGAAACATTTGTCCGCCCCAACTTCAATTTGCCCCAAGAGTCTCGCCACCTCACCCCACATACCTTATCAATATGGTCGAAGCAGTTCCAAAAAGGGCTCTGCGTTTTATTTACCGCAATTACGACTACGGTTCCAGTGTAACGCAACATAAAAAAGAATGTTTACTTCCTCACATATACACTCGGCACAACAACTGTTTCTTTGCTTTTTTCACAAATACGTACACACCAGTAAACAAACGAGGCTACCTAATCAATGACCCCTCTACTTACCAACTAGATTGTACAACTGACTTGGTTTCTACCGAATCTACAGGAAAACAAATTTTTTAACGCATCTGCATTGCGCAGGGCAATCAGGTTGTGGAATGCTCTTCCGCATAAAATAGCATGGGACACAAACCTAAGTTCGTTCCGTCGAATGTTACTGTGACATTTATCTTGATTGTTGCATATTGCAATAGTTTGTTCTTGTTTTTGTATATCTGCGACACGTGCATCATAGTGCGAACGTCTTAAAATCACTTTTCGCACTTTGGTTTTTGTAACATTCCACAGTCAAACACGGTAAAGCAAACTGCAATATGTCTAATGATTAGTTTTAATATATCCAATAGTTCCATATACCCGAAACCATCTTTAACAAGTTTATAGTTACGAGTTTGCAGTACGTGGAACCACACCTGCCATCCCCGCATGCAGAAACGAACAAAATAAAGTATGGCATCAGCATTCACAAAACAATCAATTTATGGCCATTAATAAAGATACTTTCCTCGTTAACTGCCTACATCCCAAAAAAGAGGTGATTTTTGTTTTCCTTTTCGTTTTCACAGCGTCCACTAGCACATCTATCTTTACACGAGATATTGCTTGCACGAGTTTGAGTCCGTGTACTTCAATAAGGAAGAAATATTGGCCGAGGACATGGACTGGTGGAAGCACTTCTTTCGGCGTCAGACGGCTTTCACTCGTGACATCGTGTGCATCCTGGCTGCTCTTCGGCAGCATTACGACGGTGCTGCTGCTGATGTCCACGTTCAAGGGGCTTAGAGGAACGGCATCGTCGTCGTCAACACTCAGAATACCTTCGAAAGAGACTCCTTTCGCCACCGCATCTGTTACGTTAGGGAGGTCCTCCCAAGTTCAGCGACGCGGTCGTCTTGGTCCGGACTCACTGACTGGGCGGGTTCCGCCGTGAGTCCAGCGCGTCGGAAACAGTTACGGAAAGTGTCGGGCGTCCTGTCGCTCCACAAGAGGCGCAATATCTCAGTCACCACCTCATCGCAGTGGTCGCGGTTATTCAACATCGAAATAGCTCTCCGAGACCGTGCATTTTGATGACCACTGTAGGTACTCCGAGTTAGATATATCAAATGTGAACTTAGTTATATGGAGTATGTTTCGCGTGTATTTCCACAGCGGATTTGTTTTTGTTGGATATATAGCATAATTCGCCCTAACCGGGTTGTATATGTCGATATTATTTCTTGTATTGCCTCAATGCTTTTGCTCAAATTATGGCACCTCTCCACTTAATATCCTTACCCTTTTGTCCAATGGTTTAGAAAATCTTTATTACGCATCTTATGTCGTTTGTAAACAGCATTTTACAATGTTTTTGATGTGATATTATCATTTATGTATTTCGTTTTCATACACTGTTCTTGTTAGTAAATTTTACGCCTGACTTCTGTATCTCCGAGAAAATCGGGCAAGTTTTTTTATCTGCACCCTTGCTCAATGCGCAACACAATTGGCCTGTACGGTACTCGTAAATAAACTAATAAAGAAACTAAATAAACAAATAAAGAATATACAACCTAAAGGCTAAAAAACTTAAAAACTAAAACAAAATAAATAAATAAATAAAATATTGTTACAAAGGGTCATGCCAACAGCATTACCTGTCACGCGGAGGCTATTTGCACAGCAGCCTGATCCACTTGCATAGCAGCGCATCACAACACTTGCTTAATGCGAAAATGTCTTCTTCCGCAAAGAAATCGTCGCCTGAGGCTTGCTGCAGGCGGGTGATCGCGCCAGGAGATACGTGTTCGCAAAACGATGTTTGCGTTCAACGACTGGTTCAAGGCATACGCTGAAGAAGCATGGTAACTCCAAACTCCTAAGCGGAAATGCGGATGTTAAATCAACAGCGTACAAAAACTTTATTCTATTTGGTAACAGCGAGTGGCCAATCTAGAAGCCGCCGCCCCATTCAGGTCCTTGAGCTACATTTGCAGGCCGAGCAGCCGGTCCCCTCATCTTTATTATGGACTTTTCCTTGGATTAAAAAGACAACCAAAAACGCAGCCTCATTCCCCAGAATAAATGGTAGGTCGGTTTGGTACTGTTAGCTGAAGAGAGAGGGGGGGAGCAAGGGGAGCGAGTGACGGGGTATTCGTTCTTTACTTTCTTTATTATTTTTATAGCACGCCGTTAGCAAAAGCCTGGTTTGTCACTGCTACGGAGGGAGGTCAAATGAATACACACATTTTGTTCTCGCGCGTGCCAAGCAAGCGCAAAATCAATGGGACTGTTTGTGGGCTGTGGTTTGTTGGCGCCGATCGCTTGTATAATGCACTGAGCACACTCCATACGACGGCCATTCCATTGCGAATTAAGCAACATATGAACAATTTGAATGGTTTAAAACACTGCAAACGGCCACTATAAAGCAAGGATTGCACAGACAATACAGGCACTCAAAGCCACTGGCCTGCAAGCACACTGATTAGAGTTGACGGGAAGTAGACGACAAGACGGCAACAAAAACTGAAACGACAGAAGTTGGATGGTGAAGAATATATATAGCAGTAGCCACAGGCGTGGTCCGGTTCAAAGGGTAAATCTGTAGGGCATGCGGAGCGCTTGTTGAATACGTAACAGTCGCGAATATCAACACACTTGGGTGGTGACGTGAATATGGTTTCGGTTAGTCGGGGCCTAGTGAGCACTGACTTGCGTAAGTCTTGGTTGAGTAGTCGGGGCTAATAACCTTAGTCAGCCCCTGTTTAGTGACTTCCCGTGAATACGGGCCTATATGCTTACACGTTCTATGTGATAAGGCTTACAACAAAAACAAACCACCACTAGCGTAACCAGTGAAGTTATTGAAAGATTAATTTCCGGAACTCGCACAAATTATAACTGGTTCTGAACAATACAAGCTAAGGTTAAAATGCATGTTTCCTATACATTCTCCCATGAAACTTGGTAGTGATCTCTATGATGAACGGCTGGTGTCATTTGTGAGAAACACGTGACCATGCACGGGAGGCCTCATCTTTGCTAATTGTTAATATAGAGAACCCTCCGATACCCGCTGTATCGGAAGCCTGCACTCCTCACTTCAGATCAGTCTTCATTGAAGATGTTGGTACCAGCACGGCTTTGGGCCTGTAGAGTGCCTTCCCAGCCAGCCTTCCCAGAACTACTGATTACTTAGCCGGAATTGTTAAACTACAGCACCATATTGACACCAATAAAAGTGCTAGCGCTGCTAGCATTTCAAACACGTGTATAGAACTCTATGCTGAGTACAATGCACCATATTTGACAGTTGTTTCACAACCGCTTTGAAAGTATTTGTCAAGAAGTCCCTGAAAGACCAAACCTTTCTGGCAGCGGAAACAGATTGTACACCCAAATGATAAACACTAGAGAATGGTAGCCACAAAATAACTGTCGTGCCTCGACAAACAAGACAGGCCTTTGATTCTTCTATGTTTATTCATAGTCCTCGCAAATGAAGCAGCTCTTTTTCTGGGGAGGGTCGCGGAGATTTATGAAAAAGCTATGAATATGTAGAAACACGACAGTGGTCGTGTACCTGCCGTTCTGCAACTCTTATTCAAATTGTATGGTTGTATGTACGAGGGGTTGATTGTGTGCAAGCGGGATGATTTGTCTTTCCACTGAAATGGCTTGTTTTCCGTATAGAAACGAGTTGTTGGTCTGAGGCGCAACATCAGGTATTTCTGGCTTTTGCATGTGTTGCTTTATGCGGAGTTATATGATGAATTTATCGGTCAGTACTTACGATCGCTTAAACCTCCGGCCGACACAATATTTACAACGTTTTTGCAGCGTAGCTATTTAGGCTTCCGTTCAATTCGTGATGAGCGTCGCTCAAAGCTCGCCGCTGTAAATTGGAGAGGAGTAAAGTGTTACACAAAGAAATGTGAAGAAAAGTCCGGCCAAGGCACGGATTCCGCCCTGCAGGTGCGGGGGGTGCGCACAAAAAGGCACAATGCATCTCGTGGTCGTAAATGCACCAGAGTTCTTCGCGTGGTATAACCACAATATCATATTGTGCTATGATCTCATTCGGGGCCCCAGCATTTCGCTTGGGTTTGTAGCACGAGCGTTGGCAATAAGATTTGGCTCAGTTGAAGCGGGCTGTGGCTTCAGCCTTAGGTCGTTAAAGCTAGTGGAGACCTAAAGCTTGTCTGCTCTTCTCTTTCCGCCTATTTATTGTGAACGTGGCCGAATTTTTGGTTCTTGGGTGCTTCATAAAATAAAAACAAACTGCGGTCTCTACTCATCAATTTGCGTTTAGCGCGGCTATTCATATTTTATAAAAAAATGATATTTCAGCTGCGTGGTGGCAAATGACCATGTTTCATTTGTCTGCAATGGCCGACTAACTCGACGGATAATATTAGGCAATGTTCGAAGGACTGTGGGTGAGATTATAAAAACGTACCAATATATGCGCACACTTATATCCGCCTATATCTACACATGGATAAATATTCTGGAGGTCGTGGGTTCGGATCCCACCTGGCATTCATTTTTTCTCCACTTTCTTATTTTCCAAAATCCTTATCTAGACCCACTACACCCTCCCCTTTGCTTTCCGAGGTCTTCTTGACTGCCAATTCTTATTTCTGTCTTATTTTAAACCAGCCCCTCATTTCCTATTCTTATTCGCTACATGCATAGCGAGGGCCTCTGTTCTGGCAGTCTTGGTGCCATAGGGAGCTTAAGAGGGTTCAATGCTGGTCGACCACTCTCGACATGTCGTAGACTTTCGAGTCACGGCCCGGGAGTTAAAAAGAAGGTCCCCTTCACCCCGAGTAGTCTGAATGGCGCTGGCTACCACCCCCAAGTGTAGGTTGCACGTAATGAAAGCGGAACGTCAATGGGAACTCGAATCGGACCTAACTACGCTAATATCTTTATGGCTCATCTCGAATCAAACTTTCTTGACACCCAAAATTTAAAGCCAATGTACAATAAAAGGTATATGGATGACATATTCATGATCTGGCAACACGGTGAGGCGGAGCTCCTCACCTTCATTGAGGCATTTAACCTAGCCCATCCTAGTATTTCCCTTGCTCATTCCTATTCGGAACACAGTGTAAACGTTCTGGACGTCACCGTTACTACCTTCCAAGGTCGGCTTCAAACTAAACTGTATAGAAAACCGACAGACACGCGGCAGTATTTGCACTTCCGAAGCAGCCATGTCAGACACTGCAAGACAGCAATACCTTACAGCCAAGCCCACCGATTTAGGAGAATTTGCTCAAACCAAGCCGACTTTGACTCAAACTGTCGAGAACTCAAGGCCGCCCACCTGAATAAAAAATACCCGGAAAAAGTTATCGACGACGCTATTGTGCGAGCCAACCAATTAGAACGTAACGAAATCTGTAAGAAAAAAGCCCCGAACGGGAACCCGCCAACTAACTTAGTTTTAACCCACTCATCCTCCGCTCCAAGAGTGTCAACCGTGCTAAAAAAACATCACAATATCCTAATGCAAAGTGACCGCTTAAAAAGCATATTCCCCGAACCACCACGCGTTGTCTACCGGCGTAATAAGAATTTAGGTGACTTTCTTACTAACTCTCGTATCAACCGACCGGCAACTACTGGCTGCATGCCCTGCAATAAACCCCGATGTAAAGTATGCCCACACATGACCACTACACAGCGCGCCACCAGCACGGCTTCAGACTACTACGTAAATATAAAAGGTAACTTTAACTGTGACTCCGCTAATGTCGTATATCTTCTAGAGTGCACTGTTTGTAGGCAACAATATCTCGGCCAAACTGAAACGCCCTTCCGAATACGGTTCAATAATCACCGCTCTCATGCAAAAAGCTGCCCTTATTTGCCCCTGTCAAGACATGTGAACAGTCCCGGGCAAGCATTTGAACATCTTAAAGCAACGATTTTAGAATCCGCCTTCAAAACGCACCACGACCGCGAGGTTCGGGAATCTTGTCTCATTTATAGGTTTGGCTCAGCCACGCTTGGAATTAATGAAAGTTACGGAAAACTAACGTGCTTATCCCTCGATTAAAATTAGTGGCTTCATAATTTTTATAACTATGTTCATTATTCCTACCCTCGAGTTTGCCATCAGAATTCGCAGAAACTCTCCTAATACAGCAGCTTTATTAGCCTAATGCGGCTCAACAATGCCATTTGTCCTGGGGAGGGAGGCCTCGTTCCCACGACCACTTAAGAATGTTTAACTTTGTGATCTATTCATGTTTAACCTTTTGTGACCCTACCTATTTCCTGTTCAATTGCTAGCTTCTGTGAAATGCTCTTTTGTGCCCCCTATCTATTCTGTTGACCCGCGGGGGGCACACCCATCTTCGCTTCCCCCGAACCAGTCTCCGCAGTCACTGAATACCTTACTGTATACTCTTCCCTTTCTTTTCAAACCGCAGTTGTTCAGTTTCCCCCATTGTCTGAACTTCCAGCCCGCGCGGCATACGTTGACCCGTCATGGTGCAACCTTGAACGCTGCATTGTTAACACGACCCCTTTTTCTCTCTCTCGCTTCCCCCCCCTCTTTTTATTATTTTGTTTGTTTGTTGATGTTGTAACATAGCCCCCCCCCTCTTTTTATTTTTCTTGTTTGTTTGTTGATGTTGTAACATAGCCGTAGCCTGACTGTATGCACACTCCCCATTTCCGAAACATTTTACGCTCTTTCTCACAGTTTTGTGCAAACCTATATAAGAAGTGTGTTCAAAATGTTTGCGTCAGTAAAATCATGTAACTTTACTCTGATGAAGGCAAGTCCCGTTGCCGCTACGTAAGTAAACATTGTTTGTTATTGTTCTTGCTTTGTATCGGACTCTTTACTTATACTATTTCTGCGCGCTTTGTGAGTTTATCTTTCTCTAGATTTATATATATATATATATATATATATATATATATATATATATATATATATATATATATATATATAGAACCCCAAACACAGTGCTACTGAAAAGCTAACCATTGATCACATCACTCTGCCACACCGATCAAGATTGATGATCACCGTCTACGAAGAAGATGCTATGTCTGATGTCGACGCAATTGTTGAGAGTGACCAATGTTTGCTTTTCGACCGGGGTGTCTCTGTTGCACGAGGCACTGCGCGCTTCATGCGACCAAAATCCTATGTTTTGGTCATTTATTTCATTTAACACAACCAGCATTTAAACATGGGCGTTCACGTCACATTTCAAGCAAGTGGCGTTTCCGCGTTAACCGGTTTTGAAGGTGCATCCGAAGTGGCCTTTATGCTTCCGGATTCCTTCGACGTGAACGCAAGGATGCCGCATGACAAACAGACAGAATTACTGGCTTTGCTGCGCCGCTATAGCGAGTTTTTTCTACGAACTCAAAACTGCGCCAGACAGCTCATGCGAAGCCTTTATTATAAAAGAAAAGAGCGCGATCTACACAACAGTCACCGTACGGCTTGTGTTCGTGCAAGCATTAAGGCAACCGGACGCACAACGAAGACATACTCAGTGACGAAAATAAAGCGCCATAAAGAACCCCTTGTATACGCCATTCGTACTCATGAAGAAAAAGACGGCGCATTAAGGTGCTGCGGTAACTACCGGGGACAGAACGACATCACTTAAAAAAATCTGCACCCTCACCATAATTCGACAAAACCCTTGATCACCTCGGCCACGTGAAGTACTTCCCGTCGGTGGACCTGAAGACAAGGTAATGTAAATTGAAGTGGACGAGGGAGACCGATAGACGACTGCTTATTACCACGGACAGCCTCTACGAGTTCAGAGGGATGCCGTTTCACCTGTGCACGTGACCAGCAACGTTTCAAAGAGTCATCACACAGTAATAGGTGGCCTGAACTGGAACATCTGCCGTGTGTACCTCGATGACCTTATGTTATTCACCCAGACTTTCGGTGAACACCTTAGAAGGTCGGAGTCTGCCCTATAGGCGAATGTTACGTGGGGTTTAAAGCTGAAGCCTGAAAATTGCCGCTTTCCGTACGAGGATATCAAGTTTATTGGCCTACTGTCGATTACCCTGTAGTCCTGGCTAACCCAGCGAAGACTTTATCCATAGGAATTTTTCCAATACAAGAAGCTTCCAATAAAAATCCCCCACCTCCCCGAAGGGGATCGTGCAGAAATGCGAATCTATTGGGTGCACCGATGATTGCGGTGCGAGTAATTATTATTAATAATAGCGTACTTAGTGAAGAGAGACGAGAGTGTGAGTCCTCCAACCGATGATGACGTTGAAGTAACTGCAGTGACGTCACCGTCAGCGGGAGGTGTAATGCTCAGGTTGCATTGTGTTACACTTCGTGCTTGCGGTATCGTTGCCGCGAGGGATTCGACTTCACCGACTTCCATCGCTATCAAGGCGCCAGGCGGGATTCAATGATAACCTACAGCAGCTTCGACATTGAAGTCGCGGCTCTTCAACGGTACAGCGCACATACGCACCGCGACACAAAGACGTACGAACGAGGGGCGTAAGCTATGACGCGTCTTTCTCGTTCCGAGCAAGTGGTTCCACCATACGGCGAACGCTGGTGTTTTGTTGGCGAATCTCCCTAAGTGGGTATGCTTAGTTGGACGAATGTGCACTCGAGGCACGCGTGCACGAGCGCTCGGCCTTACACCTGCGGGCGCACGACGACGGAGCACGACAACCCCCGACTAAGAAATGCATTCGCATTTAAAAGGCTTTAACAGAGCGTACGAGGGAGGCCGTAACCACATTAAAAGAAACTTGATTTCGTTTATTGTGTGTGGACGCACACAAAGAGAAACATCGTATCGTAAGAGGAGAGCTGTGGAGAGAGAAGCAAGTACAAATGTGTGTCGAAGACGATGGTCTTCGACACACATTCGCGACGAAGCAAGGAGCGCCACGAGTACTTTGTCTTGACGTGCTCCATTTGTGAAGCCATGGTTCCAGCGCACATTTTCATAATGTGCTCGGAAAAATATTAGCGCCCGCTGCACCCGACAAAAAAAATTTTTTGGAGGAGCGTATGGGGCTTGCTGAATGATAAATGTGAAAATTCTTTTTCGGGCTCCAGATGCTAAGCTGAATAAACATTCTTGCGGATTTTGGTGTACATTTTATTTTAACTTGATGTACTCTTTACCCTCAGGGACATCAGCTGTTACAAAGAGGAAGAGAGAAATAAAGAATTAAAAAAACAACAGGACGGCTACAAAATCTGAGCACTGGGTGTGGAATATAATGGCGCCGCGTAACTGATGGAGACCTTGAAGGCTTAAAGGTGATTTCGCTTCAAAGGGATCATCGATGCAAAAGAGTCAAGATAAATGTTTGCGCGCAAGTTTGGGATACACACTTTTAGTGAGTGATCAATGAGCGAGGGTAATTGCTCCGCCCCCGAAATATCGAGTATTTAGGCGTATATATATATATATATATATATATATACATATATATATATATATATGTATATATATATATATATATATATATATATATATATATATATATATATATATATATATGTATATATATATTTATATATAGAGTAACAAAGTTTTCGTGGACGCCGGTAGAATATACACAAAAATGGTTTCGACCACGGTAAAAAAAGAGAACAGATTTAATAACGTTTCGGCCAGGGACCGGTCTTCGTCAGATACAGTGATGGCATTTGTCGTACAGCTTATATATGTTTCAAAACTACAAATCAGCTACAGCAGTTGAATGAGGAAACGGAAGAAAAGGAAAGAGGCAAACACGAGATACAGACGCTTGTCTAAAGCATTACATAGACGCTATGGTGCCCAGAATTATCAATAAAGGTTTTCTGCACGATGTCTGTGCTTATACAAAAGCGAGGCTATCTTTACAAAGTTGTCTCTATAAACACCAAGAACAGGAGCAACGATCCTTAACAGCAATAACATGAAGAATTGCCTATGAATATTCTGTACAACAGCAGAACACAGTGTTATTATGCGTGTTCAGGCAGCTTAATTTCCCCGGACTTTCGTTTAAACCAGATACTAAGGTGTTAAATTTGTAAATTAGGAATGACTCGCGCACTTCTCTATCATGGTGGGTACGAAAACCAGACTGAAGGAAGGTGGCTTTGATATGATCAAAGGAATGGCCGGTAACGTTCACGTGTTTGGACAGCGGAAGATGCGGAATGGAGGATACATGTGCCCTGTGGTTATTGAAACGTAGTCTAAACGATAGTGCCGTTTGACCAATGTATTGAAGGTTGTAAAGAGAACATTCTGACATATAGATTACGTTTTAACTGTCACAGCAAAGATCGCTATTTATTTTTAGGCAGTACTTCGAGGCTGAACTGGTAACCCATCGGGTAGTAGTCATGTGTGCGCAAACCTTGCAATGGGGCCTGTTGCAAGGATGGCACCCTGATGGAGCCACACGTGTGGTTTTTGATGAAGTTAAAATATTACGAAGGTTTCTAGCTCTGCGGTATACTACTCGTGGCGGCTCGGCAAATATTTCTTGCAGGCGATCACTCTGCTTGAGAATATTGTAGTGTTTACTTAAAATGTTCCTAATGTTAGGCATTGACGCGTTGTACGTAACCACGAGGTTAGTTTTTTCGGGGGGTGAAGGCCGGGCTTGCATATCGAGGAGGTCATTACGGTCAAGAGCATCGGCGCATCATCATCAAGCATCACGAGTTTTCCTTTAAGTCGTTGCGCAACGAAACGCAACTTCTGTCTTTTCACAACTTAAGTTTTGACGAAAAAACGCTTCTAGCGGCTTACGAGCAAAAAAGATACGCGAAATTCAAGCTACAAAGCATAAGAAAGTTTTACGTGATGGTGTACCACTGCCCTGCATTTCTGGAATTTCCTCAGGAGAACCGTTAAACGTAAAACCTGAAGTATCTTCAACCGTGCCTAGCTGTATCGTAAATTTGTCATCAACTGTGTTGTCAGACGAGGAGAGAAGTGTGCTGTCACGCGGACTCAGTTTCTGTCCGGCCACAGGCGGATTCAGTGAATTCGAACTAATGAAAGACTTGGATAACTTTGCCCGCAGTTTAAGACTACGAGAATATTTTCATGGCAGAGACGATTCTAACCACACATCTAAAGCAGTTCCTTCGTGTAAGCGCTGGACGCCTCCCACCCAACGTGACAAATGTCTAGATTTGTACATTAACGCAGTACAGCGAGACGTCCTAGAAGCATCCCGCAATCAAGCCTGTTTTAAACGTAACCTCAACCCAAAGGAAACCTCAGCAATCAAGAAACTTGAGTCCCGTGACAGCATAGTCATTAAGCCTGCAGATAAGGGGGGTGCAGTCGTAGTGCTTAATAAAACAGACTATCTTAAAGAAGCGATGAGGCAACCTAACGAACAGCCATTTTATAAACGTTTGGATGAAGACCCAACTGAACATTTTAGGTCTCTCATAACAATTGCGCTAACCGCGCTCGCATCGGAAAAAAGTTGGATAGCTCATTAATTAGGTCGCTTATTCCTCTAAGCCCCGTCGCAGGCCGTTTTTACCTCCTACCGAAGATACATAAACATGGTAATCCTGGCAGTCCAATCGTCTCGGGAATAGGAACTGTAACTGAATATATCTCCCGTTTTGTCGATACGGATATCAACCCCATTCCTGCAACGTTTGCTTCGTACGTTAAAGACACCAATCATTTCTTATCTGATATCACTTCTGTTGAGGTCCCCGAAGGCGCCCTCTTGGTTACCTTAGACGTGGCGTCTCTGTATACCAACATACCGCATACCGACGGCATCCGATCTGTACTACTAGCACACGAGATATCAGATATCAATAAGACCTTGGACAGCCAAACTTTAGCTACTCTTTTGCGCCTTATATTAGAGCTAAACAATTTTGAATTCAATGGAATTCATTACCTTCAGGTTAGTGGTACATCAATGGGAACCGCCATTGGTCCTAACTACGCTAATATCTTCATGGGCTTGCTTGAGAACGAATTTCTAGCCAGTTGGGCTCTTAAACCTCTGTACTATAAACGCTTCATTGACGACATCTTCTTAATTTGGACACACGGCGAGGCCGCTCTTTTGTCTTTCATTAATGATTTTAATCAGGCTCATCATTCAATTTCATTTTCCCATTCTTTTTCCCAGTCAACCATCAATTTTCTTGGCGTTACTTTGACTGTAGATAACGGTGAAATCCGGACTAAAATTTACCGCAAGCCAACCGACAGGCAACAGTACCTCCATTTTGACAGTAGCCACCCTAAGCATTGCAAAACTAGTATCCCGTATAGTCAAGCCATCCGTTTCAAAAGAGTTTGTTCTAAGCAATCTGGCTTCGAGTCCAACTGCCTACAACTTCGCGACGCCCTCACTAAACAAAAGTACCTTGCCGAAATTCTTGACGATGCATTTAGGCGCGCCGATGCTCTTGACCGTAATGACGTCCTCGATATTCAAGCCCGGCCTTCACCCCCAAAAAACACTAACCTCGTGGTTACGTACAACGCGTCAATGCCTAACATTAGGAACATTTTAAGTAAACACTACAATATTCTCAAGCAGAGTGATCGGCTGCAAGAAATTTTTCCCGAGCCGCCACGAGTAGTATACCGCAGAGCTAGAAACCTTCGTGATATTTTAACTTCATCAAAAACCACACGTGTGGCTCCATCTGGGTGCCATCCTTGCAACAAGCCCCGTTGCAAGGTTTGCGCACACATGACTACTACCCGATCGGTTACCAGTTCAGCCTCGAAGTACTGCCTAAAAATAAATAGCGATATTTGCTGTGACAGTGAAAACGTAATCTATATGTTAGAATGTTCTCTTTGCAACCTGCAATACATTGGTCAAACGGCGCGATCGTTTAGACTGCGTTTCAATAACCACAGGGCACATGTAACCTCCCTTCCGCATCTTCCGCTGTCCAAACACGTGAACGTTACAGGCCATTCCTTTGATCATATCATAGCCACCATCCTTCGGTCTGGTTTTCGTACCCGCCATGATAGAGAAGGGCGCGAGTCATTCCTAATTTACAAATTTAACACCTTAGTATCTGGTTTAAACGGACGTCCGGGGAAATTAAGCTGCCTGAACACGCCGTAATGTTATAACACTGTGTTTTGCTGTTGTACTGAATATTCATAGGCAATTGTTCATGTTATCGCTGTTAAGGGTCGTTGCTCGTGTTCTTGGTGTTTATAGAGACAACTTTGTAAAGATATCCTCGCTTTTGTATAAGCACAGACATCGTGCAGAAAACCTTTATTGATAATTCTGGTCACCTTAGCGTCTATGTAATGCTTTAGACAAGCGTCTGTATCTCGTGTTTGCCTCTTTCATTTTCTTCCCTTTCCTCATTCAACTGCGTAGCTGATTCGTAGTTTTGAAACATATATAAGCTGTACGACAAATGCCATCACTGTATCTGACGAAGGCCGGTCCTCGGCCGAAACGTTATTAAATCTGTTCTCTTTTTTTTACCGTGGTCGAAACCATTTTTGTGTATATATATATATATATATATATATATATATATATATATATATATATATATATATAGGGCAGTTAAACTGTTAAAGATGGTAGAAAACTTTCAACAAGGTAAAAGCACGATTGTTGCCAACGTTTCAGCAAAGAGACTTGCTTTCGTCAGGGCAATCTCTAACCTGGCTGGCAGGTTTATATATGGGTAGGTCCCCAGGTGAGAGGGGAGAAGGAAAGAAGGACGTGCAAATCAGAAAGCGGAGGGTTTGGGAGTACGTCGGGGGACATATTGAGGGGCAAAGAAGGTTGTATAGTTTCAGCAGCGAAGTAGGTCACAGCGAGTCAGCCGGGGGTTGATATTCGGTGAATGTTTGGAGAGAAAGGATGAGAGGGTGTTTGTTGACCCGCCGCAAGCATACGGAAAGGTTCTCAGAGCCGCTGGAAGCAGGCCAGGCGGTGAGAGTGGGGCCCTTATCAGAAACTATCTGGAAGCCGCAGGTGAAAAGAAAGATAGAGAAGGGGGGAAATAGTAGGTAAAGGAAAAAAGAAAAAAAAGAGAAAAAAACATTGAGGGAAACCACACAAACACACACACACAAAAGAAAAAGCAATGACCCGGAAACTGAAATGGCACGTGCCACCCGCGGCAACATTCCTGCAACAGGCCTGTGCTGAAACTCAAAAACAAAAAGATAAAGTTAGAGTGACGTACGGGGCACAAGAGCACGCGGAGTAAAAAGGAGAGAAATAAAATAAATAAAATAGAATTCCAAAAGCAAAGGTTGGAGGGATGCGGGCGAGCCATAAGCTAGAAGTTAAGCAATGAAAAAAAAACAAATTAGGCGACCAGGTAGAGATCAGAGGGAGGGGTAAGTCTTTGGATAAGGTATATGCAAGTCAGTGCCTATTTCTGTAATCCCGGTGAATATCTCAAGGACTCCAAGTTGCCCCTAGGCGCAATAATTCCAGTAGGTTCCATTAAGTTGATTTCATGAATTAAGTAGGATTCTCGGTATTTCTTGTCCATAGCAGACCTGAAGTTTCACTGAAGTATATACAACTTAAGGTCATCAAAACTGTGGCCTGGTTGGTTAAAATGCTGCGCTACAGCTATGGAGGATTTGCTAAGAGTATCTGCCCAGTGACCATTAAGACGTTAAGATGTACGCCCATAGGTTGACCCGTTTCGCCTATATACTGTTTGTGGCACATTGAGCATTCCAACTTATACATAAGGTTGGAGGAAGACGTAAAACTTGAAGTAATCTTGGGGACATAATTACTGGCTGTGCTTTTTACAATGCAGTCTGTCTGCAGGTGCCTGCAAATCTTCATCTGGGACGGCAGCAGCTAACTGTGACTTGTTGCTTTGAAGGCCCTGTTTTAGCATGCACTAAAATATCTTTTAGATTACTCGTTCTCCGGTAGGTAACCCTAGGTGCTTTCGGGAAAGTCTTTTTAAGTCGTTCGTTACTGTCTACAATGGGGCACGTGAACCTCCAGGCTTCGTTCCTTCGGTGTGGTTCACCTGCTGCACCTTGCCGACCGGTGGTGTGCCCTGATCGACGGCTGGTTGTGCACGTCTACGTGCTGTCACAACAAACCTTTTGTGTGTCCAATGTTGACGCGGTTATCTATCAACAGGCATATTTGAATCACCACGATACATGCACGGATGTATCGCGTTCAGCGTTCAGTGTCTCCTTTGGTTGTTTTTAGTAAAGGAAAGCTTTCTACCTCAAACGGCGAACGGTTTCGTTACATGCGCCACAAGAAACTCGAACCAGGCTAAATAAAACTACTGGCACTCCCAGCGATCAATCTTGAGCCCGAAGAGCAGCAGAGCGAGAGCCCGCCGTCGCCGCCACGCAGCTGCACCTACCCGGGGAGACGGCGACACAGACGCTGGTTTTCATTCAGGGGCTTAGAAACGGGAGGGCGATTTGAACGCGACGCAAGAAACAAGAGAATCGGGGAGGCGGTAAAAGATATGACGCAGTAGCCGCGCATGCTGCCCTCTTATTCACGATTCGGAAAACAATCGTCTCCGTTTGAATTTTGCCGGGGCACGGCTGGGGTACAGTGGTGGCGTCCGCCGCTGCAGCACGGCCGTGGCCTACGCTGCTGCGTTCGGAACGCCGCCCCCGCGAATCGGAACCCCTCTAGCGACGCCTTCAATTCATCACAGCCAGCGATGGGGAGACCACACAATGTGAAAAATGCAGAAGAGCGGGGATACAATGGCCTGAGAAAAGAACAGTCCGTCTCTATTGCGAGCGCCGTAAGCAGGATCCGACTCATGCTGCTAGAGGCACTTAAGTGAATTCAAATCACATCGCATGGCCGATTCTTGTTGGTGTCGTCTATAGCTTTGCTTTCCAACCACCTTATCAGCGTCCATTGGATCCAATTTTTGCGTTAGCAATGGAGAAAAAACGCCGGCAATTTTTTCCTTATTGATTCCCAAACCCAGCCCAAGAGAAGAACATCAAAGAAAAGAGCTGGCGCAGACATGGGTAACGTCTAGCGCAACCACCGACCAGGTTGCTTGCGGTGTCGCTGTGTAGGGTCCTTAAGCGGCCTAGTTTCTTAGGACATCAGATATAAGTGGCGGCTGCTTGATCCCGGTTTCCGAGTACCGGCGTGTTAGGCACCGCGCATGAATTCGGCTCGCAGAATGCGTCCGACGAACGCCGAATGGCTGGGTTCTGAAGTGGTAGCACTCCTAGCATAACATGGGCTAAGCTACACAAAAAGAATATATAACATCAAAAAGACATTTTAGGCGCCACAAACCCCATATGGGTACTCACCTTAAAATTGGCATTAAAAGGTGCAATAAATGCTTTTTAAAGTACTTTCTTTCGTTCTGTTCATACTTATCTTTAATTGGGCTTGATATAGACTTTGGAAAAGAATGGGCGTTTTGTGTAAAGGTAAAGCCTGTGGTGATGACACGTGCGTTGGCACTAATATATGGGAGCTTTCTATTGTGTCATTGTTTATAATATTTCATAAAAAACACATAGGCGGGATATCGTAAGACGGGCTGCAAGATCCGATTGTTGTAATAGTTTTTATAATATGTAACACTGGATGACAGGGAATAATCAGAAGCCATAAATCGAGATGCCCGATTTGGGATACTTTCAAGAGTGCAGATGAGGTTAGCGTAATACGTTTCCCACATATATGAGGCTTATTTTATCTTTGGCAAAGCAAGAGTTGTGTAGAGCTGCAGTTTTGTGAAGAAGGTGGTCGAAAGAATTTACTTCTGAGAATGCCAAGACCGATTCGCAATATTAGTAATATTTTCCATGTGTTGGTGCCACAAAAGGTTTTGCGAAATAGGAAACCAAGGTATTTATAACTCGTGATGAAGGATGGATGCCGCCGTTATTGCCGTAAATAGTTTCAGTGGTGTTCCTAATTGGTTGCCTTACCCTTGCCTTGATCTTGTGTACGTTTAGATTAATTAGCCAGGTGTGACAGCAAGGGCAAATTGTGTAAAAGTTCGTTTTATTATTTGTGCGATTGGATGGTTTAGATATCGTTCACTATATAACACTGTGGTGGGCTTGGTCACGTTAGGCTCTTTCCAAGAATTTGAGACTAGATGTCGGGCGTCAGACAACGCAGGCGATTTTATTGCGAGACTGAACGGACGGTGGTCATGACCGTGAGATGAGAAACAAAAACGCACGATAGCACTGGGCGCGACGGTACCCTCAACACTAAGGCTAAAACACCCGGAAAAACAAAAGGTCCTATGCGGCTGGGTATTGCCGATAGGGCGGCGTAGCATCGTAGGTCGTAGGGTTGTGTCTTGTCATCACCCTCACCGGCGGCAGTTGTGCGGGCCCGTCCCTGGTTGCTGTCCCCGAGCGGAGGACAACTGGGCGCCGGAAACTTCGAACAGAGGGTCACGCCCACACCGGACACCGAGCGGGATACCGTGCCTGTCGTGCCGTGTCGTAGAAACGGGTCATCTCTCCCAGCCCCGGCGTCTTCACTGATGGGACTGCTTCACCCGCTCCAGCAGACCTTCCGCCGACCGCCCACGCCGGACATTTTTTCGCTCGAGCACACTCCCACACACACCCTGTTTGTGATTGTCCAGGGGTCTTGCATCTGGGGAGTTGCACTGTTCACCTTTCGGCCACATCCAACAATGACCCCTCGTTTTTGAAAGTTTTGTCCGGCAAAACTATTCAGGCACACGCCACATCGCTTAGGAGGGTCGGTTAGTTTGAAGAGGATGGATCACCAAGCCAAAAATCAATGTGATGCTCAGAATTGTCTGAATAGAGGAAAAATCACAGGTCGCGCACTTAGGGCACGCAAATGCAATGCAAACAAACAATCAAACGAAGATCTGAAGCTGCTAACCGTGCATGTAAGGACGACCGCCTGCGTAAATATCTCAAGCAAAACGATTCACATCCGTTGCAATGGTAGATACGTTTATGGGTGCACTTTAAACTGCATTGGGAAGTCCGTATTTTGTGGATCGACAGAATCTCAAGTCATTTGCATGTGGTGTCTTTAGGAAGCTGTGGCTAGTATAAGAGGCTGTACGGAGGATGTCCCAGTCCCCTTTCTGGCGAACATATCCCAGCCTTGTGCTCGTCGGTAGCGGTTTATCTACATACCGCGCAAGACCAAATGCAGCGTTTGGTGTCCCGTCGCACGCCCGGCATATACAAGTTCTCCTGAACACAGTACATCGTTCTACGGACACTCTAATGACTGCCTCTGCCATTGTCGTGGGCCGGTCGGAGAATACGGCCCCGATAGGGTTGTCGAAACACAACTTGTGTGCTTGTTCCGCACGGTTGCGAGTTCGTATCGCCGGTACAGAACGTTCCCCTCATGAACGAAGATATGACGGTTGCCTTTTCGGTGAGAAAGCCTTGCCCATTTTGCGGAAGCAACCTTTCAATGTAAAGTCCTTGCACTGTTCCTCAATGAGTCGATCATGGGGAGCTTGTAACATGGCGTCAATTAGTGATTCCTCCCAGGGCAGCAGGTCGTCTGCAGTTCGGGCAACGGCGTAAACCAAAACTGAAGTTTTGCTGCTTGAGGGTGTATCGAAGATGTCCATCTGTGCTGGCGCTTGCGATGGCGGGAGTCTACGCTTACAGTTCAGATCTGGATCTTGTAAGTTTCGTACACGAGGGAGATTGCCCACTATGAGATCGTAAATGGGGTTCTCCAAGCAAGCAGCGCTTACTTCCCCGGTAAAGTAAGGCGTCTCAAACTGAATAACTGCCTCTTGCCAGCAATTGCCGGATCCCTGTAGAAGACGAACGTGCTGGTCGTTCCGCCCAGACACTTTCCATGAAACAGGGCTCTCCGTACAATGACCGTATTACTTCCTGGATCCCTTAGCACATTTGCTATTTTTCCTAGTACATGTCCCTCCACGACAGGCATGCCTTCCACGACAAAGTTGGGGTTCTCATGCCTCGTGTAAAGGCTCTTGTTCATGGTCTGGCCGCCGCACTCCTGGGCTTGCTGGGGTTTCGAGCAGCTATAAGGAGCGGTGAAACACTTGGCAATCGCGCAAGCCACGACCATCTTCACGTCCCGCTTACAGTTCTGTGTATCATGACGGAGATTTCCGCATGTCTTGCACTTCGGAAAAGTCGTTAGGTGCGTTTCTACATTCCGCAGCACGGTGCCCGACACGGTCGCAAAAGACTCTCCCTGGAGGCGATCTCTTCGGTCGCCCCAGGTGGCTCTTGTCTTGGCTCTCGTGCATTACCCGCAGCTTCTCCGAGGTTGTGCAAACACTGAGCTTCCAGGAACCTGTCCGTGTACGCTGCAAGCGTAGCAGCAGACTGGCACTCCCGCTCTTTCATAAAAACGCCGATGTTCGAACTGCAACAGCGAAGGTACTGCTCGTTGATCATATGATCCTGAGACCGTCATTCGTATTCAGAACTTCGGCCATCTCCACCCAGTGGTCCAAATGACCAGGCAGCCGAGTGGCCAGCTGCTTTCCGTTCTTCCCGTCTTGAGCCCGTGCCATCCTTAACTTAACCGGAAGCGCTGTAGCAGGATCGTCCTGACGTTCGTGTAGTCGAGGGCAAGGTTCGTGGTCATCCGACAAATCACCATCAGCGCCTCCCCGGGGAGGCACATGCTCACTGGTGAGGCTCTGATGGGGTTCTTGACCCGTTCCAGCAAACCTTCCGCCAGCTGCGCACGCAAGACTTCTTCCTCGCTCTGGTACTGCCGCACACACCCCGTTGGGGATTGCCCAGGGGTCTTGCTGCTGGGAGTTGCACTCGTCGCCTTTCGGCCACATCATCACAAACACAAACATCAGCGAAAATGCGTGTCGATGAGGCTAGGGTAGCGGAGGACGATTGATATAAATTCGGAAGTGCAGGGCCCCTCAAACTGATCCCTGATGGAAGCCACACGTAAAGTCACAGTGAGACGGTTCGTTATTGTTGTAATTTACAATATGGAATCTCTTCTGCAGAAAACATTCAGTACATCGTAAACATAAGCCTGAATGCTAACTTGACTAAGTTTATGTACAACCAGTGCAGTACTGTATAAGTGCAATCAAGTGTGATCGCAAAATCAATCATGGTTTTTTCGACTTGACTAATGATACAGCAAAGAACAGATATCATTATTAAAACTAAACAGCTAATTTTCAGTAGCCTAAGTTTTATGAACACCGTGTTCCTAGAGTCGAAAATTATTAGATTTCAGAAAACTCATCTAGTTTGACTAAGTGACCTTTTTGAGTAGCTTGCATGCTATTGATATCAGAGAGATAGGTAACTGGTCATAAGGAGAGAAAACCTCACCGGACGTGTGTGCCGGAATCCCAATTCCTCACTTCCTGTTTTAGGCCTAAAAAACATTACGGTGGCTGAAAAAATCCTTAAGAAAGGATGAATGAAGAGTTGGAATTTTTTCGAAAACTTTTCATTATCCAATCAATACCTAAAGATGACAAAATTCAAGCTCTTTATCTTAACCTAAAATTCCAGCAAATTGAAGAAAATTTAGTGTTATTGCTTATATATTTAGCTTTTTTTGCGCGAAAATATTGGAGGTTGTTTTAGTAAAGGATAAAGCAAACGCATTATTGAGCACTACGCTGCCCACACACGTGCTCAACAAATTCCTCGTCTGGCGTTAGTTTGATATGTTTATTTCAGCACCTATTAACTGCGCTCCAGCAATCAGCCGAAAAGGTGGATGAGGGCGTTTGCTGATAAAACTGCGTCTTCGCATGCAAGAGCTTTTTTTTTATGTTGTAATTCATAATGCATATGAGCCGACCACCTGTGTGGCTCGGCTGCGTTGTGGCTCGGAAAAAACAGAAAAAACACATCTTTACGCGTGATTACATATTCCGGTGGCGAATTTCCTATGCAGCTGAACGGCGCAGCAAAGGCGGCCGCGTGAACGATAACACGTCCTGACCATTTTGGTGCCGGTACTCTAGAGCTCTCTCTGGGGAATATAAGAGCGCCAGTTCAGGACGATCCACTGCTCAACATACAGTACTTGCCACAGTAGCACAGCACTGTGGTGGCAGGTCAACAAAGAAGAAGTCGTTTCCGTTTACAGGTCCGGCATTTTGACATGGCGTTTTCCTCTGTGGTAAGACATTCAGCGAAATCTTCTTAACTTTGCGCCAGCTTCTGTATTTTTATTCATTTTTTATTTATTTTTCAGTTATCTTTACGTCCACGGTCTCACAATCATGTCAAGAATGGTACATATGAAGGGACACCCGTGTTAAAAGACAAAGAACGATCAAAAGCAAACAAAGTTTAAAGATATGCAAGAATGAATGCTACAATTACTCTTCAATAGCAATCAGCCAACAAACAAAACCATACAAACTAGATACATATATAACAATAATTACTGCAGTGCACCTTTGCAGGCGAACAAAGCACTTTGCGAAACAACTTCGTTAGTTAAGTTACTCAAATCACAATTCTACTAAAAAACGAGTAGTTGAAACAACTTGTTTGTTTTTGTTGCGCTGCTATAGTCAGATGGTGTCTCTGTCTTGTCGCGAAAGCCGCAAATAATACAAATATGTCATGTGTCAGCCGCAGAGTGTTCTTCCATTAACTAGAAGAGAAATGCGAGGTGCAATATTCGATTTCAGTCTGTATTTGGTGGCAATTTGCTTTAAAAAAGGAGGTTCGTAAAGGAAGGAGGACTGCTTGGCATATAAATGAACCCAAGCACGTTTTTGCATCTTTTCAAGTTTTTAAATATCTATCTCATTGAACGGGCCCCATTTCATCACATCATACTGCAATATCGCACGAAGAGTTGGTGTAAATCATCGTAAAGAACACTTTAGAAATAATTCGGTGAACGGAAGTAGCCTCTACAGAAATATTTGTGTTTTGATCAGGATACCTTTTTGTTATACCAAGACCCATGTATTTGCATTTGGGTCACTTCTTCTCAGAATTGTATTGTTGGTAGAGTCGAGGAACACCAGAGGGGTTTATGCGTAATTCTCATGGATATTGTTTTAGCAAAGTTTACAGGGATCTGCCATTGATCACGACATGGAATTATTTTAGAAAGTCCTGATTTCGTTGAATTTCATCATTACCTTGGGTGCGATATCAGACACCTCTGTCGGCTTACAACCTAATGTGAACACAAAGTTTATTGGAAATATCATTTCTATACAACAAAAAATAGGCTTGAGCTCCGATGCCTGATGACGCCTGAGTATGCAAAGTGGTGTTGAGAAGAGATATTGCTTACCGTAACCATGTGACGCTGTTTTGTCAGGTATACTAATATACAGGCTAGACCAATTCAGTTTTTCACGTTGAGGTGTTGAACAATTTGACATGCCAAATTTTGTCAAAGGCTTAAGGACTTCAATGTTTCCATGCATGCGCTCCACTGGAAGTAAGCTTTAGCTTAAAACTACTAAGATAAATATAAGTTTGTCTTTAAGTATGGTATAGGTAAAAAAACAAAAGCTTTGATTATATTTCGGGTGGCTTTAAGGAACTGCATTCTTTGTGGTTCGCAGTAATGTGCTCATGGATAAATTATTAATTACTCTTCAAGGGAAGCTTCCGTCAACTAACTCGACCATTGCTGGTTGCGTTCGCGAATACATGTCGCGCAAACCCAATCTTGCCCATACTCACCCGAAAAAATGATGATGATGAAGTTCAAGCGTTTTTTATGGATTTTAGCTTGTGAACCTAATGCTGGCCTTTTACTATTCCGATCGTACAAAACCAGAGGCCCCACTATCGAGGCCAACTCATGTTTTTGTCGGTGGCTTTAGGTCAACAACTGCTATCGCAAAAACAAGATTTCGTTACGTCATGAAACAATGCTGTAAAAGGGCTGGGAAGTGCCCAGTTGTGCACCCACCCACTTATCTAATATCTCAAACTATGTTTTTAAAGTTCAAGTTAGAATTGGTGTCTGAGGTATTGAAAAAACAGTCGTTTTACTGACAGAAAGTTTATTTTTTGAAATGGGTTCTTTAACGGAACTGATCTGCTGGTACCAAGCACCAAAGTTCATTTAGAGATTCTGTGCATGGGTTAACAACCACACTACGCTACTAATAAACGGCCAAAAGTGGCAGAGCAGCCATAAACGGGTAAATTACCTTTTTGACATCGAACTGTCCTTGGTACTTACTGTTAGGGTATATTTCAGGGGTGCTGTAACGTATAATAAAAAGAAACAGTCATAGCCGTTACCTGAGATAATATTGAATGATTCCCTCCCTTGAATTCCCAAAATATTTACCTACTTCACACAAATCAAAGATACAGATAAAAATTCTCGCCGTCCGTAAATTATAATACAACACTGCGTAATGGCCTTTACAAAGAATGGCCCAACACTTCTGGGAAACGTTAAATCCTCCCGGCCCGACATCATCCTAGCCCTTTCAGGATTCCAAAAATCTGGGAAGCATTGATTGGTTATATCAGATCAGCCTTCAGTGTCAATGAGGGTACCAGTCTTTCTTGTGGTCTCGACAGTGCACTGCTTGCCATCACCGAAGTACCGTTTAGTTAGCCGAAATTTTTAATTTGGTACGCAATATTGACACCAATAAAGATGCTGGTGTTCATATCATTCCAAACACGTTTTTAAAATGCTATGCGGAATAAAATGCAACGTTCTTGACAGTAATTTTTTCCACTCTCTCAAACACTAAATCTTCGCGCCAGCGCATGATGAAAGCGTCATAACTCAAACCATAAAACTTCCAGAATAGTAGGCAAAACAGAAGTGCGTTTTTCGATGGACAAGGCAGCCCTTTCATTCCGCTCCGCTTTTCCAACATTCGCGCAAACTAAATAGCGCTTCCTATTTTGCAAAGCGGAGTGGAACGGATGGGGTGCCTCTTCAGCCGAAGGAAGACTCTGTCTTCTGCATGCCTTCCTTTAAATGTTAAGAAACTGTCTTTTGAATGAATCTGATTGTGCCCAAGCGCGAAGATTTCTGCGTTGACATAATATTTTTCTTTGCGGTATGGATATCACTTGTTATTCAGCGCCGCATCCTGTGTTATATGCGCCTTTTCTGGAGTTTGTTCTACTGCGAAGGTATATGATGAATTGAAGATATCAGTATCTAGGAACGTTTAGAGCTGCCGTGGACACCCGGATCCCAAGTTTTTAGCAATGGAGCTGTTAACCTTGTGTTTAAGTGAAAATCAGCGTCACTCAAAACTTGGCACTGCAAAGTCGAGAGGGAGATAATGCTCGGCGAAGAAACATGAGGCAAAGTGGGATAGATGCAATGGGCCTATGAGCAGGTCCTGGGGGTGTGCATCTCAAGAAATAAACACTACACTTTGTTGGGACTGATCCTCGGTCCCTCGGGTTATAAAACCGGCGTGTCTTTGATTGGGCTGTCATTGCATTCAGGGCGCTCAGCATTTCCTCATGGTTTTGGCAAACAGCATAATAAAATAGTACCACAAGGAAGAGAACCAGACAGGATGACCACTGACTATAAAGTGCGATATCTAAGATGTGTTCTTGCAGAAATCTGGGTTTTCTATCGGTTCTAAGGTGGCCCCATATAAGTGGCATTTATTTAAAACCGTGATCTTGCTTTAGATGGAGGCCTGTAGGAAATAGTTAGAAACGTTTTCAGGCACGTAGACTATTAATTATGGTTGCTGAAAAGCGCCTCTTTCTGTGCTGTACTGTGCATTTGTTGAAGGTAATACAAAAGAAAAAGATGGGCCTGAAGTTCACATTTGAAGCCATGCAAAAGTTGTGTATCTAATTTCTCGACGTTTCGTTAAAATTTGGTAACGACTATCTTTGCTTGCAATTCGCACCTATGTAAGTAAAGCGTATGTTCAACATCAAATGCCACCACAGTGAACTTGTAAAAAACTCCATTGCCTTATGTAGCCTTCGTTCAGTGCTTCTAATTCATGCCTACACTCAATGAATGAAAGTTTTAGAGATCAGGTCACAAAACTGAAAGAAACAGCTTTTCCAACCACTGCTTTGTCATGAGCGTGAAAAACTTCTCGTGAAAAAAGTTCTCGATAAGACTTGCGCACAAAAGGAAGTTGAACAAAAAAAGTACGCCCTGACCCCTTATGTTCAACAGACCACTGATAGACTAAAAAGAAGTTTCTACCAGATAAGGGAGTGCAGGGTGCTATATTGGCACCAAATAAAGTTAATAGAGTATGTGCCTTAGTGCACAGTAAGAGCAAAATAAAGGAAGCCGGTAGATACGACAAGTGCTCTGAGATATGACAAGACTTAGTATGTTCCTTGTTGCTTTGGTGTTGTTTACCAAATTTTTTTGTCATGTGGTAAGTTTTATGTTCACCGTACAGGCCGGTGTTTAAACAGGCGTGTAATAAAGCAATTTAATTCCTTGAAAGACACACCGGCATCTCATTTGCCGGATCACTGTCGTTCATGTGCTCACGCTCCTGTAAGCCCCATTTAGAAAAAAACTGTTCTATTGTTCCGTCATCCCAATGAGCCTAAGCGACAAATTACACAGACGTCGGACATAACCAGGCGTGGTGAAAAATGTGTTTATCAGGCCTACGTTTGTTTACGCGAGAAAGAAGTGGCCTTTCCTGATTGTCGTTAAACGCAGGAGCAAGGGAAAGTCATTCTGTTTATCACAATCCGTGATTTCATGTCATTCTTATCGTAGCCCATGCAATGATTCAGTATTATATGTATAAATGTTTCTTCGTTTTGAATAAATTGAAGTTGATTGTCAGCGCTCCTCCTGTTTGGCTCTGTTCTTTCTGTTCCTCTTTTAACGCGCTGTTTCCAAAACCATGTCGCAATACCGGCTCGCCCAACTCTCCAGTTTGCTTGAGCATTTCCTTTGGGTTTGCAGCTTGCGTGTTGGCACAGCACTTTCGCTTCGTCGAAGTGTACTTTGTCTTCTGACTTCAGCAGGTAAAGCTAGAAAACATCACCAGCTCCACTGTTTCCTCAGTCTTGGAATCTTAAGGCGAAAGCGGTTGAATGTTTTGTAGGGTGCTTTTAAAGGCAATAACATGCAGTGACTAGTGAATTAATTCCCGTTTGCATGGGAATCACTAATTCACAAAAAAATAGCTTTTCAGATTCCTGGGGGTGATGGTCATGGTGATGGTTGTGATGGTGGTTGCAACGGCCGCCCCTTCTTATGTTTATCCGACGTGCCAATATCAATGGGTGAGACTTTACGAAATGCTATTAATACGAACATGTATATTCACCTATAGAAACAAGCACACATACACGCAAATATATATACATAAGTAAAGAGTAGGATGCGCAGCAACAAAAATAACAAAGAAGGCTTACTCAAGTCGTGGAAATGAAAATTGCCTTCATCAGAGTGCCGCTACAGGATTTTCCTGATTGATTGATTGATTGATTGATTGGTTGATTGATTGATTGATTGATTGATTATTGGTTGATTGGTTGATTGCACGTTTAAAGGCGACCACGCAACGAAGGCGATGAGCCACGCCGTAGTGGACGGCCGCGGATTAATTTTGCCCACCTGGGGATATTTAACGCACGCAGAAACCTCGTGCACACGGGCGTTGTTGCTTTTCACAAACATCAAAAAAGCTGGCGCCACGGCCAGGAATTGAACCCGCCAACTCGTGCTCAGCAGCACAACGCCTTAGCCACTCTGCAACCGCGGCGGGTGACATAATTTTGCTGCCGCAAGAATTTGGAACACCTTTCCTATTTAGCTTTGCGGAAAACTGTGAGAAGGAGACGAAGATGTTTCGGAAATGGCGAGTATGCTTACAGACGGGCTATTCCCGTGGTACAACAAAAATAGAGAGAGAGAGAGAGAGAAAGAGAGAGAGAGAGAGATAGCTAGGAGGGAGGGAGGTAAGAGGGAGTGAGGGAGGGAAGGAGGGAGGGAGGGACAGAGAGAGAGAGAGGGTAGCACTTTCAAGGCAGCTGTCAAGATTGCACGACGACATGGCAACGCACCTGGCCTGGGCTGGGAGCAATCCCGGCTTCAAAAAGAAGGAAAAAGTATACAATAACGTAATAAGTGGGTGGGGAATTGGTTCGAAGGGATCAAGACTGGCACGAGAAGACTGTAGTTGGGGTGGGCCCTCCGCAGAAGCATTGATACAGTAAACAAAAGAGCATTGCAGAGTGAGCTAGCCACCGAACAGGAAATAAGTACTGCTCATAGATCACAAAGGGTTAAATGCTGTTAATGGGAGGGGGGGGGGGGGGGGGGTTGGCAGCAGACGCGGCCTCCTTCCCAAGGACAACTCGTATTATCGAGCCGCATTAAGGTAATAAAGCTGGTGTATTCGGAATTTGGTGCAAATTTTGAGGGGAAACCTAAGGATAGTAAGTAGGATTTTTGAACAACGTAATAAAAATGAGGAGGTGGCCATTTTTATTCGAGGGAAATGCGTGTTAGTTGGCCTTTTACCCCTTTATTACCTGCGTCGCTGACCCAACTTATAAATGAGATTAGATGCGCGAACCTTGCGGTCATGATCGGTTTTTAAAGCGGATTATAAGATTGTTGCTTTAGGTTGTTCAACTACATTACCGGGACCATTGACATGTCTTCACAGGGGCTAAGGACAACTTGTTGCATGAGTACGGTGAATATTGAGGTGTATTTGAAAAGGAGTTTCAGTTTCCCCAATTTATTGTTACCTACAAAGAAATCCCTCTAGAACGTATACAACATCAGCGGAGTCAAAATAAATTCACAAGAGTCACAGTACACGTATACAACACAGCGGTCACAGGGCATGTAACGAATAATTTTCGTTCGGCTGATACGAGAACTTCCTTATACGCTGGTTGGCAACGCGTGTTGGTTCGGGGAATATGCTTTTTAAGCGTTCAATTTAAAGTAAGATATTTTGATGTTCTCTTAGTACGGTTGACACTCTTGGAGAGAAGGTGGATTGGGTTAAAACTAAGTTTGTTTCCGGATCAACGTTCGGGTTTTTTTTTCTTAAACATTTTGTTAAGGTTTATGGGCTGGCTCGCAGAGTAGCGTCGTCGATAACTTGTTCCAGGTATTTTTTATTCAGGACGGCAGTCATAGGTTCTTGACAGTTTGAGTCAAAATTGGCTTAGTTTGTGCCAATTCGCCTGAAAAGGTGGGCTTGGCTGCAAGGTATTGGTGTCTTGCAGTGTCTCACATGGCTACTTTGGAAGTGCACATACAGCAGCGTGTCTGTCGGTTTTCTATACTCTTTAAATTGAAGCCAATGTTGGGAAGCCGTAACGGTAACGTCCAGAAAGTTTACAATGTGTTCCGAGTAGGAATGAGCAAGGGAAATAATAGGATGCGGTAGGTTAAGTGCCTGAATGCAGGTTAGAAGCTCCGC
Source organism: Haemaphysalis longicornis (assembly GCF_048455015.1). NCBI lineage: Eukaryota > Metazoa > Arthropoda > Arachnida > Ixodida > Ixodidae > Haemaphysalis > Haemaphysalis longicornis. Next base: position 26,561,321 of record NW_027526204.1, on the reverse strand, counting down.
GTACCGTACTGCCAGATCATGTATACGTCATCAATATGCCTTTTATTTACAGAGGCTTTCAATATTGGGTGTAAAGAAAGTTTGATTCGAAGTGAACCCGGAAAATATTGGCGTAGTTCGTTCCGATTCTGTTACCAATGACCTTGCGCTGACTTACACGAAATGAACTCCGTCAAACGCAAAATTCTTAAGTTGAAGAATCGGCATAAAGAAAGTTTGGACAGTAGAAAAATCGATGGGTTTGTCGCACGACGACTGCTGATATGCAAGTGATACAGCGATGATGCCACCTTCATGGTGGATTGTGGTGTACAGTGACGCAACATTCAGGGTGACTAAAAGGCAGTTATTACGAATTTCAATTTTTGAGATGTCGTAGAGAAAATCATTGGTATCCTTAATGAACTAGAGAAAGCTGGGCCTAAGGTCGCAAATAAGATAATCCACATAGCGCAGAATGTTATCGGTAACACTGCCTGTGCCAGAAATAATGGGGTGGTCTGGGTTGTTTTAGAAGGAAGGAGTCTTAGGAAGAAGGTAGAATTTACCAGCTACTGCACTCAAAGGGATCAAGAAAGGAGGCGTGGTTTCATCGATTGTTTTATTTTGAACAAGCTGAGGCAGTTTATTTTCAGCGATTTTCTGATTGTCTTGAGTGGGATCATTAGGCAGAGCTTTGCAGATCGTTGATTCCTATAGTTGCTTATTGACCTCGTTAACATAGTCGGATTTGTCAAAAAAGTCTATGGCACCTCCCTTATCGGGAGGTTTAATATAATGTCAGGACAGCTTGCGAGTACCTCTATGACTTTCTTTCCGTTCGTAGTCCGGTTATGCGGGAAAGAAATTTGTGCATCGTATGCTCTGCGCTCATCGCGTTGGAAAGCTTTGATGTACATACGGAGGCAACTATCGCTCTATGCGGGAGGGGTCCAGTGCTTATAGCAAGGAAGGGTGCGGCGAGCTTCTTCCGCCGCAGGGTGATCGTAGAAGGTATTCTCGTAGCCTCATGTTTCTGGCGAAATTTTCCAAGAACCTAAAAATTCTAATTCATTAAAACCACCAGTAGCCGGGCAAAAGTTGAGTCCCTTTGACAAGACGCTTATGTGAGGTGGGGAGAGGGTTATGATAGAAATGTTCATAATGTTCCCAGTAAGATTTTTTTGTGACGGCAGACGAGGCAAAAGTATTACTACTGGTGTCTACCTGACCTGTTGAGGGCGCAATGGTCGAAGCGTTCATTGCAGTCACGGTGACATTGTCGGTTGTATTGCCAGTTGGGGGCAGCTAGCAGTGCCGGAGCTTGTTAGATTCTTACGCGTGTGGCCACTTTAAGAAATATTATCTCGTTAAAACGTCAGGGCTTTTGTTCGGGATATGATGGAGGCCTTCTTGAATTCGTAGTTGCTTAAAAGGTTCAACTCTGTATTCCTTGGTTCCTGACTGAGTAGTTCCTCTTTCTTTCGGAGAGAATGGACCGTAGGTTTGTACTGATCCAGAATTGTTTCAGTTATTTGCAAAGATGCTTTATCGAGTATCTGTTGCCACTTGTCTATGTTGGACGCGTAGAGTTCGGTAGTAGCAGGTTGTATTCTCATTCTGAGACCCCTGGGAGCCACCGCGGCCGTCAAAGATTGCGCAAGTGCGGAAACGTGCAATACTGACCGTATCCGCTTTTTAGTGATGTTTCTTAACTTTAAGACCTATCTTGAAACGGGAAAGGAGGCTGCGTTACTTGTTTTTTTGTGCGGCAGTCAGTTCTTGCTATGCTGATTATTGCGAAGGTTGTATGGGCATGGGGCACGGAGGGCTAGATTTTGGACCCCGGAAGGTGCGGCGGACATGCTGCTTGTGGGCTCCGTGGGCTCGGCAGTCACTGAAAATGCAGAGTTTAGCCTGCCTTGCTGTCGGTCCGACGCTTGTGGCGAAGCTGCATAGTTTCGCCATGACCGTTCCCTCGGGGCGTTAAGGCCATGGAGGGTTTTGCGGGTGTGGGCGGCATGCTGCTTACGCGATGCCCTTTCGTGCACTTCCGGGATGGTCTGCTGCCGTTCTCCTGGGGTGCCGTGGCTGCGGTGGATCTGGGGGCCGGTGGCGGTCGGCTGCTGGCCCGATACTACTCCGGGTTCCTTAGACTGAAAAGAAGTGGCGGCAGTGCTGGAACGTCTTTGGCATTTCAAAAGGTGACACAGACTTTGTTGCGACTCAAAATTTCAGAATAAAATTTCTTCAGACTCAAAATTTGAAGCCACTGTACTATACGAGGTATATTGACAACCGCTACATGGTCTGGCAGCACGGTGACGCGGAGCTCTTCACCTACATTCAGGCATTTAACCTAGCCCATCGTAGTATTTTCCTTGCTTGTTCCTTTTCTGAACACAAAATCAACTTTCTGGACGCTATGGGTAATACTTCCCAATATCGGCTTCAAACTAAACTTTGTAGAAAACCGACAGACACGCGGCAGTATTTGCACTTCTAAAGTAGCCATGTGAGACATTGCAAGACAGCAATACCTTACCAAGCCTACCATTTTACGGTAAATGGCACAAACCTAGCCGACTTTGGCTCAAACTGTTGAGAACTAATACCACCCTTCTGAACCAAAAATACCCAGAACAAGTTATGGACGACGCTATTGTGCGACCCAACCTATTAAACCGTAACGAAATCTTTAGGAAAAAAACCCTCGAATGTTAATCCGCAAACAAACTCAATTTTAACAAACAAAGCCTGCGCTCCAAGAGTGTCATCCGTACTAAGAGAACATCACAATATCCTAATTAAATGTGAACGCTTAAAAAGAATTTTCCCCGACACAGCACGCGTTGTCTACCGGCGTAATAAGGATTTTGGGCGATGTTCTTACTTCTTCTCATATCAGACGAACTACCGGTTGCATACCCTGTAATAAAACTCGATGTAAAGTATGCCCACACATGACCACTACACAGCGTGCCACGAGCACGGCTTGAGACTATTACGTAAATATGAAAGTTAAGTTTAACTGTGACTCCGCTAATGTCATACACATTCTAGAGTGCGTTATTTGTAGGCACTCTTCAAACTTGTACGTACTGAAACGCCCTTTTAAATAGGGTTCAGTAATCACCACTCTCAAACAAAAAGTTGTCCTTATTGGCCCCTATGGAGACATGTAAATGGTCCCTGTCAGGCATTTGAACTTCTTAAAGCAACAATTTTAGAATCCGCTTTTTAAGGCTACCATGACCGCGAGGCTCGGGAATCATTACTCATTTATAAACTTGTGTCAGCGACGCGTGGTAATAATAAAAATTAAGGCAAACAAACGTGCATATCCCGTGAATAAAATTCGCGACATCATAAATTTTATCACGTTGTTCATTATTCCTCCACCTTGAGATTTCCTTCGGGATTCACACATACTCTCCAAATTCAGCAGCTTTATTTTGGTAATGCCGCTCGACAATACTATTAGTCCTTGCGAAGGAGGCCGCGTTCCTCCACCACTTAGAAATATTTTATTCTTTGTGACCTATGAACCCTACCTATTTCCTGTTCGGTTGCTAGCTCATTCTGCAATGCTCTTTTGTGCACCGTATCTATTGTTCCAACGGGGGCGCATCCGAAATACAGTCTTCGTTCTTGCCATTCTCGTTCCGTCAGAACCTGTCCCCCCACTTACTTAATACCTGATATATACTTTTCTTTTTTAAACCTCGATTATTCGCAGCCCACGCCACGTGCGTTGCCACGTCGTCATGGAATCTTGAGAGCTGCCTTGACAATTCAACCTCTCTCTCTCTCTGTTGTTGTTGTACCACGGGCATAGCCCGACTCTGCATGTTCTCCGTTTCCAAAACAACTTCGTCTTCTTCTCACAGTTTTCTGCAAACCTGTATTAGAAATGTGTTGCAACTGATTGTGGCAGCAAAATTATGCAACTGTACACTTAGGAAGAAAAGTCCCATTGCCGCTACGTGATTACACTCTTTGTAATTGTTCTCGCGGTGCATCCTACTCTTTACTTATACTATTTCTGCGCGCTCTGTCGGTTTTCCTTTTCTCTAGAATTATGCACATACATATATATAGAGAGAGGCGTGTGTATATTGCGGGACCTCTAATTTTTTGTTTTAAAGCATCTGATGGTTTTTTACTCTATACAGTAAACTGCCTTTGGTCAAAGTATAGCCACATTTCAGTGAAGTTCCTTTGCCCATTTACTTCTGCTTCAGTGAAATGTATTCGAGTATTTACAAACTAAGCCCAATTTGTGCCGTAGCTAAAAAAAACAAACGGATACTGGTTGAATATTAAGTGTAAGTACATTAGCCTAAAAAGATTAAAAGAAGTTGATGTGTTCAAATGGCCGATTGCTTGCCTTTCGAGAAAAAGCGATTTTGTTTGTGAAGTAAGTTGTGCTCACCCAACGTTGAATAGCACTATGGAGGTGGGCAAATAAAAGTTTAATGGGATACCTAGTAACAGTTTTCGGTTCTTTTTAAGTATATTTTGTGATTTTTAGAGACTTTTAAAATCCATTTGAAACCACAGGAAACCATTTAAAACCATTTGAAACCATTTGAAACGTGAAGCTTTCCTATTGTTTCTGAGTCCCATGTCATGCCTTCATATTGCCGCGGCTGCGTATCCCGCCAGCCCTTCTAAAAACCTCTTCATTTTTGAAGGTTCACCTTAGGGGCATCTAAATCGCGAAACCACTGTGTCAGCGTGATTGCCTCCAAAATACATTTCTTGTGCGTACAAAAAAAAAGGCAAGGTCATCTGCATAGCCTAAAACTTTGACTTCATTGCTCGCCACGAGAGACCATGACTGAGTGCTTTGGGTAATGGCAATGCACAGGGGCTGAAAGTGCAAATGAATAAAACGGGTGATGGCGGGAAGGCTGTCCGTACGGAGGATCTAATGGCAATAGTTTTATCGGTTCATGATCACCCGGGTCGTACAGCTTTTGTAAGAGAGCAATATACATTCATATAAGGCTCCCTCAAGTGTAGCAGGCTCCAGAATTGCTAAAAGAAAAGTATGTCTAATCCTATCAAGAGCTTTAGCAAGATCAGTCTGAAGGAGTGCAACCTGCCCAGCACCATTGGAACCGCACTACAGTACTGAACTACAAATGTGGATGTTCGTCTGAATGCTCCGCCCCTGAATTCCGCAAGTGTGGTGCGAACCTCTAAGACGTTTGATTATAATCTATCGCCTGCGGGCCCGCACGTTCCCAAATATCGCGTATTCTACTTTACACATGAATATCGGCTTTTAGCCATCCACACTTTTCAACTTTTCTGCATTGTCGCCTTGGGGAATTAGTATGGTATAATCTTGCTAAAATGTAGGCGGCAGAATGTCAAGTGCATTGGTCTTTGTAAAAACTTCACAATATTGAGAATACTTAACAATACTTCATGTATTTTTAGATCCAAGGACACTCACATTATATATTATATATGTGTTATATATATATATATATATATATATATATATATATATATATATATATATATATATATATATATATATATATATATATATATATATATATATATATTGTCACGTAGCCAAAGACCCCGAAGCTATCTTCAAAAAAAAAGTTTATTGGAGCGAACTTGTGCTCCCCTAACAGCACAAAGAATACACAGGCGGCTAAACAGTGACGTGTTAGACTGGTGTCGACGCTTCGAATGCTGCGGAATCTGTTCAGTGGGATTTCATCACTCGGCACGAGGATTTCTGGAATAGTCGAATTGTATACAGAGCACTGCAGATCAATGAAGATTATTCTAGGCTGTTCACGTTAGTTCAGAACGCTCTCCCTATTAGAAGAGATAACACATGCGGTACAGAGAGAAAGAGCGGAATACGAGCCTCTCTCGGCACACACAACACCGATAACACAGACCGGCGCAGCCGGGCGGCAAAAGCAAAATGCAAATAAACGAACTGAATGCATGGTACGCGCCATTACCCCCCTCTAACAGTGCGTCGTCCCGATGCTAACACAAGTACAGTCCGAACAAATCAAAAATATAAGTGCGTCACCGTGCATAGAAAGGTTTTAAGGCAACCACGTCGACGACGTAGGGCCACGTGCGTCGTCATGATGTTCCGAAATCACCATCGGGGATCACCTCGTTGGTAAGATTGCGAACAGGTTGTAGAATCCGGCAGGGTGCGAAATACTGTCGTAGAAGTTTCTCACTGAGTCCACGGCGTCGGATGGGAGTCCAAGCCCACACACGATCCCATGGGTGGAACTTGGCATCTAGGCATCGGAGGTTGTAGCGTCTCGCATCCGTCAGCTGCCGGTCCGTCCTCCAAACTCGAGTGAGCTATCGGGCCTCCTCCGCATGCAAAAGGTATCCTTGGACGTCGGCGTTGAGGTCGTCTTCTTCCACGTGGGGAAGCAAGGCGTCAAGCATCGTAGTCGGCCGTCTTCCATAGACAAGCTCGACCGGTGCCTTTTGTGTTGTTTACTGAATGTTCGCAACCGTGTTTTACACAAACGTGACATAGGGAAGGACTTCGTCGCAAGTCTTATGTGCAACGTCGACGAACATAGACAGCATATCAGAGATTTTCTTGTTCAGGCGTTCCATTATTCCGTTCATTTGGGGGTGCTACGACGTTGTTCTTCGGTGATCCGTGTTGCTGTAGCGTAAGAGTTCTTCCATAAGCCTCGTAGTGAAGGCTATTCCGTGATTCGCGATAAGGACTTCAGAGGCTTCGTGTCGCAGTACTTCTTTTATGAAGAGCTTTGTGACTTCTTGCGCAGTCCCCCTCGGACGAGCGGCCGTCTCTGCGTAGCGCATAGTCTACTCTGTCGCTATGACAATCCACTTGTTCTCTGATCATGGCGTAGGGAACAGGCCTACAAGGTACATTCTAATCTGTTGAAATGGCCTCGGCGAGACGGAGATCGGTTGCAGTAGTGCGGCGGGTCTTGTCGATGGTGTTTTTTGTCGCTCGCAGTCACGGCAACTCCGCTCGTAGTGTGTAACGTCGGAAGTAAGGCTGGGCCAGAAGTAATTCGCCTTGATTTTTGCTATAATGCGAGCTGTGCCGAGATGTCCGGATGACCGGTCGTCGTGGAACGCTTCCAAAATTTAGTCACGAAGGTCTGCGGGGATGACAAGTAGATAATTCGTTCTCGTTCCAGTACTGAAATTTTTCTTCACGAGGACGGAGTTTTTGAGGCTGAATGCTGGTAACTTCTGCTTGAACGCCCTAGGCATGGCGACGTTGTGTTCTTTGAGGTAGTCGATCATGACGCGCAGGTCGGGGTCGGCACGCTGCTGGGCGGCTGTCGCTCTCTGTCATGACTCCGAAGAACGCGCTGTCTTGAAGTCTTGTGGTGGTGGGTCGAGGGCGGCGCGGGACGGGCAATCGGCGTCAGACGGTTTCCTGGCGGATTTGTAGACTATTGTAACGTCGAACTCTTGCAGGTGCAAGCTCCACCGCCCAAGACGGCCAGAGGGGTCCTTTAAATTGGCGAGCCAACACAGCACCCGGTGGTCTGTCACAACCTTGAACATTCTACCATACACGTATGGGCGAAATTTCGAAATGGACCATATCATAGCCAGGCACTCTTTCTCAGAGGCAGAGTAATTTTTCTCCCCCTTCGACAGACCACGGCTTGCATAGGCGATTACATTTTCGCAATCGCTTCGCTTTTGGCCGAGGACGGCACCCATACCTATATCGCTGGCGTCCGTGTGTATTTCCGTTTCGACGTTTTCGCCGAAATGAGCGAGCACGGGCGGGTTTTGCAGGCGTTGTTGAAGCTAGCAGAATGGTTTTGTCAGGCGCGTGCGTGGCCCCGCAATGCGTGCGAAACTTGCGACGAAGCGCCGTTAGTATGGGCATGGCCCGAGGAATGTTTCAACGCTCTTTTTGTCGTTCGGTCTTGGGAAGTTCGCTATGGCTGATGTTTTCGCTGCGTCAGGCAGGACTCCCGCGGCTTTGACGATGTGTCCCAAAAACTTCAGTTTCTCGTAAGCGATACGGCATTTTTCGGGCTTCGGCGTTAACCCCTACAACGAATAGCCTCCAGTGCAAACTTCACCCGTGAAAGCTGTTCATCGAAAGCCTGGGCGAATACCACAATGTCGTCAAGTATACGAGGCAGGTGTGCCACTTCAGGCCAGCAAGCCCAGTGTCCATGACTCTTTGAAACGTTGCGCGTGCAGTGACCCCAAACGGCATCACTTTGAACTCGTATAGACTGTCCGGGGTTAAAAATGCAGTCTTTTCTCGGTCCCTCTCGTCCAGTTCAATTTGCCAGCAGCTGGTCTTCAGATAGATCCATGAGAAGTACTTTGGCTGACAGAGGTGGTCGAGGGCGTCATAAATTCGTGGCATGTTGTACACGTCCTTTTTAGTGATTTTGTTCAGTCTCCAGTAGTCAACGCAGAACAATAAAGTGCCCTCTTTTTTCTTTACGAGAACAACCGCCGCAGCCCACGGACTATTCGATGGCCGTAATATGTCGTCGCTGAACATTTCATCTACTTGAGGCCGGATGGCCTCGCGCTCGTGTGAAGAAACGCAGTACGGTGACTGTCGGGTAGGTCAGGCTTCACCTTCGGTTGTTATCCGGTGCTTCGCCAGAGGTGGCTACGTAACTTTGAGGTCGACGAAAAACACTCGCTGTACCAATGACGCAAAGCCAATAACTTGTTCTTTTAATCATGCGGTAGCGCCGGATTCACCTGAAAAGGATGCGGAAGCATGAAGGTATCTTTGGGTTGGCGTTCAAAGTCGGCGACTGCGATCACATACATCACTTGCTTGTTGCGTTTCTTCGAGAAGCGGAATTGCAGCGCCATTCTTTATATGCTGGTACTCCTCGCTGAAATTGTTAAACAAAACGTGGGATTTGCGTTGCTTAAACCACGCAATGTCTTTTGCGAAAGACACACCGGGTCGAAAAGCAACCTTTGCTCCCTGTGCACTCTAGCGTCGACGTCAGGAGCAGCACCTTCACCGTAGACGGTGATCATCAAGCTTGCGCTGGGTGGCAGGGTACAATGATCATCGGCGATCCTTACAGCAGCACTGTGTTCGGGGTTCGACTCTGGCGTCGCGGAGTGATCGGAGGCAAATGTATTGAATTGGTCTGCAGATCAATTATTGCGCGGTTGTTCTTAAAAAAACAATTCCGAGAAAAAAGTCGCGGGAGAAGTTAGGCAAAATGACGTACGCAGCAGGGTACGTGGTCCTGACTGTAGTGACGCGGGATGTGCACGTTTCACTTGGCGTCACGAGGTGACCTCCTGCTGTGCGTATGCGCGGACCGTCCTATCTGGTCATAACGTTCTTCAGATTAGACGCAAATGGTCCCCTCATTACTGAGTAGTCGGCCCCCGTGTCTACCAGGGTGACTACATCAAAGCCATCGATGGACACCTTGACGTCGGATGCCGCCTTTCTCGAGTTCCGGCTGCGTCGGGGCATCGCATCTCGGCTTTGGCGTGTTGACAGTCGGGCACTGTGCGTCGTCGTCTTCTCAGCGGCAGTGTCGATCATGTCGGGTACGCTTGGCGCGGTGTATCTGTCGCCGTGTTCGGGATTCTCGTCAGGGTTAGGTCGGGCCTTTAGGGATGAGGGCATGTCTTGAATCACTGTCTTCGGCGCGTCCTTGCGTCGTTGGAGGGTTTCCGGTTTTTAGCCGTAGAGCAACTTTACCTCCAGAATGTGCTGCTTTTATTTTCCCCCGCGTGGGCTGGGGACCTGCACGGCGAAGTCAGCATTGCTACAGCGGTTCGGCGATATTTACGGGTAAGGTGACGGCGAGCAGTTGAAACGGGCTGAGCCACGGCTTGTTTGAGAGAGATACTCGTCGATCTTACTTGGCCGCTAGCCAGGGAGAGGGCGTGGTGCGTCGACGGAGTATGCTCGCAACCCGAGCCTCTTGTAAAGGCAGTGACGGTAGATACCAGGCTCTCCGCAGTGGTAGCACAGCGGGCGATTATCGGGTGTTCGCCACACTTCGGTCTTCCTCAGCGTGTGGGTTTGGGCAGCAGGGGGTCGTACGGTTGACAGTGGACGGCTGTACGGCGGGGCTTCTTGACGACGGGTACGAGCAGGTCGGGGTCGACGAACAGCGGTGAAGTAGGTCATCGCTTGTGGTTCGCCGGGTGCTTCTGACGACGTAGAAGTCACCATTGCGAGTTGGACTTCTCTAATCACGTCGGTTATGGAGGCGATCTGGGGTTGCAGCGTGGTTATAATAAGCCTCCTCCCTTCTTCGCGAACGACGGCGCGGATCGTTTCCCGCAAGTCGTCCGTAGCGAATCTAGGACTGTGACGGGGTTCGCCAAAAACGCGTTCAGTGGTCGATCGTATTGCCTCGAACGCATGTCTAGGGTCCTCTCGTTAATAAAAGCCTCGGTCACGAAATCACCGACGGTTTTGGGCGGGTTGCGAATGAGCCCAGGAAGAGATCTTGTTTTACTCCCCGCATCAGAATGCACACCTTCTTCTCTTCTGCATTTTGGGGTCACCTCGTCGGATTAGCGTCGTCATCTCCTCAACGAACACCACAAAACCTTCGTTAGGGTGTTGCATTCGCGTCCGCAACACCACCTCAGCTGGGGTTTTCCGTACGACAGTTTGTTTATTTATTTAGGCAGAATACAAATTCACCGTGCAAGGAAATATTCTCCAATCTTCTGAAGATGCAAACGGGGCAAAAGGCGTTTGAGCCAGTTTGATCGAGCCAGATCGGGCCGCCTGACGAGGCCCCATCCCTAAAATGGTTTCGGGAAGGTTTTCGAAACTCCCGAACCTTCGAATGTTTTCGAATTGTTTTCATGACAGTTGTGAATGTTTTCGAAACTTCCGCTCTAAGCATGCTCTATGATGTTAGCGAGCTCTCGTGATTTTCAGACCCGACTTCATCCGAGTCTCTCAGGTAGAAAAGCACTTGGCTCAGAGATGCTTCATCATACCATTGGATAAAACTTCGGTCGCGCTCCAGCTTCTCCAGCCACTCTTCCGGGTCTTCACCAGGGAATCCTCGGAATGGTGGGGGCTCCCGAGTTTGCTTCAGAAAGACCGCAGGATTCGCATGGTTGACCATGGTGCTGGTTGAGACGTCTTCTTCGCTTTCTCCGGTACTAGAGCGAGCTCGGGTGGTAAATCTTCCAGGCGGAGGCTGGCTCTTGTTGGACTGGCTTGGTGGCTTCCAGAGGTTGAACGGAGCATGAAGGCTGCGTACCCAGCACCTTCACCAGATGTCACGTAGCCAAAGACGACGCAGCTGTCTTGAAGAAAGACGTTTATTGGAGTGAACTTGTGCTCCCTTAACAACTCAAAGAATACACAAGCGGCACCCAGCAGTCAATGAGTTACGTGCGTAGGCGAGGGTCGAGAGTCGAATGCCACGGCGTCTGCTCTGCAGGCTTTTATCTTTTAGGGCGAGTGTTTCTGGAACCGTTGATTTCCATTCAGAACATTGTAGTTCAAAGAAGATTATTGTGATTATTCTGGGCATTGGCGTTAGGGCGAAACGGTCTGCTTTTATGAATGAGATAGCCCGTGCGGCATAAAAATAACGATTGGAAGACGCGCTTAGCTTGGGACACAGATAACAGAACCTGGCCTGGCCGGGCAATAAAACAATTATTAAATATACAAACCCAATTCACGGTTTGCGGCAATATAAATATCTATGAAAGATCGCCCATTTGGTCGCTTATTTCCGGTATCAAGCAGAAGTTTCCTTTAGAAATACAAGGGCTATGACACGGTGCAAGAGCGGAGCGGCCAATAGTACATAGGCGGAGACGGGGACAAGACCAGGCAGTGTTGGCATAATATTGTTTATACAATTTACGGGAAAGGGAAGGACTGTTTTTTCAGCATGTTCTGTTATATTTCCTTCTGTTATTTTGAAATCTGCCCATAAAGAGAAAATACATTTACATGAACAAAAAACGTATACAAGTTATCCCATTAAAACAGTGTTATTGGAACACCTTCATAATGCTTTTGAATCTTGGGTGAGGAGAGCTTGCTTCAAAAACACAATTACTTTTTCTGGAAGGCAGTGGCTTGCGTTCCGGCCAGACGGAACAATACACGAGTGCTAAAGTTCAGTCCAGACGGAACAGAGCCCTACGGGTTATCCTTCCGTCCAGACGGAATACGACTGAGAACTTAGCCTTCCTTCCAGACTGACCCGGCGTGATATTTGCACAGTTCCGTCCAGACGAAAGCAAAAACGGCTGATTAAACGACCTGGTCAGGCTTCAGATTTGGTGTAGTGGTTGCGACTCAGATAGTTGCGTTACCGCACCAGGTTCGATTCTCCCTCTGACATGCGCTTTTTTTTTGTTGTTGCATGGTTGTGCCAGCATTTTATAACCGCTAACTTCGCTGCCAATTTACAAGAGCGAAGTCGGTCTTCATTTTGCACTCACGCGGCGGATCCGCTACCACTCGCTTATCCCAAGGCCGGGGTATCCATTGCCGTAATTTGTAGTTCGTAATGGTGATCACTAATGAACGGTTAGTCTGGCTGGTCAATGATCGGAAGCGGTTCGTTTGGCTGGGTAAATGTCAAGAAAGACTGCTCTCGATGCTTGTTGTGTAGCGGGCGTGGTCGGCGTAGCGGCTTGGAGTTGCGTTTGACGGAGTGAGTGCTTGTATGGAGACTCGGCGGAAGTAACGGCAGTTGTTTAACCGTGGTTACTAAACCTTAACCGCAGTTATAGCAAACGACGGTATTGGCTGTTACACGCGAAATTTTAGGTGTGGGGACCGCGGTCGCTTGGTTGTGAGCGTAACAAAATAAATTACCACACTTTTAACTTCACAATAAAAACAAAATGGAAGCAGTGTAGACAAAAGGAAACATCCTTAAAACAGTCGCTTCAGACCCAAACGCAGCGCATTCGCGCGCGGCGAGATTTAGGCGAGGGGCTTCCACAACAGCTCTCCACCGGCTTGGTTTACTCGCATTTGCTCGGTGTTGGGTACTATACGCTTAGCATTGCGGTGGATATTTGACCGCCGCCATCTCTCTAACTGCGAATTACAATCTCTAGCACAATTTTTCACCACACTAACATACAGTTTCTGGCATGTGGAAGTTCTTTTCCGCGATCAGATTGATTTCGAAGAGCGGCGACAAGCTGTTGCTGCCGTGTCTGGGCCGGTTCGAGCTGCTTTCAGTGCCATGCGGGCAGCCTCGCCGGTGTGTTTGCAGGCACGGCCGACGTGCGCGCCGATCGTTTCCGAGTGCTGAAAACGCACCATGATTGCCTGCTTTGGCGAACAACGCGCGGAATTGGCAAATTTAGCACGGCTTTTGTTGTAGTTGATCGGGTGGATCGGGTAACGAGCTGCTGATGTCTGGCAGTCGCGCTGACTGCGAGGGCGATGCAAAGAACGCAAACGCCTCTTGGGGGCAGCTTTGTGGCGCCCGCTATTTGAGAACCTTTGTCTCCTCCGAACGCCAGGTGATTTTTAAATGCAGAGCATTTCTTTAACTCACAATGTCACCCGTCCGTTGGCGATCGGCGTCCGCAGCCAGCCAGCACGTGCGCCCCTCCCCCGCATCTCCTCGCTCTCAACAATAGGTGCGGGCGCGCATGCGCGTGTTTCGGCGCTGAAAGACGCGTTGCAGCAGCAGATGCTACCTCCTCTTCCTCTACTGCGCGCGCTAAGGCAGCGGTGAAGCGTCAGCGTCGAGCGGCCGATCCCGAGCGTCGAGAATGAGAGGCCGCCGCCAGTCGTCAGCGTCGAGCTGCGGATCCATCGAATCCAGAGCGAGACACGGCTTCGAAACGTCAGCGGCGAGCGGCGCACCCCGCGTTACGAGAACGAGACCCCGCGGTCGGCCTTGTTGACGTAGTCCACAAGTACGCCGCGCACGCGTAGTGGTCGAGGATGATCTACAGGTCCATGTTGGAGTCGATAACCCTTCCGATCCACGGGTTGGACGCGTTCACGCGCTTCTCGGCGGGGGTCCTCGCGTGAAGTACGCACGGACGTGACGCGCCAGCCCGCAGAATCTCCGAGGACTCCTCCCCCGGCCGCACGTCGAAGGCGCGCAGGAACTCGTCCAAGCTCGCAAACTCCCCGTGCTCCAACGCCTCGTGCATTTCGTCGTTCTTCGCCTTCAAGCGCCGTCGACGCACCAGTACGACAACAACAACTACAACTACCACCGCCAACTACCACAACCTACGCCACATGACCACCCCCAATGAGTTGCATTTACTCGTGTCCCTGGCGTGGGGCATGCGACGGAGTTTTTTTTCGCCTCCGCTGATGCGCCGCAACTTATGTTCGAACTGACTTGTGCGATGTTGAGCACTGCGGCGGCGGGAACTGCGGTTAGCGTGACCGAACTGAGGTGGCCACGGTTAGCGGGATAACTGCACTTCGGCCTGTCGTGTAACGCAGCAAACTGCGGTTTTGTCTAGCCGCGGTTCGCGTAACCCTGATAAACTGTGCCCGTGTAACTAGGGTATTAGTCCGATCGCCTTTGTTAATTCTTACCCAACCGGTCAAACCGCTTCCCCTCATTGACTAGCCCGAGTCAAATTTGATTTATAATCACTTTCAATGAGGTGATCGGCCGTCAAACGAACCGCCAAATTCGACCATGCCCGCTTCACAACGAGCAGCGCGACCAGTCTTTCTTGATATTTACCCATCCGAAAGAACCGCTTCCGCTCATTGGCTATCCAGAATAACCGTTAATTAGTAATCAGGTCATTACGAACTACAGATGATCGGAACTCTGCGATGAATACGTAGGCCTTGGCTCAAGTGAGCAGCAGCAGAGCGGCCGGTTGAGTGCAAAATCAAGACCGACTGCTCTCACCGCATCAATTGTACAGCGGGCACGAATTAAGCTGTTACTAAAGGCTGGCACAACCTCGCAAAAAAAATTTAGCATGCCGGGGGGAACCGAAGCTGGTACAATAGCGCCATAATCCGAGGCGCAACCTCTACACCATATCTGAAGAGCAAGCGTGACGTATAATCAGTCGGTTTTGCTTTCGTCGGGACGGAACTGTACAAATTTCACGCCGCCTCCAGTCTGGACGGAACGCTAAACTCTCAGTTGCATTCCGTCTGGACGGAAGGATAACCCGCAGAGCTCGTTCCATCTGGAAGGAACTTTAGCACTTGTATATTGTTCCGTCTGGACGGAACGCTAGACACAGCCTTTCTGAAAAGACAAGCAATGATGTATTTTTGACATTATGTGTCTTTCAATCTTTTTAAGCGAAAATTCTTACAATGAATATTCAACTACTGCCCTAATCTCTCTAGCAATATCACAAATTTGGCAAGTTGCCGAAATCGTGAATTCATTTCATGAAAATAAGAAAATAGGCCAAGAAGGATGGTTGTTAAACTTTATCCTAAGGCAGCTGTTTTTATTCAGAGAAATCAATACGCGGAGGCTTTTCAAAATAAAAATCTCGAGATTTCGTATTTAATTCAGCTACTGCACTCTGAAACATGCGATCCCCAGGGTTACGAAACAGGAAAGACGGCACGAATTCTTGCAGGGTACCCCAAAATCTTTATATTCAACCATTTCCGTTTTCCTCTCATAAACAACTTGTATTCTCTGCCGCCGGTATTTAAGGGAAGCCTTCCTGCCGTGCAGTGTTGATGTATCTTTTGCCCATATCATGCAGCAGTTTAAAAGAATGCAAATGGAATTGATTTAAGCTTTCCACTTTCCAAAATCGATGCAACCATGTAGTTTCTGTGTTAGAATACCAAAAAATATTAGAAATAACTTATATTTACACATACCCCGGTCACATGGCACTTTAAATCCGATTGAAGGGATATAGTGGCTGAATTTTCGATCGCGCAGTACCGCCGCAACAAGGGACATCCCAATTCCGATACACAATTTGTACCGGTTGCTTTCAATTACACCAGAGAATGCAAGAAATATATATCGCTTCATCCCCCTAGTACATAAGCACAGATCTAGAGTATATAAATATGGACTTCATTGATTAACCATTTCTGGATAGTCGGCAGGGACTCTTCAGATTTCCCTCAGGCAATACGCTATGTACATGCTATGTACAATACGCTATGTATGTTATAATACATTAGAAAATCGAGTGGCGGATGACGTCCTGGGAACCCCGCGGACGACCCCGGACGCGAGGCGGTACTCGATAAACGTTATCCCGCATTTATTTGCGGTAAATATTTGCTGCAATTTGTGGCTTTACGTGAAGGTATCTCATTTTAAGGTATTACTCAGCGGGCAACGGATTATAATAAATTTCGTCCGATTGCGTTCGGGAAGGAAACCACGATTCAGTCTTAGTGGGATCGGCGTCGATTGCGATTGCAAGTGGCCGTGTAGCAGCGCCCGTTTTGGAGTGATCTCATTCCACATCGACTCAATCGCAATTAAAAGTAGTCGTGTGACCGTGCTAATAGGTAACAATTATGAATATTTTGGAATATAGGTTTGATTAGGAATAGGTTACCCTGCTTTATGGGTGATAAGCAATTTTCATTTTTAAGGGAGCATGTTGGGCAATAGCACAGTTTACAGCAACGTTGCGTCGATCCACCTTTCCACCTTTTCCACCTATGTTCATGATGGCCTTCAAATACGCTCCGTTCTTTTCTTTCAGTGCCATGTTTTCGGCGGGACGTGCTGCAAAGGCGCTTTCTGCATGCCCTTTTTCCTTTTGGCGGGCAAATGCTGGATTTACTAACAAAGTACCGATATTGTGGACGGTAAAAATGTCGGGAGACAATAAAGATGGAACGAAATCAGTTGCCGATACGAACTGTTCCAGTAAAATGGTGTAATTCACAGAAACTCTTACTAATAGAAGGTCTGTCACTAGTAAAGGCAGAAGACCAGGCGTTTTGAGTTAAGCAACAGAGGTAGAGGCAGGATTACACCCTGTCGTCAGGTTGTGGAGGATCACGCACCGCGCAGACGAACTACAGAAGCCACAGGAAACCGTAGTCGTAAGCGCTCTGAAAGTTTCATTCCAGCCACTATACCCCTCTATCAGCGAAGAGTCCGCAGGGTAGTCCTGCTCCAGTCCTAATACCACCTTCCCAATTTTTTGCTGCCACTTTAGTCGGGCTTTTTTTTGCAAGTAATGGCAGCCATTATGTTCGCGCATTGCCACGGAACTTTACTAAAATCTCACCAGAATAAGCGCATCCGACAGCCATATTTCTTCGTACCAGCACTGTGGCATCCTGACGAAGACGTGTTGTTTCTGCGGACGGAAATACTGGTTTTCTGACAATGAAAAAAAACAAACACGCTTGTGCGACCACTTCGCTCTGTTTATTTTTGTTTGTTGCTTTAGGTGAATGCTTAACCACAGAGTACTCGACTAGTCATAGCTAAAATTGTTCTTCCGCAAAAAAATGAAACTTTATATCATTTCGCCCTGTTATCGCTCCTCGGAAAGAACATCTGGTTTAAATAAAAAATCGTTTTGCGTTTTCTACAAAACGCAATTCCCACAATTACAGCTGTTTCTCAGGGTCGGCTCCCCAGGCAGCACACGACTGTTCGTCCTAAATAAAGCACTGTACCTTGGCTGCTCATTTTGTGTCCGGCCTTTTTCGGGCAGCCATGTTGGCCCGCGTCCAAATGTGGGCCTTTTGGCCGCATGCGACCGTACTCCCATTGCTGTTCAAAGGCCAGTGTCTGTCGGACAATCTACCGCCTTACGTTCATACGGCCAGACTCCAGTCGTAGGGCCCCGGCCATTCCAAAGCCACCCGAGTACGGCCGAAGTACGGTCACTGGAGGACAGCCGAGATGCGGTCGTCGCACTCCAGCCGGACGAAAGCTGCCGGAAAAACGGCCGTGCTACGGGAAACCACAGGACGTTAACTGTACTGAGGCCAGTCACTGCATGTCGCGCAAGTAGATGACTCTGTCGCGCTGTGCAGCAGCACAAACCCAGCATTTTGGGTCCTATGCAGCCCCATCAAATGAGCCCCGGCGCAAACACCAGCCATCCAGCCTTCAGTGCAGTCTTGCTTAGTTATCAGGCTCAGTTTACACCAAAATTCATTTAATGAATAGTGCTCAAAAATTGTCGTTCCTTTTTTTGGTGTGCCTCTTTTACTGTCGAATACAAAAAATATTCAGTTGTTTGTAGATCTGGAATAGGTGTATTGACCATGTTCTGATATCTTCTGTGGGGCGGCTTACGTGCAATAAACGGGGAATGAGGGGGGACCAAGAAGTTGTTGAATTTCGCAAAGGTGAAATTGCCGCTTTTAGCCGGTTTCATTTGGGACAATCTTCATGAGCACTTCAATGCTTTGACTAAATCAACTGTTTCTACAACAGTGGCTTGACCAGTTTTGTTGTATATAATCCCGGTGCGAATTCCTTTACGAAGCGTTTTGGTGCTCCACAAAAACTGACAAGCATTCAATATAATTTCTTTCAGACAAAAAGTATGTCCAGTATTTGCCCATGTTTCTTGCAAAGATATTTTCTACTCGATCAAGTTTTCTGATGATCTTTCACAGAGATCGAACAACTGGTGTAGTTTTCAATCTTTTTTTTATATTGTTTTTAGGAGTTACGTGCTCACCACGTAAAGCCCAAAAGAACTTAATTTTCCTCTAATGTCGTACTGCGGTAAAAATATTGTAGACGCGTTGCGAATGACTCCTTACTTCAGCTGGCTGCAGATGTATTCCTCTGGCTTCACGCAAGGACAGGCGTAAAGTTAGAGTTTTATGATTTGTTTATAACCAATAACATAGCAATGGTAGTATTCGTACAGCAAATCTTGCATACTGCAACGAATAAAAAAATAATTATTTCATTGGTCAAGTTTGAATGAGTAAGATTGTTTATTATATATTTGTTTATTATTTATTTATTGATTTATTTATTTTTTATTTGTTTATTTGTTTATTTATTATTTTTATTTTTTTATTTATTTGTTTGTTTGATACCTGCTTGCCTTTGCATGCATTACAGCCGGCAGATACATAACACTAACCATTAAATAAAAGACCAAATAACAAAATATTTCCACAAAGCGCGGTGGAACTCGTCATTAGAAACAGTTGGTACAATCATGCGTGGAGGATAATTAGACTCTCGTATTGATCTAAGATAAAAAATATCGCGCAAGGCATCACGTTTAAAGAAAAATTATTAATTTGCTTTAACCTTGTGGTCCCGCTTTGGGAGATGTAGAATGGCGCTTGGATACACTTCTCCCCTTCTATTCCAGTTTTCGAATGATAGATATTACATAAAAATTTCAACCCGAGGTCTCATCTTTCCGGTCTTATCATTCAAGTTTACTTTTACTTTCCCTCATGGTAAGTTGACAGTGCCAATTGCCTAATACGAATCGCACTACCCTATTCTGCATGTTTTCGAGCGTATCAACCAGATCTTTGGTGTAGGAATCCCGGAAAACACATGCGTACTCTAACATCGAGCACACATGAGTAAAATACGGTTGTTTATTTAGGGTAGATGGATGTTCGCTGAAATTTTATCTCAGAAAGCCAAAATACGTGCAGCCGTAACTTTTGTGTTGTCAACGTGTCTTTTAACCTCTAACCTCTCATAATATAACTCCTAGTTATTTACATTCCCCCGGCCGTTCCTAAAGCACTGTAATTTACTGTATACGCATTCAATTGGAATGAAGGTTTTCTTGTAAAGGTGACTTTAATACACTTTTTAACAATCAACGACTTTTCGGAATCAACACACCAGGATGTTAATAGGTTAGAATCATGCGCCAGGTATTCCGAATCACTTTCATTCGCTATAGTCCTGTAAACTACACAGTCATTCGCGAACATTTTGAAAAAGGGTTTGACGCGCATTGCAATAACATTTATGTATAACAGAAACAAAAGCGGGCCCGAAACTGGCCCTTGGGGAATACGTGAGGTCACGGGAACATATCAAGACGAACCACCATTCAGAGTGACCGACTGCTGTCTTAGAGACATATACTTGGCTATCCAAGCAATAACCGATTCATTCAGTGTATAGCCCGCAATGTACTAACAAGAAGCGGATAGAGAACACCGTCAAATGCTTTTTTTTACTGTACAAGAAAATACAGTCAACTACTGAGGCCTATCTATTACTAGAGCGAAATCGTGCTTGAACATAACAAGCTGCGTTGAGCCAGAAAATCCCGACAAATCCGTGTTTGCTAGGGTGCCGTCATTCACAAGGCTCTGTTGTTATGGGAAATTTATAGTAACACGCGTTTCTGAATAGACTGTCTCTAGATCCCATGAAGTAGAGCACAGGGCACGAAGTTCAGCCTACCAATGCACGGGCTTAGCCTCTTCTACGTTTACAACCAACAAAATAGTGCAATATTGTTTTTCGCAGTATTATTGCAAGAAGAAGAGCCGGAAGCTTTCGCTTTTGGGTGCCGTTGACTTTCTTTGGTGGGGAGTCCTGGACATGGCTCCGGTTGAGCTTCTGCGTGGCGGCCCCTTGCTCGACATCCTTTAAGGCCACTTATTTTGGTAAACCACCGCCACCTCAGATTGAAGGACGAAGACGACGAAGATCCAATGGCTCGGTCTGCCTGAACCGTCTACTTTTGCCAAGAAATTGAATCCGAAGATCATTTCTTTCTTTTTTGCGCCGATTTTCCAACCATCGGAGAAGGCTGCTGGAGATTCCCCTGCTACGTCTTGGACTGCCTTTAACTGTACCGGTGCTTTTGTCCTTTGGGGGGACTAGGCTGGGCCGATGCCATAGGGACGTGTGCAACGCCATCCACTCCTTCATTTCGGAGACAGCTCGTCTGCAGTGTTAAAAACATTCCGATTAGGCTGATTTTTACTATATTTTGTGGGTTTTTTTCTCGTGTTTTCTCCCTCTCTATTTCATTAACCTAGACGAAATTCTTTCTTCTGCTCCATTATTTTGCCTCGCTGGATGGATTGTAATGAAAACATAACTCTTCTTGGCCAATCCCCTTAAGTGGGTATGCGCAATTTTTCGGGCCACGACCACCACCACCGTCTCAGAATTTTATCTGTCCGCACATGGTGCATGAACCCTATGGCAGCGACTTCATGTTCCGTCATCGTTAGAAGCACCTGGTCACCACCTGCACAAGTGTGAACACTCGGAGAGCGCGTGTTTCGTCACCATGAAGGTGCGTCACAGTTTTTACCGTCGCTAGGCCTAACACTGCTTCTAAACCGGCTTTCCCCGCTCACCGCCGATCCTCCGATGACAATGCCACCCCAGATGATACCGAGCACTGGAGAACGGTGTATAGATCTCGTCGAAGCAGTGCAGAACTACAGATTGTTGTGTTGGGACCATTCAATCTATCTCTGAAATCATGCAAACCAATCGCAATAAGCCAGGTCATCACAGAAGCGGCCCACCTAACACCTAGCGGGCTCCAAGATATTCTTCTCGAACCACAACCGGACAAAAACATCATATCTGTCTCCACATTTAGAATGTCAGCACTCAACAAGCTTCGTGGACTCCAATCCCTACGCATTCAAGACACCGACATTCCCGTCCGCGCGTACATTGCTTCTCCCACAGACTCTTGCCGCGGAGTGATCCATGGGGTGAGGGCTAGCACCCCGCATGAAGAACTCGCAACAAACCTGATCAGCACGGGTGCTTCCATCATCTCACCACGCATGACGGGCCGCACTGAAACTCCCTTCATTACAATTTGCGGTCTCCACTGGCCCACGATACGTGATTTACCATCACACTGAATTCAGCTGCTACCCTCAAAAACCAAAAGCCCAGTTCTGCTCCCACTGCCGCAACATTGACCACCGCGTGGACGTTTGTCCCTTGCCTCCATCAACCGTGCTGTGCCCAACCTGCTCCCGGGATATCACCGGCCTGGCAGGTGATCAGGAACACGACTGCGTTCCAAAGTGCCACCTCTGCCAGGGAGCTCACGCCAGCACTTCGCCTAATTGTCTCACACTAATGGATGCCGAAGCACAATCGCCACGTCGCACCTACCATTGTCGCTTGGCAGACGGCCGCTCTTAGAGACCTGCCCTCGACATGACCGGCTCAGATCCTCAAGACCGGAGTCACCGATCCTCACCCTGAAGACGACAACGCTCCAAATTCCGACATTGACAACGGCCCAGTCCCAGCAGCGACACGCCTCCCGGTTCCACCGCCACAACCGGTCTCCATCATCTCATCGCCGCGTCGCCACATCCCAACATGTTCGACTTCGCCTGACAGGCCATACTCAAGCACAACCGGGGGAGTTGAGCCTGCAGCCTTCCGTCGGGGCACCTACGGACTCTGCACATCCTGCCGCCACGCCAATAACGTCATCCCTCCCCTATCGTACCGCTCTCGCCCCGCCTGGTCCTTCCACCTCTCTTACCCTACCGCTCCCACCCACCACTCCTCAGACAATCCCTGATCTTTATGCCGTCATGGTCAATCTTTTCTCGCATTTCGCTCGCCGCCTCGCCACCATCGAGGAGGCCCTTCACCATCGGCCGCGTAGAAACCGCGCCACACCCAGGAAGTTCAGCCCCCTCCACCATGCTCCTGAGACGTTAGCTTCACCTCGATCACCGAAGATAAATTATAATGGTGTCTCATCCTCCAATTATATGGCAGTGAAACTGTCGAGGTCTCCGTCGCAAACTCTCCTCTCTCAAAACTCTCCTTTCATTACAAACGCCTCAGCCGGACTTGATTCTTCTTCAAGAAGATTTCTACCTCCCCCAAATTCCTGGCCACGATACCTATCACACAGGCGTTGCTGACAATTCCACCACCCTCAATCTTATCACCCTTATTCGAAAAAGCCTCATCTACACCCCCGTAGACCTCACTTCCTACACTACCCCAAATTTTCATGCCCATGGCATCCTCATTAAACCAGATCCAATTTCGGCTCTTACCATCAAAATATTCAACGTCTATCATCGCCCAAACAAACCCCTGCCCTGTCTTTCACCCTAGTTTGCCCGCTCCCCTCCCAAGGATAAGGTTTCGCTGGTGTTGGGGGACTTCAATTTCCCACACCCCCTTTGGGGGTACACTAAGGCCAGCCCAACGGGCCGAACGTTAGCCACTGCAATCAGTCAGGGCCGTTTTTCTCTCCTGAACGATCCCGCCTTCCCAACCCGCCTCGGCGACTCAGTCGAACGCGACACGTCCCCAGACTTGTCGTTCTTCCAGGGCACAGGCAACCCTTCGTGGTCACACCTACACGAAAGACTCGGAAGCGACCATTCCATTCTTGAAAGCCGTTTACTGTCCATGCATACCCAACCTCGTCCGGGATCACGCGTGGCTCTCACCGACTGGCATCGTTTCCGCCTGTCGGATCTCCCCACCATTGACCCATCTATCCCGACGCTTGGCTTCGTGCCTTCATGCCCAAATCATGTTAGGCACATGAAATATGTTGCCCCGACAGCCGATGCCCCTTTTAGAGACCCACATCTCGTGCACATTTGGGACGCGCGCCACTAACTCATTCGCCGGTGGCGCCAGAACAAAGCCAACCGTCGCCTGTGCCGTCGAATACACATCCTCACACAACAAGCCCAGACATACGCGGATCAATTAGCTCGCTCGAACTGGTAGACTTACCGTGACTCTCTCAATCCAGCAATGAACACCAAACGGGCTTCGTCACTCCTCCGCTCACTCATTCAACCTTCCTCACCGGTCCACACTGTTATCCGCATCCTCCTCTCGACCACGCAACATCCTAACACACTAGCAGAGGAACGGCACTAGCATCCTAACATTAGCATCCTAACACTTAACATCCTAACACTAGCAGAGGAACGGCTTTCGGAAAAGCTTCTCCGCCGATACTTCGGCCCTTATCAAGTCCTTCGTAGAGTATCTGATGTAAACTACGGGGTAGAACCCAAGGCAACAGCACCGTGCTCATCCACACGGCGGCCTACCCCAGAGATCATACATGTGGCACGCATGAAGCCCTATTACTTTCGCTCAGACCAAGTCCAGCCTGACTGAACGTATCTGGTTGCCTTTACGTATTTGCACAGTGAGACGGCGCTTTTCAGCTACTACGTTTCCAAGACTGGTTTGGCTGGAATAGCAAGGAACAACCATCCGGCATCGGGTCGATGCCTTTTCCGGGAGGAGGATTAATGCCACTGCATTATTATCATCATTGCCAGACAGACACAGCGGCCCACACCCAGTATTAAAAGTGACGACGTTGAAGCCAGCAGCCGAGAAAAAGGCGAAGAGAAAGACGAAGGAGCACTTTCGGTGGACGCTGTAGTTAGCGGTGACAGCAGACTTACGGGTACAAGTTCGCCCTCTAAATAAAGTGCTTTTCTTTATTGCTACAAACCTCAGTGCTCACTTTCACCGTTACAATATGAACAATTTGGATGTTTTAAAAACACTTGAAACGGCCACTATAAAGCAAGGATTGCGCAGACAATACAGACACTCAGAGCCGCAGGCCTGCAAGCACTCTAATTAGAGTTGACTGGAAGCAGACGACAAGACGACAACGAAAACCGAAACGACAGAAGTCGGATGGTGAAGAATATTGTGACGTGGCAATGAAGGCACTGATCGTAATAAGATGTATTGACAGGCAAATACAAGCCGGCAGGTAAAGCAGCTCGAATGTCCCAGGAACAGCGCGCACGTCCGCAAGGCTCTCAGCGGACGTGCGCTGGGTTGATGGGGCGTGGCTCATATGCCTGGACATGAATTGAAGCAATGGACGATATTATCAAAATGCGCTCCATGGCGTCAGCATTGCGTGTATCAATGGCCAGCTGATTAAGTCGATGATTTGGGCGTACTTGGAGTACACCAGCGGGAGCTAAAGATTCTATTCCCTCTTTGATGACAAGCGGGTTGAATCCAGTGATACTTTTAAGTGTATCATCAGGCTTGATCCCTATTAGGGTTTCTTGAATAAATAAATAAATTAATTAATACATAAAAATATACAGAAATAAATATATAGATAAATAAATAAATACTACGACCCCATGCCTGGGATGGTTTGGGACGGTACTGATGTCTAGAGGCCTGTAGGAGCCCTTGGAGGCAAGGTGGCGCTTCGGGCGCAGCACATGCTGAGGGAGGTCAGATTTTTAGGTAGTGGCCATGGCTTCATAAGCGTAAACAACAGTCTTGGAAACAGAGTTCGACGATTCTGACATGCCATCCATGTCTTCTTCTAAGGTTAAGTCTGAAGGTTGCACAGGACTCAATTGTCCTGGTGGGAGCGACGTCCCAGAAGTGTCTTGGTCTTTGCCCTAGGGGCCTAATACTGCTGACAGTGGCCCCGAAAAGCAATGTGCTGATGGGTTGCAAGGATTCCCAGGATTCCCCGTGGTGTGACTGGGTCTGGAGTAGCATCGGGTGGCTTGCCAGAAAAAAACGTAAGGGGCGGCAAGCCCAAGGCCACGCCTATAGCCGGAAGCATTCTTAAGCTCGCTGCCGAAGAAGACCAGTATACGGGACAAGCGTATGCTTAATGAACAGAAAATAGCAGAGAGAGGCAGCTAAAAAAGGCCAAGGGTTCTGGTCTTCGTAGGCACGTTCACAACATCTAATTTCAGGATGCACGTGCATTTTGTTTGTGAGAACATTTCAGCGAACCTATTAACTTAGCAAGGACGGTGCCGGACACAGCGCCTTTGCATCACTGCTGTTGTTATCTATATTATTGACTTGGCAGAATTCCTGACAGGCTGCATACGCATATTTTTCGATGAATGCATAGTATGCCAACCTATTAAAATGTTATTGATCATCATATCTTACAGAAAAACCTTGACCTAACTGTCATATGGCGTATTGCACCGCAAAACAGTCGAATGCATGATCCGAATGCATGATCCAGCTTTAGCCGAATGCATGATCCGTCCGTGTTCTCATAGCGTATAAATATTGAAGTGCTTTCGATACAAATACCTCGCCGTTGATCTCACACATAACCTTTCATGGGCCTCTCCCATAACTACCATCTGCTTCAGTGACTCAAGATCACTAGGATACCTACGCTGTAAACTACATTCTACCACTTCTAATATCCGCGAATTAGCCTACGAAACAATTGTCCGCCCCCAAATTCAATTTGCCTCAGTAGTCTCATCCTCTCACCCCACATACCTTATCAATATGGTCGGAGCAGTGCAAATAAGGGCTGTTCTTTTCATTTACCGAAATTAATACTACCGTTCCAGTGTAACGCCACTTAAAAAAGAATAGTTACGTCCAACCATATACACTCGGCATTACAACTCTCTCTTTGCCTTTTCACACATACGTACACACCAATAAAAAAACGAGGCTATCCAATGAATGACCACTCTACTTACCATCTAGATTGTACAGCCGACATAGTTTCACGCGAATATATGGAAAAACAAATTTTTCAACGAATCTGCATTGCGCAGGGCAATCAAGTTTTGGAATGCACTTTTGCATACCATAGTACGGGACACTAACCTAAATTAGTTCCGTCGAAAGTTACTCTGGCATTTATCTTGATTGCTTCATATTGCAATAGTCTATTCGTGTTTTTATATATGTGTGACACGTGCAGCACACCATGAACGTCCTAAAATCACTTTTCGCACTTTGTTTTCTGTACCACTGCATAGTCAAACCCGGTTAAACCAAACTGCAATATGTGTCATTATCAGTTCGCTATATCCAATAATTCAATGTTCCCGAACCCCCTCATAACAAGTTTATTGTTACGAGTTCGCAGTACGCGGAACCCCCCCCCCCCCCCAGCCATCCCCGCATACAGAAACGATCAAAATAAATATGGCATTACCATTCACAAAACAACCCATTTATTGCCAATAATAAAGCTAGTTTCCTTGTCGACTGCCTACTTCCAAAAAAGCGGTGACTTTTGTTCTCCTTTTCGTTTTCACAGCGTCAACTAGACATTATTCTTTACACGAGACATTGTTTCCACCAATTGGAGTCCGTGTACTTCAATATCGATTGGCGTAGGATATCGACTGCGGGAAGCCTTTCTTACAGCGTCAGAGGGCTTTTGCTCGCGACATCCTGTGCCTCCTCGCTGCTTTTAAGTAGCATTAGGACGGTGCTGCTGGCGGTATAGGCGTTCAAGGGGCTTAGTAGGGCGGACGTCGTCGTCGACACTCAGAATACCTTCGAAGGACACTCCTTTGGGCACCGCATCTGGAACATTGGGGAGCTGTTCCCCATGTTCACCGATGCTGCCGTCTTGGTCCAGACTCACTGACTGGGCGGGTGCCATCGTGAGTCCCGCTCATCGTAAACAGCTACGTGAAGTATCGGGCGTCCTGTCGCTCCATACGGGACGCATTATATTAGTCACGACCTTTGCTCAGTGGTCGCGGTTAATCAACATCGAAATCGCCTCTCTGAGACCATGCATTTTGACGGCCAGTGTAGGTATATCAGATATATCAGATTTGATCTTCGTTATATGGTTTATGCTTCGCGTTTATTACGTAACTGATTTGTTTTTGTTCGATATATAGACTAATTCGCCCTATCCGGGTTTGTTATAGTCGGGTTTGACTGTATTATTTGCTTGTATTGCCACCATGCTTTTGCTCAATAATATGGCACCTGCCCCATTGATATCCCTACTATTTTGTTCAAAGCTTTAGCCAAGCTTTATTACGCATCCTATGTCGTTTGTAGACTGCATTCTACAATGTTTTTGATGCGCTATGCTGATTTATGCATTTCGTTTCTCTACACTGTCCTTTATTAGTAAATTTTACGCCTGACCTCTGTATCTTCGAGAAAATCGAGCAAGTTTTTTTTTCAGCCCCATTGCTCTAAGCGCTACACAATGGGCCTGTACGTTAGTCGTAAAGAAACTAATAAAGAAATAACTAAATAACTAAATACACAAATACCCTGAATAACTAAATAAACTTAAAAAATAAAAATAAATAAATAAATAAATAAATAAATAAATAAATAAATAAATAAATAAATAAAATATTCTAACAATGGATCAGTCCAGCATCACCTGTCACGCCGAGGCTGTTTGTACAGCAACCTGCTCCACCCGCATAGCACTGCCTCATAACACTTGCTAAAGGCGAAAATTTATTCTACCGCAAAGAAATCGTCGGCTGAGGCTTGCTTCAGTCGGGTGAACGCTCCAGAAGATACCTGTTTGCAAAACGGTGTTTGCTTCCAACTACTGGTTGAAATTTACAGCAAAGAGCATCCGGTCATGAAACATGGTAACTCCTAGCACCAAAATAAAAGTGGAAATGCCGATGTTAAATGAACAGTGTACAAAAACTTTCTTCTTTTTGGTAACAGCGAGTGGCGGCTCAAGCTTCCGCCCCATTCAGGTCCGTCAGCTAATTTGCAGGCAGAGCAGCGCGTCCCTTCCACTTTGTAATGAACTCTTCATTGGATTACAAAGACAACCACAAACGGAGGCTTATTGCCCAGAATCAAGGGTAGGCCGGTTGGGTACTGTTAGCTGAAGAGAGAGAGCAGGAGCAAGAGTAGCGAGCGACGGGGTCTTCGTCCTTTACTTTCTTTATTATTTTTATTTCACGCCATCAGCAAAAGCCTGGTTGGTCATGGTACGGAGGGAGGTAAAAAACACACACATTTTCGTTGCCGCGCGTGCCAAGCAAGCGCCGATGCAACAGGACTGCCTGTGGGCTGTTCTCTGTTGGCGCCGATCGCTTGTGTAATGCACTTAGCACACGCCATACACCGTCCTTTGCATTCCGAATTCAAGTGACATATGAACCATTTAGATAGTTGAAAAACACTGCAAACGGCCACT
Organism: Haemaphysalis longicornis; assembly: GCF_048455015.1. Taxonomy (NCBI): domain Eukaryota; kingdom Metazoa; phylum Arthropoda; class Arachnida; order Ixodida; family Ixodidae; genus Haemaphysalis; species Haemaphysalis longicornis. The sequence continues at coordinate 26,532,503 of NW_027526204.1, read as the reverse complement.
ATAAAGAAAGGATCGCGCAGACAATACAGGCATTCAGAGCAACAGGCCTGCAAGCACACCGATTAGAGTTGACGGGAAGCAGACGACAAGACGGCAACAAAAATCGAAATGATAGAAGTCGGATGGTGAAGAATACATTTAGCCGTAGCCACAGCCATGGTACTGTTGAAAGGGTCAATCTAGAGGGCATGCGGGGCGTTTGCTGAATACGTAATAGTCGCGATTATAAACAAACTTGGGTGGTGACGTGAATACGGTATCGGTTAGTCGGGGCCTAGTGAGCGCTGACTTACGTAAATCTTGATTGATTGGTCGGGGCTAGTAACTTTAGTCAGCCCCTAGTTAGTGACCTCACGTGAATACGGGCCTACATGCTTATACGTTCTATGGTACGTGGGTTGCAACAAAAACAAACCGCCAGTGGTGTAATCGAGGAAGTTATTCAAGGAATCACTTCCGTAACTCGCACAAATTATTAACTAGTTCAGAAAAAATACAGAGCTAAAGGTAAAATTTCATGTTGCCTATACATTCTCCTATGAAATTTCGTAATGATCTCTATGATGAACGGCCGGTGTAATTTCTAAGCACTTGACCCTGCAGGGCCAGCCGCATCTTCGCTATTTGTTAATACAGATAACAATTCGTATACCGGCTGTATCGGAAGCACCCACTCCTCACTTCAGATCAGTCTTCCTTGACGATGATGGTACCAGCGCGGCTTTGGGCCGGTAGAGTGCCTTCCCAGCCAGTCTTCCTAGAACTGTACTACTTAGCTGGAGTTATTAAACTACTGCTTTATATTGGCCCCAATATAAGTGCTAGCGCTGCTAGCATTTCAAACACGTCTTTAGAACACTATGCTGAGTAAAATGCACCATATTTGATAGTTGTCTACAACTGCTTTGGAAGTAATGGTCAAGAAGTCCCTGACAGACTGAACATTTCAGGCAGCGGAAATAGAATGTACGCCCAAATCATAAACGCTTGAGAATGGTAGACACAACACAACTGTGGTGCCCCCAGAAACAAGCCAGGCCTTTGATTCTTCTTTGTTTATTCCTAATCCTCGCTAATGTAACTGCGCTTCTTATTTTGGGGGAGCAAAAGATATAAAAAGGTATGCATATTTCGAAACACGACAGTGCTCGTGTACCTGCCGTTCTGTAACTCCTATGCAATTTGTATGGTTGTATGCACGAGGGGTTGATTGTGTGCAAGCGGGATGATTTGTCCTTTGACATATATTCTTGTTTTCTGCATAGAAATGAGTTGTTAGTCTGCAGCGCATCCTAGGTTATTTGTGTTTTTTTCTGGTTTTGCTTTTTTGAGGGGTTATATGGTAAATTTATAGGTCAGTTTATTCGGTCGTTTAAACCTCCCGCCGAAGCAATAGTTACGACGTTATTGCAGCGTAGCTATGTAGGCTTCCGTTCAATCCGTGATCAGCGTGGCTGAATAGTCGCCGCTGTAAAGTGGAGAGGAGTAAAGTGCTATGCAAATAAATGTGCAGAAAAGTCCGGCATAGGCACGGATCCGTCCTGCAGGTGCGGGGTTGTGCGCACCTAAAGGGAAAAAATGCATCTCTTGGTCGTAACGGAACCACTGTTCCTCGCGTTATATAACCACTGTATCCGATTGAGCTATGATCTGATTCGGGGACCTGATCATTTCCTTTGGGTTCGTAGCACGGGCGTTAGCAATTGGCTTTGGCTGAGTGTAAGCGGACTGTGTCTTAAGCCTTCTGCCGTTAAAGCTAGTGGAGACTGCCGGCTCCTCTGTTCTTCTCTTTTCGCCTATTAATTGTGAAGGTGGTCGAATTATTGTGTGTTGCCTGCTTTCTAAAATAAAAACAAAAAGCCGTCACCACTCATTTTTTTTCGTTTAGCGCGTCTATCACTAATTTACCAAAAAATAGATATTGCAGTTATGTGGTTGAAATGACCGTATTTCAATTGTCAGCGGTGGCAGACATATTGGACGGATATTATTATTAGGTGATGTTCGAAGGACTGGGGATGGGATCTAAAAAACGTACCAGTATCTGCACACACACACACACACACACATATATATATATATATATATATATATATATATATATATATATATATATATATATATATATATATATATATATATATATATATATATATATATTTATATATAGGCAGCAGTTGACCTTTTGAAGATGGTAGAGAACACAGGTAAGGAAAACTTTCAACAAGGTAAAAGCACGATTGTTGCCAACGTTTCAGCAAAGAGACTTGCTTTCGTCAGGGCAATCTCTCGCCTGGCTGGCACGCTTTATATAGGGGTAGGTCTCCAGGTGAGAGGGGAGAAGGAAAGAAGGAAGTGAAATTGAGAAAGCGGATTGGTTTGCAAGTATGTCGGGGGAGAGATTGAGGAGCAAAGAAGGTTGTATAGTTTAAGCCGCGAAGTAAGTCACACGGAAGTCAGCTGGTGGTTGATATTCTTGGAGTTTTTGGAGAGAATGGATGAGAGGGTGTTTGTTGACCCGCCGCGGGGCATACGGAAAATTTCTCAGACCCGCTGGAAGCAGACCAGGTGGCGAGAGTGGGGTCCTAATCAGAAACTATCTGCAAGCCTTAGGTGAAAAGAAAAGATAGAGGAGGGGGGAAACTAGCTAGGTCAAGGAAAAAAGAAGAAAAGAGAAAAAAAAATCAGGGAGGGAGACCACATAAACCCACACACAAAAGAAAAAGCAATGACCCGGCAACTGAAATGACACGTGTCACCCGCGGCAACATTCCTGGAACAGGCCTGTCCTGAAACTCAAAAACGAAAAGATAAAGTTAGGGTGACGTACGGGGCCCAAGACCACGCGGAGTAAAAAAAAATAGAAAAAAAATAAAATGGAATTCCAAAAGCAAAGGTTGAAAGGATGCGGGCGAGTATTAATCTAGACGCTAAGGAATGAAAAAAAAAAAAAGAAATTAGGTGACCATTTAAGGGCCAGAGTGAGCGGTAATATTCTTTGGATAGTGTATATGCAAGACATTGCCTATTTCTCTATTCCCGGTGAATATCGCGAGGATTCCAAGTTGCCCCTAGACGCAATAATTCCAGTAGGTTCAATGGAGTTTAATTTGTGAAATAAATAAGATTCGCGGTATTTCCTGTCCCTAGGAGACCTCAAGTTTGATTGAAGTATATACAACTTAAGGTCATCAAAATTGCGGCCTGGTTGGTTAAAATGCTGTGCTACAGCTATGGAGGATTTGCTAAGAGTATCTGCCCGGTGACCATTAAGACGTAGGCTCATAGGTTGACTCGTTTCGCCTATATACTCTTTGTTGCACATTGAGCATTCCAACAAATACACAATGTTGGATGAAGTGCACGTAAAACTTGAATTAATCTTGTAGACATAATTACTGGCTGTGCTTTTTACAATGCAGTCGGTCTGCAGGTGCCTGCATGTCTTGCATCTGGGGCGGGAGCAGCTGGCTATGACTGGTTGCTTTGAAGGCCCTGTTTTAGCATGCACTAAAATATCTTCTAGATTCCGGTTTCTCCGGTAGGTAACCCTTGGGGCTTCCGCGAAAGTCTTCCTAAGTGGGTCGTTAGTGGCTAAAATGGGGTAGTACTTGCGCAGTATATTGTTTACGTTTGGGAGGGCGTTTGAAAATTTAGTTATTAGGGCAGGCGGCCTGGCGCTTTCGTTTTGTCGCTGTTTGATGAGCACGTCATCCCTTTTGAGATTAAATGCGCGTTGGTACGCCTGATCGAGCGATCTTTTGGGGTGGTTCCTCTTAATAAGGGTGGACTTCAATTCATCTAGGTGCTCTACGTAGTCACGGTCATCACTGCATACTCTTCTAAGCCTGGTGGCTTGTCCTACAAAGATACCTTGCTTGCAGAATCTCGGGTGATGGCTCTTATAGTCTAGGTATTGCTGCCTGTCAGTTGGTTTTCTAAAAATCGTGGTTTTAAGTTTACCATTGTCTAAAATGACGGTAGTATCTAGGAAGTTCACTTCTTTTTCAGAGTACTGGCAGGACAATTTAATAGTCGGATGCGAAGAATTGAGATGAGATATAAACGTTTCTAGAGTCGCGCGACCGTGTTCCCAAATCATGAAGATGTCGTCTTTGTAGCGGAGGTAAACCTGAGGTTTATGCGGAAAAGAGCTTAATAGAGTGGCTTCAAGTTGCCCCATGAAAATGTTGGCATAGGTCGGCGCAAATGGAGTACCCAAGCTGGTTCCAAAAACTTGCAAAAAGTAAGAAGAGTTGAATTCAAAATAGTTGAGAGTTAAAACTAGTTTTAACAAAGTTATGTACACTTCTACCGCTTGGTGGTGCGGGTTCTCTGATAGAGCTTTTGAAATAGCTTCAATTCCTTCGACGAAAGGGATGTTTGTATACAATGCGGCAACGTCAAGAGTAACTAGGAGGGTTCCACGGGGTAGGCGCCCACCCTTATTTATCTCTTCTATTATGCGGAGGAAGGGGGGGGTGTCCTGAACGAATGAAGTCGAACAGTCGGAATGTCAGATAGGTAATGATTCAGAAACAGAGATAATGCGTCTGTTGGGGTATTGTTATTCGAAACTATGGGTCTGCCAGGAATGTCTGCAGTGAACAATAATTCTACAGGGACTTTTTGGCCTTTTGGGAGGAGGTAAAAACGGCCTGCATGCTTAATATTCGGTTTCATGAAATTTAAGTCAGTGGTCGTTATTAATTCTCTAGATCGCAGATCTGTGAGGCTCTGAAGGATTTTTAGGCTGTATTCCTGGCTCGGATCGTTATCTAAGGGCTTGTAGTGGCAAGGGTTATTGAGCTGCCTATAAGCTTCATCTTTGTATTTCCCCATAGGTAAAACAACTACGCTACCACCTTTGTCGGCTGGCTTTATGACTATGTCGGTTCTGGCTGACAGGCTATTCAGAGTAACTTCTTCCGACGGACTTAGGTTCTTGCGCTTGTTTGATCGCTTGGTTGTTGCCAATATTTCTCTTGATACTGATTTTAAGTACAGATCTAATTCTGGAGATTGATCTACATCTGAAGTCCAAGTGCTAGAAGGGTGGAGGGTGCATTTGTTAATGTCAGGTTGGTCCTGCTTTTCCGTAAAAAACTCGCTTAGTCTCATTCTCCGAGAAAATTCAGTGAGATCTTTATGTAACTCGTATTCATTCACATGGTTATTTGTGGGACAGAAAGTTAGACCTCGTTCTAGGATACCTTTTTCGTCGGCCGTTAGTATTTTGGAAATGTCAATGACGTTGCGGGTGCCGGTAGCGAGGGAGCTCGTTTTTTCTATAGGATTATTGGCTGTGGGACGAGGTTCTACTAAATAAATCTCTGTATCGAGGGGCAACATTGCATGACCTAATACTCCATTGTCCGGGATATTGAGAGGCTGATTTTCCACAGTGCAAGCTGTAATTCGCAAGGGAAGCTGGTCACGCTGAAACTTAACCGCTTGCATATTACTAAGATCATTTTCCTTATGATTAATAAAAATATTGAGATCTCTTTTCTCCTGCCCAGTTAGCGAAAGAGCTTCAATGTGGTCGTTTAAGAGGCTGAGTTGGCTAGTACAGTGTTCTCTAAGAATTTCTATGAGGGAAAGCGAAGCATTATTGAGAATACCTTGCCACCTAGCAGCTAGTTCAGGAGGGAGCTCACCAAGGGCACAACTAACTTTTAGCCGGAGGCTATTTGGGATCTTGTTGCTTTGGAGATACGAGGAGTACGTTTTCAGATGAAATCTGTAGCTGGTTTGTTTTCCGGCTAGTTTCCAAACTTTGAGGAAAGAGCGGGATTTACGGGTTGCAGCATCCGGTCTGCTCGGCGGTAGTCATTTGTGTTTGTTCTGAGCAGACCTCCGGGGTGACACTTTTTTGCTTGGAGTCAGTTGTTTAGGGGGGCTGCTTGGGGTGAGGTCCACATCGATGCCTGTTTGGGTGCCTGTTTGCGTTATACTGCGTGTTGGGGTCGGCGTGAACCATGAGCGTGATGTCTTTGGTGGGTCGGGTTGTTGTTGGCCTGCGCGCTGTAGAGCTGGTATTGCGGCCACGTCCACGGTTTGTGTGCTGACGTCACATGTGCTGTTCTGAGGTGGACATGACATTTCTCTACTGTTGGTGGTGTTGGGCTGGTTCTGTTGTTCGGTGCTGGCCGGACACGGGAGGCTGATGCGTGAAGTTCGGAGCGTCACCTTAAATGAGTTCCTCAGCCTGCGCTTGACGTTTTCTGAAATCAGTCGGACGCCTTGAAAGTTAGGGTGTAGTCCGTCCTTGGCCAGGTGTCCTAGGGGGTCGTGGTGGATTTTTGCGTGGTGGATGATGTCAACGTTTCTTTTGTTGTGTCCAAGCTACATGAGAAAGTCGTTAAGCTTAGCTGACCTTTGTGAGTGAGCTAGAAGTCTGTGTGTCTGGGGTATGTCTGGCTTGTGTTTTTTCGATCCTGGGAAGTACTGTTGTGAGGGTTATCTGTGCTTTGGGCCTGTTGGTCTGAACATCGTGAACGAGAGTTTTCATGGCCTCGATGGTGATTTCAGCGGTGTTGTTCTTTAGACGTTAGTGCCAAAGTGAAGAATGAAGTGAGTGATGTTGCGTGGGGCGGCGTCAATGATGTTTCTGATGTCATGTGTTGTGGCGCCGCTTTGAAAGCTGATGTATGGTGAATGTTGTCCGGAAGGGAAGTGGTCGCGAATGTACTTAAAGTGGCTATCACCGATCAGAGCTACGTGTGCCAGAGAGAGGAGAGGGGGCTTACCCTGTTGCGTCATCTTCGTACACGAAATCCAGGGACCAGTTGAACTTTTGAAGATGGTAGAGAACACAAGATAAGAAAACTTTCAACAAGGTAAAAGCACGATTGTTGCCAACGTTTCAGCAAAGAGACTTGCTTTCGTCAGGGATATCTCTCGCCTGGCTGGCACGCTTTATATAAGGGTAGGTCCCTAGGTGAGAGGGGAGAAGAAAAGAAGGAAGTGAAATTTAGAAAACGGATTGGTTTGCGAGTATGTCGGGGAAGAGATTGAGGGGCAAAAAAGGTTGTATAGTTTAAGCCGTGAAGTAGGTCACACGGAAGTCAGCTGGTGGTTGATATTCGTAGAATTTTTGGAGGGAAAGGATGAGAGGGTGTTTGTTGACCCGCCGCGGGCCATACGGACAGGGACAGGAAATACCGCGAAACCTATTTATTTCACAAATTCAATTCTATGGAACTTACTGGAATATTGCGTCAAGGGGCAACTTGGAATCCTTGCGATATTCACCGGGAATACAGAAATAGTCAATGTCTTGCATATACCCTATCCAAAGACTATTACCGCTCACTCTGGTCCTTACCTGGTCACCTAATATCTTTTTTTTTCATTCCTTAGCGTCTAGATTATTACTCGCCGGCATTCCTCCAAACTTTGCTTTTGGAATTCCATTTTATTTTTTTTATTTCTCTTTTTTTTTACTCCGCGTGGTCTTGTGCCCCGTACGTCACTCTAACTCTATCTTTTCGTTTTTGAGTTTCAGGACAGGCCTGTTCCAGGAGTGTTGCCGCGGGTGACACGTGCCATTTCAGTTGCCGGGTCATCGGTTTTTTTTTGTGTGTGTGTGGGTTTAAGTGGTCTCCCTCCCTGATTTTTTTCTCTTTTCTTTTTTTCCTTGACCTAGCTAGTTTCCCCCCTCCTCTATCTTTTCTTTTCACATGAGGCTTGCAGATAGTTTCTGATAAGGACCCCACTCTCGCCGCCTGGTCTGCTTCTGGCGGTTCTTAAAACCTTTCCGTATGCCCCGTAGCGGGTCAACAAACACCCTCTCATCCTTTCTCTCAAAAAACTTCACGAATATCAACCACCAGCTCACTTCCATGTGACCTACTTCGCGGCTAAACTATACAACCTTCTTTGCCCCTCAATCTCTCCCCCGACATACTCGCAAACCAATCCGCTTTCTCAATTTCACTTCCTTCTTTCCTTCTCCCCTTTCACCTGAGGACCTACCTTTATAGAAAGCGTGCCAGCTAGGCGAGAGATTGCGCTGACGAAAGCAAGTCTCTTTACTGAAACGTTGGCAACAATCGTGCTTTTACCTTGTGTAAAGTTTTCCTTTGTTGTGTTCTCTACCATCGTCAAAAGTTAAACTGCTCCGTGGATTTCGTGTACGAAGATGACGCACAAGGTATGCCCCGTCTCCTCTCTCTGGCACACGTAGCTCTGATCGGTGATAGCCACTTTAAGTACATTCTCGACCACTTCCCTTCCGGACAACATTCACCAGACAACATTCAACATTCAACATTTACCATACAACTACATTCAACATTCACCGCCGCTTTCGAAGCGGCGCCACAACCCATGACATCAGAAAACTCATTGACGCTGCCCCACGCAACATCACTGACTTTATTCTTCACTTTGGCACTAACGACTTAAAGAACAGCACCACTGAAAGCACCACCGAGGCCATGAAAACTCTTGTTCACGACGTTCAGACCAACAGGCCCAAAGCACAGATAACCCTCACAACAGTACTTCCCAGGATCGAAAACAAACACAAGCCAGACATACCCCAGAGACACAGACTTCTAGCTCACTCACAAAGGTCAGCTAAGCTTAACGACTTCCTCATGTACCTTGGACACAATTCACCACGACCCCCTAGGACACCTGGCCAAAACGGACTACACCCTAAATTTCGAGGCGTCCGAGTGATTTCAGAAAACGTCAAGCGCCGGCTGAGGAACTCATTTAAGGTGACGCTCCAAACTTCACGCATCAGCCTCCCTTGTGCGGCCAGCACCGAACAACCGAACCAGCCCAACACCCCCAACAGTAGCGAAATGTCATGTCTACCTAAGAACAGCACAAGTGACGCCAGCACACAAACCGTGGACGTGGCCGCAATACCAGCTGTACAGCACGCAGGCGAACAACAACCCGACCCACAAAAGACATCACGCTCATGGTTCACGCCTACCCCAACACGCAGTATAACGCAAACAGGCACCCAAACAGGCATCGATGTGGACCTCACCCCAAGCAGCCCCCCTAAACAACTGACTCAAAGCAAAAAAGTGTCACCCCGGAGGTCTGCTCAAAACAAACACAAATGACTACCACCGAGTAGACCGGATGCTCCAACCCGTAAATCCCGCTCTTTCTCAAAGTTTGGAAACTAGCCGGATAACAAACCAAGTACAGATTTCATCTGAAAACGTACTCCTCGTATCTCCAAAGCAACAAGATCCCAAAAGGCCTCCGCCTAAAAGTTAGTTGTGCCCTTGGTGAGCTCCCTCCTGAACTAGCTGCCAGGTGGCAACGTATTCTCAATAATGTTTCGCTTTCCCTCCTAGAAATTCTTAGAGACCACTGTACTAGCCAACTCAGCCTCTTCAACGACCAGATTGAAGCTCTTTCGCTAACTGAGCAGGAGAAAAGAGATCTCAATATTTTTAGTAATCATAGGGAAAATGATCTTAGTAATAGGCAAGCTGTTAAGTTTCAGCGTCACCAGCTTCCCTTGCGAATTACAGGTTGCACTGTGGAAAATCAGCCTCTCAATATCCCGGACAATGGAGTATTAGGTCATGCAATGTTGCCCCTCAATACAGAGATTTATTTAGTAGAACCTCGTCCCACAGCCAATAATCCTATAGAAAAAACGAGCTCCCTCGATACCGGCCCCAGCAACGTCATTGACATTTCCAAAACACTAACGGCCGACGAAAAAGGTATCCTAGAACGAGGTCTAACTTTCTGTCCCACAAATAACCATGTGAATGAATACGAATTACATAAAGATCTCACTGAATTTTCTCGGAGAATGAGACTAAGCGAGTTTTTTTCGGAAAAGCAGGACCAACCTGACATTAACAAATGCACCCTCCACCATTCTAGCACTTGGACTCCTGATGTAGATCAATCTCCAGAATTAGATCTCTACATAAAATCAGTATCAAGAGAAATATTGGCAACAACCAAGCGATCAAACAAGCGCAAGAACCTAAGTCCGTCGGAAGAAGTTACCCTGAATAGCCTATCAGCCAGAACCGACATAGTCATAAAGCCAGCCCACAAAGGTGGTAGCGTAGTTGTTTTACCTATGGGGAAATACAAAGATGAAGCTTATAGGCAGCTCAATAACCCTTGCCACTACAAGCCCTTAGATAACGATCCGAGCCAGGAATACAGCCTAAAAATCCTTCAGAGCCTCACAGATCTGCGATCTAGAGAATAATTAACGACCACTGACTTAAATTTCATGAAACCGAATTATAAGCATGCAGGCCGTTTTTACATCCTCCCAAGAGTCCACAAAGTCCCCGTAGCATTATTGTTCACTGCCGACATTCCTGAACGACCCATAGTTTCGAATAACAATACCCCAACAGAAGCATTATCTCTGTTTTTAAATCATTACGTATCTTACATTCCGACTCTTCTTCCTTCATTCGTTCAGGACACCCCCCACTTCCTCCTCATAATAGAAGAGATAAATAAGGGTGGGCGCCAACCCAGTGGAACCCTCTTTGTTACTCTTGACGTTGCCGCATTGTATACAAACATCCCTTTCGTCGAAGGAATTGAAGCTATTTCAAAAACTCTATCAGAGAACCCGCACCAACACGCGGCAGAAGTGTACATAACTTTGTTAAAACTAGTTTTAACTCTCAACTATTTTGAATTCGACTCTTGTTACTTTTTGCAAGTTTTTGGAACCAGCATGGGTACTCCATTCGCGCCGACCTATGCCAACATTTACATGGGGCAACTTGAAGCCACTCTATTAAGCTCTTTTCCGGATAAACCTCAGGTTTACCTCCGCGACATAGACGACATCTTCATGATTGGGGAACAGGGTCGCGCGACTCTAGAAACGTTTATATCTCATCTCAATTCTTCGTATCTGACTATTAAATTCTCCTGCCAGTACTCTGAAAAAGAAGTGAACATCCTAGATACTACCGTCATTTTAGACAACGGTAAACTTAAAACCACGCTTTTTAGAAAATCAACTGACAGGCAGCAATACCTAGACTATAAAAACCATCACCCGAGACACTGCAAGCAAGGGATTTTTTTAGGACAAGCCACCAGGCTTAGAAGAGTATGCAGTGATGACCGTGACTACGTAGAGCACCTAGATGAACTGAATTCCACCCTTATTAACAGGAACCCCCCCAAAAGCTCGCTCGATCAGGCGTACCAACGCGCATCTAATCTCAAAAGGGAAGACATGCTCATCAAACAGCGACAAAACGAAAGCGCCAGGCCGCCTGCCCTAATAACTAAATTTTCAAACGCCCTCCCAAACGTAAACAATATACTGCGCAAGTAATACCCCGTTTTAGCCAGTAACGACCGACTTAGAGAGACTTTCCCGGAAGCCCCAAGGGTTACCTACCGGAGAAACAGGAATCTAAAAGATATTTTAGTGCGTGCTAAAACAGAGCCTTCAAAGCAATCAGTCATAGTCAGCTGCTCCCGCCCCAAATGCAAGACATGCAGGCACCTGCAGACCTACTGCATTGTAAAAAGTACAGCCAGTAATTATGTTCACAAGAATAATTCAAGTTTTACGTGCACTTCATCCAACTTTGTGTATTTGTTAGAATGCTGTGTTGTATATATATATATATATATATATATATATATATATATATATATATATATATATATATATATATATATATATAGAGAGAGAGAGAGAGAGAGAGAGAGAGAGAGAGAGAGAGAGAGAAAGATAAACTCACAAAGCGCGCAGAAATAGTATAAGTAAAGAGTCGGATACACAGCAAGAACAATAACAAACAATGTTTACTTACGTAGCGGCAATAGGACTTGCCTTCATCAGAGTAAAGTTACATGATTATGGTGTCGCAAACATTGAACACATTTCTTATATAGGTTTGCATAAAACTGTAAGAAGGAATGGAAAATGTTTCGCAAATGGAGATTGTGCATACAGTCAGGCTACGCCTACATTACAACATCAACCAACAAACAACAAAAAAAAAGGGGGGGGAGCAAGAGAGAGAAAAAGGGGTCCCACCACCACTTAAGAATGTTTAACTCTTTGTGATCTATTCATGTTTAACCTTTTGTGACCCTACCTATTTCCTGTTCGATTGCTAGCTTCTGTGAAATGCTCTTTTGTGCCCCCTATCTATACTCTTCATCCGCTGGGGGCACACCCATCTTCGCTTCCCCTAGAACCAGTCTCCCCAGCCACTGAATACCTTGCTGTATACTCTTCCCTTTCTTTACAAACCGCGGTTGACCATTTTCCCCCATTGTCTGAACTTGCAGCCCGCGCGGCATACGTTGAGCCGTCATGGTGCAACCTTGAACGCTGCATTGTTAACACGACCCCTTTTTCTCTCTCTTGCTCCCCCCCCCCTTTTTTTTTGTTGTTGTTGGTTGGTTGATGTTGTAACGTAGGCGTAGCCTGACTATATGCACACTCTCCATTTGCGAAACATTTTCCATTCCTTCTTACAGTTTTATGCAAACCTATATAAGAAATGTGTTCAATGTTTGCGACACCATAATCATGTAACTTTACTCTGATGAAGGCAAGTCCCATTGCCGCTACGTAAGTAAACATAGTTTGTTATTGTTCTTGCTGTGTATCCGACTCTTTACTTATACTATATATATATATATATATATATATATATATATATATATATATATATAAATATATAGTCGAACCCGATTTTAACGAACCCCGATAGAGCGAATTATGCTATATATCGAACAAAAAAAACTAAGTTACAAAAATACATGGGAAACATATTCCTTATAAGGAAGTTTACATCTGATATATCGAACTCGGCGCTCCTAGAATTGCCGCCAAAATGCATGGTCTCGGAGAGGCGAATGAGATGTTGACTGACTGCGATGGAGACGTTGAGCCTCCCATGGAGCGATGTGACTCCCGGCATTTCCGTAAGTGTTTCTGACGCGCCTCTCTCATGATTAAACCCTCCCGGTCAGCCAGTCCGGACCAAGAGGAAAGTATCGATTAACTGTGAGAACAGCTCGCCAACGTTGCCGATGTTGTGCCGACAGGAGTGCCCTTCGAGGATTGCCTGAGTGTCGATGACGACGTTGCCTTCACTGTAAGCCCCTCGGACGCCGACACCGTGGCCGATGTCATGGCTACTGGCACTGCTGGAAGCACCGAAGAGTCAGAGGATGTCGCGAGTGAAAGCCGTCCGATGTTTAATGAAGCGCTTTCGGCAGTTAATGTACTCCACCAATATTGCTTCGATATTGAAGGACGCGGACGGCAACTGATGCAAATGACGTCTTGTGGAGAGAATGCTGTGCTAGTTGACGCCGCCAAAATGACATTGAAAACAGCAATCGCCGCTTTTTGGGAAAGTAGGTAGTTACAGCGGAAAGTAGCTTCATTGCTTGCAATGAATAGATAGTTTTATGTAAGGCAATGACATACTTTATTATGTTCGTTTCTGCATGCGGGGATGGCAGAACGAGGGGGCGTAAAGCGGGGGGGGGGGTTGTCCCGCGTATTGCGAACTCGTAACAAAAAATTCGTTATAGGCGGGTTCGGCTATTTCGAACAATTGGATATATCGAACTAATCGTGCCGCATATTGCAGTTCGCTATGACCGGGTTTGACTGTATATATATATATATATATATATATATATATATATTCTTTTCTGCTTATTTCTTCTACTGCTTATATATATTATATATATATATATATTTATATATATATATATTTATATATATATATATATATATATATATATAAGCAGTAAAAGAAAACTTCTCGAGGAGCTAGAAACAATACTTGAGAAAATCGTCGACGCACGATTAAAAACAAAAACAGTGGTTTACTGACGTTTCGACGGCGGGACCAGTCTTCATCTTGAAGATTGGTCCCGCAGTCGAAACGTCAGTAAACCACGGTTTTTGTTTTTATTCGTGCGTCTACCATTTTCTCAAGTATATATATATATATATATATATATATATCAAAGTCGCAGTACTAACTGCCAGTGCTGTTTGGCGTTTTAACAGCGTTTTATAGTGTCGAATGAGGTATAATTGCCTTTTTTTATGCAGGAATAAATAATTGAAAATTCAAGTCGATAAAAAATGCGCCGTTTTTTCAGGTAAGCGGGAATCGAACCCACAACCTCCGCATAACTCGTGTGGTGCTCTACCATTGAGCTAGTTCCGCGGCGACTCCTCTCTCGACTATACCTCGGGGTTTTGTATTTACGACTGCTCAGAGCCCGGTCAACTAGCGCCGCCCCTTAACCACCCCGGGAAGACGTAGAACGTCTTTTCCCAGCGGCCGCACGTAAGACGTGGTCGGAAGTCGGGGATAGCCAAAGGCATTTCAGACTGCTGAAGCCAGAACCCTCGTAATGCATTTTGTAGAAGAGAGACGTACGGGACGAGGGATTCCGTAAGGACACATATCAAAGTTGCAGTGATTATTGCCAGTGCTGTTTGGTGTTTTAACAGCGTTTTATAGTGCCGAATGAGGTATGATTGCCTTTTTTTTATTCAGGAATAAATAATTGAAAATTCAAGTCGAGAAAAAATGCGCCGTTTTTTCCGGAAGCGGAAATCGAACCCACAACCTCTCCATCACGCGTGCGGTGCTCTACCATTGAGCTAGTTCCGCGGTGACTCCTCTCTCGACTATTCCTCGGGGTTTTGTATTTACGACTGCTCAGAGCCCGGTCGATTCCCGCTTCCGGAAAAAACGGCGCAGTAACTTTCTATGCTGGCCACCCACTCTGGTGAAGGATGGAGCGAACCGGCGCAGTTATGCTCAATCGGAGCTTCTGGTTAGAAAGATGGCCCTCTATCAGCTCTTACACCGTGTTGTGGAGCTCAGGGCTAAGCACCCTCTCTGTGGACGCACTTATGGGAATATAAATGGCCTTCTCCACCGCATTTCTAAATATTATATAAAGCATCTTTATGTCCTCCTTGCCGAGAATACACGTGTTTGACGTAAGTGATTCTCGAGAGGACAAAAGTTTGAATTAATTGAAAGGTATCGGATTTCTTTAGGCCTCGCGTCTTGGTGACAACTCGCCTGATCATGTTATGATTTGATGGATGCTGTGTTTGATGCGCTGCAAGGATACAATACTCTTGGTGTTGGCCTGGAGATGTAGGCCAAGGATCTTGATGCTGGGCTTGGAGTGATGGCCTGGCCACCCTGGGTTACTTCAATGTGTCCCTTGATGTGTCGTTTGACGGGAAGGCGGACGACAAGGAGCTATGATTTTGTACGTGAACACTGGAGGCCTCAGGCTTTATCACATTGGCGTACTGGAAGTGAGATGCAATGTGTTGGTGCGAGCTTATTTAATTATTGTAGCTCCTAGCACACGCGGAAGGCACGCACAGGGCCGCTAGACGTGCCGTGGGTGTAGCGCAAAGTGGCGTGAGAGGTCGTGTGACGCCATCACATTGCATTCAACGAGCATGCAGGGGATAAAACCGTAGATGTGCTTGGTGAGTGCACCACCGGCATTCACCGCCTCCGTATGGGCTCGTAGCTACATCGGTAAGACAACGGACTCTGGCTATGTTACGCTACTAGTTCCAGGTTCGATGGTGCCATTAAATTATTTTATTTGTTAGCGGGCGTTTTCTGTTGACACCAACGGTCGCGAAAGAATCCTTGGGGGTAGAGGTGGAAATTGATTGATTGATTGATTGTAGGATTTAACGCGCCGACGCAACGCAGGCGATGAGGCGCGCCGTAGTGGAGGGCTCCGGATTAATTTTGACCACCTGGGGATCTTTAACGTGCGCCGAAATCTCGTACACACGGGCGTTTTTGCTTTTAGCCTCTATCAGAAAAGCGGCCGCCGCGGCCGGGAATCGAACCCGCGACCTCGTGCTCAGCAGCGCATGGAGGTGGAAAACTTTGCTTTAAAAAAAAATGGGCCGCGTATCTGCTCCTTTCGTTGCAAATATCGACAAAAGACGATAGTGTTTGTCGACATTTGCTAAGTAAATACCCCCCTTAGCTTTCCCCCTCACCTTTTACCTTGTTGTTCTTGCGTCGCGCTCTTCCCAAGGTAAACACGCTGAAGTCAATTTAAATTTACTGCATTCCACTGCTGCAGCACGGTGCCTCGATTTAGGCGCTGCCGTATGGCGGAGATGCGCGTGAACCGAAGCGGCCAGCCTCAACGTTTATAGAACAACGTTGACCTAGCCCATGTGAGTTCCAAGCAGATTGTGGAACGTATCTAGTAGAACATTTTGTACCTGTTGCCGCTGCAGTCTTTAAAATGCCGCCAGAAGGTATAGTGGCGCGGGCGACAGCAGCCAACACTGTGAATTTTTTCAGCTGTAAATGCAGTATTTGTTTTCGGGAAAATCAATTATCTATGAATTTTTATATTGGGACAATAAATATCCTTTGTGTATTAGTTTTCTGTCCTATATTTGTGTAAAGTCTTGTTCTTGTTCAACAATGTAGAAAAGCATGAACTCATAAACCGGACTGAGACGCTTAGTTTTGGCTGCGATTACATAAAACTATTGCTCAGGGACCCGAAAATTTGTTCGAAATAAAAGAGGGTCGAATAGGTGAAAGCTATTACAATACTCATAACATTATCGGGACCATAGTGTCTGTTCTCATAAGCCAACAGTTCGAAATAAGAGGGTTCGAATTATTGGATTCGGCTGTAGCAATTTACTCTCACGCTCACCAATTTGTTGAAACCAATTCGCTTCCGGTACCCCGGTACCCCATAAGTAAACTTAGTACTTAGTAGTAAGAAAGAGTAATTAGTAATCAATCAATTGGTATGCCGGCACTCTGTTATAGCCACGCACTAAAGGAGTGTTACTTGCGATCTCGTGACTTGAAAGCTACTTTTTCACAGTCTCTTTTACGGAGAAAATATGATGTGTGTGGAACGAATATGACCGGAGTTGTTCTGCATGGTTTTCTTTGCTTTATGCTCCAAACAGTGACGGCGATTTAAGAACAAATTAGAAGATTTAATAATATCATCAGTCAACTTATTCTGAAAACTTATTCTGCAAACCTGTTACCAAATGGTTTGTTCAAGTACAATGTGTACAGAGCTTTCGCTGATATTGTTTGAGGTGGCGCAGGACAAAGTATTTGGCATTCCACATTTCCCTAGCAAAAGGAACCCCAAAAATAAAACCATTTTTTAAGATAGCTTTGGCCATAGAGCCAAGCCCTTCGGAAAGTTCATGTTGGCTACTAAAAATGTATCCGAGTGAAATAATTTGCCTAGCAGTGTTTTTTGAGCTACATTTTAAAGTATCTGGATAGGTCGCGACACAAAATAAAGGGGCTACGATTCTTTTAATTACGTGCGAGTAGAAACAACTTACTGGACTGTAGCCGGCACTTGCTCACAATCTAAACTGTCAACTTCCCTTTCATTACTTCTTGGTGCTCGCTTCAGCATTAGAAAAAAGCAACACTGGTGGATTTTTTAGAGCAAAGCATTACTACTTCCGTCCAGTGATTTCATGGACAATGCACAAATAACCTTTTGGCCGGAAACTCACCCACGGCAACACACCCGTGAAGCACAACACGTGAGTCACCGGGTCGGCCACTCATGTCGCTTGCGGGGCTGAACAGTTCTCACCACCGCCGCTGCAGCCGATGCTGCCACTCCATACCCCCCCCCCCCCCCGGAACATCCCGTGCATGCGGCGCTGGATCGTTTCGGGCAACGTGACTTGTCTCGCACCCGGTGAAGAGGAATCGTGCGTTCGCCATGAATGTATGCTGCATTCGCCCCGGCGAACACGGCGTTTGTCCGGCATCCTTTTGTGAGCGTTTTAAGTAACCGAATGGCTTTGAGACGCGGTGGACAATACAGCTAAATCAAAACTGTACCAAGCGAAAACCATGACTCAACAGACTAGCCCGAAATTTTGCTTTGCATCATCATCATCATCACCAGCCTATCTACGCCCACTGCAGGGCAAAGGCCTCTCATTATTCTCCAATTACCTCGGTCCTGCGCAAACTGTGACCAATTTATCCCCGCAAACTTCTTGATCTCATATGCCCATCTAACTTTCTGCAGCCTCCTACAACGCTTGCCTTCTCTAGAGATCCACTCGGTTACCCTTAATGACCAGCGGTTATCTTGCCTTCGCATTACATGGCCTGCCCACGTCCATTTTTTTCTTATTTTTATTAATATGTCTTTAACACCAGTTTGCTCCTTGACCCACTCCGCTCTCTTCTTGTTCCTTAATGTTACACCTATCATTTTCCGCTCCATTGCGCGATGAGTCGTTCTCAATTTAAGTTGAACCCTCTTATTGAGCCTCCAAGTTTCTGCCCCGTAAGTGAGTACCGGTAGGATGCAGCTGTCATACACTTTCTTCTTCAGCGACAATGGTTCGTCTGCTATTCATTATCTGAGAATGTCGGCCGTATGCACCCCACCCCATTCTGATCCTTCTAATTATCTCTGCCTCATGGTTGAAATGTCGGGTCACAACTTGGCCTAAGTAGATATATTCGCTTACCACTTCCACTGCCTCGCCACCTATCTCAAACCGCTCTGCTGTCCGGAGGTTATTGATCATTACTTTAGTTTTCTGCATATTTGATTTCAGGCCCACGGTTCTACTCCGTTCGCCCAGTGCAGAAAGCATGCTTTGCAATTCGTCCCCCGAGTTTCTTAGCAAGGCAATGTCATCAGCAAATCTGAGGTTACTGAGGTATTCTCCATTAACCCTTACTCCCACCTGTTTCCAAACCAATGTTCTGAATACTTCTTGTAAACATGCTGTGAATAACATTGTAGAGATTGTGTCTCCTTGTCTGACACCCTTCCTTATAGGTATTTTACGGTTCTCTCTATGGAGGATGATGGTAGCTGTTGACCCATTGTAGATATCCTGTAGTATTCTTACATAATGGTCATCTACCCCCTGGTTCCGTAATGCCTGAATGACTGCTAGGGTTTCGACCAAGTCAAATGCTTTCTCATAATCTATGAAGTCTATATATAGGGGTTCAGTATACTCAGCGCACTTCTCTATCACCTGATTGATCGTGTGAATATGGTCCATTGTTGAATAACCTTTACGGAACCCTACTTGTTCTTTAGGTTGACTGAAATCTAAGGTTGCAGAAATTCGGTTAGCGATTACCTTGGTAAATACCTTGTAGACCACTGACAGTAAGCTGATCGGCCTGTAATTTTTCAAGTCCTTCATGTGGCCTTTCTTATGAATTAGGATGATGTTCGCCTTCTTCCAAGATTCCAGTACCATTGCGGTCATTAGGCAGTGCGTATACAGGTTTGCCAGTTTTTCAAGTACAATTTCTCCGCCATCCTTCAACAGATCTGCTGTTATCTGATCCTCACCAGGTGCTTTGCCCCCTTTCATTTCTTTCAAAGCTTTCCTTACTTGTTCGGTCGTTACTGGTGGGATGTCTATCTCCTCTGAACTACTGTCTCGTTCGGCATTATCCTGGATGTCCCAGCTACTGTACAGATCCCTATAGAACTCCTCGGCCACTATGACTATTTTATCCCTATTTGTGATGACATTTCCTTGCTTATCCTTAAGTGCATACATCTGATTTTTCCAGACGTCTCTTCACTGCTTTCAGGCTACCTCCGTTTTTTGCAGCGTATTCGATCCTCTCCATATTATACTTCCGTATGTCAGCTGTTTTACGCTTATTGAATAACTTCGAGACCTCCGCTAGTTATATTCTTTCAGCTGCGGTAGAGATTGTCATGGTTTGCCGTTCCCTGATTAGATCTTTCGTCTTCTGTGAAAGTTTACCAGTATCCTGTCGAGCCATAGTGCCCCCGACTTCTACTGCACACTCCGTGATATTGCGTGTGAGGTTGTCGCTGGCTTCCTGTGTCGTAGAGCTGGCAGCGATGGCGTAGAGGTAGAAGACCCGCCTCGCGTGCAGAAGGACAGTGGTTCGTTCGAATCCCGGTGCCGGACACTTCTAACTGGATTAAAAAAAATCCGCGTATTGATGAAATTGCGCAAAGGGGCTTGGGGTGCGGCCTGACCCCGGTGACCATTGCCGGTAATGCACTCCCTCACCAGAGCGGGATTGCTTTGCATATCCAAGGTTATCTGAGCTAAGCCACAGCCATTTTTTTGATCCTGTTGAACCCGAGTGGGAGTGAGTAAAACCTTCTCATAGCTTCTTGTTCCTGTTTCCGCGGGGCAATTTTCCCGCAACCAACGCGGCTCAATAGAGCATTGCATAAATTAGAAACCTACAGAGTCCCGATATGCTTGCCTAATGTCGTTCGATCGGAATGCGCTCAGTTTTCGGCGCCTGTGCTCAATGAGAAATATTTTGAAAGTGTTTCAGACTCTTGTCTTACGGTTAACTGAGATACTGCCAGGGATACCCCATGCTGTCCGGGTTTCATGAAGGTGCCTCATGATTTGAGTTATAGCTAATCGGAATAAATGGTTCCGGTATCGTACGCAGTACCCATTACTGGACCGTACCGGGAAGGCACGTTTTAAGAGTTATACCAGACAGTTTATTTGAAGCTTTGTAATTGTCTGCTCTACCTCAGAGGGTGTTATATGCATATTTGCATAATAATTGTTTCCCTAGAGTCCTCTGACATTTTCGGGATGTCTTTCAGTATATTTTCTAGGACGTATTCGGGCTCGTTGTCGGTGCTGAATAGCCAAGAGAAGTGTTCTGAGAAAGCGAAAGCTACTTTATTATTCCTGGATGTGAGAACGCTATTGGGTTAAATCTTGATAATGCATTTTTGAGTACCGCGTTCCCTCTTGAATGTGTGAGAGACTTTTGACGGTTGTGCCTCGTGCTTAGCCTGCATTGACCGACTCGTCGCTCGTCGCTTAATCTTGTATTACGAATTGGATGTCCTTCCGAATTTCTCCTGGCTGTTCCTCTTCGACTTCGATGAGCCCACAAGGGTTCTTAAAAGGCATTGCTCCTTGGATCTATTTTCAGCAGCCTCCATTCTGCCAATATTTATTGCTTTATGTTTGACCTATCTCTTACGCCGTTCCCAGGCAGTGATGTCTAACGCACCTACTTCGAGATTTTGTATTTTTGTGGTGATGTTTCGATAAGCAAAGTATTTTTAGCATGATGGCATTTATTAACCAACACTTACATGGCTTTGGAGCAGCAAAAGGGTGGCCGAGTTGTACGTCCGAAGTAACAAGGCCCAAAGTCGCGAAAGGAGACCGGTGTGACCTCATCACAACAAATCAACAAATCCTGGGACAATAAATCGACCGGAATAAACACGTGATCCAAGCGGGCCCGAAATTGGCCACACCAACACGTATAGTGCACCGTATTCTGTTTCTGCTTTATTGTAGCATCCACCAAAATGCAGCTTTGTATTGCGGAGTTCAAACTTTGTGCTAATGGTTCCACCCTCCCTCTCCTTCCTGACAGGTCCCCTTGCATTTAGAATGCAGTTGAAGTTACCTCCTAGAAACACGTTTTTGTGGGATAGCAGGAGAGAGCAGAGTACATCGAACAACTCAGCCTGCACGGGAGAATAGTTGGGGGGAGTAAGCGCACAGGAAAGGGGGGCGCTCCCTCCCCATGATCGCATCCACCATGCAAAAGCAGCCATCTCTCGGCAGCTCACTGTCGACAACATTGACAAGTTGATGCTCCTTTATGGGAATGGCTGAACCCCCCCCCTCTCTCAGATGCCCGCCACAGTACAAAAACAGCAATATTCTTTCCGAAACTCTGAACGAAGTTCTTTGCGTTAGCCGAATTTGTGATTTTGCTTTCCTGTAGAAAGGCGAAGTCGATATTATGGTCTTCAAGTAAATTCAGTGTCAGATATCTGCGCTGTGGGGAGATGAGACTCACAATATTATTCTTGTCAAGCTTAAGTGAATTCTCGAGAGTAACCAGCCTGGTTTAAGTGGGTTGGGGGAGAAGGCTCACCTGATCGTTTAACTTGGCGGGCCTGGCATTTCTGGCGTACGCTACTTTTCCCTAAGGGTTTTCGTGGCCATTCGCTGCGCCGCTGTGATAGCGTGAGACTGTGTGCAGTTTTCCTGGTCGTTCCCGTATGCCTGACACGAACGATACCACGGTGTATTTTAGCTCTTCCGGTAGTGTTTATTGTGGTACCACCGGAGGCACTATGGTGGTTTACCGGAAACTTCAATTACGACGGTGTCCCCGTTTAGAGCCGCCTGGTAAGGGACCGCTTAAAGGGATGTTGCAGTCGACAGGATCACACGAAAAACCCTCATGGTTCCCGTATTTTGCGTGAGTCGAGGTTTTTACCCTCATTTGTGAACCACCCTCTGGACCCGGCCGGAGCGTTAGAACTGACGTCAGAGGAGCTCGTCCGGGATTTCCGCAACCACGTAGTAAATCTTCACCGCTATTTCCCGGCGGTTGGGGTTAGTTACTAGGCACGGCTGCCATTATCTTCGAGTGAGCGGCCAACTGTTGCTTGTTTTGTTCCGACATAAATGCCGCCATCCAAAGGTGATTGAATTTCGACAGTCCGAGGCACTCGATATTTCAGAGGTCTGTAATGAGGCCGATCGCTGAGGCGACAACTTGAACTCTGTGTGGCCGCGTGGAATTTGGAGCACTTGATCGGCGTAGATCAATTTACAGCCCTTTTCATTAGCGAGCATACGTGTCCAGGTGTAGCCTAAGTGCGTTGAATCAACAAAATTTTATTTTTTTGCGCAGTCACTGAATGGAACCATGCTGTTGTTAAGCGGATAATGTAGGATGGCTGCTTCCCCTTTTTGTTCTTTTTATCAATCAAACCCAGCTGCTCCACTAGTAGTGGGTGCCCATAGAAACTGTTATATATTTAGGATGAACGCCTCTTAATTAAACAATATGCAGATGCGTTTATTGCTACCCCGGGTGATTCATTGGTTCAAAAACACGTGTCATGTCTCGCTACGGCCTGAAAGTCACGGTTCTGCAGTGTAGTAATGTCGAATGAATATTACCCTTGCTTTCTGCATCATCATCATCATCATCATCAGCTGCCTGTCTGCAAACTTTAGGGCAAAGGCCTCGCCAATAGATCTTTATTTATTCCCGTACTGTGCTAACAGTGACGCATTCGTCACTACCAACTTTTTGATATCATCTGTTGATCGAACTTGCTGCCGCCTCCTACCCCAGTTGCCAACTCTAGAGATCCACTTTGTTACCGTCACTGACCAACGGTTATCTCGCCTTCGCATACATGCCCTGTTCCCACCCACTTCTTCTTGGCAATTTCTACTAATACGTACTTAACACGCGTTTGTTCCCTGACCCACTCCGCCCTCTTCTGTCCCTTAATGTTCCACTCATCATCTTCCGTTTCATTGCCCGCTGAGTCCTCCTTAACTTAAGTTAGACCCTTTTAGTGAGCCTTCAAATTTCTACCCCGTAGATGAGTAGCGGTAAAATGCAGCTGTCATACAGTTTCTTTTTCAGGGACAATGGTAGGGTGCCATTCTGCCTTATACCAGTGTTAGAAGCTGTATATCAACACAGATTTTTCTGTACCCATGCTTAGGGGAAAGAAATGACTGGAAAGGAAGGTGCGACTGCAACAGTATGCGCAAGGCGTCTGGTCACGCTACTGCTGGTGGTCAACTGGGCATAGGAGTTTTAGTGGTTTCGAAAAAAGCGGAGCATATTTTTTCTACCTGCGACTGGTATCTTGCATTTTCTGTAGCTAGATACCTTCGTGTTACACGCATGAAATTCTTTCACCTGATAATGTATTCTAAATAAACTCTTAATAAATGTATAGAACCCAGATTTCTATTATCAGTCACACCGTGTGCAAATATCAGCTTTGTCAGCGACCTCCACCTTCTTCTTAGTATGTATTGCTAGAAGAGTTATTAAAATTCTATTTTCCCTCGGACCACACAATGCTTACTCACTTTCTGGCCATACCGGTATGCAGTCATTTTGGCAATTTTTGGCACCGCAGTTTGAATGCAAACAGTCCAGGAATCCCTGTCATCACTGACTGATGGAGGCACGCACCTTTGAACCACCATTTAGACATTACTCTTCCTCCAAGCATTTTTATTTTCTGTTATTTTTCTTTGATCGTATCACTAGGTGTCAATTAGGTAGTCACGTAAATCTGTCACGCTGTAACTATTATTCAGTCATTTTGGTGTTTCTCCGTTATTTCTTTTATTGCCAAAGCGTATCACTTTGTGCAAAATATTCCAATGGTGTAACTTTGTATTTATTCCTGATCAAAATTTCATAACTTCTGTTTCTACAGTTCTTTTTTGCTTTGTTTTATTATTCGCCTGCTATTCCACTATGTGTGAATCATTTCGTCAAGTGAATTTATGTGGCCTATAACCACTGTGTAATCATTTCTGTATAGACAACTTTTTTCTAGTGTTCATAACCATTTTCGTAGATGTGGGTTAGAGATTCATAAATTTGCCTGGTTCATTGTCAGCCCATTGAATCATTTCTTTGTTTCCACAATTTTCTTGTGTTTTTTTCCCACATTTCACTTTTTGGGAGACATTTTACAGTTGCATAACTAGCTTGTTCAGGTACCCTGAGTTTACATTTTTCCTTTATTTCCTATTTTTGCCAAACTTTCAGCGGTCTGTGACTTGGTGAAAGTCATGCAAAATTGCATAAATATCTTGCTCTTGTACTATGGGTTTAGATCTTTCCTTTGTTTCCTATTTCTTTGCCACTATTCCCACTGTGTGTGACTTGTTGATAGTCATGCAAATTTTTATTATTATTTTAAATATGCAATCTGTGCTCTTTATGCCAAGGAAGATAGGCATTAAATTCCGTTGTGTTGCAAAACCGTATTGCATAAGTTTGAAGTCAATGTAAACTGTTTTACCTGAACTCTTTTGTGTTTCATCCGTACATTGAAAGCTTTCATTCTGCCCAGCTACACTTACAGCAAGTTTGACAAGACTGTCATTTTATTTCGTTTAATTTTTAATTGTGTCTGTGATAGTTTATTCACAGAAGGCCTGCATAGCCATGCTGTGTGAGACAATTCGATGACACTAGTGTGGTTGCATTAGTGTCAAGGGCACTTGTGCGGACCAGGCCTGGATTGCTATTACTGCTACTTGCTTTCGATGCGACACTTTTTTTGAAGCTGTGCATTGTGTGCTTCTGCAAGAGCACGTGGTCAGCTTGACACTTCACATATAAGACTTCATGCAGTATGCAGCACTTGAAAAATGGAAACACATTACTATAGAATCCAGTGCAAAGAAACACTAAAGAGGGCTGAATAGCTAGCAAGACATATATTTGAAGTTTAAAAACCCACGACATGTAGGCAACCTCACAAAGGGGGCTAGCAAAGCTCCCGAATAATGTATAAAGAATAGAAATTTAATACATACAGGTTCATTCCAACAATACCGTACTAACGTAGACTAGACATGGATTTACCAACTAACGTTTGGGCCGAATGCAGCAAAACAGTGTATAAAAATTGACATGTACGTGTTACATGTTTAACACTGCAATATCTATAAGCTGTACCACTAAGGTAACATCCCATCAAGAGCCTATAGGAACGCCATGGGAGAGGCATTCTATGTTATACTTCGCGTTCTTTGGAAGGGTTTTTTGCAGCTGTAGGAACGTTGAATACACGTAATTTTGACTCCAACTGCACGTCTCCTGGACATCTGCAATGTCGATTGCTGACATCTTCTGGATATCTGCAGCCCGTACCGCGGTTTGCTGGAATGCTCTACATTTTTATTTTGGGATGATTTGGCTACACGTCCGGGGCCCAATCTCACTTTAGCCCCAATACAGCGCATAACCAAACGTTTCAAATATTCTTTTTCATAGTGCGATAGCAAAACGCAATCACCTACATGACGGCCTTGTTGTGTACCGTCAATTACTGCCTCTCGTCTATGTGGCGTATACCCTTCGCCCCGCTCTGTCGCATTTCTATGTCTCGTCACGTTCCTTTAGCACTGAAGAAACCAACACGCCGTGAATTCTATCTTAGTTACCTTAAATAACGACGTACATTGTCTGTTTTTGAACGTCCACTACAGTT
The DNA here is from genome assembly GCF_048455015.1 of Haemaphysalis longicornis. Taxonomy (NCBI): domain Eukaryota; kingdom Metazoa; phylum Arthropoda; class Arachnida; order Ixodida; family Ixodidae; genus Haemaphysalis; species Haemaphysalis longicornis. The sequence goes on along the minus strand of NW_027526204.1, from coordinate 26,506,430 downwards.
ATCCTTGTTTTACATGGTAGTATTGATTTTCTGTTCATTGTTGAGTGTCTGCTATTAACAAATAACTTAAATACCAATTGGTATATATAGTTGCAGTTTGTTTGCTTTTGAATATTGTTCCACACTGACCACTAGCGTTCATTTATGGGTACAATCTCTGACGAGAACTGGAAAAAAATCTCAGTATTAGAAAACAAAAATACAAAACCGAAACTGGCTCCAATGCGGGCTAGAGCGGTGGCCACCGCCGCTGTAGCCCGGTCGTGAGTGAGGAGATAGAAAGCGGAACACAGCCATCCTGGTGGGCTAACTTAGCGCCCAGCTCACTGCTTCGTCTGTACCACTTTCGTCTTGTTTCTTACTTCCAATTTTCGTTAAATGGTGTTCGTTTTTATCATTTTTTTAATCTCCTTACTTTGAATTTTCTACACATATACTGTTAATCCATCTTAATATTTAAACATTTTTCTTCTCTACAAAAATTACCTTATTTCTTTCGGTAAGGCGCCCATTTCCTGGATAATCCCCCTGAGTGGGTACGCACCATTTCACTGGAACCACCACCACCACCACTTAGAGCTACACCACCGCGCGAAACAAGCACAGACCCCGAAACAATCTGGCTTGTGTCCTCAGAGATTCTATTATATACCGATTTAAACTAGGTAGTTAGTTAAGATTGAGAATGGCGAGAAAGATGAGGGAACTTTTGTAATCGTATTTATCATAACCAGTTGCTACTTTCGGTTTTGTAATGCCTCCTAAAACAACCCCATTGGTAGTCACCAATTTAGAACATGAAGTTTTATTCGTGCTGAGCACTGCGCAAAGGGTAGCGTTTCTCTTGCGGCCACATGTCCGTGTGTGGTTCGTACATTTTTTTTCCGCCCTTCCAAACAATCGTTAACATATGCTTGCCATACAACCACTTAATTCCGTTGGGAGCGAGTTACCCTGGAGGTGCCGTCGAACAGGTCAGTCAAGCCATCCCAATGCAGCGCGCAATGAAAGCGAAGCTGTGCTAAAGCAGGCCAAAAACAACCGTTGCTAAAGCACACTACAAAGCAGTACCGCCGACGCCGCCGGTGAGCGAGCCGGCTCTTCCGCGCGGGGGACGCTATAAAAATTCACCGCGCCATCTACAATGGGCTCCGTAAGAAAAACCCTCGTTACCCCCCGCTGCCTCTAAGTGTGCTAGAGCCAGATATGCTATAGCCACTTAGTGGTGCTATAGCCAGATGAAGTATCTGTCCTGTCGCTTAATCAAGCAAAACGGGAAAAATATGTCATGAATCGCATACTGACTTTTTATTCATTGGGCAGGAAATGTTAAGCACGCTATTCAATTTCGGGTTGAAATGGTTTGAAATTTGCTTTTAAAAGAAAGTATGCATTCGAAGTCGGACCGTTAAGCTATAAATGTACCTAGCTACTTTTTTGCGGCCATTCAAGTTTTTTATATCAGTCTCAATAAATGGGTCCCATGTGACCCAACCACACTCCAGTATGGGACGGATAATAGCACTGCAAGGGGGGAGACGAACTCGTGCTGTAGTCGATGTTAACGAACTTCATAGGACCGAAGTTTTAAACAAGACTTTTATACCATACATTTTATGTTTTGGCAACATATAATTTTCGAAATTCACAGACCAAAATAATTTAATTGAGTTACTTCTGTCGGAATCGGATTGTCGGCAGACTATTGCAACAAAAAACGTTTTCTTCAGTGTCATTCTCATGAAGACTCTGCTAGCAAGGTAAGAGGCATCTGTTATTTGTCCCAAGTAGAAATAGGGTTTTGGAAATTCTGGATTTTTTTATTTGATATTCAACTGAAGTGATTTTTTTATTGATGACACCGTCAGCGCACACAACCTACCGTGAACAGAAAGGTGAGCAACAATAAAATGATATTTACCTTTATGTTTACTTTGTGTCTCCTGCATGTTGACTGTGTGGCCTTTCTTTTGACTTTTTCTTTGTGATACCTCTAGGATATAAGCAGGCTGTGTACTTTTTATAAACTGCCGGACAAACAGCCATGATGTTTTACCTTTATATGTACTATGGTAAAAATGAAATTTAAATTACTATACGAAGATTTTATTTCGGACGACAAGTATAAAATTTTAAAAATGACTTGCTTTCTTCTCTTTCTGAGTTCCGCAATGATATTGCCCATGTGTGTACTCAAGGCAAAATGAAGTCAAAAGACTGGCCTATTTCCCCGGTGTTGCCTCTAGGGCATTAGGTGGATAATAGAAGTTAAATTTGGTGTCTTTATTCTTGTTCTGTGTGCCGTAATGCTGTTGCTTATGTATGTACTGAATGGAAAATGAAGTAAAAAAACTGACTTATGTCCTTTGTGTTGCGTCTAAGATATTGGGTGGAATATATAACTATTTGTTGCCTTACATTGTTTTTGAAGTGCCGTAAACTAAACAATCCTGCTGTACTTCCTCAAGTAAACATGAATTCGAGCATGTAAACCTAAATTATACTCGAAAGGTTAAGTTTTTTGGCTTGGCTAGAGATGATAAGAAACAATGCTGATGGTTTGTGGAAATTCTCAAGCTCTGTATACGTTATCTTGCGCTAGCGAGGTCTGATAAATTCGCAGAATTGATCTAACAAACTGGTACGTTTGTGTGAAACCGTGGCGCAAGAAGGATACATATTGAACGAGGCTTTTCGAAGTGCCTCCTCTCTCCCCTTACGAAAAAAAAGTGGGAGGGAGAAGAATATGTAGACCAGAAAAAGTAAAAAGAAAACAAAAACCCGAATAAAAAACAAAGCGATAAAAACAAAAACCACCTATAAAGTGGGTTCCGATTGTCCTAGTATGTTTTTTCCTTCAGGGTCGTTGTAAAATTGCTTGCCCTTGCCACGAAATGCTTCGAAATGCAACGACATGCTTCCTTGCAAAAAAATGTACGAAATGCTTCCTTGCAACGAAATGTTCCAGAAACATGTTTGTTTAAACCCCGTCATATGCGATCAATGCGTTTGTCATTTCAGGTTCAAGTGTGACAGTGGCTATCCCGTCCTGTGAGGGGTAAAGATGAGGAGACACCTGGTGTGGCAGGCGGCAGTAGCACTTATGGATCACACCTGAATAAAACAGGGAGGTTTGCAAGAGTCATATTTGGTTAATGTGATTTTCGTCAGCTTGCTCTTACAGAAACAACCACAGCATGAACCAGTGACTGTGGAGCTGGCTTACATTTTCCAAAGCAGCTGGCTGTTTGGCGCAGTTATTTGACAGCATGCAAAGGGCACTCAAACGGTGGATGCTTGTGGGACACGTAGAGGACCGAAGCATAGAGGATTCTCAAAGGACACAGAAAGTCGGTGGCGAAATTTCAATACAGGGGACACACAAGGGACGAATGCGGTCTGTTGCCTTCGAGACATACAGGGGACACACAAAGGCGGTGTGGTGTCTGTTGCCTTTAGGAGATAGATTGGACGCATGGAGGACAAAAACACACAGGACACTTGGAGGAAGCAGAAAGTTGGTGGCGAAATTCCAACACAGAGGAAACACACAGGACGCACACAGTCTGTTTCCTTCGGGACGTAGACTGTCTTTTGAATGGACATAGAAATTTTCATAAGGAAATATAGCCAGAATTTTCTTTCTCTTAGTGTTTGATAGCGTGTGGACGGTCACAGATATGTCATCTAAGTTAGAAGAGAAGAGCACGCTTCCGTCTTTTTATTTTCAATGCCGCGCCACCTATCTAATTTGGTAGGAAGAAGGAGCCAGTCTTGACTAAAATACACTGTCCTTCTTGTATCGCCAACTATCAAAATCTTGTTAGCCGGATCTTGTACGAGTAACTACGAAGTATATAGGCTGGCAAGGCAAACGTTGAGACTTTCGATTACTGCACGTCTTTGGTGGTTTTTTTATTGTAGGGTCGAACGCGCCGATTCTCTGCAGGCGATAAGGCGCGCTGTAGGGGAGTGCTCCGGCATAACTTTGACCACCTGGGAACTTTAACATGCCCGAAATCTTGCACACACGGTTGTTTTTGCCTTTTGCCTCCATCAGAAAAGTGGTAGCAGCGGCCGCGAATAGAACCCACGTCCTAGTCTTCAGAAGCGCCACGACGCCAGTCTGCGCGCATTATTCCGTTGACTGCTTCTACGTCGCTTATATTTTATTCGAGCTTTACGGAGCACACGCTCGCTACAATAAACGTTGGTCCTTGAACAATGCTGCATCTTGTCTGCATACGTGACATCTGATGTGGGTATTTGGTACGTGCACCAAAACCCTCTAAAGTCGCCAACCAAGCAAAATATATTGCAGCTGCTGACAGCGAGTTCTCCAACCTGAGGTCGGACTACTATCGAAGAAGAAAAGAGGGAGGACCTCGTGACTGCCACTATGGACGACGTAGCCACATAGAAAAACGCTGCCGGATCCCCTATTTTTTTGCAGCAACCCCAGTAACCACCATTATTTACCGCGTCGCGTTCGGAAGATCCCTAATAATTGCTGGAAGTTGTCGAGGCGGTCCAGGTAAAAACCCGATGCGAACGCGGGAAAACACTCACGCAAGTGTTATTTTATCTTTATGGCCTGACACAGTTTGTTCGAGAGCTACAGGCGCATCCTGAGGACATGGGAGTCTTTCAATACTCTGTTTTGGAAACGTTCACGACTGTTGTAATTGCTGCAGACTCGCACGCAAGTCCCTAGTGAAAGCGTGCTTGTATTCGTTGAAAAATGAAACCACTTTTTTGGCATGCAGACTGAAAAATTACGGGTGAGATGAAGCTCCGCTTCTTGTTTGAGGTGAATACTGCAGCTTTTTTATTCCCTTTTCGAAATCCTCAAAATCCCAACAATGAGACGGCAGGATCACTCACAAGTGCACTCCCGCACGCCACACTCACCATTCACGAGTTAGTGGTGAGTAAGCTTCCCCGTCGTTTTGTGCCTACCAGTGCCAGTGCGAGTGCGGAGAGTGCAGGTCGTTGTGAGCACCTCTCGCCACTCGCGAGTGCGAGTGCACTCCAAACTCGCCCGTGCTCAGTCCGCCTCACGAGTCACGATGTGCGAGTGCGCTCGTGCTTCTTGCGTGATGTGTCAGGTTTATCGCGATTAGCACGACTCGCTGCTGGCATTGGTAGAAGGAGCCACTGGCTGTGGTGGTGGCTCCTGGCAATATCTACTCATGTGCACCACCACTAGTCAGAGGCCCGTTTGCATTTACCCTCGGCAATTTGTCGTCATGATGCTCCTGTTATGGGGCTATGTTAGCGTTACTCTTCCCGTGGAGCGTTGATATGGGAACACGATATACATGGGCCTTTGACGCCATAATCCACTGATATATATCAGTGTCACGAATCACGAAGGGACTGCGGTGCACACCAATGCAAAATGATGCTTCAGGCTTGTAGAGCCCAAGCAGTACAGAAAAGGTTTCCCAAGACTACTGTGCCTACGTCCGCTTTCTGACATAACCGCCCAGCATCCGGGGTCTGGTTGCCACTAATCAAACGTTGAATAGCCGTCATTCGGCCACCAGCACATCGGCATTTCTCCTGCACCTGCGTTCAGACACACAACGGCAGGTACCCGGCTGCCAGATATTCAGTTTACTTTCGCGGCCGATGTTCTGAAAAAGTACAGCCGACGGACACCATGGTTCATCCACTTTACTCTAGGGAAGCCAAAGCACCGCAAGTGACTTGCCACATAACATTCGTATTCTTGTGGAAGTTGGTGTTAGGAAGGAGACCAGGCGGAGTGCGGCTCCTGTGCGTTCGCTCTCTCTACGGTGAACCGCGCGTCCGGGGGCATAATAACCGTTTTCATAGGGCAACCAGTATTATGAAAGAGTCCGCCCGACGTACGGCCTACGAATGTACGGTTTTCAGTTGGTTTGCGGCTTTCAGCCCAATTATGGCAACCAAACGGCCACAGAATATTTGGCAACCGGTGCTCCAGCGGAGACCAGCCGACGTAAGGTCTCAGCTTATTCATGCTACCTTCAGTAAGCGGTGTTAAGCCAAACAGTCGTAAGAAATGGTCGCCGAGAAGCAATGCACTTCTAGCATTCTAGCAACATGTTTTGGTGAGAAGACTCGCAGGTGTACATTCGGTTTTTTCTTCGGTGCGGAAAAAGCCGTAAGGGAGCTTTGGGATGCCGACGCGTTTTTATCCGCTCGGTGTTTGTGCGTTTTAAAAGAGCAAACTTGGCTAGTCATGCAGTCATTACGGGTACTATCGAAGCAGCAAGGTTCAATAAGAAACTGGTTATTACTACATATTCTTTTAGGCCATAGGAATATCATTTATTGCACCGAGAAGACTGCGCCAAACCGACGTATGAGCTAGGTCTTGCCAGTCGCCCACCGGCATCGTCGACCCAACAGGTCGAGGCTATTCGCGCTCTCGAGAAATGAAGAGAATCGGAGACTTCGACCCACCATATCTTTCCGACCAGAGATCGGCCTGCTTCACAGAACTTCACCGGCCTACATGAGCCTCGAGCAAGCGGGCACCACACAGGAGCTCGACTGGCGCCATGTCAAGGACTCCCCAGCAAACAAAGGCAAGAGCTCGCAAAAGTGCAAGTTTACGCCGATTTGTCTGGCGATAATACGGCGAAAAACAGTGCTGCTATATTTTGTTCCTACTAAAAGTAGAAGTGGCTAACCTCGTGCATTTGATCGCTGAACTTCATGCCCTGCACTATGTTACTACTTCTGATATTATGACTGCCCGTTTAAATACAAGTGCTTTTTAAGCAACAGAGCCTTGGTATTGTTTGAGCCTGTATTTTATTTAGTTGCTGTGTTTGAAGGTGAGCTCAGACACACTTTTCATATCACACATCTCGTTAAACATCATCTCTAGCATCTTGGTCAACACGGATTTCATGAAGGTATTTCTTGTTGAATGCAGCTTGTTGATTTCACGGATTACTTGGCACTCGCAAGAGGTAAGCGTATAGTAGTTGATTGTTTTTTCTTAGATTTCAAAAATAGCATTCGACGTTGTTCCATGTAAGCTTCATGTTGGTAAAATGCGGGGCTATAAACTGAAATAATCGCTTCTTCATGGATAGCCCAGTATCTCTCTCTAAAACAGCAGTCGGTCGTTCTCAGTGGTTATTCTTTCGAATGTGTTCCCGTGACCTCACAAATTCCGTAGGGCTCAGTTGTAGGCCCCGTTTGTTGCTCTTACATAAATATTATATTACTATCATCTCCAAATCATTGGTCAAAATTTTCTCCAGTTGCGGTATATGGTACAAGACTACAAAAAATGAAGGCGATCTTATATAACTGAAGCATACTTTCAATGTAATAGCATCTTGGTTGCCAATTTATAAATGTCGCTCAATCTCAAACCGTGAATTAACATCGCTTTGATAAGAAAACCTTCATGCCAGTTTAATACGTATAGCGTAAATGGTGCTTCTTTAGCAACAGCTATGGAATATAAATAACAAGGAGTTGATTTAAAGAGTGGTTTGAGGAACACTAGAGAGAGAGAGAGAGAGAGAGAGAGAAGTCTTTAAAGATACACGTGAGGTTAGCCAGGCCAAGGAGCCTAGAAGGCTACCCCAGATGTATGAAAAAATGAAATCGAAGAAGATTTTATGATACTGACTTTGATGAAGATGATGCGCTCGTTAATCGAGTCGTGTTTAAAAATTCTGATCAAGTCGTGTACGTCGCAGGAACGACAATAGAGCTTTTTCGCTCGAAATTCTCGTGTAGAGTTCGACAAAGGGCCTAGCACGTCACTTAGAGTTAGTCCTCTAGAAAGCCCAAGACACTTAAAGACCCAAGACCCAAGACACGTAAAGGGACATTGTTGCTGCTCTTTACGGCGTACACTCACGTAATACTTGGTTCAAGTCCTATTGCACGTTACAAAGAGTGCAGAAGGGGAAACCGGCCTGTTTTGTCTTGAATCTAAAATAACATGTGTAAGCGACTTTTAGCCGCACGCGCTGAAGAAGCGCTGCGTCATGCTTGGAAAGTACCTAAGGCATCCTAATGGTCCTGTGCGGGTCTATGGAGTAAAGCGGCGCGGAGATTAGCGGCGCAACAGCCCACATAGATCGCTGAAATTTACAGGCAGCCTTGGACGCCAGGGCAAAAGCATTGTTTCTGGATAACGGTATCGGTATCACTGGCCCATGCTTATCATGCACTATCGATGCCGCAGTGTCCGCCTTGACTTTTCCAGTCATACCGCAGTGGTCAGCAATCCACTGAAGCTCTACATGATGGTGTGCGTTTAGAGCTTGTAAGTGCAATGCATGGATGTTGAAAACAGGCTGAACTTTTGGGTACAATTTTAAGCAGTGAAGGGCCACCCGTGAATCCATGAAGATTGCCAACTGATGTGCGGGTTGCTCGATGATGTATGCGAAAGCAGCACGCAGAGTGGCAAGTTCCGTGACCATGCATGTTGTCCTGTGGCTACGCGTTGCGCTGAAGTCGGTACGGGAGGACGGAAACCATATTCCTATAGCCGATGAGCTAGCTGTCACATATCCACCCGTGCATTGATGGGTGTGAGGAAAAGACCCATGTTTCGTTTTTTTTCTTGGGTGTTGTGTTTTTTTTTAATTATTACACTGTGACATGGGCCGTGAGTGAACTCGAGCTACCAGTGCAACACGGAAGAGAAGCCGACGGGCTGTGGGCAGGTGGCGCGACAGCTGGGCAAAAATCGAGGGAATAAGAGAACGAAGCCGGGACAGCTACGAGAGGGACGTGCGAAGAGGCTCGTGCAACGGAACCACGAGCTGGGGGACGTTCCAGAGGAAGAGCTCCTGCCGTTGTTCCTACTGCGGGCCTTCACCCAGGGCGTGCCTACCTCATCCGGTCCTGGTGGCTTGTTCCAGGACCAAGGGGCGGCCTGTCGAGCGGCTCCTGCCAGGGCGCAGTTGCCGAGTGCGGGCCTTGGCCGACGCTACCGAGGCGTTCATCTGCGGGGTCGTTCGGGGGACGTGGTCCTCGCGAGCTCAGCTGGGATCAGACATCGGTGCGCTGTCCCGTGGCAAGCGCCGCACACGGTAGAGCAGCTGTGTGGCGGCGCCGATCCAGTTGCAGCAGTCGTGCCACCCCTGCCCTCGCTCACTTCGACGGCCACATCAACAGACGACGACAAACCTCAGAAGGCGTCGGGACCTGTCCGTGAGACGACGCCTTTAATATTCTGAACCCTACTCGCGAGGAACGTTGGTGTGGGGCAGAGTAGACAGTAGCTCAACCATTGCCGAACTGTATTTTGTGGTCAATTGTCATGTAAGACTGACGCGAAATGCCGATGCATTTTGTTTTCTCCCTCCCGTAACTCAAGACTAATAAGACAGATAAACGTATTTTCTATTTTTTTTTCGTTCACAATGTCTCTGTCACCTCCTTTCTCGTCCGACAGCACATGAAAGCGTGACGAACGTTTATTCACCATCACAATGGATGTGGCTCTGTATGTTTGGGAGCAGGCGAAGAACATTAAGGGAGGGTTCGCGTGTAATTCCAGGCCCTCCAGTTGTACTTTACAGACGCGGGTACATCCATGGCGGTTGTAGCGTCGGAGAAGGGTGCTGGTAATGCAGAGGCAGAAGGTCTCGCACTTTAGTGGCTGATCCTACTGCTAATAGGTGACCTTGCTGCTGTGCTACAAATCGCAGTTGAGCGTGAAGGAGCTCGTCCGCGGCAAGAGCAAATGGCGCCAGTCGTCGACACTCCACCATAGTTCCCACCGTGGATGTAATCTTCGAAACTCCAATGCACACCCTCAGGACCGGCGCTTGCATACTTTGCAGGACTCTCGCGTGTCATTTTGAGAGGGGTAGAAGAAGAAGAGGGATGTAGCGCAACAATCCTATGCAGATGACGTCATTAAAGCGAAAAAGAGACGGTATGTTGCATCCTCTGGCGTTACTTGGTATCACGGGGAAAATGTTGGCGATGTTGACAAGCAAGCTTGTCTTTTATATCGCGGACATGTTGGGACCAAATCAGAGCCCTGCCAAATATCACACCCAAAAACTTTTGGTGCGGAACTTATGGGATAGTGCATCCTGAAATGGTAAGTGTATATTTTGAAGTATCTCGCTTCGTGAAAGCGATGGCAGCGCACTTGCCAGCTGATATGTTTAGGCCTCGGGTTCCTAGAATCACCGCAATGGAATTGATTTACCTTGCAGTCTCGCACGCAGTACACGCCTGTTGCATCCAGCACTCCTTATACAGATGTCATCCGCGTACAGGGATAGTTCCACTGACTGCGGTTAGCACTGCTCTATGCATATCATAGTGATGTTAAAGATCGTTGGACTCAGGACACCACCTATCTCATTTATCAACTCCTTGTTATTCCTATCTCATTTATCCTTCCTGATTTATAAGTTTGGGTCAGAATTATTGAAAGTTACGGAAAACTAACGTGCTCATCCCTCGATTAAAATTAGCGGCTTCATAATTTTTATAACTATGTTCATTATTCCTACCCTCGAGTTTCCCATCAGAATTCGAAACTCTCCTAATACAGCAGCTTTATTAGCCTAATGCTGCTCAACAATGCCATTTGTCCTGGGGAAGGAGGCCTCGTTCCCACCACCACTTAAGATTGTTTAACTCTTTGTGATCTATTCATGGTTAAACTTTTGTGACCCTACCTATTTTCTGTTCAGTTGCTACCTTCTGTGAAATGCTCTTTTGTGCCCCCTATCTATTCTCTTCATCCGCGGGGGGCACACCCATCTTCGCTTCTGCCCCAACGAGTCTCCCCAGCCACTGAATACCTTACTGTATACTCTTTCCTTTTTTTTCAAACCGCGGTTGTCGAGTTTTTCTCATTGTCTCAACTTGCAGCCCGCGCGGCATACGTCGACCCGTCATGGTGCAACCTTGAACGCTGCATTGTTAACACGACCCCTTTCTCTCTCTCTCGCTCCCCCCTTTTTTTTGTTTGTTTATTGTTGTTCTAACATAGGCGTAGCCTGACTGTATGCCCACTCTTCATTTCCGAAACATTTTCCGCTCCTTCTCACAGTTTTATGCAAGCCTACCTAAGAAATGTGTTCGAAATGTTTGCGACAGCAACATCCTGTAACTTTACTCTGATGAAGGCAAGTCCCGTTGCCGCTACGTAAGTAAACATTGTTTGTTATTGTTCTTGCTGTGTATCCGCCTCTTTACTTATACTATTTCTGCGCGCTTTGGGAGTTTATCTTTCTCTCTCTCTCTCTCTCTCTCTCTCTCTCTCTATATATATATATATATATATATATATATATATATATATATATATATATATATATATATATATATATATATATATATATATATATATATACATATATACATATATATATTATATATAGGGTTAGTAGAGACAGAGACAAACGAGGAAGACGTAGAAAATAGAAATGAGTTTACTGACGTTTCAGGGAGAGGACTCCCTTTCTTCAGAGTACAGGGAGTCCTCTCCCTGAAACGTCAGTAAACTTATTTCTATTTTCTAGGTCTTTCTTGTTTGTCTCTGTCTCTACTAACCTTATTTCTTTCGCGCTCTGTGTGAGTTTTTATCTTTTCAGACTATATATATATAAATATATATATATAGCGAATCAGAATACGAAATGAGGGGCTCGTTGAAAATAAGACAGAAATAAAGTTTGGCAGTTAAGAAAACCTCGGAAAGCAAAGGGGAGGATATGGTAGGCCATAGAAACAGTTAAAAAATTTGGAAAGAAAGAAAGTGAAGAAAAAATGCCCACCAGGTGGGATTCGAACCCACGACCTCCAGAATAACTGTCCGATGCGATAACCACTACGCTACCAGCGGGGGCGCTTTCCCCATCCCCTTTCTGGGGTATTTATGTCAATGTAATTCTTTCCTGTGCTTGGGGGTGGTAGCCAGCGCCACTCCAACTTCTCGGGGTGAAGGGGACCTTCTTTTTACCCCCGGGCTGTGACTCGAGTGTCTACGACATGTAGAGAGAGGTGAACCAGCGCTGAACCCTCTTCAGCTTCCTATGGCACCAAGACTGCCAGAGCCGAGGCCCTCGCTATGCATGTAGCGAATCAGAATAGGAAATGAGGGGCTCGTTGAAAATAAGACCGAAATTAAGTTTGGCAGTCAAGAAAACCTCGACAGCAAAGGGGAGGATATGGTAGGCCATAGAAACAGATAAAAATTTGGAAAGAAAGAAAGTGGAGAAAAAATGCCCGCCAGGTGGGATCCGAACCTACGACCTCCAGAATACCGGTCTGGTACGATAACCAATTTCCGGCTGGTTGTGCACGTCTTCGTGCTGTCACAACAAAACTTTTTTGTGTCCAATGTTGACGCGGTTATCTACCAAGAGGCATATTTGAATCGCCACGGTACATGCTCGGCTGTATCGCGTTCAGTGTTTTCTTTGGTTGTTTTTAGTAAAGCAAAGCTTTCTACCTGTACCGGGCAACGGTTTCGTTACATGCCCCACAAGAAACTCCAACCAGGCTAAATAAAACTACTTGCACCGCCAGCGATCAATCTTGAGCCCGAAGAGCAGCAGAGCGAGAGCCCATCGTCGCAGCCTCGCACCTACGCCCACCCGGGGAGACGGCGACACAGACGCTTGTTTTGATTCAGGGGCTTAGAAAGGGGAGGGCGATTTGAACGCGACACAAGAAACAAGAGTGTCGGGGAGGAGGTCAAAGATATGACGCAGTAGCCGCGCGTGCTGCCCTCCTCCTCACCATTCGGAAAACAATCGTCTCCGTTTGGGGTTTGCCGGCGCTCAACTGGGTGACAGTGGTGGCGTACGCCGCTGCAGCACGGCCGTAGCCTACGCTGCTGCGTTCGGAACACCGCCCCCGCGAATGTCAGGTGACAGCTAAAGCAGAACCCCTCCAGCGACGGCTTCAATTCATCGCAGGCAGCGATGGGGAAACCACGAAATGTGAAAAATGCAGAAGAGCGGGGATACAAGGGTCAGAGAAAAGAACCGTCCTTCTCTCTCGCGAGCGCCGTAAGCGGGATCCAACTCGTGCTGCTAGAGGCACTTTAGTGAATTCAAGTCACGTCGCATGGCCAATTCGTACGGGTGTCGTCTACAGCTTTGCTTTCCAATCACCTCTACAGCGTTTATTGGAGCCAATTTTTGTGTTAGCAATGAACAGGGCACGCCGACAAATTTTTTCCTATTGATTCCCAAACCCAGTCCCACAGAAGAACATCAAAGAAAAGAGCTGGCGCAGAATGGGTAACGTCAAGCCCAACAATCGGCCAGGTTGCTTGCGGTGTCGCTGTGTAGGCTTCTTAAGCGGCCTAGTTTCTCGGGACATCAGATAGATGTGGCGGCTGCTTGATCACGGTTGCCGAGTACCGGCGTGTTAGGCACCGCGCATGGATTCGGCTCGCAAAATGCGTCCGACGAACGCCGAATGGTTGGTTTCTGAAGTGATAGCACTCCTAGCATAACATGGGCTAAGCTGCACAAAAAGCATATATAACATCAAAAAGGCATTTGGGCGCCACAAACCCCATATGGGTACACACCTTGAAATAGGCACTAAAAGGTGCAATAAATGATTTTTAAAGTACTTTCTTTCGTTTTCTTCATACTTTTATGTAATTGGGCTTGATACGAACTTTGGAAAAGAATTGGCGTTTTGTGTGAAGGTAAAGCCTGTGCTGATGACACGTGCGTTGGCACTGAATATATGGGAGCTTTCTATTTTGTCATTGGTGTAGAATATTTCATAAAAACACATAGGCGGGATATCGTAAGACGGGCTGCAAGATCCGGTAGTTGTAATAGTTTGTATAATATTTACCACTGGATGGCTGGGAATATTCAGAACCCATAAATCGAGCTGCCCAATTTCGGATGCTTTCAAGGGTGCAGATGAGGTAAGCGTAATACGTTTCCCACATATATGAGGCTTAATTTATCTTCGGCCAAGCAAGAGTTGTGTAGAGCTGCAGTTTTGTGAAGTAGGCGCTCGACAGAATTTACTTCTGAGAATGCCAAGATCTGTTCGCAATATTAGCAATATTTTCCGTGTGTTGGTGCCACGAAAGGTTTTGGGAAATATGAAACCAAGGTATTTATAACTCGTGATCAAGGATGAATGCGCGCCGTTATTGCCCTAAGTAGTTTCAGTGGTGTTCTTATTGGTTGCCTTACCCTCAGGCACTTGCACTTGTGTACGTTTAGATTAATTAGCCAGGTGTGACCGCAAGGGCAAATTGTGTTAAAGTTTGTTTAAACATTTGTGCGATCGGAAGGTTTAGATATCTTTCACTATGTAACACTTTGGAGGGGTGGGCCACGTTAGGCTCTTTGCGCGAATCTGAGACTAGATATCGGGTGTCAGACAACGCAGGTGATTTTATTGCGAGACTGAACGGACGACGGTCATAACCGTGAGATGAGCAACAAAAACGGACGATAGCACTTGGCGCGACGGTCCCCTTAACTCCAAGGCTAAAACACCCGGAAAAACAAAAGGTCCTATGCGGCTGGGTATTGCCGACAGGGCGGCGTAGCATCCAAGGTCATAGGGCTGTCTCTCGTCATCGCCCTCACTTGCGGTAGTTGTGCGGGCCCGTCCCTGGTTGCTGTCCCCGAGCGGAGGACCACTGGGCGCCTGGAACTTCGAACAGAAGGTCACGCCCACACCGGACGCCGAGCGGGATGCCGTGCCTGTCGTGCCGTGTCGTAGAAATGGGTCGTCTATCCAAGCCCCGGCGTCTTCACTGATGGGACTGCTTCCCCCGTTCGAGCAGACCATCCGCCAGCCGCCCACGCCAGACACTTTTTCGCTCGAGCACACTCCGGCACACACCCTGTTTGTGATTGTCCAGGGGTCTTGCATCTGGGGAGTTGCACTGTTCACCTTTCGGCCACATCCAACAATGACCCGTCGTTTTTGAACGTTTTGTCCGGCAAAACTATTCAGGCACACGCCACATCGCTTAGGAGGGTCGGTTAGTCTGAAGAGGATGGATCACCAAGCCAAAAAACAATGTCATGCTCAGAAGTCTCTGAATAGGGGAAAAATCACAGGTCTCGCACTTAGGGCAAGCAAATGCATGCAAACACACAAGCAAACGAAGATCTGAAGTTGCTAACCGTGCATGTAAGGACGACCGCCTGCGTAAACATCTCAAGCAAAACGATTCACATCCGTTGCAATGGTAGATACGTTTATGGCTGCAATTTAAACTGCACATTGAAGTCCTTATGTTGTGGATAGACAACCTAGCTCCTAACTCGAGAATCTCCAGTGCTTTGCATGTGGTGTCTTTAGGAAGCTTAGGCTAGTATAAAAGACTGTACGGGGGAAGTCGCTGTCTCCTATCTGGCGAACAGCCTTGTGCTCGTCGGTAGAGGTTGATCTACATTTCGCGCAAGACCTAATGCAGCGTTTGGTGTCCCATCGCACGCCCGGCATATACAAATTCTTCTGAACGCGGTACATTGTTCTACGGACACTCTGGTGACCGCCTCTGCCATTGTCGCAGGCCGCTCGGAGAATACGGCCCCAATAGGGTTGTTGAAACACAACTTGTGGGCTTGTTCCGCTGGTTGCTAGTTCGTGTCGCCGTTACCGAATGAGCCCGTCATGAACGAATGTATAACGGTTGCATTTTCTATGAGAAAGCCTTGCCCATGTTGCGGAAGCAACCTTTCAAGGTAAAGTCCTTGCACTGTTCCTCAATGAGTTGATCGTGGGAAACTTGTAACATGGCGTCAATTGGTGATTCCTCACAGGGCAGCAGGTCGTCTGCCGTTCGGGCTACGACGGAAACCAAAACTGTAGTTTTGCTGCTTGATAGTGTGTCGAAGATGTTCATCTGTGCTGGCGCTTGGGATGTCGGGAGTCTAAGCTTCCAGTTCAGCTCTGGATCTTGTAAGTTCCGTACACGTGGGAGATTGCCCACTATAATATCGTAGATGGGGTTCTCCAAGCAAGCAGCGCTTACTTCCCCGGTAAAGTAAGGCGTCTGAAACTGAATAACTGCCTCTTGCCTGCAATTGCTGGGTCCGTCTAGACGACGCACGTGTCTGGTCGTTCCGCACAGACACTTTCCAGGAACCAGGGCTCTCCGTACAATGGCCTATTACTTCCTGGATCCCTTAGCACCGTTGCTATTTTTTCTAGTACACGTCCTTCCACGACGGGCATGCCTTCCACGACAAAGTTGGGGTTTTCATGCCTTATGTAAAGGCCCTAGTTCATGGTCTTGCCGCCGGACTCCTGGGCTTGCTCGGGTTTCAAGCAGCTATAAGGAGCGGTGAAACACTTGGCAATCGCGCAAGCCACGACCATCTTCACGCCCCGCTTACTGTTGTGTGCCTCATGACGGAGATTTCCGCATGTCTTGCACTTCGGAAAAGTCGTTATCTGTGTTTCGACAGTCCGCAGCATGGTGCCCGACACGGTCGCAAAAGACTCTCCCTGGAGGCGATCTCTTCGGTCCCCCAAGTGGCTCTTGTCTTGGCTCTCGTGGATTACCAAGGGAGGGAGACTAAGAATTTAGGAGTGCAAAAGGCTGCTACTCCCCCCTTTTGATGATATGAAAATATCTATGTAAAGCTTAAAGGCAGCACGAGTAACAAAGCAGTAAGTGAACTGAGACACCTGCTGCACAAAGGGCATGCTCCACACTGCAAAACACTGGAGGGGTACAAAGTCTAACTCAAAATGTTCAGTAAAAAGCATGAGGCAAGTTGGTACATAGTTCTTAAAAAGTCGATTCCATGGCACATGACAAAGAAGATGATAGGACAAGCACTTGCTTGCAACTAAGTTAATTGAGTGCATCGTCTAAAATAACACCCTTTAATAGTGGGCCGCACAATGGTAACAAAGGAATCATAGCAAAGTTTCTAAATATTCAAGCTCATTGCAATACAGGTTCACTGTGCTCCTGTTTTTTATGTAATCAACATCTAAAAGCTCCCAAATCAGTGCTTTAGCTTCTTTGCAGAAGTCAAACTTGGCCCAAGAAAGGCTTGTACTTGCATGATTCGCAATGAGTGGGTACATGCAAAAAGCCAAGGGACAAATTGGATACATCGACTTTCCAGATGGGAACGACACATCATAGGCCCCCCATTCCCTGGGCAAAAACCGCTGGGTGTGCTGCTTGTTGCGCTTTTCTTTTGCTTTTAGGCTTGATAGCAATTTGCCTGAACCTTCTATCTACGCTTCACTGATTAACTTTGACGCTTTTTTTAATTTATTCAATACGCTGACTATATTTTCTACTCTGCATGCAATGTCTGCACCCCGTTTAGTTTTTTCCTTCAACAGTTTTTAGCTTAAGTAAAAGCATGAAGCACTAAATAATGCTTACAGTTGTAGTTATCGAGATCACACTTATTACTGATGGAAAAGAAAACCTAAGTTGTTAGTACAAAGGGCACCACTGCCTTGTTACGTGCCTCGGTTACTTCATGCTTTTAGTGGCCACAAGAAGAAATTTTAAACCACTTGTCTATTTGAATTATTGTCAATGCGTTTAGTTTCCGTACCCTGATTTTTTAACTTCTCATATAATCAAATTTGGCACAAAAGTTGTTCCAAAGTTTCTAATTCTCTGGATGGGCTTTTCTGCATGAGTTGTGAGTGATGCAGTAAAGCTGACACTACAGCCTTGATGGGACATGCCACAATAATTAGTTTCCCTATCCCAATTTATTGACTTTGGATGTCAAACTTTTTGTCCTCGAACTTCTCATGCACTAGAGGGGCTTCTCTGCACAAATTCAGAGTGATGCAGTAAAGCTGACACCAGCGTTGATTTCAACTCTTTTGTTACCGCAGAAAATTGACCAGTTTTTAGGGCTCTAAGAAAACATTTCTTTCTGCTAAATGTGTTGGTTAGGCACATAGTGCAGAGGCAAAAATGCGAATGATTCAACGCCCTTGCTAGCACCAGCTGTGTAATGTTTGCATAAATAATGATCGCAAAAAAAAACCCAAATCAAAATTTTGTCACCGTAAAGAAAAATAAAAAAAAAGAAGTTGTGTGTAACAAACCACCAATAGTGGAAAAAATTTAGAATACGCATTTTGAAGGTTTACATTAAGGCGGCAGTTGGGTCTTTGGGGCCGAAAAACGGTGAAAAAAAGCTTTTTCGGAAAAATGGCATTTTCAGCCTCCACGGCCATTTTTCTATCAGTCTGTAAATTTCCTCATCAAAAGGCACCATATTTTGTTGTTATATTACAATATCATTTTAAAGTGCACTCCACAGCTCAGATAGCGCAGAATTCGATGGTGAAACGGCACTTTTCTTGCAATGCAAACCTAGCATTTCGTCCTCAGATATCTCGGCACCCAGAGCAGGTACAACTGTAACTCTTTTTGCTTCTGATACCGAAATGTGTGGAGAATACAATGTTGCAAACAAATTTTTCAAATGGAGGCTTTGGAAAATTATTATTGCGTTCAATTGGCACCACCTGCGATCCATTTCTGGCACAGCGCGGGAGAAGCGAAGTTCACTGTGTTGTAAAACGACCAAAAATAGCTGAATCAAAAACGTTCTTCCTATGTTGTATTCTTTAGTCATTTGCCTGCCTAGCCACGTGGTAATTGCCATTTTGTATGGAGTGGTTGTTTTGTAACTGTGACCCAAAATAATGGCAATTAATCATCAATTAACTCAAAATATAATCAACTTACAAACTTTCTAATGGCAGATATGAAATCAGCACAAAGAACTCTATAATGCAGTGCAGTTTCATTAAAATTGGTTGGTAAATAAAAAAAATAGCTCTAAGACCAGTCTGCCCCATTAAAAAATCCTGTCCAAGAAAAAATTCACTAGTGCAAATTAATTTGTCCCCGTGGTGCCTACGTGGTCCTTGCACGCATGATGCCCGCGTCTCGTGGTGAAGCCGAACATTCATTCCAAAATACACAATTTTGGATGGTTCTCTGAAATGGTTTGATATCATTAGGGGCCCAACTTAGCCCCCACGTGATGTAAAAATATCTTATTAAGGACTACACCAAGCACCAGATTCACGGCAAGCAAGAGATGCCAAAAAATCCGCTTGGAATTTAAAACCAATCTCAGTGGTGCACTGTTGTTGACATTCTGATCATCAATTATCTACCAGAACTTCCACTTGCGGTTTATTGTCATCTTCTGACTCGCTATGGTAGCCCTGCTTGCAGGAACAACTTGCGATGCACTAGCATTGTGCCCAGCAAGCTTTCGCATAGCGAAAAGAGTGCTGCCTAACATTTTCAAAAAGGCACCATATCAAACCTTTTGGAGACTGCCAGAATAGACAGTTCCAGTAAGAAGCAACACTAGACCTCCAAAAATAGCCTCGTACTAACAAAACTGGCCAGTGAACAGCTGGCAGTGTTCAAGGCTGATTGGAGATCTCTACTTGTCTGAACTGATATCCGACGACTTGGGTGTTATTTTTTGAGTTTCAGCTGGAGCTGTTATCGCAAAAGTAGGGCATGAGTGAAGTGATATCACAAAAGGCGTTCTTTTTTCGAGGAATAGTAGAGGGCGACGGGGGTGCTATGGCAAATCGGCTTGAAGTTGGGTAACTGTGTAGTAGCACGAAATATTAAGTTTGCAACACACAAACAGAATGAAAACTGCTGGAAAGTGGCTGAAAATGCCAGGTCCACTTGATACACATGCGGGGAACCTTCAGAAATAAGCTTTCACAAAATAAAACGACCCTTTCTTCGAACCAAAGCTCAGTAGTGGAAAGCTGGTGTCATTTCCAGGTAATTATCATCTGTCACTGCCATCGGATTGCAAAACTGGCAAAATGATTTGGTATTTGGCTTGCTGGAAGACTTTTGATCAAGAAAATTCCATGATAATGCAGCATGATCACGAGTCGCATGCTTTTTTATCAAGCGCAGCAGTAACGCTCCCTTCTGAGAAAACATACACAGCTCACCTTGCAAAAAACTGCCGAAAATCTCAAGGTTGCATAAACATGAAAATTTAAACCAATTGTAAAGGTGTAGTGCCTAGACTAACCACCGGGGTGCATGAGAAACAACTACAACATCACAAAATCGGCAATATAAAGCACCGATCACCGATGATCAATGCTGTATATTTCTGATATCCATGTTGTCATTTCTCTTACAACTAATGCATCCCACTGGTTAGTCTAGGCACTGCAGTTTTAGAATCAGTTCTAATTTTCCTGCTCTGGCTACACTGAAATTTCTGACGGTGTTTTTGAGGGTTGAGCAGCATGTGTTGTTTCGATAGGTGCCATGGCTGCTGCGCTATACAAAAAAGGATGTCACTTGTGGTTACGCTGCATTACCATTAGATTTTTTGATCAAATGGCTCACAGAAGTCAAGTATCAAATGATGTCGTCAGCTTTGCAATCCGACTGCCTTTAAAGGTGAGAACTACCAGAAAATGACACCAGGTATGCACTAGTGAGCTTTGGTTTAGAGGACGGGTAGCTTTTTTTCAGTCAAAGTATTCGTGGATGTCTCCGCATGTCTTACAAGTGCACTTAGCATTTTCAGCCCTTTTCCTGTCATTTGTTTCATTTCTGCATTGCGCAATTTATATTTGGCACTACTAGACAGAGAACTTCAACCCGATTTGCCTGAACGCCTTCGTTGCCCACTACTTTTCCTCAAAAAAAGCATGCCGTTTGTGATTTCACTTCACCCATGCCTTACGTGTGCAATAAGAGTTCCAGTTGAAAGTGAATTGATAACCTCAAGTCATCGGACATCAGTTAAGACAAGGAGAGAGAGCTTAAAATTGGCTTTGGCTTCAGTTTTGATTCTGTACCAGGATATTTTCGGAGGTCTAGAGTTGCTCCTCAGTAAAACAACATATTCTGACAGAGTCTGCCACAAGTTTGGTATTGTTTGTTTTCTAAAATGTTAGGTGAGGGTACAATGCAGGAGGCTCATAGAGCTGAACGCCTTTTTCATTTGTCATGCGACAGTTACTCGGGGATAGCTAGCTGGGCACTGTTCCAGTGCATCGCACCTCATTCCCGAAAGCAGGGTTAGAAAAGTGAGCCAGAAGATTATAACAACCAGCAAGTGAAAGCTTCAACAGGTGCATGATAGTAAACTGACAGTGAACGAGTTTTGTTTTCAGCCCCAAGCAGTTTTTGTCCTATCCCGAATTTTTAGCTGACCAATAATGCGATCTCAACCATTGACAAGATGTTTCTACATCATGTGGGGACATATTAGTGCCTCTAATAATGCCAAACCACCCGATTTTTTTCCGTAAACTATCCGAAATTGCATATTTTGAAACAGAGGTAGGGCTTCACTGCAGAACGAGGACACCACACATGGTAACATGTTTTTCATATCTGACAAATTGTACTGGGCAACTAAACTTTTTTCCAGGATGTGTTTTTTATGTTTGGCAAAAATTATACTCCAGACTTTTTAAACTATTTGCGAATTGATATACACAACTTATCCATATTTGCAACGTTTGGACAAAAACTGATTTTGTTAATTTGCGAATCTGTTCTTGTTGGAAAGGGCATCGAATAATCTGCATTTTGAGCTGATGCAGAATGTGCCTAATCAATATGTTTACACAAAAATGCTTTGTTAGACCCCAAAAATTGGTAGACTTTCTGCGATAAAAAGAAAGTTACCGCCCTGTCTGCGTGCCATATTCCGAAGTCTATTCTTAGCAGATATCAGCGTCAACGCCAGAAGTAGTGTACTTAGCGGCCATCGCAATGCATACGGCAGCTTCTGGATTTTCGGACCGTCTCGAGCGTTTTGATGTTCGGGACAGGTTTTAGTAGTGGGAAGCATCGTTTCGTTCACAGAAAAATAATTACCTTTAAACTCTAGCTTTAATCAGCTGTCATGAGACAAATTCAACTAAACTATTTTTCTTAGAAAACTGTTACTAAAGACGACTGTTTTTCTAGTGGCTCATTTTATTCATGACTACGTTGGCTGAAGTTGTTGAAATTGCAACTGTGTGAGAGCTTTTTATGAGTTGAATATGGGAGCTTTAACCTAATTGCTTGTAGTATTAGCATGACTAGGCCGATCTGGAAGACCATTTCGTGAGAAACGAGCGTTATCACTGCCAAAATAGCTCAAAAATACAAAACCCACCCACACATCAAGATATTCATTGATGCCAGGGTCCGTATCGGAAATTTAGGAGGTGTGTCACGGTGTCACAGTGGTGGCGTGGTTATCAAACCAGGTAGTTGTTTTAAAGGTTGGTAGCTAGTAGCTCACAATGCCTTTTTTGTCTGCTTCTTCGGGTTTTTTTTTTTTGAAGATTATTCGGAGCGAGATTATAGAGAAATCGATAGATGATTTTTGAAGACTGGGAACGATTCCAAGAAATTTAAGCAATTTCGCTGACACAACCGTTTTTCTAAAAATTCTAAAACAACACAAACAAGCAACACTCAGTTTTTCCAAAGCTCCTGCGAAGTGATTTCATTAAAAGTAATTACTGCTGTATTTACCAGTGCTTCTCTGAAGGCTTCGACACCACTTTCATTCAGCAAAACAGGCCGCAGGACAGTGTATCCACCCCTCTTGCATCTAATGATAAAAAAAAATACATATCACTCTGACATGGAAATTAATAAGATGTGGGGGACCAACAAAAGAGTATAGAGGAGGCCATAAGGAAAAATATCCACAGGGCTCCAGCTTCACAAATGCAATGTGGTAATTGCTACGTTCCTCATATTTTCACGGTGTATTAACAATTGCTTTATTATCAGGGTCTCTACTTCCACACTACTTTCATTTAGCAATATCAGAAGTGGAACTGGATTACAAGTTTGTGAAAACCGCGGAATTGCTGTAAACACACAGATGACAACGTCAGCACTGTTTCTGCAGCAAGCAAGCAATAAGTCTTTATGGACCCTTTACATGCAGTAAAGGGTCCATAAAGACTGAATACAGCTTTGTTTAGTTTGAAATAACTAGCTTTTGAGTACTCACTCGGCTCCCTTCCAAGCCGGAAATACATTATTTAGTTAGAAATACGCAAGCAACACAGAATATTTTCAAATTTCTCACTGACGCTTTGGCATGAGAGACGCAATATGGGCTAGCATTAAAAATGTCGACAGACAAGAGTCTTCTGCCGGCCCTGCTACATTAGAATGGCGCTTCTCCACCACATCCTCTTAGGTGTTTTCCTAGCATTTTCTGGGCATGTGTTCGCTTCTAAACTTCACTTCACATCAGACTACTGCCCTGGTCAATGAAGTTAGGAAAACTGCTTCTTCCTGTGTTGTGGCCCACAAAAATGATTAAACATATCAGATGTGCAATAAACATAGCAAAAGTTGCCGCAAGTGAAGACAGAAGCCGCACCGCACATAGTGAGCTCCGTCTGGAACAACTTCTATCTAGCCTGATAATTTTACTTTGATTTTGTTTCGACGGTAGGCCATATTTGGCCCCTCGCACCAATTTGAGCCCTCCGGGAAGGCGTTGTTGCACTGTTCCCTTCACGTTTCCGCTCTTCTATTGCTCCCTTTGTCAATTTCTGCTCTTAAGGCTGACCAGCCCTCCTTTTCTTCTGCCCCCTATTTTACCCTCTCCCAGTCTCCTTTGCCTTTGTGCTATAGAGAATAACTGGTTTGCATGTTTTCATTTATGTTGGTTACATTGCTCACAAAACCAGAGGGTGGAAAAAAAACTTTTCCGAACTAGTGTTTGCCGTGCTCGGCATTATTTTAGTGTAATATTGCCTTGAGGAAGCTTTGTCCACTGATCAAATCTGTCTGAATATTCAAATCTTCGTTAGGGTTTCTACAGCTGTTGTATGAAGTTTTCGACATATTCATAGTATTTCAGGATTCCTTCACCTGCTTTTGTCAACGGAATTGGCGGTGGGCAATTTTTGGGCAAGAACGTTTCGCGTGGAATGACCCATTAGTATTATGAAGCTGTTTTTTTTATGTGAAGCCTTTGGTGCGTAAACGAAAAGCACAAAACTGACACCACCTCTCTGGGAATAAAACAGAAGTGACACGAAGGTTCAATTTTTAACAATTTTCACAGCATTTTAACATCCAAAGATGCCTTCGGGCAATAACAGTAGCCAACCATTATTTGGAATTAATTTGAAATCAACAATACTTATGCGATCTCTAGTAGAGAAAATGGCGGTTATGAGCTGAACTGAAAGAACTAAGATAGAGACAAGTGTAATACAAACCTCCAAAAAGGCAAAGTACCCCGTGAGCATGGACATCCACAGGACTTGAGGATTAAGAGCAGCCATACCTGATAGAGCCAAAGGTGAAGGCAAAAAGTAAGGGCACGAGCAGTTGCAACAAATGACAATTTTACACAGACGTCAACCGCACAAGCAATTCGAAGTCTCAAGGGCCAGTCCAAAGCAGGCACAAGCAAATTTTATATCCCCTGAAACCTACTACAAACCCGCATAACCTCAGCCATGTCCATGAAAATCTGCAGCCCTGCAAGATTTTGCCTGCTGTCATGACATGTTTCAAATGCTGGGTCTTTCCATGCCAAACAGCCAAGTGTATGGTGCTTGACACTCTAACCTTTCGGTAAAAATTAATTGTTGATGCGAAGATTCTCTTGGCCTTGCAGGAGTGTGACACGTTCACACGGAACTCAGGAGAAAGGGAACAGAATGAGTTACAATGGCGAACGGTGAAAGGGAAACTTAGCACCAAACAAGGACACAAGGGTCAACGTGCAGCCACCAAAATCCAGTTCAAGCGAAGAGAAAAGCGGAAATGCTCTCACCAACACGAGAAGCACCATTCAGCGATGTGTGCCGCGGGTCATCGTTGGTCCAGGTTGCAGCAGAGCATTGGCCCCCGAATGCATGTACTGCTCGGACAAAGCAGCACAGGCAGCACCACGCCCTGCGTGGCAGGTGTGGTGATCCATCCTGGGCCGTGGCCACCAACCGCCACCAGGTGTAGAACCGAGCCCGGTTGTCTGCAAGCCAACTCGCTCGTCTGGAACCTCTGGTACACAGAATCCGCAGGCCCATCTCCAGTCCTGGTTAGCTCACCAGCTTCAGAGTCCTCTGGTTCCGCGATCGGCCTCCACCCGAACCTTGTTCCTTGCTTGAGCACCTCCTCCTTAATTAATGTAGACAAGCTGATGTGTTTATGGCTCTGTAATACAGTACATACGAAATATAACGAGAGGGAAGATGAAGACTTGGTTGCTGGCTAGTTGATTTATGGCGCACAAGGACTGCGCAAAAGATGAGGGTGACAGGATGTCATGTCACCCTAGTCTTCATCCTCATCTTTCGTAGAGTCCTATTCCTTCGTGTGAAGATGAAGCATGTCTACTTGTGCAACACTGGTCTGCACGCTGGAGTAATGCCCAAGTGACAACATGTCTGGCACACAATAATGATGCAAACAGGCGACTCACTAAATACAGAAAGTACACTCTGAGTGTGTGATCAGGACATGTAATATTTTGCACCGCTTTATGTCGGGCTAGTTGGTGTAAGCTTTTGAAGGTAAGTTGCTCTTGTTACGATAACAGAGACGGGCACAAGAAAAACGTACACTTTCACGAGAAGATGGCGCCGTCTACTCGTGAAATTGTACGTAGTTTTCTTGTGCCCGTCTATGTGATCATCAAAAGCACAACCTACCTTCAAAAGAATATTTAGCATGCTCCAGGCTTCTTTTGATGCCCATATTAAAGGATTCATTTTGCATTGGGGCCTATTTTCTTTACCTGCAAATATCGTGCGAACGTGACAATACAAGCCAATATGCCATTCATAATGGCTTTTCCACATAAAAAGGACACTAAACGGTTCCAACAAGTTTGCCTACACGGGCAGACCAGTGTTTAAAGGAGCCATGAAGAGAAAACAAAAGTTTGTTTTATTCGAAAGATTAAGTGTTTCATAGTACCCCAAGCGCTTTCCCGGAATCGAATGATGCTTTATTCACTGAGAAATAAGGCAATTTAAGCCAAAATTTTAAATCTCCCGCTAAAATTGCACATTTGGTCACGTGAGCATTTGGCGTCACACGGGCCGGTCCATGAAACAGATACTCAGTATGTCGACTCCATATAGCACCCACACGCGGGGATCAAACAGGAACCGCAAACCGAGACGGCGGCCATTTTAAAAATACTAGTAACACCTAGTGCACACACAGCTCTAGTCATGGAATCGCCTCCACCGGACAACGAAGCTCTCGCCGAGGAGCTCGGGCTTCCATTCAACGACCTGACACCGCTTGAACGCTCAATGCTTTTAAGTGCACGAGCGGCAGGAGTCGTCGGATATATGGATGGGCCGGAAGGTGACCATTCCGCGACACCCTCAACGGGTGAACGGCCAGCCGTCGGCACCGCTGCCTCGCCACCCCCGTCGCGACGGACGAATACAGACTGGTACGTATGTGCCGTATTTTTATTCAGTAGCGGTATCGCTTATGCAAGTTGGCTGGTGTCGTGTATGGAAAGCCGTTCGCGCGAGCTCTCTGCTCCGATCAGAAAGCTAACATAAGGGTCCCTGGCGTAATCACTTCGTCGGAAATGAAGCGAGCACACTCGTACTTCATTTAGCTCCCTTTCTCCTCCGTTTGCAAAGTTCACAAAGCGTAGCCACTTGCTTCGCCGAGGTTCGTCGTTGGGCAGCGCATGATAGGAGATCTCTTCACCGGCGGGGATGCCGCACTCCCTCGACGGTTTGCCCGTACTACAGGGGCATTTCAGGACGCAGCAACGAAATTTCATTCTAAAGTACTTGAACAAACTGAAGTTTTCAGTGGTTGTAAACTGAAAACGAGCACGTAACGAAAGCAAGCCGACACGACCACCATTCCGAAACTTCTGCGATAAGTGGCACAGTCTCGTCGCTGCTTGCCGTTCCTTACTCCCCTCATTTCTATTTTTACCTTTGCTGGTTGGCGATATGACAGATATGACGCCAACTTCCTGTAAAGGGATTAAGATACCAAGCAAGGTCGCGGCTGTGCGTGCTGGGACGGTTCGTTGGCCCCTAAGAGCCTCGAACCCGAAAATTCGTCTGCGCGACGGCGAGATGTCGAGCTCGGCCGGCGGTATAGTTTCGTACGCATTGGTGCACACGCTTGCGTATTCGTTCGGAACTTCAACCGTTTACTCCACCGTTCTTAGTGTCATAAAAGGAATGTGCAGTATGTTTCATGGGGATATAGCTCACTATGCAAACTGTAAGCCCTGCCTAACATGCGTTTGCTTCTGCCAGCCTCCGCCAATCGCAGAGCTTAGCCCATGTGACGGCATAGGTTCTGTTGCGGGAAATGAGCTGGTGGGTCGCATGACCATTCCCGTTTTTCCTAATTATGTAGCTTATTTGAGCGAAGTTTGCGTTATAAGTGGTGTCGTTATGGTTCTAACGAGGCAATCTTTCGAATGAACCAAACTTGTGTTTTCTCTTCATGGCTCCTTTAAAATGACGCTGCACCAAATGGTTCAAAACGATTTACACCCCCCATGTACTGTTTTTTCTTGTAGTTCGGTTTGTTATTTCACGAAACGTCAAAGAAGAAAACTACAGAATGAAAACAGGGAACACTTGACACACTTCTGAATAGCCCGCCATTGCAAATTAGCGCCGTGTATTACAGAATTGTACCGCTCCGCCCAAGAGTCAAATGGTTTTCTGCGACCAACGGTGCCAAAAGCAGCCGTTAGACAGCGAACACAACAGTAGCGCTAGAGACAAGCTTGACGTGGGCTAATGGACGAGGGCAAAAGGAGGGTGTGCTGAAGAATACGGACGGCATGAACAAGTTAGAACAGGCGCCTCGTAGGCGCTGTAAAATACCCCTCCTCCCCACACACACACCCCGAGACTGTCAATTCCCTGCGAGGCCACATGTTCGACTTTCAACTCCAATTTCCACGTTTATGAATTCTGTGCCCCTGTGAACTCTACGTGAACTCAAAGACGGGCTTCGTCATTAGCTCGTGAAGCTTGGCAACGCCAGGCGTTGTGGAACTGCCGTGCTCGCTCGCTGGCGCGCGGCCCGAACTTTCTCTCCGTATCCTGCATTTGCATACTATTTTCTCCCCCTTGCACATTGCAAATTCTCATCTGTTTAACTACATTTCCTGCGTCCTCACCTCTTCCCAACTTTTTTTTCCCGACAATGCCGCCAGCACACCGTAAACGCGTACGCTGTATGGGCGCGTTGGCGAGCGAGTACGGCCACAGAACAGGGAGTACGGCAGTTTCACGACGCATATCGCGGCCCGCAGACCGCGAGCAGCCGCGAGGAAGGACGGTCGCGGCGGCGGCAGCCGGTCTCGCGAGCGCGATAGCTTCGAAGCGCACTGCACGGAATTAAGTGTCAAATAGGGAGGAGGGGGCGAAAAAGAGATTTCACAATGCTTACGAGGCGCCAGGCAGCAATCAAACAAGCACAGCATATGCAACTTTTTCGGCATGTGTCCGGAAAGCTAACCGAGACAACTATTTCACTTGGTATTATTAGCAGGGACAGTACTCACGTGAAAAAACACGATGACACAGCCTTTGTTCCGGCTTCGCATTCAACCGTAGCACGCCGTCGACTTGCCGAACTGAAGAACTCTAGTAGACGATTTCAGGCGGTGCGCAATGAATTCCGCACAGCAAATTTCATACCGTTGTCACGCCGTTTCCATCCAGCAGCGGTTTTGATACGCGAATTCGACAAAAATGCGTCAACTCGCCCCGCTGCCTTCGCGCCACTCACTGGCTTACTCCACTTGGCTCGCAGTGGATTCTATTGATTCGCGTTGTCTAAAATATTTGCATTTGTATTCTTGTTATTGAGTTTTAAAGCAAACGCTAGACGAAAGAAATCTGGTTCTGGCATAAACTTTTTATATATGTACGTTTTACGTAATGTACACAAGTTTTTATAAAACGAACGCAAATCAGTTACGTGACTACTTGGCGGCTTTTTTAAACGCACTAAAAGAGGCGACGCTCGCACACAGGTTCAAATATATAATAATTGTGGGCAACATGCATTAATCATTTAAATAAAAAGATTGTCGCAATATAAAGTAGTTTTTATTGAATAAAAGCAACTACAAGTAAGGATTTGAATGACTAACACTTGAATTCTGCTTTTTGGTCGGTCAGCTTGGTGTAAGTATAGGCGAGATCTGAACACAGAGCTCTGTACGCGCGCAAGTGCGATGCCTTACATCGATATGTACTTAATGTACAAAATTACTAGTGGCACATGAAGCATTGAACATACTGCTTAATTGGTAAAACGCGAATGAGAATAACATCTGCAGTAAAGTAGGCTTTTTTGCACGACAACGAAGCTTTGCAAGAAAGCAGGAACGCAACATCGTGCATAAAGAGGCTGAATTGTAGAGCGGCAGAATTGCGGCGCAAAAGCTAGTTACGAACACGCCACGCGTCCTGATATTCTCCCGCCTATTTTGTAGGGTTCCTGAGAAGGCCATTTAGTTGCGTAGCAATATATATTACGAAGCATAGTTTTATTCGTGTTCTTATTCGCAGAGCATTATCCGGTGCACAGCTGGCAATGTTTTTAACGTAAAAAATAGACAACCCATTTAAATCATATACAGAAGCAATGTCAATCATACTTTCTGCTTATTTCATCAACATTGAACAGCATTGCAGTAAAGAGTTTAATTCGTATATATTAAGTATATTGTGTTATTGTTACATGTGGTTTCTATGCAATGTTAAAATATTTGCTAGTCTTTGCACACTTTAGCATTTTCATTCGCCCATAGTTACCGATAATTGTAAGAACAAAATAATTTGGTACCACAGGTATGGTATGTATTGCAGATGATTGCTTTCTGATACGACATATTCAAAAAAAATTGTTAAAGTGAAGCTCTCTATGCCCACTCATGGCGCTTTTACGCCTGAACGCACTGCAGGGAAGCCAGCTTTATCAAATGGGAGGGCTTATGGTGGTGATGATGATGATAAACTCAGCGCAGGAAAGCCAACTTTAAACAATGGGAGGGCAAATTGTGGTGTAGTTGATAAAACGCGAAGTAGGAAAGCCAACTTTACAAATTTGAAGGTTATTATTATTGCTTATTGATAGGGTCTAACGCGCCGACGCAACGCAGGCGATGAGGCGCGCCGTAGTGGAGGGCTCCGGATTAATTTTGACCACCTGGGGATCTTTAACGTGCGCCGAAATCTCATACACACGGGCGTTTTTGCTTTTCGCCTCCATCAGAAAAGCGGCCGCCGCAGCCGGGAATCGAACCCGCGACCTCGTGCACAAATTTGAAGGGCACATATTGAAAAAGAATAATAAGAAGACGAAGAGGAGCAGGATGAAAAAGGCGAAGCGTTCTCCGATACAAATGAAAAGTCCACACTCCTATCCGCCAAAGTCCAAATCAATGACAACACTGAGCTAACCGAAGCAGCATATTGAGATGACCCAATTACACACTAAAAATCATAAAAACCACATTAGCTTAGCTCAGCACTTTGCATTGTGGACTTTGCGTTTGTATCGTAGAAAGCTTGGCGTTTCAACCTTGTGTGTTCCATAAACAGCGTTAGATTTTTTATGCTTTGCAGTCCTAGAAAATCAAATTTTGTACCGTTTGCACAGAAGCGGACAAAGTCACGGGACACACACCTGTGGGCCCTTACTAATCATGTTTTTGTATCTGCGCCACAAAATCTTGCAATACGGTAGCAACAAACCTAAGTACCACTGTGGAAATTCAATCAGTCAATAAATATATTCTAAAAATGCTGTTGACCCGTGACTCCCATTGCAAAGTGCAAGAGTCCCGTGACCCCTCCCTGTTTTAAAGAGGGTCGTGGAGCGTAAAAGAGAGTCTTAGTAGAGTCTAAGGGAGTCATTGCAGCGACGACCCCCTTTGGACTCCCTTTTTTTTAGAGTGTAGGGCGTAACTCGGAGGGTCGATCGCTAAGACGGCCATGCATAACCAACCCTGTAATCAACTTTCTGTAACCAACTCTTGTAAATAACCGTAAATACAGTTTTTGTTTGTCATCATCTCTTCGTCCCGTCATCGTCTTCTCATCTCTTCTGCTTCACCGCCAACACCGCCGAATTCTTCAAGCGAAGGGTTCCCACGCCGCCGTCAACGAACCACAAACCCTGAAGAAGGATTTTTTAACTGGCACAGCCACGACAGGATTCGGCTACTTTGGCGAAGCAACGGTAAAGAAGACCCCAGCCACTGAAGAAACACCAGCGGCCACTCCGTTCCACGTCCTTCATGTCATCCGGCCACGGAGCTGGTATCAAGAAGCCTGCGAGCCACAGCCAAGGGGTGTTTACCGCAGAACGAGGATCCGGGCTCTGGGCGACTAACGACGACGAAGTCGGCGCCGGGTGAGTTGGTTTCCTTGCGTTCCGTCGCGGTTGGCATGGCTCAATGGTAAAAGTGTGAAGACACTTCTGTGCAGGGTAGGATGGCCGTTAAGGAGAAATCAGAGGCATTTGAGCTAACTGAGTTATACCGTAAAATGCGTCTGATAGAGATGGAGTCTCGAGAAATCTCTAGGCGAATTGCAGAACTGAAGGGGTCTGCTAGCGTACCTTCAAGCGTCAGTTTAGAGAGCAACAATCGCCGTCAACCAAGCTTGGACTGCGCTTCTCAGTTCTCTAAGGTACCGATAAGGTACCGATTAGCGCGCGTTTCCGACGCGCCATTGGAGTTCGAGACGCCCGGGTTTAGGCTCGCAGCTGGAGACCGTACAACAGTTGAGCGCCTGAAACGGCAGGCGCAATGCAAAAAGGAAGCACTAAGCTCAGAAGAACAGGTAGAATCTCGAGTGGTGGGTGGCGAGCAGGACTCTCCGGTACCAATTCTAGGGGAGGGAGAGCGTCCGTCCAGACTTATACCCGGTCACCGAGGTTGCTTCGGCGTGCTCTGCGGTCCCTGAGGATCTCGTTGGCACGGAGCTGTGTGCTCCAGTCATCGATAGGTGAGGCGCAGCGCGTGAGCCAGTAGCATCACCCACAGTCGAGTGCACGGTGAGCAGGGCAACAGCTGAAGTTGCGCCTGAGATTTCCCTCGATGGAAAACCGCAGAAAAAGTTGTTGCCAGAGGACGGGGTGCCTAATGTCGCCCAGGTAGTCACCATAGCCGCTATTGAGCGGGCGAAATCAGAGGGTGAGGCCCTAATCCCCGTATTTCCGACGCAGGAGGATGCCCCACTTCGCGAGAATGCGCCCAAAGCGCAGCTCGCCGTGACCGCACATAGCCATGAGACCCCGCTCATGATGTCAACGCGAATGGTGCGGGCAAGGAGGCTTGGGGGGCGCCGATTCCGCTACGTAGTGATGGCAGCGGCACGGCGCGAGCCGGTAAGAAGGCATCCGACGAAAGCGTAGTCGGAGACGGGAACATCGATACATGTCTTTCCGGGGCGCCCCCGACCCCGTTTGCTCAGGTGCCCGTGCCAATAGCCAACGAGCCGAGCTCCAGGGCAGTGGGGCACGCAACTTTCGGCGTTTTTCTCCCGCCTCAGAACTGTAGACAAGAGACATCCGCCAACGACGACAGCCTTAGTAGCAGCGGGTTTCTGTCGGCTCAGAAAAGACGCGAGAGGGGCTCGGTGACAAGGGATAGAATAAGATTTTTTAAGCCACCGCAGAGTGGCGGCAAAAGCCACTCGCGCCGCTCGCACCGGCACTACAGGAGCGATGGGCCTAATTGTAGAAGGGCAAAGATAAAGATGAAAGGTTTTGTCCAACAATCCTGGGGATACATCAAGCATTTGCTTGGCGCCCTCTCCGTCTAGTCGGACGGGGCGGTAGGCATTGAGCCATGCCGCTGCGGGCGAACGTGAATGTTCCCGCTCACCCGGGCAGTTATGCGCAGTGAACGAACTTTCCGGGCACGCGTATGGACTTAAAGTGCGACCAGCGCAAACTTCTGACCTGTTATATTGTGGTGCGCTAGTTCATGCAAGCATGTGTCTGTGTATGTATGCACAGCTACGATCACTTGTTCGTGTAGCAAGTTTTTTTTTTCACGACTAGTGTCCACGATTAATGTTAGCATTGCTGTTGGCTCTACTTTTACTTTGTTCGGTCAGTGTGGAAGGTCAAACTCGAATGTATTTCGTTGTGTTTCTTTTTTTTTGTTTCTGTTTGGTCACTGAACTGGCAACGCACATTTTTGTTTGTTAGTGCTTCAACGCCTATTTTGGATGCAGTGATTTGTTCCCTTGCATGTGGTAAAGTCATCAGGCCGACATTGCTTGTTTTGCGTGCCTAGGTGTTTTGCTTGCTCCCTGTGAAAGTGTTACTGTGCAATGTTGTTGTCACTCGAGGACCTGCTGCTGTTTTTTTTTTCTGTCGCGTTTGGTCTTTTGGGTCTACAGTTCGAGTTATAAGGGCCTAAGCGCGCAAGTTGTGTTTGCGTCATGTGCGGCTGTGCAATACCTCATCCTTCGCCCGTGTTTGTTTCCTAGACTCCCGTTGTCGCCCTGGGTGTAGGCGCGGCAAAGATATCGAAGAACGGAGGCTCGCGGTTCGTAGCGTGTATTGTTAGCGTCAGCAGCCCTTGTGGTTTTTGTTTTCGAATAACAGGCGTCGGCTCTCCCCCTGTTATGCTCTTTGGGAGGGACGTGTAGGACTGCTGCCACCTTTTAGCATAGCGGAGGAAGGGAGATTGAGAGATAAGATGCGCTGGCCGCGCGGCCGCGCGCATTGCCGCCCCCGCTCTTCTTAATGGCCGCCGCCGTAATTGGTTTTGCTTGGGGGGGGGGGGGGGGGGGCGGCTTCTTTTTTTGGACGCCGCGGATTGACGCGCCCTTGAGTGCTTCGGAGGTCACCGTGTCACTCTCACAGTGCCTATAGGCTCCCGAACGATCGCCGGGTGGCGCTGCACTCTCCCCTCCGCGGGAGTGCTTTTTTCGCTGCGCCTGTGCGGCATTTATCGCGCTACGGTGAGGTCCGGGTAAAATTTTCTTTCGACTTATACATTAGCACGTCTTCCGCAAGTTCGGTTTACACGTAGAGTAGCTACTGGGTCCATTTTGCCGGTCCTTGTCTTGTCGTCTGCTAGAGACGCGTCGTCTGCTACGCGCCAGTCGAACGGCCGAGCGCCCCGGCGGTTTCATGGGATAAAGAGTGCTCTTGTGGGCGACCCTTGGCTGGTCTAACCACCTCAGTCATCGCGAAACGACTGCGTCTGGTGAACGGCTTTTCAGCGAACTAAGCAGACGCCCCCCGGCCCGCTCCTCCGCGTCTGGCAAGTGCACGCGAAGCTCGCGCTGTCTCCCGCACCTCCTGAGGCATCCAGCCTCCTACTCACGAATGCGAACAAAGCGACCGCCGGCTGCGTGAGGCACTTAAGCCAGCACGTACAAAGGGCGACGGGAACACTCCTCACTAGCCCGAAACGAAAAGATGAAACTGAAAGCGAAGCAAACCCCCCGATATTGTTTCATGGTCAGCTGCCACGACAGTAACGAATAGGATCCATTCGTTAAATTCTGCATATTCCCCGCGAAAGCGCACCAAAAGAATAGACGGTAAGCATGGATCACTGCAGTTCGAAAGGTGAAATAAGTTGGCACATTTTTGTTTGCATCTGTGTGCGTTCAGTTTACATTACCCGGCTTTGAAAATGCGAACTAGTGTTCTAACGAGTCCTCCACCCTACACTTTCTAATGCATGCTGCCATTGATTGTTTTCAGGTATAATAAATGAACTTCGGAGTTGTTTAGCTGGTGCTGTTCGATATCGTTCTTATACAACACAAAAGTTTGACATTTTCAATGGGTGAAAAAAAAAGTTTCTATCGATTTACCTAGCTGTAGTAGCTCTAGCCCGTCTTGTCATTGTGACTTGTGTTCTGGACGGGATTGCTGCGTTGTTCGATTTTTCCCCACAATTACAAATATTGGTAATTAAAAGAGGTATACACCAAATTCTGTATATTAATATAATTAAAAGTTATACGCCACAAGCTGTTCTGTTGTTTCCGCGAACTGTCACTCTAACCCATACTGGTACTCCAAGCGGGTGACAAACATTGCGAACAAAAATTCCTTCAAGGACAAGTAAAATGGAAATGCGGCGATGTCAGCGCACCCCTTAATTAGCCTGTGCCTTTCTAATGCGTTTTTATAAGATGCAGCTGATTGTTTCAAGAGTAATAAATAACCTATAATCAATCACGTTTATCTTACATTTTTTGCAAGTCTCAGTGTTGCTGAAGTCCAGAAAATCCGAATGTCCGAAGCGCGAGCACGCAAAGAGAGTACGCGAAGAGAAAAGTACTCTGTGACAAGCTGAAAAGCTGTCGCCTTGCAGACAAAAGGACAGCAGCCGGCAACCGCCGAACAACGCGTTTCCCCCCTTAAAATTGTCGGTGCAGTCTGCCGGTCGAGCGGCGGGTCTGTAGCAGACGACAACACAAGCGTCCACAAAATTGAAGTCAGTAACTACTCTACGTTTAAATCGAACTTGATGGACACGTGCTGACGTGTATGGTTTCATAAGTCAAAAGAAAATTTTACCCAGCCCTCTTCCTAGCGCGAAACATGCAGCACGGGCGCTGCGAAAAAAGCACGCGCCGAAGCGGCGGCGGCCACCGCGTACTCCCGCGGAGGGTAGAGTGCAGCGCTGCCCTCGCCCGGCAAACTTTAGCTTCGCCTCACTATGCCGCAACGACGTCCTTTGTAAGCGCCACCCGTGCTTCTCTTTGTGGCCGCCAGACTAGTTCTGAAGAGCCTGGCTCCTGTCTTCATATGCGCCGAAAGGACGCGGTCAATTAGGGCAGTAAAACGCCGTTTTGGGGTTGCGTTCCTCGGGCCACCGTGTTACGCTTGGAGGGCGTAAGCCCGGGCGGCGGCTTTTGAAAGTGCTGCGCCACCTAATGGCCACCCTGGCCGTGTCAAAGCTGCCCGTACATGTGTACGCGTACCCCGTCTTGGGAGATGAGGGAAGTGCACGAAAATGGGAAGGCGGCGTTTGGCCCGACGATTGGTGGAATTCGAGATGTCGCTCTGACCAATGAGATGGCCTGTCCGGCTCGCCTACCTATCCCTTTATCACCCCCTTCCTCCTCTCTAATCTTTATATACCCTCCCTCCAGCTCCCCCCGCACTGGGTTGTATGCAGGTGAGCATCCCCAGTGCATCTCCTTTCCTTTTCTCTTGAGCCACTTAGTAGTAGTAGTAGGCTTACAATGGACACGAGGGATTATACTCCCGGGGATAACGGCCAGCGGCAGACTTAGCTGAGACTTATCTCGGGTTGGAGACCAGCGAGCCTCCCTGCTTAGTGCACGTAAACCTTGCCCTCTAGGGCGTAACCCACAGTCGATCGCTAAGGTATGGCACCTAGGCCGTAACTCGGAGGGTCGATCGCTAAGACGGCCATGCATAACCAACCCTGTAATCAACGTTCTGCATCCAACTCCTGTAAATAACCGTAAATATAGTCTTTGTTTGTCATCACCTTTTCGTCCCGTCATCTTCTTCTCATCTCTTCTGCTTCACGGATAACACCGCCGAATTCTTCAAGCGAAGGGTTCCTTCGCCACCGAAACCGAACCTGAAAACCTAACAACGAATGTTTTAACTGTGGTCTTCAACATTGCAGTGCTCAAAGTAAAATTGACTTTGATTTGCACTACGTGTAGCGAAAGCCAGCTCAGCCTAGTGTGGGGCAGTTGTGCGAACCGAACAGTAACAAACGACAAAGAAGTGGATAATTTGCCCGAGTTTGCGCGTGGTATTTCTAAACGATAAAAGCAAGGAAATCTAAAGCACCACCATTGGTCGCCGTGCAAATGATTATGATGCTCTCCTTACACCGTAAAGGAATTCCAAACTACCTCGTTTGCACGTTGGACGCGCCGTTTTCTGTCGGATGGAAAATGGAAGTATCAAACCTGCGGGGACGTTCCTGTGGCGCTGTATGAAGGAAGCCAAAACTGATTGTACCAGAGTGTGAAGACAGGATATTTGTGCGATGCTGACGGCAAGAAAACGCAAAGAAACTGAACGAAAGTTGAGACAAACGGAAGACAAACACAGCGCCCGTGTTGGTCTCTTTCTCGTCTTCCGTTCAGTTTCTTTGCGGAGGTTTTTGTCACCAAAACTAGTACTCCTGAGCGAAAACACCTGCGCGTGTGAGCTCTTTATAGGCGCACTTATAATCTGGGCAGTGTGGCAGCACTCGACGTCGGGCACGCCAGTTTTGTCCCGTTACATTACGGTGGACCGACAATTGGACGCTTTATATTTAAACGCGTTCTACAGGTCGCGCTGTACTGTACTGGCCTCGCATTTACGCATATCATAGACAAAACACGAATACTTGCATTGTAGAAAATATTGGCATAGAAGCAGCCCCCAGCAGGCAGCGAATTGAGGGGCGGACGCACTTTTTAGTGTACGAGGCTGGCGTCACCGGCGTGAAGTTCCCCCTTGCCGCCTCCTGCGCCCGCTTCCGCCACAATACTCCATCCGACGGCAGTTACGTCGGTCACGCCAGCCACAGGGATGTAGGGTGATCAACATTCACTGTTTTAATACCGACTTTGCAGCAGCGTGCCTCAGCGATGTTACGAACCGTATTTGCACGATGCTAACGCGCTCTCGATTGTAACTTGCAGAAAAGTTTCTCGTAAAATTCTAAAAAATGTATTTCAGGAGTTAATATTCGCCACTGCTGGAAAAGGTTTGCTCATTTAGGAATGTGCACGACGAAATTTGCTCCTGTGAGATTGACGGCTTCCTCTGGGTTGGTCTGAGTTGGATGTTTGGGTCAGTGGCGGTGCCGCTGGACGCTTTCAAGGCCATTTCGGTTTAGGGCCCGATTGTAAGGCGCGCGCAAATTTCAACGATACTTTTAGCGAAGAAAAAGGCGCGCGTTACAATCGTGAAATTGTGGCAAAATACACGCCCTGAAGTTATACGTTCCCCGCACCGAGTCGCACATAATCTAAAAAAAAAATCCCGGGCAGTCTCCACTAATGTGAAACTTGAGGGGGGGGGGGATGCAGGGGGACGAAGCAATCAGTTTATTGTTAAGTGTAATAAGTGTATTCTTGTCGCCTTGGCGTTTTGCCAACGAAGATGAACTTTTTGGGGGGACTTTTACAGCTTTAGAGCTTTGCTGTAAAAGTCTATTGGTTTTGAAGCACGAAGCTCTGTAGCCCGAGGCGTAAGCGAGTGTCCCGGCGTTGTCCCGTGTGTCCCGACGAAAAACGATAGTTTTTCGTTTCTGTTCTTTATTGCCTGCTTGGCCACAACACAAAACACACTGCCCACTGCACAAATTTGTAGCTCCAGCCACCAATCGGCTGAAAGGAGTGGCTTAAAACCTCTTAAATTGCGCTAGAACATACGGAATGGGTGACCACTCAGGTTCTTCCGGCATGACTGTATAAACTTCTCTTTTATAAGCAACGCTTTAAATAAAGTACTCTCGCACTGCGCGAGCATCCTCTTCAGTATTTTAAGCTGCCAGGCTAATTTTCCACATAGAATGCAGACTAAGTGCAATAAACATATCATAGGGCACGCCTTCCTGATTGTTTGCGGGCAGAAAGCGAATGCCATAAGGCGTAATGATAAGTCTTTTTTCAAGGTTCGTTGGAGGATGTCTTAGTTGAACACCGCATCATAACAGTCTTGGGCTACTTAAACCCAGAAATTTTGGTCTGTCTGTATGTATGTCTGTCTGTCTGTGACTCGATTCAGCCACCCTGCCAAAGTAATACAACGCCTGCGCAATAGTCCTATATAATCACAGCTAAATCTACCCATCTAAGGCCGGTGTACTGTTCATACTTGTCAACATTTTTGCAGAAGAACAAGACATTACGCAAATATAGGACAACAAATCAGTACAGAAGTAATATTTGCAGTGTTCCTTTATAAATAATCATACATGCTTGATTTTTGCGAAATAAAATACCTCATCAACTGCAGAAAAAAGTTCAATCCGCCGTCGCCTGCTGTTGCCCGCGCCGCAATAGCTTCTGACACCATTTTAAGAAATAAACCGGAAACAGTTACGAAAGGTTTTACTAGAGAGGTTCCACGTTCTGCTTGGAACGCACCTGGGGTAGGGCAACGTGGTTCTATAAACGCTGAAGCAGGGCGCCTCGATTCACGTGCTTTTCCGCCGTACAGCAGCGTTGGCATCGAGACACCTGGCCTGGAGCAGTAGAGCGCGGTAAATTTAAGATTATTTAAGCAAACCTTTGGCGTCTTTACCTTGGGCGGAGCGCGACGCAAGAGAAACAACATAAGACGTGAGCGGGAAAGCGAAGGGAGGCATTAACTTGGAAAATGTCCATAAAGACTATCGTCTCTTGTCGACATTTGCAACGAAAGGAGCAGATACGCGGTCAATTGTTTAGTGCGGATACGTTCTAGCGCGAGGCGCAAATGAGTTTCCTTGTGACTTCGTACCGTAACTATACGAAACGATGATTACGACGACGACGGCGAAAGGAGACGCCAACAGCCCCAGCCCCTAAGAAGCTTCGCCCCTAAACGTGCACCATTTCGGCGGCAGCCGGCGCGACATGCAGCGGGCCCCGGCGCGACAGCCTCGTCACCGATTATGGTCGGCGCCGGTCTCCACACAGCGCCGGCTGAGGACTTCGGCGAGCTCTGTTTTGCGAAATGCAGCGCACTATCAGATGTGCGGCGTTGAACACGTCGGAGCATCGTTTCGAGGGTTTTCGCGGCAGAATAGCCAGAAAAACGTGGCGTCGCTGATCTCAATCAGCCTTGCCTGGTGGGCGCCCTCCGCCGATACACAACGTGGCCTCAAATGTCGGGTGCAACCCTACTGATGAGCAAGGGCGACAAAAATTACTAGTCTGAATTTATGCTTCTAGAATTCAGCGCTGTTTTCATTCGGGCTAAACTCCAAATCTGTTTCTTCGATTTCGACTTTCCCGCTCTCATTAGGGCGAAGCTTAACTTATTGCGTATGTCGCCGTCGCATGAAAAACGCACTGCAGGAATGCGAACTTTCCCTGTTGGTGATGATGATATTGGATGAAGTGAAAGAAAAAAACGCCTCATTATGTTGCAATCGAATATTGGTCCCTCGTGTTATCAAGCCAAACACATATCTCTTGCGCCATTCGAGGAAGTTTGCGCTTTGATTGGGCTGCATGGACTTGCAAAATTAGACAGAATAAC
Source organism: Haemaphysalis longicornis (assembly GCF_048455015.1). Taxonomy (NCBI): domain Eukaryota; kingdom Metazoa; phylum Arthropoda; class Arachnida; order Ixodida; family Ixodidae; genus Haemaphysalis; species Haemaphysalis longicornis. Next base: position 26,466,250 of record NW_027526204.1, on the reverse strand, counting down.
CACGCAGCCCTCCGTGTAACCGCGACGATGGTTCAAAGCGAAGCTTTTTTTATTTAATTGCAGTGGCTGAGGGACCAACTCAAAGTTCAATCAGACAAAGTCAAAACCATCTGCGAGTTGAAGTCGGCACTCAGACGACTAGCAAAGAATCCCCGACGAGAAAGGGTCACGTCTAACCGTCGCCGTTTTCAGACAAAGGGGTGCATAAGTTTTTACTAGGTTTCGCATTCTTCAAGGCCCTATCAATTCCGATACTTAAAATACCACAATATTGCAGTAGTGTATAGCGTAGATATGGTTTCGATGAGAGGGAAAAATAAGTCAGGTGGCGCGGCAACGTGGATTCGTTCTGGTGGGTGATTAAAGCACTGCGGCGCATTTGCAATGCGGCTACCTAATACAGCAATATTGCGCAGGGGAAACAGAAAAATAAAGTACTAATCAAAAGGTTCTTAGGGACGAAATGTTTCCCTCAAAATTAGCCTTCATGCTGACGGCTGATTCTGTATAGAACAATGTGCACAGCGATTATGCAAGGATATCTCTGCATCAAGCAAAAAAACGAAGAAGAAGTGAATTATATTGTAGGAAGCATTTATTTTTCTCTCATTGGGCATGGTTGTTTTTAGGAGTTGTTGCAGTCGAACTTCAATATGGCTCTCCAAGGAATAGAAGTCACATTGAGGGGGGTCGCCTGCTGCCACGTTCAGCGAAGTTCTGAAATAAAAGGAAATAGTTTTCACTATTCATTATGGGGTTATATTCAAAAGTCAAGCACCGACAAGTAAGGCTGTCAGAGATCATTATGTTTTTTCACGGCATTATGGCGGCAATGTATACGCCATTGTTATGTGTCAAAGCGAGCATTTTAAAATGAACACTGAACAAGGTGGGAAATTGTGATCTCTAAATGGGGCGCAAGGATTGGGTGTACCTCTTATGTAAGTTTTGGCAATGCTGAAGTAATGCATCTCAAAATCCTTGGAGGGCTCTTTGTCGGTACCACACTTATTTTAGAGGAGCTGCCCTCGCGTACCGAGTTAAGCGGCCGTCGCTCGCCCCGCAGTAGATAGTACTCTTTATCGTTTAAATCCGGCGCGATACTTGCTCGTCAAGTACCACCCGCATCGTTGCGCAAGCAGCACTACTGATACCGTTGCAAGTTGGCGTTCTCCTTTTCAAGTTTCCTGAGGCGCTACAGGGGAAAATCACTTATTCTCCCCTTAAAACCACGGCATGGATCATTTAACCAAGCAAAGGTAGCTGTTGGCTCACATCACTTCTTGTGCAGCTTGGCGGTGTACCCGTAGGAGTCGAGACCGTATCCATAGTTGTGGCCGTACACCGGAAGGCCATGGGTGTATCCCAGGGCTCCAACTCCATATCCGTAGGCGGGCACATGAGCCACAGTCGAGACGGGCGCGTGGGCAAGAGTGGTGGTCGAGGGGTGGTAGGTGCTGTGGTCACTGTAGTGGTAGGGGTCCGACTTGGTCACCCTCGACACGGCGGCGCCGGTGCGAACGGTCGTGATGGCTGGGGCGGCGTGCACAGCAGTCACAGCGGGAGCAGCGTGGTAGGCCACGGCGGGGACAGCGTGGTACTGGCGGGTGACGACGGGGGCCGACCTGTAAGTGGCGAAGGCTGGGTTCGCGGCCACGGTGGCATAGGTGGGAGCGGTGTTGTAGGTGAAGCCCTTGGTGAGGCCTGCAAGTACTGGCACGGCATGGACGGCGGTGTTGACGGCGGATCCGACAATGGGGGCGCTCTGGTACACTCCGGTATAAGCAGGGCGAGCGTGGTAAGTGGCGAAAGCGGGGGAAGCCTGGTAGGCGGCCAGTTTCGCGACACCGGCCACAGGGAATGCAGTGTGGTATCCACTAGCGACAACCGGCGCGCCCTGGACGGTGGTGTAGCCTGGAGCCAACTTAGCTACAGTGCCAGCAGGCACTGCATGCACGGCTGTGGCCACTGGAGAAACCACAGCGTGTGCGCCCGTGTAGACGCGGCTGAAGGCTGGAGCGGCCTGGTACGTTGCGTAGGAAGGGTAGGCACCGATGGTCGCCGTTACGGCGGGACTCGCCGAGTAGGTGTGGACACGCGTTGGGGTAGCCTGGTAGGCGGCAACTGTGGCGGGCGCGTTGTGATAGTCCACACGGTAGTTACCGTAGGGCGCATATCCGGCGGCGAAGGTGCCGGCCGCCAAGGCCAGCAGAAGTGTAGCTTGAATCTGCAGCAAACGGTCAACAGATAAAGACAAGTAAGGGACGAACAAAGATAATGGGCAGAGAATGCTGATCCAGAAGATTAGTTTAGGAAGCCGCGATTTGCCTCCCAAATTCACTGACTCCTGCTGCCTATCGACCATATGATGCCCATGCTAAGATTGCGTTATTTTTAGAACCACCATTCGGTCGCCTTCATTCTACGTGAAGGCTGTTTATAGCGGTATCACATCAAAAAATTGTGCCCTGTTGTCTGCGCATCCGCCCGTCTAGAGAAGCTGTGAGCCTGGTCCCATCGGGTTGAAGTTGTCCTCATTGGAGTAGAGACGCGCTTGAACTATCGCTATCACGAAGACAATTATCTGTAAAATTATTTGCCTGAATTCATACTGGAAAGTCGTTCACTGTATGAATTCACCCAAGTTAACCTCTCGACCGAGTAGAGAGAACGCCTTGTAGTTGCGTAGTGTGCACGTGTCTTGTAGAATTTACAAATAGGGGCTCTGAACATTTTTTCTTCAATGCTCACGACGTCCCCGTGTACAAACAAAAGGGAATTGTCTAGTTAGGGCAATATTCACAACCCATAAACACTTATCGTTCACCCCACTGTAACTGATGAAACTATATATGTTGCCCATATAATTTTTCTGTTGTGCTTCGTAAACCACGAACGAATCAAAACTGAACGGTCGAGTGACTTTTCGAAAGTCGCGAAGCTGGAGTTTGATTCATATCCCTGGTAAATATCGTTTGCCTTAAACATATAATTAAAGTTATCGCGTATGCTCCTGTATTAAGGTTATGCGTAGAAAACTGGTACCAGAATTTCAGGCCTAAAACACGATCCGCGAAACCTAATGTACTTCATGGTAGGTACAATGAAATTTTTGAAGATGTGGTGTAATCTGCCACTGTTAAAGAACTCTCACTTTGTAATCGTAATGATAATCGACATGCATCCCGAAAAGGCGGAGTGGTAGTCACAGCCGAAAGCTGAATGAAAATTGTCCCTATGGGAGCTCAGGCCACACCGGCTTTCCGCAGAACAGTATAGTCTCCGAACAGTTAAGAATTACCTCGCGGCTTTAAAGCAATTCTTCATGGTTTCAGCATTTCTGCCGAAAGAAAAGCCCGCTGATGAAATGATCCGACTTTAGTTGCCTCCAGCGAAATCCAGAATAAGCCGCTCTTAGTAGTAATAACTTATTACAGGTCGAAGGCTTATTAAACAAGCAGTCGTCTGGTTAGCGTTAAGCGGTTTTCCCATTCACCTTCACGTTTTTGGGTCAAGCGTGTGCGGTCACGCTACGGCTCACCAGCGTTAATTTCATGAAGATTGAGATATATGCTTTTGGTGCCGTCCAGGGCTGTGGTAACTAGGAGTTAACTGAATTTCCTTTAACAAAGAATAGAAATATATATGGTTAACGCAGGGGATGGCAGGAGGTGCTGTGGCTTGGAGATGTGCATAATGGAAAAACATAAGCTTTAAAATTACTGTTTGGGTGATGAAAATGTACAATATTTAAATACAACGTATTCCAGTGTTGGTGTGAAGCACTCTTCTATGTGCCTGTTTTTTCACTACATTAATATTTGACATCTTCGAATATTCGATGTTAACCCCTTATGGGTGATTCAAACATACAAAGAACTGCGACTAAATAAGCACAGGCTGCCTGAACACATGTTCTAGACCACCCATTAGTTTCCCAAAAACAAAGACGGGTTAACTATTAAAGTTCTGGAGAGGTAGGATATTTTCCGACAACTGAGCGCTATTTTCTACAAAGGTATTGGCAGAAGCTACTCACTCCGATCATGATGGGCTGAGTTCAGTAGAACAACTGGTGCTCCCTGAAAGACGCCTGCGCTTTTTATACAGCCCACGCGTATACCAGAAACAGAACGATCCTACAAGGGAAACTTTGGCGGAATGCAAATGCGAGAGCAATTAATAGCAAGAAATGCACAGTAAAAGCAAAACGCCCATGTCGACGTTCACTGGAAGAGTGGGTGATGACACCCAGGGAATGCATACAAGAATGCGACGCAAGAACAAGATTTCAACAGCCCGTTGGCATTTCGGCGTCTTCAACGAGGTCTAGTAGCTGGCAGAAATGTAGACATTGTCGAAAAAAACTTTTAAGTACAGACGACACGTTGCAGGTATTCGGTGAGTTAAATAGGGCGTCGAATGATGGAAACAGCATTTCGGAATCAAGGTGAGCGGAATTTTCTCTCTTGAGAGCTCGCGAAAACAAATTTGGTGTTTTTTTTTCTTCTGATTTATTCTCTGCGTACCGCAATGTAGCAGAGGATTCAGTGAGACGTGATTGACGACCAAGCAGCCGCAGGAGTCAACGCGCTGGCTGGCGACGGCACCATTCAAGGCCGCGAAGGAGATCACGTCGCGGTCTTTTGATCTGCGTAACGCAGTGACTGTGCCTTTAGTTTGCGTGACTTGAAAGAAGAATTTTTCAACCCTGTGACTCAAATAAATCTCCTTTGTTTTCAACGCAAATGTAGCACCGATGCCGTCTGTCACAGAGGCTTGTTTACTTCCCATAAACCGGGGATTCAGGTTTATAGTCAAATGCTGATTGCTTGATCCATCTATTTATTCAATAAAATCATACGTATTTTTCAAACTAGTTGCTGCGAACCCACCCAGGAATTATATTTGGCTTTGTACTTCAGACAAGATTTAAAACAAACTTTTTATTGCCCTGTGGCACGAGCTCACCAAAAAAATTAGCAGTGGCTTAGCTTGGCTTTGCCTATATATACGTAGCGTGAGCTAAGGTTCAGTTCGTTATTCTAAGGTATCCTGGTTTTCTAGGATTGGCTGATTATCATGCTTACTGCTGCTAAAAGCATTTCCAATCCAATACAATCCAGTTTATTGCAATCCAATCTAATCCAATTTATTACAATCCAATCCAGTTTATTCCAATTTATTCTAGTCACGGTGGCGGCGGCTCCGGCACGCCGGTTGTACGCCGTGAGACGCCACTGTTCCTGGTGCTAGCGCAGCGAGGCTCTCCAGGAGCCACGAGAAACTGCTCGACCCCAGCCACTGTAGCTCACGTTACAAAATAAAATGTGGGTTTACTAGTTAGTAAGCACAGAAATTACGCAACGCGGCCGGCGCGCAAACGTGTGTACCGCCCTTTCTTTTTTCAGCTTAGAGAAACCTCTGGAAGCCATAAACGCAAAGCACACAAAGTTGGAAATAAATCACCACCAAATGAGACACCCCCGGGCTATGAACTGCTTCTACATTATGGGGCGATTTGTATAAATCTCGGCTTCTGGCTGAAATACCGCCGGAGGACAAAACGCTTAAAGGGGTAGGCGGTGTCATGGCGACTGCGTCAGGCCAGCAGGTATCCAAATATGTCGTTACAGGACCGGTGCTACACCAGCATGTCCGATTCACATTGTGAATGGCGTGAACCCGGGTAGATGTCGCACATATGCTCTGGACGTGTGCTGATATAACATACAATATCTTCATCACCACCAGCAAACTGGTTATGTCCGCTGCTGGAATATCCTCTCTTCCAACGATCTCGACTCACGTTAAATAGAAGTCAGTGTTAAATCAGCATGCCAAGAAACGTGAATTGAAGATAGGTAATGAAGTCTTGGAAACAGTAAGCGATTACGTCTGTTTTTTGGGCAAGTCATATAGCTGCTGATACAAACCCTGAAAAGCAAATTACCCACAGAATAACCATAGCGGACTGCTTTTGGTAAGAATTTCGATGTCTTGACTAGTAAGCATCGTCTGTCACTCAAAAAGCTGGTATTTATTACATGCCCTTCATCCAGTAATGACGTGCGGGACGCAAACTGGGGATCTTACTGAAGTACCTAAAAGAAAACTCAGATCGGCACAACGGGATATTGAAAGGACAATGCTAGGGGTCACTCTGAATGGCAACAAAACAACCGCCTGGATTAGTCAACAGACTAAGGTGGAATACCTTGTAGTTCAAGTTAAACAGGCTATAACAAGGCACAAAATGACATAGCGCGGCAACGCGGCCACATGGGGGACGAAGACGCGAATAAAATCGTAGAATAAACCGGGGAGCGACTAACGCCCCTTTCATCGAAATAATGTGACATGGGGGACGAAGACGCGAATAAAATCGTAGAATAAACCGGGGAGCGACTAACGCCCCTTTCATCGAAATAATGTGACCAATGAGTTGGAAGACTACGCTACTCAGTGTGAATGCCACATCCAGAAGAAAGTGATCCAGCAGACCGATGGTGCCACTGGGGCCCATTGGCTTTTGCCCACCACCTGAGGAAAAGGAAGAATTACTTGCTCCCTCCGTAGTGTACCCAAAATAAGGTTATTCGCTCTCCCTCTGCTGCTATTAAAAGTAGTCGGCGTCATATTACTTTCTGAAGCAATGGCGCAAAAAAATATTAATGGTTTATTTATATCTTTTTCTATTATTTTTTGTTACTTATATATGTGTTTTTATGTTTGTTTATGTTTATAATATTTATATATTTATTCCTCATTTTTTATATTTTTTTGAATACGTTTATATTTATGAACATTTTTTATATTTTTATTCCACAGCGTGAGAATTATTTTATACCCAGAGCGCCCTATAGACGCCCGGTGAATTGTTACGTAAACACATAAACGTCAAGCAAACATACAAAAGCAAGTTGCACATCAGTACTGCAGGTGTTTGTGCTGTGTTAGCCGGTAAGAACCTAATAGTAGAATGAGGCTGCCAACAGGATCTAACTGTAACACAGTAGCATTTAGGAGACCCTTACACTTACCCGCCGCGGTGGCTCAGTGGCTATGGCGTTGCGCTGCTCAGCCCAAGAACGCGGGTTCGATTCCCAGCCGCGGCGGCCGCTTTTCTGATGGAGACGAAAAGTGAAAACTTCCGCGTGTTCGAGATTTCGGAGCACGTTAAAGGAGCCATGAAGAGAAAATGCAAGTTGGTTTTATTCGAAAGATTTCGTGTTTTATAGTGCCCCCAGCGCTTGTCCGGATACAAACGGTGCTTTATTCATTGAGAAATTAAACAATTTAGGTTAAAAGTTTGATTTTCCCGCTCAATCGTGCGTTTTCGTGGTCCCAAGTGACGTCACTGAAACCGACCGCTATGCAGCCTAGAGTACCTTCATTCACCCATCCGCCGTACAGGGTAGAGACACGTATACGCTGGCGCCGCCATTTTCGGTTGCTCGCTCGCCGCCGAAGCAAGTTATTGTGTCAAAACCGCGCTAAAATTATCACCACAACGCGGTTTACTGAAGAAGTTTGAATCATATTGTCTGTATCGCGTTGCTAGGTCTCGTGGGAAACGAAAAGAATAACGCGTTGAGCCCGTTGGCCCAATTGCGGCGGCACGGGACCGTTCAAAGGTTGTCTCCACCCTGTACAGCGGTGTTGGTTTGTTCCCGCGTTTCTTCACGTTCCGTAACCTAGATGGCGCCACCATACCGTGGCAAGCGTTTGGTTTGTTTTTGCCCGCATTTAAACCTGGCTTGTTTTTGTTCCGGGAGAAAATATTCGTTCCCTGAAACAGTACTCGCTCGACAAATGGGGTCACGTAAGACACCGGTACTTGCGTCAATCGGCCAGTGTCGTCTGAGACAACCCCAAGCCCCGTAGTGCTGTGCAGCTAAACCAAAGCATGCTGTGCGCAGTACGAACAGCAGAACGCATCAGTACTTCTATGTTTACATGTGCTTTCGTAACTTCCACTGTTTGTCCCATCATTCTTATTGCTTTGTAAAGAATGTGCCCTAAATTTAAGCGCAAATCGCTCGTTCGTCTAGTTTGTAAGCTCTGCCTAAGTTGCGTCTGCTTCTGCCAGCCTCCGCCAATCGCAGAGCTTAGCTCGTGTGACATCACAGGTTCTGTTGCGGGAAATGAGCTGGTGGGTGGCATGACCATTCCCGTTTTTCCTAATTATGTAGCTTATTTGAGCGAAGTTTACGTTAAAAGTGGTGTCAGTATGATTCTAACGAGACAATCTTTTGAATGAACCAAACTTGTGTTTTCTCTTCATGGCTCCTTTAAACATCCTCACATGGTTAAAGTTAATCCGCAGCCCTCCGCTGCTTCGTGCCTTATCGCCTGTGTCGCGTCGACGCGTTAAGCCCTCACAATCGATCAAGCACCATTCAATCACCCTAAAAAATAGGAAAATTGCCCAATTTATTTTGGGGGTAGGTTGCAATTGTTAATGATGTAAAACGTTATTGTTTCAATGTGGAAGTGTTATAGTAGAATTTCTATTTAATTGTCTTATCTTGCTCACACTTAATCACTCGGTTTTTTAACACTATTTCGTTTAATTCATGTTAACCCAATCCTACTGTTACGGAGAAGCCTAAGTCCACCATTTTTTCTTTGCGACAACAAACATCAAGTGTCTACTGATAAGTCGGCACTGACCCCCTTATTCAGTAGAATGTTTGTCACCCTGTTTATGTCGGATGGGAAGTTGAAGTGAGCGCGGACAAGTCGCGCAACGCGCTTTCGTGCCTGTTCTAACTGTTCTTTTAACCCTTCAGCTTTTAGCACACGCCTATTCTGACATAGGCGTAATGTTGGCAAACTAAAGCGTTTGCTTTACTGTTTTAGGGGACTCTCTGAAATTTCTGTTTAAAAGTACTTACATGTGTCCAGAAGCTTTCGCAGCTGTGGCGCGAAATATGGTCTGTAGCGTCTATCCCAGCGTGTAATGTCACCTCCGAGCGAATTCACTTCTACTGGTTGTAGTACAGCATAGGTAAAACATAACAGTCCGGATGTACACTGGAAGCATGGCTCGTTGATGAAATCATCAAGGACAAACATTTCTTTTCGCTCACACACTTCTTTGCAATATATACAAGCATGTATTTACTCTGAATGGGAAGGCTATTCATCACTGCGTCATCCAAAGCTCATGTGAACGGACCTCAAGCTCTAGTGAAGGGTACAACACCCCGCACAAAAAAATAATGATCAGGCGATTTTAGCTAAATCTTGCGCCGTAATAGAGCGTTTCGACTTTTGTTTTGAGCAATTTGCCGCCCATGCCGACAAAATTTGGGCAATGCAATCAATCCATCAACACAGGGTGATGGAAAAACAGTGGACGGCTGGGCGCGTGTAGAGAGAGGTGACGTCAAGACAGGCTGACGTTGGTGGCGCTTCTCGAAAAGCGGCGGGTCCTCCCAGCTTCCCTTCGCAAATGGTAGATGGGCAGCCAGTGTCGCAGGTAAAGCCAGCACATCTTCCCACAGAGATGGTTAATATGAACAGCATGGTTGGCACAGTGGGTGCGAACCACGTTAGGAGCGCCATGTTGCAAGCATTTAACGCCATATCAAGGCGTCCGTATAAAGCTAACCATACTTCTCGCGAGAGAAAATAAATACGAGCTCCCGCATTATTTAGGATTCACCAATGGCCATTACGAAACGCATTTTCCTATTGTAAGTAGCGATAGCAAATTAATAGTGTGATTAGCGTTTGCGTTTAGGCTAGTTGGTAGCGGTAATCTATGACTTCGTGTAGCGCAAAAAAAAAACACAGATGACACCGAGAGGCGACGGGCACAAGCGCTAGCTTCCAACTGAGTTTTTTGAAAAAATGCGTGAATTTAATTTCTCGACCAAGGCGGAGTTCCTATCATGCTTCTTGCAGTGGGGCGCACCGCGTAACATTGACGCTCAGAGTCTAGGACCTTGCTCGCCTTTCCCGCTCATACTTTCATACATTCAATAGGATGAGCTACGTTGGGCACCGGTGACTAAAATGGGTCGATGGGAGGAACGGGAAATAGGAAAGTTCACGGAAAAATAACCCGTTTGGCAGAAGCCATCTGTGGAAGAGTCGAGGTTGCGTACTTAGTTGACACTCAAAACAGAAACTCAGGAAAGAACCGAAGAAGCCCAAGACGACTTAACATATGGCTCTGGCTATAAAATGAGCTGGCAGCGAAGTAGACAGCCAAAAGAGGCGTAACGTAAGCCTGCGAGACGAGGAAAAAACATGCCCCCCTTTTGCCCGAGAGCCATCGAAGGCGCTACAAATTAGTTTAAATTTTTTGGAAAATAACAGGTCCACGCTTCCCTGCTTCAGAAACTTATAAAAAACTGTGGTTTATTCCTCTGTCATAGAAATCGGTAAAACACGAAAGTGAAATGTTCCTCGAAATCTGCAGCGGAAGGACCAATATTTTCGTGTCGGCGGGTCTATTGTGGGTGTCCTTCGGGAGCGACGTCTGCCTAGCGGGTCGCTTCAGCAAAGGTACGCGCGACCACTTCACTTCGGACCAGCCCCGTGGCGTGAACGGGAGATGGTTGGGTTGCCACGAGCTCAGCTTTTGGAACGCGAGAGCTAGATGGAGGTCGTAGGTTGAAACGTGAACGCACGAACTCCTTCCGCTTCCCGCTGGCGCTTCTCTTCGCACCAAGTCACGTCCGCGCCATTTAACAGTCAGCGTCGCTACGACGCAGCTTACGCCAAGCGCTCGTTAGCGTCATGATGCACTATAACGCTAGCTTCACCTCTCCTAGACGGCAGCACCAACCACGTGACTGAAATTTTTTCTTGTGTTTCTGCTGTCCAAATTGTCCTGGCGTCATTCCCGTGACGGATATGACGTCATCAAAATCTCGGTGTATGCCGGCATAACACACTTTCGTGTTAAACTCCGTACCTCAACAAATGGCTCCTCCTTTTGGCTGGTATATCAAGCCACACAGAGGGCTGCAACGCAAAAAAACACGAGGACACCGCCTTCGTACGGTACCCTTACAATATTAAAGCGAATCTTTAGTGCCCTCACTGATGCCGCTTTACGCCAATCCACTTTGCAGGAAAGCCAACTTCCTCTGACGATGCTGACGAATGATAGTGAGTGAAGTGAAAGAAAGAAACGATTCCTGCGGCCACAATGGAACCTGGGTTTCTCGCGTTATGAATCTGACTGTGCCATACAGGCATGATCGAAGCGCTTCGGAAGACTCAGACTGATGACTATGAAATACTTATTTTAGGAAACAATAATCAATCAAATACTCTCGGTTTTGAATCGACCTTCAAATGGAAGCATTGCAAAATTTTTAGATTGCCTATAAAATCTATTTGACAATGCCAATATCAACTTGCAATTACCAGGAAATCGTGATTTCAACATGAACGTACCAGAGAACGACACGGCACACAAACTTAATATCCGGCTCCAATCACCTGGCTTTAACAATTTAATTACAACAGCTAACCGTGTAACAGTCACAAGGTCACCCGCACTGGATCTACTAATTACCGCAGTAGAAACTCCTGTCTACAGCGCAGGTGCTATTGCATATGATATTAGTGATCATTGAACGGTTTTTATGATATGTGAAAGCAAAGTCAATCGTATAAATGTCCAGTGTAAGCCTTTCACGTTTCAGTATATGTCTGATAAAGCATTGGAAACATTTAAGGAGGACGTACGAACGTAAGACTAGAGTTAAGTGCTTGCTAGCAATATTGTCGATACAGCTTACTGTAAATTTATGGTAGTTTTTACGCGCATTTACGCCAGCTGTTTTCCTATGAAGACAAGCTGTCGATCTAAAAAGATAAGAAAGCCAGTGGGCACGCCGGAATACCTTCAGTTGATAAGAAATAACAACCGTTCTCTAATTTCTCGAACACTCGATCAGAACAAAAATGAAAGATATTAAAACCTTTAGAAATAAAGTTAATGCCACATTGAGACAGGCAAAAAATCTATACTATCAGCGACTGTTCTCCGACACAGTAGGCAAGAAACGGTCTGACGCCATCAGGAAAACGATAAATAACGTACTGGGAAAAAATAAAAATTCCATGTGCCCTGATGTAGTTACTGTGAACAACCCAAAGTTAAGTGGTAGGGCCCTTGCTGACTGCTTTAACAATTATTTTGTAAACGTCGCCATACCTCATATTGTTGTCTCTCCGACTTCAAGCGTATTTACTATGGCATAATGGATAGCATTTTTCTTCACCCCACGGATGAAGCTGAAGTTCAGGTTACCATCATGAGCCTAAGCAGCAGTAAAGCCCTACACGCGGATAATTTGCAAGTGAAACCAATAAAGTTTGTCATTCAATATATTACACCACTACAAAAACACATATACAATCTAGCTCTTGAATCTGGTATATTTCCGTCTACAATAAAAAGGGCTAAGGTATCTGTATGTTATAAAGCAGGCGATAAAAACCTAGCTATTATTTATAGACCAATATCAATACTTCCGGTGTTTTATAAGGGGTTAGAAAAAATTATATTTACGCGCATATCAAATTTCTTCCAAAAACATAATACTTTGACTGATGTCCAGCTCGGTTTCAAAAAAGCGCGATCTGCTGAGACAGCATTACTTGCAATGAAGAAAACTATAGTTCACAACAACGAAAATGGCGACTTTACACTTGACCTTTCCGCGGACTTAGTGAGGCGCTTGACTCCTTAAATCATCAGATCATTCACAAAAAACTCTCATCATTTGGAATTCGTGGAACATCACTTTGCCTAATTGACTCGTACTTGAGTGACACGAGTCAGCTTGTATGCCTTTGCAACACGGACTCTTCTCCGGTACCCAGTCCTCGCGGCATCCCCCAGGGAAGTGTTTTGGGGCCCCTTCTATTCGGTTTATATATTAATGACATTGTTTTTATTGACGAAGGTGTACAATTTTTTATATATGCAGACGACACTACTGTTCTTGTTTCAGGAAAAGATGTCATTATTCTAATAGTAAGGTGTAACTCTCTCTTGATAGGTTGGTGATGTGATCAGAGGCAAACTGCCTGTGAATAATGTTTTAAAACAAAAGCTACATTTTTTCGAGCTAGAAACACGGCATTCCTCCTAACAAATAGCCTAATTCTGAATAACAACATTATTGAAGTGGTAATAAACACAAAATTCTTGGTGAAAGGGTTTCGTGTCACTTGAGTTGGAAGTAGCAAGTGAGATATGTTGCCTATAAACTCTCTTCGATAGCAAGAGCTGTATCTCGCTGTCGGATGCTCATGCCAGTGAATGTTAAACTCGAAATATATTATGCCTTGTTCGCCTCGCAAATTAACTAATTCAGCTTTGTTTGTGGAACGACAACTAAGGGAAACATCAATAAAATAGTGTGTTTGCAAAAAAAGAATCTTGCGACACATAGCAAAAGTTGACAAGTTGACACAGGAAATTTATTTTGAAAATATAATTGTATGCGATTTGAACATAACTATGAATTTCGCTTTGTGCAATGAATGTATTTTGGCGGAAGTGAACGTCAAATTTTCTTAAACACTTTAGCCTGTCTTACACCCCGCGATACTTCAGTTATGAACAGAAATAGCGAATTATGGTTTATCTCCTACTTGTGAACGCAATATAAGTTATAGTCGCTAAAACACAATTTACCCGTGATACATAATAAATTCAGAAATACAGCCGCTACTTAAAAAGATACGGGAGTTTTTTATTAGCGTTAGTGTAAATAATTAAGTTACAGAAATGAATGTACATGGTGACAACGGGGCGCCGTCAAAACAGCACACGACGAAAGGGCACGCGACACAAGAGCACCGACATAACAGCACGGCGTCAAAAGGGCACGCGACAAAACAGCACGCGACAAAACAGCACGGCGTCAAAAGCGCACGCGACGGTAGGTGACAACGTATGCAAGACACAAATTCTTATGAGTGCGAACACTGTGTACACGTAAAATGTCTCGTGTTTTGATTCGTAGCTTTTGCTATCGCGTATATGAAAATGACTGAAACTGTTTTATGATTCCGGTATAGTTTCATTTGCAATTTATTCTACTTTCATGTATACTTTCATGTGTATACTTGATGTCCTGCGAAATTGTACACGCGACTTATTTCTGCAATTGTTTTTTTGTCTGCGCAACTTTTGACAATTTCTATACCATAATTGTATCATTTGTACAAATTGTATTATTTATATCAATTGTATAACTTGCAATAAGTTTGTTTTTTCATAGCTGAAATAGCTACTTTTTGCGGTTTTGTTGTTTGTTGTTTTCTTTTACATTCTTGTCGTTATGTACAACGGCTCCAGGACCTAGTCAAGCTGCAGGTCGCAGCTTATAGCCCCCGAGACCGTCCAGAGGTTGTTCTGGAAAATAAATGAAATGAAATGAATAGAAACAACCAAAGAATTCGTCACGAGAACAATAGCGTTGCTTTGCATCCTGTAAGGCTGTCCCCAACAAGACGTTACTTTTAACTTCATATTTTTAGGTTTAGGACGTTTTGCCTCACGTAATATCTTGGGGTTGAGCACCTCTGACCACCACCCAATAAAAAAATTGCCCACTGAACGCCAAGCAGCAGGTACTGATTCGCGCCGTACACCCCAAACCCCAACGTTAGGCCCACGGAGTACACACCCGTGAGTTGCTGCTGGTATTCTAGGAAATGGGTGGATACATACTCGCATTGTAGAACTGACCAACCAAAGAATTCGTCACAAGAAAGGTCCTTGTTCAACCGTTATAATCGCTTGATAGAGCGGTGAACAATTTGGGTTTTTTTTTTCATGCTGCTATTTTATAAAGGGTGGGCAATCCGGGACTTGGGCAGCAGCACCACAAATCTGCCATCACAACCACCCGGCTTAGAGGATAAAGCATTGGGCTCCTGAGCCAAACGACCCGGGTTTGATCACGCCGCTGTGGCTTCTTTTTTGATAGAAGCGAAAAGCGAAAAGCGGTGCTGTGTGGACATTTCCGCACTCGTTAGAGATCTCCCAGGTGGTCAAAATAATCCTTACCCTCCTCAATAATGGTGCGCCTCATAGTCCATGTGTAGCTTCGGCTAGTCAAACTCCGCAATGTGATCTGATCTTTGTCATCGAAATCATTACCGTCATTTATTGGAATTTTTTCGGTGTGAGCTGAAACTATTTTTCGCGCTTCAAGGCGTTCTAAAATACCTTTTGACGAGAACAAGCACTGTCTTGTGGTTGTAACTCTGATATGCAGGAGAAATTAGCATCAGTCCAACAAGCAAAAACAGCGGGTAAAAAATAAAAAAGTTGAGAGAAACACTTACGGCTTCCTACGCGTGTTATGAGCGAAATAGTTATGTGTGATTACCCGAGATCCCTTGGAATGCGCGTCGCGCTGTCATAGCTCTGTATCCGGTACACTTTTACGACATTTAGCTTCAGCCTTGCGTTGTCCTACTGCTCCGTCCATGTGTCGTCATGCAGTTTGCTTGATTCCATGGCGTTCGTTTGACGTCACATTCGTCGCTGTCGTGTGGTTTACTAGCGCCACCTCAGCCGTTGTGCGGCATTCTCGCCTACCCTCGCTTCTTCTTCCGATGCACTGAAACGATTGTAATGGTGATTGTCGCAAATAGAACACTATTTTCGACTTAAAATTGTAGAGATGCTTTCTGCAAGTTCGTCCCAACCAATGCAAAGCGAGACTCGCCAAGCAATGCGGCTCGTTAATAATGATGGCTCACTTGATTTTCCGGCCAAATCGGTAAAAACCCCTCACTGCAGTGAACGCAGCACTGGCCAGATACCTTTAGCGGCTGTTTCAGTATAACAGGCGCCTATATGAACATGTCAGCAAGTGAACATTGCAATAATGTCCGTTGCACGCCGAAAACATTTTTTTGTACGTACCAGCAATGTAAATTCCCGAAATACACTGCTAGATTTTTTTACTGTGCTAAGAGCGGAACTACATCCAACATTTGCGCTCTACTCATTAGGATATTCGAATGCGGGTCAAGCATAACGACCTAAGTCGAAAACCGTGTACAAGAACAAAAGGCAGCAAGCTTCCGATAATTCATTAACATTCAAGAAAACAACGTGCGTCCCTGGCAGTCTCTACATGTAAGAGTCCCCTATACAGTGTGTTGCGACGATAACTGGAACACTTTAAAAATTTTTCCTGAGCGATCCGCCGCTCTGTTCACGCTCAAACTTTACACAAATGTCGCATTTTGTGGTCTATTTTGTTTGACACCGGGAACACCAACGGTAGTTACCTGTTTATTCTGAAAATAAATAAAAACGATTTTCGCCTATGGGAAAATGGCGGCGATTTGGACGTGCGAGCCCGAAAACCGGGTTTTCTGATCGTCTGTTAGCTCATTTCTAGGTGCATTTTCTGATCGTCTGCTGCACCATTTGGCTCCGTACGTGAATCCCAAACATGCGTTTCACTCTGCAGGTGGTTCCGCCGTTCCAACATCAACTTGCGCTAGCTCGCACGTCCAAATCAGCGGCCATTTTCCCATAGGCGAAAATCGTTTTTATTTATTTTCAGAATAAACAGGTAAGTACCGTTGTTGTTCCCGGTGTCAAACAAAATAGACCACAAAATGCGACCTTTGTGTGAAGTTTGAGCGCGAACAGAGCGGCGGATCGCTCAGGAAAATTTTTTAAAGTGTTCCAGTTATCGTCGCAACACCCTGTATATTAAGCAGAAGCAGTTCTGCTAAAACGGTCGATGATAACACTCACATCAGTGGGCCTTACTGTGTTCAAGAATGTGGTCAGTCATTATCTTCAATGAGCAGGGGAAACAAAGAAATAATGTTATGCATGCAGCCATGAATCAGAAAGAACCTGCTTTGCGTAACGTACCCGTTAAACTTTAAAAAAGCAAACAGGTTTGGTCACAGCCTGAGAAGCTATAAATGCATAGATAATCAATAAACGCCCTTTTAGAGATCAGTATAGTGAAAATAAAAGTGTGTGCCCGCATATAGTTTCCTTATGAGAGACGACTGCCGCCAATGCTCATTGCTCAAGACATTTGCTAATAATTTTGCCTAAATTCTGTCTCGCCTCATTGTCTGGGACGGCAAAGCACCGCAGCTCGTTCATCTTTACGGAGTGCAAGTGTTTACGAATTTCATAAGAGCAGTTCTTGCTTGTGGCTTTATAAGCAGATGGCGTAGTTTGCGGTTTGCTATCCCATGGTAAGAAATCGACGTGTTACCGCTGACTACTCCAGTGAAGCTGTCTCTTGCAAGCCATGCCGGTCGCCCGAGGTGTGTGTATTGTAACGTCTTCAGTTCACAATAGATTGGGATGTGTATTATGTTGTTTGGCCGTGTTTATTCTTAGCGGAATCAATTATCACCAGCGACAACCCAAACCTGCCCTGGGTATGTATATTATGTGTGGACAAATGTCTTCTTCTGTTGCGCCAACGTGAACAGTCTGGCCGGTGCATCCCAGGAAATCTGTAAATCAGAAAATTGCAGGAAACTAGTCGACTATTCAGCACAGGTGCGAAGCAAATAACAGCTTATTACTCTTGCACTCCGCTATCATGACCTGTCCGAAACGCTGTGTTTATTGGGAAAGCAATCATAGACTATTCTGAGCTTGGGTAAAGTATTTGTCTAACCCCGTTCTTTTGGTTCATGGCGTCGTTGACGGAGGAGCGAAAGAAGGGTTGCAGTGCTTTGGTGGTTTCCCTCATTCGCAGCGCCTAGGCGATTAATATTAGGACGTTGCTGAATTTTTATTCAAAACTAACGCCAAGGTGCATGTTTCTGCTGCTTTCGGAAAAATTGTATGCACTCTTCTGGCAGATTGGGCTATTTGCAAGTCGTTTTGCAATACATTGAACAGGTGGCGCAGGTAGTGTTTTTAAAGACAGAGGGAACACAACGCCACTTTTAAACTAGCTTAGGGCTGCAAGAAGCATACAGCTACCCTTACGAAAAAGCAGCAAACGCTATACTAAAGCTTTCTACTCTATCGTCAGATAAGCAATAAGGCCTGCAATGAACTGAAACCTTCAGGTATTGAGGGTGTGCTGACTTGGCAGTAGTTCCCAGGATATTATTACGCACTTCATTTACAAAAACACCCTCATTTTATTTCAGAGGTTACTCAAAAACATTGAAAGACGTTCTTTCAGCCCGATCCCCATTGTACATAAGCAAGGATGCTGGGCTGCTACGCGTTATTTTCACGTGCGTGCTCGTAATATACAAGCACGCCAAAGCTCTCAATGCCCACTACAGACTTTGCTTATTTGGATCTTTTTCAGAAGCTGTGTACGGGTTATAAATGAGCTTCTTCCTATAATTAGCAGCGCTCGCCCGAAGGCGGAGAACTTTGGTTAGTTTCTACTCGCAGCTTCGGTGGGTAATTTTGAGATATACATCTTGTCTATTACTTTGTTTTCATTCGTACGTTATGTCATTTCAAGTTGCTGATGTTATTTGGATTTGGTGAAGCTTGCTTCGCTGATGGTCTCTTCACAATTTATTGCCGGTGCCCCGAAGGAGGGCCTGGAATAGCGGTTTATCGCTGATTTACGCAATGGGAGTCAACGTTGTCTGGAAGGCAATCAATAAATATTTTCCGCTAATCGTTTAGGTCGTAGTGCGTACATCGAAAATGCTGTCGAATCCCATACCAAGTTTGTGGAAGAGGCGGCACTGATATATAACTACCTTGCTACCAGACGATGTGACCTCGCATGTGTCCACTGCTGATATGAGGCGCCTGTGCCGTTATGCCACTTCTTTGCTGTCTGCTTTCTCTCAGTACGTTTCGGTACACAAGTTTCCTAGTTATAATTTGTTCGCTGTGGATACTTTTCCCCTTGTCAGCGTGGAGGCAAGGAACAAGTAAAGTTACTTCTGAAATGAAGGATAACTTTCTCCGCTTCACGATAAAATTAGTCAACTGTTCTTGGGTATGGCGCACATTATCCACAGACTGGATTATTCAGTACCAGGGCCGTTTCTGCGTACAACAAAATATTTAGGATATGCCATTAACAGATTCTAGCCCAATGAAATACAGCAGCAGCTTGTAGGACGCAGCTTACAGGAAGTTATTTTGTAGTTTTCGTAGCCAAGAACGATTACCGTATGCGGAAGATATGTTTTCGAGAAACTGTTTCAACAGCTTTGTTAGGACACGTTCTGAAGCGAGTAGTTAAAGTAGTTTACTGTGTCCTTACTTATAAAGCAACCGAAAAGCCAGTCAGGGTGTTTTATCGTTGCGCTTTATGTATTTCGTAAAAGGGCCTGCCCACGCAATGAAGTAGAGCCTGAATGCACAGCAGTGTTTTTTCGACACCTTGATATAGATACACTACATCCCGGCGATTACTCCGAAGTTCATGTTTGCGTACTTTCACGGGACCTTAATATTTTTATTAAGAGTGTGAGGCTGTATACAATTTTGGCATCGCTTGCAGATCTCAGCGTGCGAGAGATCTTGTAGTTGGGAACGCTTCTTGAGACTAGTGTCTTCTTTACATATTTCTGATGTTGGTTCCCAGTTACTTCCTTAGGGCGCAAAGCCGAAGTGACAAATCTGTAGCATAGGTAGTAGCAACGTTTTGCTCGTTGCGAACATCCTGCCTGCGTGGCGTAGTGATAAGGCATCCGCTGCGGACATCAGTGTCCAGGTGCCATATCGGCACCATTTGCTCCCGAAGGGTTTCTAGAGACGATAGTGTTTTTTCTGGGGGGGGGGGCACTCAAACGTGAAAACTTTGATCTGTCTTTTTGTATGTCTGTATATGTCCTGCTGATGGTCCCTCCATTTAGCCGCCCAACCAAAAGTTACAATAAATTGTTAGAGGAGACTTTATGTACATAAAACATTTTCAATCTAACAACTCGCAAAATATGCTAGAAATTTCTTGCCATTGTTCAGAGAAATGGTAGAATTACGTTTATTTGAAAAAAACCGTAAAACAATACGGGGTGTTTGCCGCGTTCTCTTCATTAAAAGTACAAATCCACTTAATTTTCTCGAGAGAAAATTAAAAAAAATTGCTTTGATACGAATGTTTAACGACGATATACGAACAAGATTGGCGCCCCAGCCCCGCCCTCGTGGCTCCAGTGCTACCGACACTCGTAAGAGATGGCGCAGTAGTGCGAACACGGCAAAATCGAAGTCCGCAAAAGTGCAATGGGTAGATCGAGACAAGGTTGGTGAAGAGGGGAGGGGGGACCCAGAAAAGTGGGTGAATGGTATTGGGACACAACACTTAGAACCTACGAAGAATAATATCTGCTACGTCATAAAACCAGGGTTATACATACGTGATGTAGCAGTAAAAAGTATTGGAAAAGCATCCGCACGTTAATCATACTCCCTTGGCATTCAATGTTCGCGAACAGACATAGATGTACCGGGAAATATTTGAATCGGGTCATGCAGTGAAGAACCGCGTCCCATTAGGCGGCAGTGTGTCTTAATAAATATTATTAGCCTCATTCCCATCCTCTAACCTAGATAAACGAACAAAACATCACAGGCAGTTTCATTCTCCTTTACTCGGGCACCACGAAAAAAAAACAAGCAAATGACTGTCACTGTGTCGTACTGGTAAAGAGACGAGGGTGGAGTGAACCAGAAAGGAGGGGCGCTTTGCATCATCCCCAAAAGCTGCCCGCAGATTAGAAAACACGCTACTGCTGCAAGCATGGGTGTCAAAAGGGAACGTTTTCCCGTGCGATATTTTCTTGTGTCTTAATCGGAGTGAGTTTTTAACAAACCAAAGAACGCACAGCAGGAAAATGCGTATGCTCGTATATGACCAATGCAAGTAGTCATTCTGAACTTCCCTTACTTCTCGTCGTACTGTGTGGTTTAAAAAATGCTTCTACTTTTGGTTATCACGATTGGCAAGGATCATCAAAGGTCGTTATTTTTTCCTGGCTGGGCCAGGTAACAGAACTAGAAAAAGGTGAAATTAATCGCGTCCTCGGAGAAATTCCTGCCTTCCTGCTTACAAATAGCTATCACAAGAGGTTGACTGGTTGTACAACTAAAGTATCAATGCCTGGCGTTATAAACATCCCCGCTGGGGGAAACCGAAAGAGCGAAGTGGCTCCGCTGTTGATTGCATGCCAAGCAAATCAATCCCTTTTCCTGAATTCCTGTACTAAGGACTGTAAAATCCAGCTGTAACATCTACCGCTAGCAACACTCACCTCGCTCGAGGCAGGAAGACAACAAGAGAAACAAGAAAATAGCACGGCCTTGCGACGCGCCCCGTCGGTTGCGACTCGGTCTATACTTCGGATTGCTTTACTGTACGTCATTCACCTCTCCTTGTCTACTTTGCCCTCAGCGTTCGTTCAATATATAACGCATGGAACAAACGAAGAGAGGCGAATTTTGTTTTCCAAGCTGCGGAGACTTATTTTTTTTTTTCACAAATGAGGGTATACAGGTTTTGTGCGCTGTCTCACAAAATTGTTGTTAATTGTAAATTGACAAAAAAAACCTTCCGCAGAAGATGTTTCCTCCAACAAATAATTAGACCTCATGGTCTAATTCTCTGCATACCGCCAGCGCAACTTTGGCATTTCCAATTCTTCTTGTTTTTGCGTTTGGTTCTTTCTACACGCAAGTCCGCATTCGTGCCAAGTTCTCGACTTCGCAAGAACACACGCTAACACGAATCGGCTGTGTTGTAAACGAGTTATTGCAGCGCATTCCCGAACGCGTCCTGGGGTTGTCATCAGCGACATTCCATGCGAACGCAAGTTGGTACATCTTAAGAGCACGCGTAATTGGTCTCTTTAAAGATTTTCATTTCAATATTATTCAACAGTGAGTGCAAAAAAATCACCTAAGTTCATTTCCCTTGCTGTGGAAAACATCAGCTGTGGGAACAGCTCCATCATTTCTCCAGCGTCACAAATTTTCTCAGCAACATAACCAAACAAGATTACAGTGAACATACCACGCAACCATTCTCTAAGTCTTTTCATCCGGGATAATAAGTGTAGCTATTTCATTCCGCTTATCACAACCGCGATTTAGCGATTCTAAGGGAGTTGTGGAAGTCAACAATCAGCCTAATGGCACCTTTTTAAATGCGTGCAGCCGTCGTCCCATACTCCCCCTGCCCACCTAAACTAAAAAACCTACCTAAATAATTCCCATGACAGCTCTTTGAGCGAAATGAACCGATACAGGGGAAGACTGATAGGCACAAACGCCAAACTCGCCATTCAACACATACACACAAGGAGTCGTTTACAAGCGCGCATGTTTCCCACTCTCGCTCAATTACTCAATTTTGCCAGCCGGGTGCCTCTCACCTAAGTGCACTGCCTGGAAGTCCCTCGGCCCCCTTCACCTCCTTATGTGGGGATGTCTGGGAGACGCCTATCCAAAAATAGCCACGTGTGGGCAGTGGCTGGAGGCGTTCCGCTGCCCAGACCACGAAGCACGAGCTTCAGTGGTCACCCAGGCAGCCGGGTTCGCTTCCAGGACGACGTCAACTATCGTCAACTAACTCTTATGATGATGGTGGTTATTATGATGATGACGATGGTGATGATGATGCTGCTGATGATGATAGTGATGATGATGATGCCCTCAAAGATTTGGGCGCGTACCGAAAAGGAGGGATTGGCCAGGGCTAAATCGGTTGTTAAATATGTGGGGACTTCAAAATACTAAATTATTTCAGCAAAGAGGCTGTACACGGATACATACTTATAAGTAAAACCCGAATTACCCATTATTTACCACCCTTCAGCAATTCAAACGACCTGAAGCAGAAACAAAATTTTGAATGCAAATATATATATATATATCCCTTTTTGCAAACCCCAAGTTTGATGCCCCAAAAGTTAACATAAGTGGAATCGAAAAAGTCAACCCCAAACGCTCAATTGGGCCCTTCAAAAGCAGTTTTCTAGCTGTATAGAAGCGGCGGCAGTCGAGAAAAAAATGTTCGATTGTTTCAGGTACCTGGCACCGCACACATAATTCCGTAGGTGAAAATCCTGATCTCAACAGATAGAAATTAGGCCTTGGAATCCTGCAGCGCAGCTCAGTGAAGGTCACCTCGCATTGCCGAGAACCACAAAAAGGAACATTCCACCCAAACTGTAAATGTTGGTACTCTTGAAATGATAAACGTTCGTCTCAACGAGTAGCGTCTGAATGCCAATATCGTCTTAATCACGAAGATGCAAATAGAGCCAGATTAGGAATTTCGAATTGAATGGGAGCTGCGGCAGCGAGATTATCTAACTGGTCCGCCAGCTCGTTGCCCCTGATGTCCGTCTGGCCAGGGACCCAAAACAACCGTACCTCCTTCACGTGCCTAGGAAGAAAACATAATAGTGTGCGGTACAACGGAGAGTCGGAAGAGGAAGTTAATGCCGATACTACTGCCATCTAATGGGATAATATGATGATTTTTTATACATGCGGCTGTACTTTGCATAGAGCGAGAGCTATTGCTAAAAATAAGGCCATAAAAATGGGTGTGTAATCCAGGATTCGCAACAAATAACTCCAATCTAGAGATTTTGAAAAAATACCAATTCCAACTTTCTCGCCATTTTGAGATGCATCAGTATGAATCACAGAAGAAGCAGGAGACAGGGATAAATATTCATTTAAAATAGCGGCCAATAGCGATCGGGGGAGACGTTTTGCAGCCGAAGGGAAGGAGTTTTGAAAGAAGAACTCAGTGTCTCGCTCAAATGTGGATACTGGAATAATTTCATATAGCTTAACAGAAATACAATCCAGGCATGATTTAACAAATACCACTTGGGGGGAAATACGTTAAGGCCACGGCGATGTAAAAAATAAACTGGCATCACAAACAAATACAGGCTTGGCAGCTCCAGAGGGAGCTTCGTACATGCGGATGTAAGTTTGAACCTTCAGCAAGAGAAATCAGATCCTAACTCTGCCAATTAAATAAACTTTTTTCTTCTTCTTTGTCTTCTTCCTCTTCTTTTTCTTCTTCTTCGTCATATGAACACTGTGGGCTCATATCACGCTGAGAATTTGCTTTCTTAACTGAACAAGCTTTTTAATTACATATTTCGCACGTGGTGTCATTGCACGCAACTGTAAAAACCTGAAAGATATTTGGGGCAAATATAAATAATGAGAAGCTCCTGTCTTCTACCTAAGCGCTAGTTTCAAAGGAGCATCCGCCAACACCTTCCCATGGCCGTCTATAGACTCGGGTACTTCATTTTCTTATATTTTCCAATTTGCATCTTGATGTTGCGTCACTGGGACACGCGTTCACGCCGAACTTGTTTTTTCCAACATTTTGTACGACTGTGCACTGAAAGTAAGCGGGATCTTTCGTCCGTAGTAAGGATGTCGCCCGAGCGTTGTGCCAGCACAGTAGTACGACAGCCGCTGGCTTACCGCTCGTAGGGCGACCCGGGCCGACAGAATTCTGTTTGCTTTGGAATGTACGTCGACTGCTTCTTATCTAGCCGCTACAAGAGCTTGGAACATCTTGACAGCGCAAAGTTGTTAAACACTGCGTTGACAAGTTTCAGTACTGGTAATCCAATGACACCCGTTTTCAGGTCAAACAAAACAATGAAGCAAGGGCTAAAACTTCTTTACCTTTCAACTTTTCCCAGACATTTAAAACCTCCGTCGTGAAAACCTCCATCGGCAGGATTTTGCTGTAATAAATTCGAAGTTCTGAAAGGCACTCACCAAAATTGTTTTCGTATGTTTGAATTAGCAATCACTTGAAATAATTCACATAACTGCTTATTTCTAAACATTAAATGCATTTCACAGTTCAGAAACCGAAGATGGACAGGCGCTCCTTAAGGACACAACTAGTTAGTTGCCGGAATAAGATATTTAGGCACGCCGGGCTAACTGCATCCTTTTGGCCCAAGTGGCCACTGAAATGCCAAACTTGATTCCGGGATCAAGACTTTGATATTTTCGAAGCCCACGTGTTAAGCTGGCTAATCAGGGATAACATATACATAATTTTTATTCTTTCGGAAAATTATTACACGGCTAAATTTGATTGATTGATTGATTGATTGTAGGGTTTAACGCGCCGACGCAACGCAGGCGATGAGGCGCGCCGTAGTGGAGGGCTCCGGATTAATTTTGACCACTTGGGGATCTTTATCGTGCGCCGAAATCTCGTACATACGGGCGTTTTTGCTTTTCGCCTCCATCAGAAAAGCGGCCGCCGCGGCCGGGAATCGAACCCGCGACCTCGTGCTCAGCAGCGCAACGCCTTAGCCACTGAGCCACCGCGGCGGGTCGGCTAAATTTCTAATACTATTGTTAAGTTGTGGCAGAACAAATGAAATTATCTATGCTACATGCCAAGTTTGTTTTATTTAGAAACTTTGCAAACTCGTAAAACAAGTTTGTTTTATTTGAATTGGTGTTTCCAGGGGACCCAACGCTTTTTCTGTAAGAACCAATGCTGTATTCGACGCGAAATTATTCATAGTATGCCAAAAAAAATTAATTCTACCGCTAAATCGTGTGCTACATTAGGCCAGCGATGACGACAATAGGAAAAAGACCTTTCCTTCCTAAAGAAAGTTGAGAAAAGCGCGAATGCTTTCTTACGGCACAACTGCGTGAAAAGTGCGTCAAAATCGCCGTAAAAGTGAGTCCAACCTTCAATGAGAGTGCGTCGAATCGATTCTCACGTACTCAAAGACCGAAATCGCCGACCAAATACAGACCAAAGCGACGATGTTGCGCGCACTAACCAAGTCCATCTAAGAATGATCTACATGTACACGAATACGTGGTTTAGGACACAAACAAATATTTTACCTTTTCTTCGTCATCGATAAGTGTATTGTCATATCTAGAAACGTTCACTTTTCCTT
Organism: Haemaphysalis longicornis; assembly: GCF_048455015.1. NCBI lineage: Eukaryota > Metazoa > Arthropoda > Arachnida > Ixodida > Ixodidae > Haemaphysalis > Haemaphysalis longicornis. The sequence goes on along the minus strand of NW_027526204.1, from coordinate 26,440,342 downwards.
TCTCAGTGTAGAAAGTCGAGTCGAGATCGCCGTTACACGGTTCCATCACATCCACCCCTCATTTATCCCTCTCTCTTTTGCCCACTATGCGGAGAGAAGGCCACGGTGCAACATCATATGTGGGCCTGTCTATATGATCCCCTCCCTCAAATCAATTTCTCGGAGCTCTGAGAGGCAGCGCTATGCTTCTCTGACCCGGAGAGACTGAAGATCATCATAGCCCGGGCAACGAAGGTCGCTGCACAGCTCCGGCTGCCGGCCACCTCCCTCGTTTAGAGGTCTTCTTAAATAGAGTGCGTCCCTCTCTCCATCCATTAATGGAATAACAGTATTTACGAGGTCTCTGTAGCAATCAACAACCTTGTGAAGCACAACACACTGAATGTTTTGGCGGGGACTGGTACACCGAGGTTTCTAACCCTTTAGGATGCTGTCATGGGAAACAAAATACAGCATTGTTTATTTCGAAAGGGCAAGCCTTTGAAACCTCATTAGGCTCTATTTCAATGAGAACACACGTTTTTAAACTCGCCCGCCCTGCCCCCTTAAACAACGCAAGAAATATTAGAAAAACATTTCAAAATTTGCACCACAGTGAGGTATTATCAACAATGACTTAAAGAATACCTATCGGTATGCTAACTGAATAACAGCATTATAGTTATACGATTAAGGGCGACTGCAATCGCCCGGTCACATTTTTGGTAGTGATTCTGATGTCCGGCGGCAACTGCAGACACAACATTCTGTGACGCCACAGACAAATAAGCAGGAGGACACTTGGGAGGCGCCACTACTTCGCATGTTTGTTTTCTAATTTGAATTTCTATTTGCCCTGTGCGATAAAACTGTTATCATTCCTGCAGAGAAGAAGGAGTCTTTCTAATGAACCAAACCAGTATTTTGCCCTCATGGCCTCTGCATGTTGTCACTATTTATATTAAATGTCCATTGGGTTTTAACACCTAAGAATTTTCTTCGAAAATTAGTGAAGCATTTGTATGCGTGAAACTTGCCTTGTGCAAAAACGTCCGCGTACAGAAAAGACCAGAGCCGAGCTCGAGGCGTCCGCCCGACTAACCGAGAAGGCGGTCCTATTGTCCCCCACAGAGGATATGTAAAGCTGTGCATTCGTTGTCACCATACATGGCTAGCTTCCTTATGAAGTTCAGGTTGACGCCGCGGCCGCCGATTTTCAAGACCAACTTGGATAGCAAGCACGCCTAACATTTTGTATAAGGCCGAAGGAGGCCTCCCAAAAATTACACTATCTTCTCATGAGGGAACCCTGAGAGGATGCAAAGCCGTGGAGTAGCAGCGTGTTAATTGGTTGTTAGAGTAAAGACACGTGTAGTAGCGTATCAACTGTCTTTATCTATCAACGCTTTATTTATCGAGTAGTGGTCAACGTTTGCGGCTTCTCGTTCGCGAAGCGAGGAATCCGCTTCTCGACGCTGCCGTTTACGTTCGGCGTCGCGAGCTCTCCTCGCCGCGAGGAAGCGGGAAAGAGGAGAGAAGCGTTATCACAGCTGGTTATGGATCCTGGAGCGACAGTGTTACCGGTGTCTTCCTGAGCCGGCACGAGACGAGCCCAGCGGCGAGGAGGAGAGCGGCGTTATCACAGCTGGCGTGGAGAGGGGGACGTAGAGGAGAGGTGCGGACGCCGCACGACGGAGGGTCGACTAAGAGATGCTTTGCATCTTAAACACTTAGGGGTCCGGTGTTTCAGCCGCTTTAGACTACACGTTATCCAACACTGAAGCAATTTATTGCTTTTGTTTACCTTGTAGGAACCCATGCTTGCAATCGAAGCTTGGACACGTGCGTGTGTTTACGTGCGAGCATTGAAGCAGCGCGACCGGCATATCTCGTGGATCGCACGCCAGGAAGGAGTCTAGCGATTACCCGGCGCAGAAGTATGCGCGGTGGCTGGGATAATTCTTGATAACCGGCGTGCGCGCGAGACCGGGGGGCTCTTTTTGCTTGCTTGCTTGCTTGCTTGCAGAGACAGCTGCTGACGACTGCGCCGGACACCAGCCCCGCCGAGCAAGGCCCACGGACAGGATCCTGCTAAGCTTGGGCCTTCTGCAAGGATCCCCGGGTCTTAGGAGGCCACCTGTGCTTCCGGTCTACTGCCATCCGGGCTGAGCCATGGGTGTGCCTGTGGAAGGCGGACGCCTTCACGCACGGTTCCTGTCGAGAGCACCGGCGACTGCAGCTGGGGGTAGACAGCGTCGGCCGTGAACGCGCTGCCGCCGATACTTCGGGAAGGAACGCCCGGTTTTTGAAGATCGCCACTGGCGCCCGACTGCACCCGTCAAGCACAAATTGTTGTGAGCGGCGAGTAAACCGCTGTGTTATTGAACCACTGCTTCAGCCTATGCTCCTTTCCGGTAGCAGCAAGGCCGACCTGCTGTAGTGTTGCCCAACGTGGTTTTGTAACCGGCTTGTGCGCTATGTTTTAGCTGTGGTTCCGTGACTTCGTTTCGTATATGCTTTTCACTGCTGTGATTTCTTTTTAAATGCAGAGCATTTCTTTAACTCACAATGTCACCGTCCGTTGGCGGTCGGCGTCCGCAGCCAGCCAGCACGTGCGCCCCTGCCCCGCTCCTCCTCGCTCTCAACAACAGGTGCGGGCTCGCATGCGCGTGCTCCGGCGCTGAAAGCGGCGTTGCAGTAGCAGGTGCTACTTCCTCTCCCTCTACTGCGCGCGCTAAGGCAGCGGCGAAGCGTCAGCGTCGAGCGGCCGATCCCGAGCGTCGAGAACGAGAGGCGGCCGCCAGTCGTCAGCGTCGAGCTACGGATCCATCGAATCGAGAGCGAGACACGGCTTGGAAACGTCAGCCGCGAGCGGCGGACCCCGCGTTACGAGAACGAGATGCCGCAGTCGGCCTTGATGACGTAGTCCACGATGTACGCCGAGCACGCGTAGTGGTCGAGGATGATCTGCAGGTCCATGTTGGAGTCGGGAACCCTTCCTATTCACGGGTTGAACGCGTTCACGCGCTTCTCGGCAGAGGTCCTCGCGTGAAGCACGCACGCACGGACGCGACGCGCCAGCCCGCGGAATCTCCGAGTGCTCCTCCCCGGACCGCACGTCGAAGGCGCGCAGGAACTCGTCCAAGCTCGCAAACTCCCCGTGCTCCAACGCCTCGTGCATTTCGTCGTACTTGGCCTTCAAGCGCCGTCGACGCACCCGTACGACAACTACAACTACCACCGCCAACTACCACAACCTACGCCACATGACCACCCCCAATGCTCGGCATTTACTCGTGTCCCTCGCGCGGGGGCATGCGACGGAGGTTTTTTTTGGTAGCAGCGGTGGTTAATGCAGAGGCACCCTTGGGAAAGTGGCCAGCCTTTGCGACGTCATCACTAACCGCATCTTGCTGCTGGAAAATTCACCACCAGCACCGCCAGTCAAAGTTCCAGTCTACGGCGGCTACGATGACCTGCAGAGCATTGCGCACTTTTCAGACCGCCTGGGCGTGTACAAAGCAGCTGTCGGAGTGTCGGAGAGCCACATGCTCAGCATGGTACTGCCGCTGGCATTTCATTCTTCAGCGGCATGTTGGTGGCGCCTGCAGGCTCCATTCTAAACCTGGGACGAATTCTGTCGCCATTTCCTCGACGAATTCCTGCCTCCAGGGTATGAATACAGTATACTCCGTGAAGGTGACCGTCAAACCCCGAATCCGACCGAATGTCTGTTTGAGTACGTTCGAGCTTTGTAGGATTTTTAGCGCCGAGCAATCCCGCTAACGCCAGAGTCTGACCGCGTAGCGAGGCTTCTGCGACAGTGCCAGCCTCGCTTCATGCGTTACCTTCATGTTCGCGGATTTTCGAGCGTTCAGGACGTTGCCAAACATGCGCGTTCTATTTAGGAGTGCTTGCTCTCAGCCGCCGAGTACGTGCCTCCACCCCCATGCGAGGTGTCCTTGGAGCCCGGCTGTGCTTGGAGGGGATACTCTGACTACGAACCAGGACCTTCAGCACAGGCAGCAAGGAGGCCTAAGCGGTACCGTTCCTGCGCCTCCAACAAACCGGGCTACAGGGCCGGAGGTCACCCCGTCCATAACGACGTGGGCTGCGGGGCCAGAAGTCACCGGTCCCTGACGACGCGGGCTACGGGGCCAAAGGCCATCCGGTCCCTGACGACGCGGGCTATGGGGCTACAGGACACTCGATTCCTGCTAACTCGAGCTACGGGGCCACGGGCCACCCGGGTCTTGCCAACCTGGGCTACGGGGCTGACAGCCACCCGGCCCTTAACACACCAACAATTTGGTCGCATTTGCCGGTTCGTGATGAAGCGAACCTAGATGGTGAGCCACCTGCTGCTGTCAATTCTGGTGAGCGCACCCTGATACCCTCTGTTCGCCGCGTCCCAGTTCTGCCAGGGTCGCTTCTATCAACAATAAGAATCAAAGTGCTCGGCACAATAGTAACAGCACACCTAGACACCGGTTAGAGTGTTTCCCTTATTGGTGACTTGCTATACGAGCATTGCAAAGCAAAGAACGTAAGGTTCGGAGATGCCAACGTTCAATTACGTATGGCATTCAACACCGCAGTTGTGAGTAAGAGCGCTGTACGTCTACGTATTGCGCTGGCGGGAAATGTGAAACGGCAATCGTTTTTCACCACTCGCACATGCCGGTGGAAATGATCCTCGGGCGAGACTTTATTGCAGATAACAAGAAGTTGCTTGACATGGCCGCTGGTGGTAGCAAGCGAGGTGCGGACAGCGTCTTCATTCCATTTGCGACGCTGCCTGAGAGCGTCCCGGTTATCACGGAAACCTCGGCCGCTGTTCGTGAAACGCTGCCAGAGCCTCTACAACACCAGCTGCAGAAATTACAAGGAACAGCAGGTCAGAGGAACCGGCTCGAAGTGCTTTTGATGTAGTTTGTTGGTATGCTTTCAGAAAAACCTGGCAAAACGATTGTGTTAAAATGTCGTGTAGATACCGGCAGCGCCCACCCTTGGCGGTACAATCCAAGGCCGCTGAACCAAAGGAAAATAGTGGTCGTTGATAAGGCATTAAAATATATGTTGTAATTTGGCACGATCCGCCCGTCCAAAACCCCATGGGTGTTTCCAATTGTGCCCGTGAAAAAGAAGGATGGGTCGACACATATTAGTGTGAACTACCGCAAGCTAAATGAGATGACTGTAAGATGTGCCTACTCTTTTCGTGTATTCAGGAAATCACCCATGCAATCTGTTTCAACGTACTTCACTACCCTTGACTGCTGTCGTGGGTATTTACAAATCGAAATGCACCCGACCTACGTGCAAAAGACGGCGTTCACTTGTCACCGAGGGCTGTTTGCATTTGTACGCATGCCATTTGGTTTGAGGAACAGTCCAAGCACCTATCAAAGAAGGATGGACATAGTTCTCGGCGACGTAAAAGACAAATTCGCCCTTTAGTATTTCGATGATGTGACTGTCTTTTCAGGATCATTTGAATAGAACATTGAACAATTGCCTATTGTACTCGATCGCATGCACGCTGCTGAGATCACGGTTCACCCCGGTAAAAATGAGCTCGCGACTGATAAGATTGACCTGTTGGGTATTGTGATCGACAAAGGCCACCTTCGGCCTAATCCGGACAAGCTGCAGGCGATTCTTCAGTACCTACCACCACGGGATGGGGAAAGTTCGCAGCGTTTTCTTGGCATGCCTGCATTTTACCGGCCGTTTATTCCACAGTGCGCCAAAATTCCCCGGCCGTTAACCCAGCTCTTACGCAAAGGTACGAAGGGGTGCTGGGGGAAAGAACCGCAGAGCGCTTTTGTGACGCTGCTCCAAACAATAACGGCGAACGCATCTTTGCAACTGCCGGACCTTAACAACCTTTTGTTTTGCAGACAGACGCCAGTGAGTTTGGAGTTGGAGCCGCCTTGCTTCAGAAGAGCAATAATGCTCTGAGGCCTGTGGCGTTAGCCAGTCCACGACGCAGTCACACCCTCACCCCGGCGGAACGAAACTATTCGGTAACTGAAAAGGAGTACCTGGCAATTATCACTGCACTAAACAAATTAGACCTGTTGTTAGATGGAGATGAATTCACGATCTAGACACATGCCCAAGCCCTGTCCTGGCTGAAAGGTCTTCATAACCCTGCTGGTCGACTCGCGAGGTGGGCGCTGACATTAAAGGGCTACAATTACTCTATTGAGTACAAAAAGGGATCCACGAACGCAGTTTTCAATGCGCTCTCACGTGCTCCTGGTGGTACGCAGGCGCAGGTAGAACCGGACGAAAGAGCACTAGTCGCTGCTGTGCAGGAGACCATGCACAACTGCTGGGGTACCATGATGAGCACTGAGGACTTCCGCTCCGCCTAGCATGAGGACGGACTCTACCGTTAAGTGATCGACAAGCTCGCCACGCAAGCATCGGTCCACAACGCAAGCGATGAGATATTCAACTCCTACATGCTGGGAGACGGCGGCTTGGGTACCGCTACGTTCTCCAGGCTGTCGAAAACATGGGCGAAACATTCCGGATCGTTGTCCCCCGCAAACTGCGAAAGTCATTCACCCGGTAGTACCACGATTCTGCCCTTGCTGGCCACGCGTCCGGGCAGAAAACTTTCGAGAAACTGTGCAGGACACTGACTTGGCCTGGGATGCGCCCAGATGTTTTGCGTTACGTACGCTCCTGCTCTGTTTTCCAAAAAGCGAAGCCACGTTGTGCTTTTCCCCTTTGTACAATGAACTCTGTAGACAGCAATGTGCCATGGAAAATCGTTGCTTGTGATGTGATGAGGGCAGCCAGCGTCGGGCGTTAACGCGCCGCCACCGAAACTTCGGGGAGGACCAGCCGGTTTTGGAATATCGCCATTGGCATCCACTGCAGCCGTCAAGCAACAATTGTAGTGAGCGGCGAATAAACCGCTGTGTTACTGAACCACTGCTTCAGCTTATGCTCCTTGCCGGTAGCAGCAAGGCCGATCTGCTATAACCTTAACTGTATTATACAGTTAATTCTTAATAATTCGAACTGGAACTATCTCAAAAATTTGTTCGAAATAAAATAAGCTCAAATAAACGCAAGCTATTTTAATACGCATAACTTTGCCTGGACCGCAGCGGCAGTTCGAATAGGCACGCAAGTTCGAAATAAGCAATTTCGAAATAATAAGATTAGACTGTAGTAATTTACTGTCATGTTCACCAATTTGTTTGAACCAATTCGCCTTCGGCTTGCCACAGCATTGTTTATGCAGAATTTCTTTATTTAGGCGAAGGAGATTTCGCTTTCGTGCTAGCGCTACGGACGCGTTTCTTGGCAACCTACTCACTTACTTTTTCTTTAAAAATTTGAGAAAACACTTGTCCCATTTACTCACTATTTAATTGCTACTACTGGAACATCAAACCATTTCCTCAAGATTACACTACTTAGCTGGATTAAGTTGTTGCCTAGCAGAACAAGACAGACGTCGCCAGCTGGTGTCTCTAAATACATTTTACATGACGTGCTCGGCTACATAGCGAAGAGACAACACGTCGGTATAGCTTTCGGTCTGGCCACCGCTGATTCCAAAATAAACTACACGCGCTCGGCTTTGCGGCTAAAGGGAGAGAAGGAACACGAAGAACGAGGAAGTGCTCCGCGATCGCTCTGTCGTTTCTTGCTAATTGCGCCTGTTATTAAGCCAAAATCCTGATTGTACTGCGATGCATGGATGTATAAGCTTACGAGGGCTACGCGGATACAAGAACCGCCGGTAGGGAGTCCATGTCTTGGAAATTAGAACCGATTTTGTGGCCCACGTGGCCCACCCGCAACTAAGCCTAACGCAGAGCCAGCTTCGGCAGGGGAAACGGCAGGCCTATTTAAGGCCCCACCGAGCTCGGCAGTTAATTACTCCGGGCATTGGCCCCAGGATGTCGACCGCCCTGCAGATCGAAGTGGACGGGCAAGAAATTTCGCTAGAGGAACTGTCCAGAGCGCAAGGCTGGCAAACGGCCAGTGAGAAATTGAATGTCAACGGCGGCAGGCTGCTACGCCTACGTAAGAAAGACATAGCGACCAAGAGGGCGCTGGCGCCGGAGCTGCAGACAACCCCTGGGGCCAGGAGGGCGACCTCGGCGGAGCTTCTGGAAAGAAGCTGGGCCAAAAGAAGGCGAATCAAGTAAACAAGGGGGAGACTTCTTAAGGCCGCGTGGACGCCAGACCTCCGGTACGCCGCCATAAAGATCACCCTGCGACCACGGAGCAGGCTGCGTGTCAACGAATTCACGCGAGTGGAAAATAGCGGAGCGATCGCGGCGGCTGCCCAAGTCGCCGCAAGTGACTCAACAGAGGATGTAATTTGCTTCCATAATCGCAAGAACATCATTATACCAAGCACGCCAAGCAGGCAGAACGCGGACAAGTACGCAGCTGTGACCAGCATCGACATCAGAGGGATGACCCAAGAAGTCAGTGCGTACGAGGAGGCCCCCCATGAAACAGTCAGAGGTCAGAGGTGTCATTCGGGGCATCCCGTAAGAGGACACTGCCCACGAGATCCAGGACTACGTAGGGCACAAGCACAACCCCACGGCGATCCAGGCCAACCGGATCGGCAAGACGCGGTCCATGGTCATGGCCTTTGCGGGGACCAAGGTGCCAAACTACGTACGCTATGGGAACCTGCTCGTGGAGTGTACCCTTCACCGCAAGTAGATAGACGTGTGCTACACGGGCGGGCGGATTGGCCACAGGATGGACGTCTGCCCTAACCCCCACGACCGCATCTGCCGGGACTGTGGCGCAGCTAATCCGTACTCTGAACACTCCGCAATGCAGCCTTTGCAGCAGAAAGCACCTCACCGCCGACTGGGCCTGCAAGGCACGCTTCAAGACGCCATATGTTGTGTGCCGCGGGAAGCGGGAACGCCGACGAGCCGATGACGGTGACTCAAGTCAAGAGAAAAGAGGTCCTACACGGCGATCCCGCTGTAGTACGTCGGCACGGAGCCGATTGTGAACGCCGGTCTGCAAGGGCGGCCACCAGAGCCGTCTACGTTCGAGATCTCGCTCCCGCGGTGTTCCAAAGGGGGCCGGCTGAACGCTATCAACCGGTTCCGAGGGGAACCGCCACTGGGAAACGGTCAAGAGGGGGCGCAGCTGCAAACGAGCCCCGAGCGGAAGACGCTAGAGGTCCCGGTACCGAGCATCGAGGTCGAGTTCCCGGCCCGTTACAGTCAGCGGCAACGAGGGAAGAGCACCGACAAACAGGTTGGCTAGAAAACGGGTCTCCCGTCGCTATCGGGAACTACAGAGTGTTCCCTCCCCTTGCCCCGAACCAACCTCCCGCTGTAGCCAAGTCAGGCGATGGCCAATGCATAGACCTCAAGAAAATACTCGAACGGTGACAACCCCAAATCAAGAAGCAGAACCCACAAATACGCGCTCTCATGAACATGATAAAGGAGCTGACGAGCGGTAGCTCTGGCAACCGCGAGGTGTCGGATGGCGCGAGCGAGATGCGCCAAGTGCCGTGACGAGACCCGCCATCTGTCCGCCTAGAACGGGTGGAGTCGGCTAACGCCGAGCACGCGAGTAGCCTAGAAGTCATGGACGCGGATAGCAACGTGAAGACCGCAGCGGAGGTCAGTGCGTCGGAGCAACCACAGAAACAAGCCTCGCAGGGCAGTGAGACAACCGCTGTATTGGAGAACATACTGGAGGAGATTAAGCAAATTGAAGAGGGCTTTAGACAAATGCAAGAGCCGGTGGAGGCGCTGTCAGTCCGGCACGAACACTTGGCGGCCAAGGTCTCCACTCTCTCTCAACCGACCAGGAGCAAGACAGCCGCGCTCCGCCAGGAGCGGGAAAATCCAGTCAAGGAATCCATCCATAGCAAAGGAGCGAGGACACGTGCAATTGGCAAACGACGATGGCTCAGAATCCGAACAAGAATAGAAACAGGGCTGCTCGAGTACAGGTGACCACACTCATTTACCAATGAAACTGCAGGGGTACCAGGCAAAAATGCATCGAACTATTTATACACATCGAAGGGCTCGATCAGGAGCCAGACGTTGTGGCGCTGCAGGAGACACATGGACGACCCCGACAGCCGGGATACGTTACAAACAAGGACCCGACGGAGAAGGGCACGGTGATTCTATTACGCAACAACATCGCGACCAGGCAGCACGTAACGCCACAGCACGGCGGCGAGCACACGCTGATCGAAATTCACACGCGGAAAATTGGCAACGGGAAGAATCTATACGCCATGAGCACGTACTGCAGACCAACGCAGCACCAAAACGACTTTGTCAAAACGGTTTGGCAGTTGTAGAGATTGGCGGGGAACAGGCCGCTCCTGATCATCGGTGACTTCAACGCCCCCCACACGCTATGGGGGTACAAGTGCGAATCCAAAAGAGGTAAAGCTCTGGCCAGAACCATGGAAGAGGCAGAATTCGAGTTTGTGAACCAGTCTGGGGGTCCACGAGAAGAGCGTGAACCTTGACATGACGACCGATTTCGCGTGGCCGAAGGGTAACCTGAACGCGACGTGGCGGGACGAAGGCAGCGGCCTCGGATCCTACCACACCATTATCGTCATAGAAATAAAGGGGCCGCGGTTCTGGGCTGCGCTCGGAAGAGCCCGAATCACGAACTGGGACAAGCTTCGCAAGTACACAGACGAGGAAAACGAAGGGTAGCCCACAGAAGACAAAAAGACGCACGCGGAATAGGCACGGCCTCAGAAGACGGCCTTCGCCAAATATACGCAAGAGGTTACAATGGCAATGCAGACACCCTTCATCGGCGCGATGCTGGCTCACATGTGGGAGGCTCGGCACTCGGTAGAAATCGTGCACGCTGCTGGTAGAAATCCTGCACGCAACTACCGGTGAACAGGGACCCATTTGGGCGAGCGAGCTGCGGCAAGGCAGCTCAATCGCCAGTTGCAACGGTACTATATCCGGACTGTAATGTACGTGCTTTCTCAATTACGGTCCAAAAATCCCCCAATTTTGCAGTCGTTTGTAGGGAATAAAAGGTGAGCTTCCTTCCACCGCCATAGCTGTTTGGAAGGAAGCTCACAGGCCCTGTTGATGCCCAAATAGGCCGCTTCCGGACTGGTTTAATGACACCCCCGCTGAAATTTTCCGCATCCTCCGCAGAGCCGCTTTCGCTGAAGATCCGCATTGGCCAGATGTTAGCATACAGGTCCTCCTCGGTACAGAGTTTTGCTTGCCCCAGACACTTTTAGTGCACTCCCGCTGCCCTCTGCATCAATTTTCCGACTGCACTCCGTCGCCCCTTCTCGGACCATTACTCCGGCCAAATAAGAACCCCCTTTGCCGACGCGCGCTCAGGTGTTACGCACCTTGCAACGCCACTATAAAACCAAGATCCCAGACTTTCTCCTTAAAACTTTCGGGGGGTGCTTGTAAATCTGCAGGAACGTGAACGCAAAAGCATCCCTCCACCGTCGCCAGAACTTTCTGTCGAACTTTGCGGCCGTGACTGCCAACACATGACTGGTGTTCTGGACACCACCCTGCGAAGCTCATTCCAATGGCCCGCCATCATTTGCTCACCCCCATTGGTGTCGTCACGTCTCAAGAAGGCCTGTATTGCTCGTGCACCTTGCCGTGACCCCTTACGGCACTATGCTCCCTCCCCCTGTCCCAAAGCCGTCATCCCACCCTCCGCGGGCGCTGCTGTTTCCCTTTCCCGGGGTGCGATCACAGCTCACGCTTCAATTTTTCATAACTAACAATTTTCTGCACCTCACAAAGAGCTTGATTAAAAGCTACAGGGAAAAAGACAGAGAGAAAGAGAGCGATAGGGAGAGATGACTTTATTTTATGGCCGAGATGGTTTCGGAAGGGTAGACGACCTAAACGCTCAGCCGTCAGCCAGGATTGCTTGGATCCTCGCGATGGCTTCGGCCATCCGGACTGCTGTGAGTTGTGCCTCCGGTGTGGAGCTGAGCAGAACAGTCTCCTATTGTTCTATAGTCCTAATTTTGTATCTTCTAAGTGTATTTGCATCATATTTGCTACTATAGGCGGTTGAGGTTTTTTGGAGCTCAATCAAGGACCATATCATGTGATGTAGGTTTGCTCTTGTGTTGCACAAAGTCCAGGGGTTTGAGTAAAGGTTTTGATAGCAGCGGTTGAGGGAAACACGGCATAGAAAAGTGCTGGTCTGCAGCCGTCGCCACGTAACTGCCTCTTTCCTGGAGGGGGTGGGGGCCGGTGGAAATTTGCATCTGGATAACCTGTAGTGATTTATTATATCCCTGTATGTTACCCGCCTGTTTTTGTTGGACGTAATAATGTTTTCTTGTTCTTGGCTTTCTTGTGCGGTCTGGTGTGAGGATGATGGTGGCTGTGATGGTGTCGTAGGCAACACAGCTCGGTTGACCAGAGCTCTAGCGGTTGCTTGGGCCAGTTCATTCCCCTGTAGAACGCAGTGGGCCAGAGTCCACATGAAAAGAATTTTTCTTTGATTAGTAGTATTGACTTTTTCGTTAAATACACTGTCCGCTCAAGTGGCGCCATATCGCTGCGGTTTGCTGTAACCACCGAAGCGGCAATGCTGACGTGGCCCAGACAACGTGACTCAACCACCACTGCTGCTTGTATCTTCGTGTCAGTCGCGCACAGAAAAGAATATTGCGAAGAACAACAGCATAACGCTATCGATGTTATCGCCAAAATTGGTTGTTTCAAACGTTTATTGTTTTGACTTTTTCAGACTTCATTCATTTGTATGTAGTGTAAGTATTCTGTTAAAACTTGGTTTTTAGAACTTGTTAAGCAACAATGTAACGCGTATACAATTGATCCATAAATTATCGATGCTTTTATTCGATGTTTTTCTTCCGCCCTTCCTGCGAAAATGCCGACAAAGAATTGGCAGTGCTTTGAAATAAATAACTGAAATATTAAATCAATATGTCGTGCTATACCCAAATTCGATCACACTTGGCTCTGTTTCACAGAAGAGCTTCTTATGCCACTGGAAACAACATTTCCTCGGAATTGTTTTTCTTCGGCCGAAATGGCAAGTGATGATAAAAGCGAGAGCTCTCAAAACAACAGCACTGTAAATTGTTGAAATGGAAGTGTTTACGCCTGCTTTGAACTAATGGTTAACAGCACAAAACTTCCCGGATATAGGACTCTCCAGTGGGGACTCGTTTAGTACAGTCGGTTTGTGTTTGTCTTGTTAATTCCAGGACTCGGTGCGAATGCTGAGGTGTGCGAAAAAAGGTAAGTCAAAAAACAACCTTGGAAAGGCCAACAGTTTGCATGTCGTATATCGAACATTGTCCAATGCATGAGCCCTTACTGGTTGATACATCGAACGCTTCTTCACGAAGGCCATCTTACGCATTTCAGAATCTTAGGCAGCGGAAAATAAACTTTCAGTTGCCTCTGGTATTTCAGAGATTTTATCGTGTTACCGCAACGTGACGGATACACGGAGAGGAGAGCGAGGTAGGCTTAGGCAATGCGTGGAGTATAGATCCTGCTAGCATTTCCACTCTTTAGGGCAGGGCAAGCGGTCGTGCGGGCCGCCGCGTCCGCTTTTCTGGCGGAGGGGAGAAGCGAAATCTCCCAACATTACCGCACATCAAGACAACATTTTCCCCCTCCTCACCCGCAACTTACTAAAACAGAAGAAGTAATACTCCGGAGGCTTCAAACAAACACCTTTCCTCACCCAACTTGGCTACATCGGATGTACCCCACCCAATACCCTGCCACATGTAAATTCTGCCCTAACCCATGTACCCTCATACACATGATCTTGGAGTGCGCACACAACCCAGCCCTCCCACCTTTACCCACTTCCCTTCCCCTCCATGAGTTGTGGGAGAACCTGACGACCAGCGCCGGCTTGGATGCACAGCAACTCCTGGTGTCCAGGGCTGAGACAGCAAGGGCGTCCCATGGTCTCCTGGACTGAGGAGCCACTCCCACATCACCAGGCTCACAATAAAGTTTTTCCTCCTCCTCCTCCTCCTCCCGTGTGTTCGCAACTTCGTTGAACGTTCATGATCCCCCGATGGGAAAAATAATTCGGAGCCCTCCACCATGGCGCACCTCATTGCCGGCGTAGCGGCGGCGTAATAAACTTAATAGTCAATCAATTCGTCAGGCCGCACTCTGTTATAGGCACGCATGAAGTTAGTGTTGCTTGCGATCTCGTGACTTGAAATCTAAATTTTCAGACTCTTTGTCGCAGGATATATGCTTTGTGTTGAACGAATATGACAAGGGTCGTTCGGGATGGTTTTCTTTGCTTTATGCTTCCAACAGTGGCGGAGATTAACTAAGTATAAAAACAGGCTTGAATAATGTAATCAGTCGACTTCTAAAATCTTATTATGTAAGCCTGGTGCCGTAGTTTCATTAAAGTACAATATATAGCGAACTTTTGCGGTATTGTTTTACCTGGCGTAGGAAAAAGTGTTTGCCGTTACGGATCTTCCTTGCGATATGGTTTACAAAAATATAACCAGTTTTTAAGAGAGGTTACTGCCACAGACGCCCAACCACCGCAAAGTTCATATTGCCTGCTAAAAAGTTATCCGAGAAAAATTATGAGTTCAGCGGTGTTTTGCAACTTGGTTAATTAAGATTCCAACTCCGATAGGTCGTAAGAGAAAATAAAGTCGGGACGATTGTTTTATTCACCTAAGCATAGAAATAATTTATTTATGGACTGCGACCGGCACTCGCAGAGAGTCTAGTCTGGCGATTTCATTTTCATTAACTCGTTGTTGCTCGCTTAAGTAGTAACAGAACGCGACCCTGATGGTTTTCTTGTTGTTGATGTTGTCGCTATTGTGCCCGAGGTGGTGTGAATGAAACTGTTCTATAGGTTTTTTTTGCAGGGGACATTTTCTCCGCACCCGACGCGGCACAATTCAGAATCGCTTAAATTAGATGCCTACAGAGTCAAAACATGCTCGCCCAATGTCTTTCGATCGGAATGCGCTCACTTTTCGGCAGGTGAACTCATTGAGGAATAGTTTGAAAGCGTTCCGAGTTCCCGTCTTGCGTTTTACTGAGCCGCTCCAATTGGTACCTTGTGCAGTTCGGTTTTTATGAGGGGGGTCTCAAGAATGACGGCTTTTCATTCCAGTACAGTAAAATTTTGATACAACGAATTTCAAGGGACCACTGAAAATAGTTCGTTTTTTTTAATAATCCTTAGAGTGAAAAAATAAAACATTCGTGGTAAAAATTGCGAACGTAACAAAAGCAGCTAGCTACCTTTACTGGGAACACGTGCACAATCGCGTTAGCCGCTAACGCGAGTCTTGTTGCACGTTTATTTGAAGAAATTGGTCTTTGCCTGACGTGTGCAACTCAACTGCTGCAAGACGAACGATTTGAAGCTGTCCTCGTTCTCGTGCACTGCCCCGGTGGCATTGCTGCACCTGCTAAGAAAAGTGCACATTTTTGCTGCGCACTGCAAAACATCTGCGTTAGATACGGCTTCTTCGCCTCGGCTTGCGGGCCCTGTCTCAGCGTCGTCGTCGTCCCTCTCGCTGTCCTCGTCGCTGATTCCGTCATCCCGACGAACGGTGTTGACGATGTCTTCAGTCGTCAGTTCAGCAGACCTGCATACTTCAGCGTCGCACTGCACGTATTCTTCAAAGGTGACTACAGCGTCCACGGCGAGCTTTTATGCGACTTCATCCCATGCATCGCATTCTTCACTGTCTTCTCGCCGCCACTGGCTAGCATGGCGGCGAAAACCTCCAAGCACCGGCGATAGCGATAGAGCTAACGTGCATTTAGTATGCTGATGAGGAGAGTTGTATATCATTCACGCCAACACAAGTAATTTGGTACACTCGGAATTTATTATTTTGAAGTGTTGTTTTATAAGAGTATGATACGTTTTGATATGTGATTCTGAAATAATCGGTGTTCTGAAATTCGTAGTAGTGAAATATGTTTACAAAGACATATTGGGAATTTGGTAGAGGATTTTCAAAATATGTGTTATCCTGAAAAAAATAGTTGATGTGGCGTTCGTAATAACGGGATTTGATTGTACTATGATGGTCGGTGGTAGGACTGAAGCCTAATCCACTGACAGACTAACTCGCTTGCCGCTCTCCAAACGGGAAAAGGAACGCCCAGCTACGTGCCGCTTATGGATAAAGGTTGTCAAAGCAGTATGTATTGTTAACCGTGACTGACTTGCCAAACGTCGTTTCGAAAAAAAAAGAATTTCTGTAGCACAAGAAAGTACCGCATCGGAAGTCACTCCTCTTTTCGTTGACTTTTCCAGTTTATACAAGAGGCGTGGAGGTGGGAGGTCGCTGACAGGGGCTGGGAGTGGACGTCTACCGGGGCATCGCGTCGTTATACTGCCGGAATGGGGAAAGTGTTCTTCCGCATGCAAAGACCGTCAAGAAATACCGCAAATGTGAACGCCAAGCTGAAATAAACAGTTGCGCTATTTTAGTGTGGATGACAGAAGAAACGACCACCCACCAATTAGCTCTACATGTGGTGAGGCGCCCGTTCTTTATAATAGATGAAGTTTTTACGTTTTGTAAACCATAAATGCGGTTAGGGGTACACGCAGTGTTAAAAGCAACCCACTTTTCAACGCAACAACAGGTTCCCAGCAATTTCGCATAAAGAGGTATTGCACGTGCCTTCATAAATGCCAAGAAGAGCTCGACCTCTCAGTTCTGAGGAAAAAGACCTAAAGACAGACGCAGTGTTAAAAGCTAATGCACGTTTCAACCCAACCACACGTTTCCAGCCATTTAGCATAAAGAGGTATTGCACGTGGCTTCAATAATGCCAAGAAGAGCTCGACCTGTCAGCTCTGAGAAAAAAGACCTGCTGGAAGCACCAAAACGGTGTGAACGTGCCTACGTTTTCAGTGCTAATGTCTCAGGTCACATCGGGGCGCACCATGTGTAGCGACGCCTTTTTTCTTGCATGCCTTAAAATGGCCGACGTTCTGGGAGCTCTTATTTTTTTGCAGCTGACCAACACCGTCTCTTAATATAGCAGTCCGGTCAACTAAACGCTTTTGTCTTGTTTATAGGTGTGGATTAACGAAATAGAAGCGTCGCAGAATGTGGTTTTGCTACGGGGGGCAGGACATAAATAGCGCTTGCGCCTCCTCTCCCACCTGTACTGTTGTCTCTAGAAAATTATAGATTCACCTGAAATGTTTCGTATGCACTTACATATGGAAATACAAAGTCCTAGTACAACGCAAGTGCGCAATAAAAAGGCCAATAATTGTGAGAAGCAAGATAACGTTTTCCTATAGATGCAAGCGAGTCACTTTGTGTGCGCATCAAGCGCCATCTATTCCTTTGCTTAGAACACTCCTTTGGCTCTTTTACGAAATGGCTAAAAAGGACACCGCTGTTGGACCTCAGTAACCTCGTGGTAGAATAGGGGGTTTTGGAAATAACACCGGGCGTTCGAGCGCCGGGAACGGAGAATTTATTTTCCAAGACCCGTAATTGTTTTACTGTAGGGTACTCTCATAGCTCAATTATACCCATTCATTTATAATATAATGGTTATGTATTGTCGTTTAAATAGGTTTATAGGTTGGGGGCGGGGTTTCAACACGTTTAATAAGGATCCGCATCACACAGGAAGTACCTGACTTGCACTTGTCTTTGAACATAATACCGTTTTTGAGAAACATTTATCTTAGAATACTATATAAAGTTAGACAAAAGATACCCCCTTCACTCTTTAATACGGCAGAAGCACGAAATCATGTTCTGGATAAACTCCGTTTGCACGTAGCGTACGGAAGGCATACGGGGTGTGATATCCCGTTTAATTAAAATAGAAACGCGTGAACTGTGCCAAACGTTGTTACTGAGAGACATTTCATTTCGTTTCATTTCATTTATTCTCCAGAACAACCACTGGGCGGTCTCCTGAGCTATAAGCTGCGTGCTGCAGCTTCACTAGGCCCAGGAGCCGTTTTACATAACAACCACAATGTACAAAAGAACAACAAACAACAAAACTGAAAAAGTAGCTCTTTTAGGCTATGAAAAAATTAGGAGTGGCGTAGCTCGGCTATGCCAGGATATACGTAGCGTGAGATAATGCTTAGGTGCTTATTCTTAGGTTTCCCGATCGTCTAAGATTAGCTGATTGTCATGCTTGCTGCTGGTAAAACGATTTCCAGTCCAATTCAATCCAATCCAATGCAATACAATGCAATACAATCCAATCGAATGCAGTTCAGTCCAATACAGCCCAGTCACTGCTCCTCGCGCATGCTGCGCATGCTTGAGGAGCAGTGACTGCAGTGACTTTCCAGGAGCCACGCAAAACGGCTATCAAGCGGCTCCGGCGCAGCGTCACACTTGCTACTGCGCAACAGAGGCGCATATCTGGGCACGCGCGGCGCCAGTGCGATTGCCGCGGCTATGACGTCACTGCTGCGGATTGCGCAGACCGACGAATGTGCAGACCAAAAACTCTACACACTCGTACTCCAACTGGATTCCATTTCCGATTGAATCTAATAAAATATAATTCATTCCCATCTAATCCAAATCCAATCTAATCTAATTCAATCCAATGCTCCTCACTCTTGCGCAGCATATGCCTTTAAGGTCCACGCGAAACTGCTCAACCTCGACCAGTGTAGCTTATGCTACAAAAACAAACGCAATGCAAGTTTTACAAATCATAGAAATAATACAACTTGTACAAATGATGGAATTGTTGTATACAAATTGTAAATGTTGCACAGACAAAAATACAAATTGCAGAAATAAGCCGCGTGTACAGGACATTTTGCAGGACATGCAGTATACACATAAACGTATAATACATCGCAAATTAACCTGTACCGGAGTCATAGCACAATTTCATTCACTTTCATATACACTATAACAAAAGATACCACTACAAAACACGAGAAATGTTGCGTGTTTACATTCTCTGCACTCATAAGGATTTGTATCTTGCATACGTTTTCAGCATCTGCATTCAGTTCTGTAAATTATTGTTGATACTCGCGGTGAGGAAACACTCCAGTAGTTTTTTTAGAATGGCTGTATCTTTGAATTTATGAAGTGTCGTTGGTAAATTGTTTAGCAAAATATAACTTATAATTTCATTCCATTGTTTTCGCGCTCCCATATAATTTCACTCCCTTGAGTTCAGCAAAAATATCGGTTTCGGGTTAGACCTCACCCCATCATACCTCGTATGAATTCCGTATTACTCTACTCATATGCGAGACGTTTCACTAGGGCAAGCAGAAAGGGAGATCTTGTGGCCCGTTCAGTCAATTGCTCCCACTTATTGCCGTAAATACCCTCTCTCTGGCAGTTTTATTATGTTTTCGCTAGGCCTTCCATACGTATATTCTGAACTCCTTTTGAAGAACCGTACTTACCCTGAAAACTGAACCATCTCTTACGACGTTTTATTTACCCCGAGATCGAACACAGCCGTCACCAGGCGGCGGAGGGACGAACCACCCCTAGTGTGGATGCCGCTCTCGCGTCTGCTGCTCGTTCACGTTGCGCATATCGCAAGAGTCGGGCAGACACGAGGAAAAAGGAATATGTGCACTTGCCTGCGAGTAAGCAATCGCATATATA
The DNA here is from genome assembly GCF_048455015.1 of Haemaphysalis longicornis. Taxonomy (NCBI): domain Eukaryota; kingdom Metazoa; phylum Arthropoda; class Arachnida; order Ixodida; family Ixodidae; genus Haemaphysalis; species Haemaphysalis longicornis. The sequence goes on along the minus strand of NW_027526204.1, from coordinate 26,420,715 downwards.
TATATATATATATATAGGTAGCCCTTCTTGCGAATTTTATCTAGAAACGCAGTAATCAGCTTACGGGATGGGATAACGCGCCAGCTTAGTTACACGAAACATCGTCACCGGGGTTACCGATTGAGCGGTAAACACTTTAAAATATTGTTTCTACAGTTTGCAGTTTTGTTCAACGATGAGCGCACTCGTCTCTTTTTGGAAACGTGAAAGGCTGCTTTTTCAAGGTGGCGTGGTGGTTATTTAAAAGACAAAAGTTAATTATTCTAGACGCGCAACAGCCAAGCCCCGAGCATACCCGTGCATTGGCCGCACCATTGTGAAATTGGGCTGTCTCCTTTTAGAAAGAAAGAACAAAAGAAACCAATTGTTCTGCATGGAGACCTGGGGCTATCGCCCATGCATAAACGGTCACGCACGAGACGGCTGCGTCGTTTGCATGGTGGTGAGGGCTCTATCATGCATGTCCGAAGAAAGGAAAAGCGTGTGGTGCAGGCGCGGTAGAATGGCCGCGAACGGTTATGTAGCTGAGGGTGGAGGGGCTGCCACACCGTACTAATCTGAATCAGCTGGGAAGCTTGCCACAGTGACAATTGAACACACCCGGCGCCGAGTGTCCAGGGCAGGCAAAGCAAGGCACCGGACGTTCCCTGTGCCTATGCCGATTGATGTGCGGCGAAGCCAACAGTGGATGATATGACGGTGGGCTCGTGCGGATTGGCGCGCTGCCATTTTCGGGACGTCCACCAGGCCAGATACTGTAAGCACACCTGAAGTAGCCAGGGAAGCTTCGAAGTATCGGCGAGTGAAGATGGGTGCCGGTCAGTAAGTGGCGAAGGCTGGTGACAACATCGCCACAGCGGCAGAGATCATAGCGGGGATGTATCAGTGTCCCCACCACCGGGCTGACCACTGACGCTGCCGTCTGGTAGTGTTGGCTCAAGGTAGAATGGTGCTGTATGTTGAGTAAGAAGGTACTGCACCACGGTCATCGTCATGCCCCGGAGGGCGCAGTAACGGTGTGTGGAGGTCTGAGGGGCATGCCCAACGGCAACAGTGGTGGTAGAGGCGTGGTATGCCTAGAATCCAGATACGGTGGTGGACCCCAGGGTCGGTACAGCGCCCTAGGTGTACTCCAGTGCGAAGAGCCGTAGACATAGCCCACTGGGTTTACGGGGTACGGCGTGTATCTCGAGCAGGTAGCAGCGACCAGAGCTAAGAGCAGCGCAGCTTCAATCTGGAATATAAATAACAACTATTCAGCGGCCGAAATTGTAGAGAGAAAGAAGACACCAACCAAGTAATGAAAAAGAAAAAAAGAGAAATTCACAAGCCCGGAGTTCCTAGGCGTCCCATCGTCGACTTTACCTGTTCCCCATTTCACAAGCTGTCCGGCTACCTTCACCAGCTGCTTGCTCCGCTAGTCGGCACCGGCCCCACCCATGTACGAAATTTGTCTGACTTTATTAGAAAAGTTACGCCCCAACAATCTTGATGACTCTGTCGTTATTCTCTACTTCGACATAATTTCCTTGTTCACGTGCGTACCCAGCGAGTTAGCAGTGAAGGTGTGCTAAGATGCTCTTATCCAGGACCCTTCCCTACCGGAGAGGTGCCCAATTGAATTGCCCGGCCTGGCCAGATTTTTTAAAGTTATGCTTAACGAACACTTATTTCCGTTTAGACAAGTGCACTACGGACAAAGTTCGCGGTACAGCGATGGGTGCGTTCGTGTCTGTGACAGCTGCTAACCTGACAATTGAGTCATTGGAACGCTATGCACTGGACTCCTTTGTTCCGGCACCTAAAGTTTTCCTTCGTTGTATAGATGGCTGTTTTTGTATATTTCGTAGAGACGTGCTACTAGAGTTTACAAAACACCTCAACTGCATGAATGCGGCCTTACAGTTCAGTGTTGAAGTGGAGATCACTGGACAACTGCCGTTTTCAGACGTGCTTGTCAAACGCGCTGGACCGGGCCTCGAATTTGACGTATACGGAAGAGCAGCCACACTGGTAGTTATCTCCACTTCAGATCCGTTCAACCCGCCTCACAGAAGCGCTCTGTGGTGTCTTCTCTGATCCGACGAAGCCATACTGTTTGCACAATGGCAGAATACGTGGCGAACGACATTTAAGAGAGTTCGTCAGGATCGGTCATGCTGCGGCTACCCTGAAGCCTGTGTTTCATCTGTGAAGAGTTCGCCGCTTGGCGGCGGTCGCAACGCCATACTTCACGTCGGCTCCGCGCAGGATCAAAATTCCTTCGGAAAACAGTGCCTGCAACCCCACAGAGCCTCACCATCCCACCAGTACCATCTCTGGAACATTCACAGTGAGTGTCGTGCTCCATCCAGCCCTTTCCGGCTTTTGACAGCGCTGTTTCCACCGCTGCCTACATAAGCCTTGCAATAGAACTGGCTTCGTTGCGCCCACGCCGGCTCCGCGCCCTGCGCTGCACGTAGCCTCAGCGTCGCCGCGCATGCGTACTATCACCACGCCTGGCCCCTCCGCCCCGCGCCCTGGCGGTAACGTGGCGCCACCTACCGAGTCCATGTCCAACTCCTCGCCACTCACCCCTTCGGGAGCGGCGTTCTCCGGCGCGCGGGAGAACTCTGCCACTACCACTCTTCCCGGATTTCAAACTGAAGACAACGCCCCCCAACACCCTGCGCAGGTCAACTGCGACCCAATCACCGGAATGGAATACGCTGTAGAAGGAGAAGAAGTCTCCCCCCACGAACTGCTAACATCTGATTGGAAAGACATTCGCCGTCGCGCCGCATCGGCCTCTCAGCCCCAGACCACTAATCCCCCCGACTCTGGCCCCCAGCCCAGCAACTCCAAACGCCGTCAACAGCACAAAAAGCGACCCCAACCGCCCCCTGAAGACCCCCTCCCGGACGACGACATCAAAATTGTCCTCCGTCCACAGGGAGGTCTCGACCTCTCTAAAATCAATGCCGCCCTGCTTGCAGACACCGTGACGGCGCAAGCCTGTCTCCCCACCAACATACACGACCAACTACGGGTACACCGCCGCTCCAACTTTATAGTTGTCAGCACTCCCTCCGAAGCACGAGCACAACAGTACCTCGATCTGCGGTCCCTTACCTGGCAGCAGAACACCTACCCTCTGCTAAATCACATTCCCCCACCAAGCACAACCATTGCTGGGGCCATCTTTGAGGTACCCCCCCAAGATGACGACACCACTATCATGGACAGCCTCACTTCGTATAACTTCTCCCTCGGCATTCTTGAAGCTAAACGCATCAAGAACACTAACATCGTACAAGTGCTCTTCACCGGCCCCTTCGTCCCGTACTGGATCCGCTACCGAGCAGCTATTATCCGCTGCTATCCTTTCAAACGGAAACAACAAGCCTGCTACGCCTGCTGGAAACCTGGCCATCGCCGCGATGTGTGCCCCCAACCCTCCCCTCACCCCCACTGCTTCACTTGTGGCCTTCTGAACCCTCCCACAGAACACCCCTGTTCCCCCCTGTGCATCTTGTGCAACGGCGACCACCTCACTGGGGCCGCAGGATGTCCCAACCGTTTCCAACCCAAACGTAAACCACCTCCACGCTTGACACCACCACATGGCCCGCCACCACCTAGGTCTCAACATTCGTCCATGGGAGGCCCACCGCCCAAGACGTACAGCCAAGCCGCCCAACGTCTGGTAAGCCCCCAGGGTCTGCTCCCCACCCCTCCCCCTCCCACCAACACCCAACTTTCCACTTCTCCTCCCCTTGACACTGCATCCATCCTTCGCGAAATGCAACACCTTCGCCAAACGATCGTCCAACTACGACAGGAAAATGAGCGTCTCGCCCGAGAAAACGCTGCGCTCAAACAACACAACTCATCCCAACCTCCAACCCCTCCACCCACCACTACCAACCCTGACCCACCCCCAGTTAAACGCAAGGCCACTGAATCCCGTCAGACGGAGAATGAAGAACTCCGGGAGGAGATACACACACTCCTCACTGCACATCGCACAAACACCCAAGATCAGATCTCCTCCTTGCAAACCTCTATGCAGGAGCTCCACAAAGAAGTCTTGCAATGGATGCGCACCATCGCACCACAGGTCCCAACGTCTACCTCGCTCACTGTCGACCCAGCACAAATCCCCATCTCCATAGACCATGACCAGGACCTCTAAATCTCCTACTTTCTGGCAGTGGAACTGCCGCGGCTATCGCTCTAAACGAGCTAACCTTCAAGCCCACCTCTCCACCCTTGACCCCCTCCCCACAGTCATTGCTCTTCAAGAGACTGGCACACCTGCCAAACTCCTACAGTACGCCGCATTTCATGACGCACGTTTTCCACAAGTTGCCACTCTCGTCCACCGAAACTTTAGTGTCACCCAACAACCACTGGCCTCCGACATTCCTCACGTCTTTATTACCCTTCTACCCCGAACTCTCCACTCACAACGTCTACACGTCCTCAATGTATACAGTCCCCCCAAAAGCTCACCTCATCTCTTCTCCTCCCTCTTTCAAGCCGCACTTACACATGCTCAACAACACCCCCTCATCATCATGGGGGATTTCAATGCCCCGCATGTGGCCTGGGGCTACCCTCGGACCACACGTAAAGGCCGCATACTCTGGGACATTATACAAGGCCTCCAGCTCACCGTACACAATGATTCTACTGTCCCGACCCGAATTGGCAATAGCGTCCAGCGCGACTCCACTCCCGACCTCACTATCTCCCACTGGCTCGGTCATGCAACATGGCAAGTCCTACCACAAAACCTCGGCAGCGATCATTATATTGTCTCTATCGTACCTCGCCTCCACTTCCACTGCCCCGACACTCCCATTCACGCAACACTCACCAACTGGGACACCTTCCGCACCCACACACAACAGCTCCCTCCACCCGCCGACTCCTCTGCCGAAGCACTAGAGCACTGGATAGAAGACCTTCTACAAGCTCAAACGAATAGCTCCACCACTCTTGACCCCGCTACCCCTTCCGCCTACGTTGACTCCAAAATGCACAATCTCTGGGAAGCCTACGCCAGCATCGAGAAGCGGTGGCGCAGGCAAAAACACCGCCGCCCCCTCAAGAGACGCCTGCACCTTCTCCGGTCTCAAATAGAGCAACACACCAACTACCTAGCCCGCAGTAACTGGTTGCAAGTTTGCGACGACCTTCGCGGACAGCTCTCTACGAAACGAGCCTGGGCTCTCCTCCGCCACCTGCTAGACCCCTCCACCTCTCGCCAACAAACGCAACACCGCGTCGCACAACTCCTCCATTCTCTGAATGACCCTCGGGACACTATTCTAAAAACCCTCATATCTACATACATCCCCCCATCCCTTCCCCCACCTCCTACCACACCTTTCTATACTGGTACTGACAACCCTTCTCTAGACACCCCCTTCACATTCGAGGAGGTCAAAGCTGCTCTCGCAGACCTCCGCAGACGCACTGCACCTGGCCCAGACCGCATCACCAACACTCTCCTTCGCCACCTGGATGATCTCACCATTGACCATCTCACCTCCTACCTCAACTCCCACTGGACTGCAGGCACTCTCCCCCAATCCTGGAGGCATTCTGACATTAACCTTATTCCCAAACCTGGTAAACCTCTCACTCTCTCTAACCTCCGCCCCATCTCCCTCACATCCTGCCTTGGAAAACTCCTTGAACATCTTGTCCACACGCGTATTTTACACCACCTCGAAACACACTCCACCTTTCCCCCCAATATGCTCGGCTTCCGACCTAATCTCTCCACGCAGGACGCCCTCATCCAAATCGATCACGACCTCCTTCGTACTCCCCCTTCTAAGGACAATGCTGCCCTCCTCGCTCTTGATATCCACAAAGCCTTCGACCACCTCTCTCACATAGCTATCCTCCGCGCTGTCTCCCAGCACAATCTGGGCCAACGTACTTATCAATATCTCTCCAATTTCCTTAACAACCGCACAGCAACCATCAGACTTGGCCTCCTCCAGTCCCAAGCCTTCAAAATGCCCAACCGCGGTACGCCCCAGGGCGCAGTCCTTTCACCTCTCCTATTCAACCTCACCCTCTCCTCTCTTGCCTCCACACTACTTCGCATCCCTTCCCTCCGCAGCTCTATATATGCGGATGATATCACCCTCTGGGTTCCTGGTGGCAGTGATGCACACATTGAACACACCCTACAGGCCGGATTAGACGCAGTCACCTCAGCCATTACCCCACTCGGCCTCTCCTGCTCACCCACGAAATCTGCTCTGCTCGTGTTCGCTCCTCCTCGCACTAAAGCACGTGCCACTCCTCCCATCCAACTCCTTCACGATGGCCACCCTATACCTCATGTCACACAACTTCGCATTCTCGGGCTATACCTGCAATCCAACCGCTCCTGCTCTCATACCATCACACAACTCCGTAACTACACCACCCAAACAATTCATCTCATCCGCCGCGTCGCTAACAAGCACCACGGCATGACTGAAACAGAGCGACTCCGTCTAGTGCAAAGCTTCCTACTCAGTCGACTCACCTACCACCTCCCCTACTTCCCTCTCACACTCACACAAATCCAGTCCCTGGACGGCCTCCTCAGGAAAGTATACAGAGCGGCCTTACTCCTTCCGCCCTCGGCATCCAGCTCTCGCCTTACTAGCCTCGGCCTCCACAACACCATTACGGAACTCCTCGATGCTCATCGCACCGCCCAGTATGTCCGCCTCTCCCTTACCCCCACAGGCCGGCACATCCTCCATCACCTCCGCATCAACCCACCAACACACCCCCAACCCCCTCTGCCCATCCCCCCACCCATCCGACACCTCATCCGAATCCGGCCTTTACCTCGTAACATGCATCCCTCCCACCATCACCACCGCCGCTTGACCCGCGCTCAGTATCATGCGACACACTACCCCCCTTCCAACCACACACACTATGTAGACGCAGCCGCCTACCCTGACGGTGAAGCGTTTGCTCTCGCTGTTGTTGGCGACATCAGCCACTCTCCAGTAAGCTCTGCCACGGTACGCACCGCATCCCCCACCTCGGCGGAGGAGGCAGCAATAGCCCTTGCTCTCACCCAGAGCCCCACCCCTCTTCATGTAATCTCTGACTCCCAGCAGGCAATTCGGAACTACATTAAGGGACGCATCTCTCCCCCTGCTCTCAAAATACTACTCACCAATCCCCCCTCCGACCCCGTGGCGCTGGTATGGACTCCGGCCCACACTGGCATAGGCGCTAATGAGGCGGTACATGACCATGCTCGAGCTTTGACTCTCCGGGCTCCCGCTTCTTTTACGGCTACCCACGCGCCCCTAGGCCAGTGGCTTCTGAATCACGTTTAACTTACAGGGATCTTACCCTGCACCACCGCCTCCTCCGCCGAACTCTGCCTCCACCCCACCCCTCCCTCACCCCCGCTGCAGCTCACATGTGGCGCATTCTGCAAACACACACCTTCCCCCATCGCACCCAACTGGTCCACACACACCCCCACATTTTCACATCCCCTAATTGCTCAGCATGTGGGGCTCTGGACACCCACTACCACTCCCTTTGTGAGTGTCCAGCCTCTCCATATCCCCCTCTCCCCTCCCCCACCCTCTGGGAACAGGCCCTGGGGAGCCCAGACATCTCCGATCAACTATTGGTGACGTCGCGGGCACTGGATGTCGCGGAGGCCTTATGGTCTTCCGCCACCCCCCCTTCCTAATCCTAGAGACTAATAAAGTTTGTTCTCTCTCTCTCTCTCATCTGTGAAAAAAGGTTGCCCTTGCAGACTACGCCCAGTGCCGGTAAGAAGAAGTGGGATGCCATTCATTATGTCCCTGGCGCAAGCAAAGCACTCGCTCGTGTTCTGCGCAGCTATGATGTGCACGTGGCACTCATGCCATCGAAGAAGCTGCGACACACACTAACCCACGTAAAGTACAAGCTTCCTGAAAAAATATTTCCCGGGGTGATATACAAGGTCCCTTTTGCAAACCGCATTTCTCTGTACGTAGGCGAAACGGGCTGCTTTCAAAAGCGCCTAAAACAGCACTGCTATGATGTGAAGACAAACAACTGGGCGTCGAATTCCCTCGCCAAACATGCAGAGCTGTCGCACCACAAGATAGACTGGGAAAATGCACGCATCATCACCACGGAGAAGGAGGTGGCCGCAAGAATAAATTTGGAATCTCTAATAATACAGACAACGCCTAACACCCTCCATCGCAACATCGGAACTTTGTACCGGATGTATGCACGCTGCCTACGTCGCGTTTTAAAGCCTACTTAAGGCAATTTTTTTGTCTGCAATAAATTCATCGTGAACAATGCTCCGGTGCGGGACCCAAAACGTCTTCTAAGTTTTTTTTCTGATTACTTCGTCGAAGCCCTCTTTCTCCCTCAAATGTATCCTCCGGACCTGACGGGTGTACTTCAAACCTTTGACATCAGCTGCCGAAATCTTGACAGCAAGTAGTAACTGCAATAGTGACTTACAGGACGCCTTTTTACCCCGAAATTCAACGTAACCTTTGGCATACACGTCACAATATGGTAATGTAAACGAGCACTGGCGTTTTCGTTGTCTTTGAAGTGCGCCCTTTGTTTTGTTCGACCTTGCTGTCAAAGTTAATTTTTTTTTTCAATTTCTTAGCCCATTCAAACACTGCGTAGAAGAATTGTGTCTGATCTTGCATGTAATGCAATGATGTATTGCAATGCATGTAATGCATGTAATGCGTGTAATACAATGACGCAATGCATGTAATGCAATGATCTTGTAAATAAGGCATGATCTACCTGATCTCTGCCTGATCTTGCACTGAGATGCAATGCATAACACCTTTGCTTCGTGTTGTTGCTGGTTCTAATCGTTCTGACTGGCTATGACGGTCAATCATTCGATGTATAAATTCGCACTAGGCGTTCACTCGAGAAATATTCTGCTTGCATATAACTTCGGAAGCAAACTCTGCCTGAGTAGAAAGAAAAATCAAGCAGGTAAGCAATACATCAAATATTCTACCAATGACTGTGCCGTCATATTAGGGCAGGGTGAGCCCTGATGTGGCACTATCTCCATTTCTGGCACTGGGCGGCTTCCGTATATCAGGGTGAGACAGATTCTTTATATTAGGCCATGCAAGATATTCAAAATGACTAATCGAAGGTTTCACAGGAGCAGCACAAGTCCAAAAATTGAGCTTTGGTAATCTACAGATCGAAAACGTCAAAGTGATGATTACATCCCCATATTTGGGTGAATGGGTGCTTATAAAAATGTGTTATCTTAGAATCATTGTTTATTTCGTTTACTGTTTTTTTGTCGTAAAACCATTAGCTGCATAATGGTTCGTGGTGATGGTGTAACACATAAGGCCGCGGTTATGACAGAAGGGAACCCTAAACAGCGAATAAAATATTACCAGAGTGTAATAAAGTAACAGCTGGTGAAACCAGAGACCACCTAAGATCAGCAGATGGCTTTTAAATGATCAAGAGGTAGGTAGCAGTTCATTGTTTTCCGGGAACGTTTACTGCTAGCTTTTAAATAATACTATTATAATTAAAAAGGAGCAGACGCTGAATATTTATGTTAAAACATAAACGCATTATTTTTACTTCAAGTCTGTTACGGATAATATTCTGGACCAAATAACTTACTAATTTTGAAACATTATGTGACCGTTAGGCTTACGTTCAACGTTCCCACGAAATAAAACGCTAGTGTTGTTCGAATAAAATATTTTTTTGCATGTACTCGTACAACGCAAAGAATAGATGGCTAGTTGAAGCTGCTAACTTTTCTTTACGGGTATTTTTTTCACGGGCAAAACATTATAGTGTAAATGTCTGTATTTTACCATTAAGATATTTTATATACGGAAACCGTATCAACAGCGTCCTTACAGAAACCATAACGTGTTTACGTCTATGTTCATTATTTCTATTGTTAAAAGTTCTTCTATCTCGGTATTTCATCAAAGCAGGGGGGTTAATAACTTTGCCACCATTACATATATTGGTGGAGAGAAACCAAGGAAACTCATTTTATTACAGGTTAATAACAAAGTGGACTTTCACATCACGAGTGTTAGGACTTTAGGGCTGAATTTCGAAGCAACACAGTTCACAAATATGAAGGACGCAATTTAAATTATTTTGTTTGCTGCATTGTACTCCGTTGCTATGCCTGTTGCAACCGCTGTCATCAGATGAGAAAATTGAGTATGTCTTGCTCCACTGCACCGCTTGTCTACATCAACCTTGCTATGCAGCATAGGATGTACAGGTTATGTGCAAGTACCAGTAACTACAAATCATTTTATGCCCATGGCCCTTCCGTTCTCAGCAGCCCCTTTCCCTAAAATGCCTTTTCCTTTTTTGGCAACCCCGGTTTAATTCAAAACATTTATATTTTTCCACTCGGACACTTTTGCGCTTAACGTTGGTTACCTGATTTCGTCAACACACCTCTGAGCATGTACATCTGTTTGCGCTCCTCTCTTTTGGGCCTTTCTTCTCTCCTTGCCTCCGCTAACAGAGTAACAGGAAGGCGACTTTTTACGCTACCCAAACACCCTGTTTTCTAATAAGGATCCTCTCTGTCTGCCTCTCTTACTGTGCTGCAAATATGGCGCCAAAAAATGAGATCCCAGTCACCACAACGCCAGGTCACAGCGTTGTGATGGCTGCTGTACTTTTTGATGGCTGCGGTAACCTGAGCACTGCTTTCTACACAAGCTGGCACTAAATACTTACTGCTATCATCCCTGGCCTTGCCTCGGTGCAGAACTGGTGCTGCTCAATAAATATCCTCTATTTTTATACAGGCTATGTTTACCACACAGAAGAAACCATGATCCGCTTGAAAGGTTCAGTAACGATGCAAATACGAGTTTGCGTCATTGCTTGCATTTCGCCGAATGTGCAGATAGCGTCGCAGGGACGCATTGAAGACTGCGGTGGCAGAACCCGTTCTGGGCAGCCTGCGGGGTTTTCCATGATTTCTGGAGAGCTCTGAAACTCCCGATGAGATACGGAGACCACACCGAAAAAGAAAGTGGGAAGTTTTAAACACAGTCGAGAGACTCGCAGCTCGCTAGAAACCGGCGTTGTCTGTTCGAGCGTTTTGCGTTTCGGGTGTGAACTGAATGTTAGCGTCGCCATTCCCCCCGAAAATATTGATGTCAGTTGATGTGATGCAGTCATTATATAATAGTTATTCAGAGTGAAAGCGATGACAGTGAACTCACGTAAGGGGTAGAACAGCAAGAAATGGAACAGAAACACAAAAATTAGCAGTTCTCGGCTATGTTACGATTTACGTAGCGTGAGCTAAAGTTCAGCTGGTTATTCTTAGCTTTACTAGTTGTCTAGGATTAGCTTGATTACTATGCTTACTGCTGCATCAATGACACACGCACGGTATACACATTATGCGACCCATGTATATTTATCAAGCGACTGCGGCACAGCGTCACCAATCGCCCCAGAGCTAAGCTGTTTCCACAGGCACGCTCCGGTGTTGCTGCGACGCACGAGCCATCGGTTCCACACCCGGCCACCCCTCGCATGATCCTCAAGTGGACCGGGCCGCCACGTGCGGAACCGAGGTCGGCGAAGAGGCTGGACGCGTGGGGTGTGTGCGTTACTCCGGGCAGCGAGCAGCGTTCTGTGCGCCGTGTGGCGTCACTACTCCTCGCGCATGCGCAGCACGGCTCTCCAGGAGCCACCCGACACTGCTCAACCTCGGCCAGTGTAGCTCAGGCTACAATAAAATTCATTTCCTGAAGTGGACGCATCTTCAATGTAGTGGACTTTAGCCGCAAAAAAGACGGCTTCAGGTCCGGCCGGCCCTACCTTACAGAGTGAGCATAACAGAGTCAACCACTTCTCGCCACTTTTTATCTTGCTTCCTTTTTCACTGCACTGTACTTTGAATGAAATATATTCTGTTCGGATCTGTATGCTGTTCTGTACTTTCTTTTCTCTTGCTACAGATGCAGAATTCAACCGGACTTTCCAGAACAACAAAATATTATTCGTCTACAGAGCACACGGGAGGCCCCTTGGAATACAGCCCAATTCTTCCCACCAGCTCAAACAAGCGGTAAAAATCGAATGTTTGAATTTTAAAAGAGAGAAAATTGATAGTGGCCGGTAAAAAATAGCGGTCGGTAAGCTCAGAACTAATATTCAACTCCCAAATCTTGCCGATGCGGTGTAACAAAGTAAATGCCGGGGGATGCCGTCACTCTGGGGAACTATTTTGTGCGAAAATATCAATCAATCAATCAATCAATCAATCAATCAATCAATCAATCAATCAATCAATCAATCAATCAAAAATTAGCGAACTCTACACTATTACTGAACGCACTCAAGTGACCGATATTTACAGAAAAGAAGCTCGCATACACGTTCTCCCATCTAAAGGAATGCGTGCACTCCTTCTTATGTACCTTATCTTATAGAAAACACCGTAATTAAAACACAAGCGCCAAGGGCCATTTTTTGTCCACGAACTTAAAAAGGGGTTTATATGGCAGAAGGCTCAGGCCGGATCAACCCCATATTGAAATGTTTAAAATTAAAATAGTCACCAAGGGCTCCAAAGCGCCAAAGGAATTTTCCAGCAGAGCAAGTGGCCGAGCAAGATTGCGAGCCAGCCAGCGAGGATTCGTGGAACGCAGCTCGAATTGTTCTTTTCTTAGACATCCAGAGTGTGTACTCCTACGGTTCGTATTTGGCAATGACGTTGAGGTACGGTTTCCTCTGAATCTAACGATCATTCACATCTCTCTACTCACCGAGTGGCATATACATTCGGGGGCATCCCCGCGCATACTATGCGTGCGTGCCGGGTGACAGGGGAAACCCTCTTTTCTTAAAGAAACGTACATACGTTTTGTGTTCCGTGGCGGATTGCAGCAGAGCGACATTCTCCAAACTATCGTGCAACCTTCTTCTGCTACCCATGTTTAATGATAGGCCGTCCGGCTTCCTTGTAAAACCAGCGGCTAAACATAAATAACAAAAAACAAAAAAATTGCACGCGTATCTGCTCACTTTGCGGCGAGTGTCGTTCGAAAGACGACAACCTTCTCCCGCGCCTTCCAAGAAACAGCCTCTCTTTTCTCCGCCGTCCGCCTTTCCCGCTCGTCGAAGAATAAACACGGTAGAGGTTTCCTCAAATGCCGTAATTACCCGATTCCAGCGCGCCCCCGATTCTAACGCGCACCTGATTTTTTTGGCAAAAAAACGAAAAAACTTGCACCTCCGATTGTAACGCACACGGACCTTTGTGAGCAGGCGATTTATTTCTCGAAGTAATCTCACTCATCTCACTCCTCGTCGATCTCCGCTGACCACAACATCTCGTCCTTGGTGCCTTCAAGCGCTTTCGCGATGCCACACTTCTGAACTACGTTCAAACATGGTCGATTGGATCGCGGCCCACGCCTCGCACGCCCATCCCGCGAGCTTCTCCAGAGGCGCACGCTTCAGCCTACCGCTCGTTTTGAACGCGTGAGAGCCGCTGCTGTCATTGCTGTTATCAATCGCGCAACTGGAACGATTTGACGATTTGTGTGAACGCCGATAGAAAAGCCTAGGCGCTTATGCTTCCTGCGTCCGAAAAATCGTTGCTACAAACTTTAGCGCCATCTTGAGATGGCGATGGCGATGGGTGGCACGAAATTTCCGCTGTTTCGGAAGTTTCGGTTTCGTATCCGATTCTAACGCGCATGCGATTTTTCGACCTATTTTTCCGGAAAAAAAGTGCGCGTTAGAATCCGGTAAGTATGGTAGTCAATTTAGTTTTCCCCGTTTCCATTGCGCAAGCGGCATCTATTAAAACCTTTCGTTACTGTTGGTCTGGGAGATCTAGGCTCAACGGCAGCCTTTTTTTTGAATTTTCTTATCTCAAAACATTTATTTCAACTCGCCTATTTTGTTTTCTGTGGCGAAAATCAACCGCACTTCTTTAAATACTGTTTTATAGTACCATTTATATTGGGTACACTGCTTTACTGCACCAGTTTTGCTATAGTAAGTGGGACTTCTAGAGAAATGTGTAATAATGTTTTTCGTTGAATATGCTGTTTTGTTGGCTCAGTGATGTGGAATGTTAGCTATGGTACTACTTTTAGTATGGAATTGTTTCGCTAAATAAACTCCCTGTCCAAAAATTCTTTCAAATTTCGGAGGGGCATCTCAATCGAGGGCAGCCACACCGACAAAAATTTAGTGTTGTGGTAGCTGAAGAAACACTATGATCTATAGCAGTTCGATCGTCGGGTTTAACGCAGCGACGCTGCACAGGCAATGACGCGCGGGGTAGTAGAGGGCTCCGGATTAACCTTCACCACCGGGGGATCTTTAACGTGCACCGAAATCTTGAACACACGGGTGTTTTTTTTTTTTTTGCTTTTTAGAGACAGTAGTAGTAGTAGTAGTAGTACTAGTAGTAGTAGTAGTAGTAGTAGGAGTAGTAGTAGTAGTAGTTGTAGTAGTAGTATAAATATTTATTTGTTGCAGAAGGGTCAGCGATCGGGGTACTATTTATGATGTTCTATAAAAAGGTAAATAATTTTATATTTGTGGACAATATTTTCGCTATGGAATTAGCGGGGACTCACTTGGATGTGGGGTGCGGTCACTAGGGATAATTATGACTGTTATGTACGAAAAGTGTGCTGGTGCATGGTTATACACGCGCAAGTGCGCATGCGTGGCAAAAGTCGAAGACGCTGATTGTATATTGAATTCAACTTAACGGCTAACAGACCATATTGTAACCCTTGTCATGTAAGATGAGCCTGGTTCTGGATGTGGTGATTTTTACATCGTTTAGGTTCGCCCTCATTTGCACCTACGCAAAATTTTGAGTGTTGTTAAAACAGTTTCGCTGTAGCATGTACCGGCCCAGCATATCGTGGTCCAAAATATTATTATCTTTTTGAAATTGGCGTGGTTGAGTGCGCCGAAGCTACATACTAGCGACGATCCATGCCGTAGCGGATGGCTCCTGATTATCAGAGGCAAACCGCAGAAAATGGACAATGAAGAAGACGCACAAAAATGAAAATCACAAGAGCTGACTTACAATTCAATTTTATTTTTGAGCATGTCAAATATATAGGTTTAAAGTCAAAACTTGAGAAAAAGCAGGACTAACACGATTGCTACAAATAACACAAGACCCGCCGTGGTGGCTCAGCGGCTAAGGCGCTGTTCTGCTGAGCACGAGGACGCAGGTTCGATTCCCCGCCGCGGCTGCCGCTCTACTGATGGTGGCGAAAAGCAAAAAAGCCCGCGTGTACAAGATTTCGGTGCCCGTTAAAGATCTCCAGGTCGTCAAAATTAATCCGGAGACATCCACCACAACGCGCTTCATTACCTGCGTTGCGTCGGCGCGTTGAACACTACAATCAATCAATCAATCAATCAATCAATCAATCAATCAATCAATCAATCAATCAATCAATCAATCAATCAATCAATCAATCAATCAAATCTACAAATAACACAAGGGGACGTCAAACAGAGCATCGTCATGCGCCACAAACACGTACACAACTATCTGTGGGAGAGAAAATGAATATCTTTTTGGGAGAGGAATGACGAGGGCCTAGCAGAGCTTTTCTTTTAAATGTTGTTTTAAATGAAATTTGACCGCCCAGGGATCTTCCCCGTGTGAAAATGTGCCTTACTCCACCGTTCTCGTGCGTAGCCTCCATTAGAAAACGATCGCCGTGGCTAGGATCCAACTCGCATCCCTGGGGTTCTGTTGAATAGTAAAAAGTGCACGACAGTTACCTTTCTTGCATCCGTCAGGTATAGGTACCGCGAAAATGGTTCCAAACTGCAGTGTTGAGCATTCCGCAAGACATTTTCGGTCGCTGCGTAATACTTGGTGGCAAAACACACTTGCTGATTTCTCAGAGAGACGGGATGAAGGTGAAGCGTCGCTTGCTTTACCTTCGTCATCATTCCTGCTAAGCTTAGCAAGCCGCGGATCACTTTCGTAATAGTGGTTCTACTTTTCAAAGTGCCTACGTTAAATTTTGCTGGTGCAAGAGGAGCTGTTTCGCTAAGGCGATTAGTTTGTTTTACGCTCGGGGTGATTAGAAAGAAGTTTCTATTTCTATTTGAATGGCAGTGAGGGGGATGAATGGACCTATTTATCACCCAGGAAGACAAAGCAAGGACAAACTGAAGTACCGAAGTTTGACTGGCATCGGAATATCGCTGAAATCTTTATTTAAAAATATAGTCAAGGACAAGTGAAATGCGAAAACGAAAATATGAACCTGAGCAACACAAGAAAGAATAATAATGTTCGTGGATGTCAAATAACGGCGCGCTATTGGCATATTTGGAAAGCCACATTTTCCAACTTTGTTACTGCAATTAGGCCACTCGTCAGTTTGACTCGCCTGGAAGTAAATTCCGACATTTGTGCGTTGTTAATATTTTCGTGGTCGCGTTTCATTCGTCCGTGACAGTACGTTGCTGTTTCTGCAACTCGAAGAAAGTTTATATATTTCCGTGTGGTGGTTCTTAGATGTGGTGTTTTTCAAGCAAACGTTTTCTCTTACAAGTCACACAGCCCCGCTCCGTTAAGTCACAGCTACAGCACCTCTCGGTAGCTCTTTCCCGTAAGTGGCTTGCACCACACCCTTTCGCGGCAAGATGGAGCGCAGGATTTCGCGTAGTTGCCGACAGAGACGTCGGTCCTTACCTAGCTAACCGCTTTCGTATGCTAGAGACAGCGGCTGCTGTACGGCGACCTTCGTTTTTTATGTCGCAGTTTAGGTCGTCGTGGAGAGAGGGGCAGTGTCCGAGCGGCACGGCGGGCGAGGGTGGCCGACGCGGCTATCACGACGTTCAATGCGGGCACGTGCAATGGTCGCTCGTTATTGCAGTCACGTCGCGCGCGTAGCTTTATCTCGTTCGTCTATGTCAAAGAGAACACCATGGGAGGGAGGGAGCGGTTTGGTGTGACTAAAAACCTGAACTCGAATGTGGGTGACCGCAGCGGTTCAACGACTTTTATCATTTTCTTTGAGGAGCGCAAGAAAAGGCGTCTTGCAGACCTGCGTTCTCTGCGTGACGGACGGGACTACCTTTGGCTCTATTAGTAGAGACGCTGTCATACTCGGCTGACCCTATGCCGACCGTTCACCGACTTGTCTGTGACTGTAGATCTGTGAGAACCTGCCAACCGCCCGAACACCGGCGCTTTGTACGGCGCGGATATGTCGCGTGAACAAATACATACTTTTAGTTGGACTTTCTCTGCGTTACCGTAATGTGGGGCGAAAAACGGAGGGTACGTGTGCCGCGGCGCGCCCTTGCACTGTTTTAGAACAGCATTTCGTGTTTCGCACGCACATTCTCGCGGCGCCACCAGTTGAATTTATGAAAACAAGCCCAAAGGTGACTTAATGTAGATGAATTTCTCATACAAGCTGATATGTACCACCGAAAAAGACCAGCAGACGGGGCTGAAAAAGTTATTACAGATGAACAAAGCACTGTTGCTGTAGCTAGTCTGCGATTTTTGATGACAAATGCGCCATGCATAAGTTCGATTGTAAGAAATTGGAAATATATGAAGAGGCCCTCTTAACTTGATTCAGCATTTGGGGCGATACCCTACTCTTGTTATGATTGTTTCGCTCAACCACACAACACCAACGTTTTGAATATACAAACACAGCGGGCAACACTCATTTTATTTATATACGAAATGACCCAGGACCACGCGGCGTATACTGAGCATGGCCTGCGATGCGAATTGGACGCGCGAAATTAAACGGCGGATGGCCTAGTTCAGCGGTTTATATCACATGTCAACAGGGTGTGGTAACAACAAATTACGCGAAGAATTACCGTCACCACCTTCCTATGATTTCCTGGGTAAATGTTAAATTTTGCTAAACACTGTCGAACTTCGCTAATTCAAACTCCGAGGGGATAGAGCATGTGTTCGAATTAGCCGGAGTCCGTACTATCGGGGGTCCCTTTTGTTGGCGGTACAGCGCACGCTGCCAGTATTACAAACGCATGAGTGATAAAGGGACGGCATTGCATGTTCTTCGGAGCGCACTTTCAACAATTACGTGCTGCGAAAGTACGGCATACGTAATGGTCAGTTCGAGAGGCGAACATTAAGAGGCAGGCACACAGTTACTTACTAGGATCCGTAGAGCGAAGGTCATGTGGTTTATGCCAGCGGCTTCAGTGTACCCGGAGCAAATACGCGGTTACGTGCTTGGGAAGCTGCGGAGGTTAGTGACGCATTGAACGTTGGCCTTAGGCTTCGAATGTCAAGAAACGTAGTCTGTGCGAACGGCAATATCACTCGAATTATTCACGGCACCTGCTTCACGCTGCAATTCGCATGAGTTTTCCCCCGTTCAAGTACACGTCACTTTGCCCGGACCAATGAACCAGTTCGAATTATCTGTTGGTTTGAATTATGCGACTTCGAATTACCGAGGTTTCACTGTAATTACATTTCTTCACTACAGTCTATCTATTCATTCATTTTCGAATACTCTCAAGCTCAGTAAGGACGTTACAGATGGGAGGGGGAAAGGGATTTACAATTCAAAAATTGCACAGAATTGGATGCACACATAAAGTAATGACAAACAGACAATCCGTAAAATATAAGCGTTTTTGCACATGGAGAAGGCTTCGCAAACCGCAAACCCCAGACATATTTTCGAATACCCTCAAAGTCACTGAGGTTGTTATAGATGGCAGTGGGAAACGAATTCACAAGTCAAAGATTGCAGAGAACTGGAAGCAGACACAAAATATAGACCAAAGGACAATCCAGAAAATATACGCATATTAACATGTTAACAACGCTTCTCAAAGAAAGGACCTAAGAATAGATAAAGGAATGTGAAAGTAACGCAGCTTCGAATCACTTGTTATCCTGAATGAATGCCAAAGGTTCGGGAAGGCAATTCATTCAGTCACCGAGCGGGGTAAAAATTAAACATAAAATGTGTTTGTTTTGCTGGGGAGCGCTGTAACTTTGTTGTGAATATGTGTGAGGTGGTGCCGACACAAAAAATCCTGAAACAAGAAAATATTTCGCAAGGCGTACTCAGCAGGCAGGTAGTCGTGCTTCGTATTTGAGGAACTATCCACGAGGCTACCACATGGTTCAAATCATCGTTATTACCCGCGCAAGTCCATCGGGCAAGCCAAATTAGGAATTTGGTTCAGAATCCTTTAGGTGGCATCCGAATGCTTTTACAGGGAGTAATGGGGTCCCTAAAAGAAATACGACTGATGGGATACAATTTCGTGCCTTCACGCCTAAGGCACGAGTTATTATATACACGGATAGGCCATAACCCAAATGTAATGATAGTACACTCGTCGCACAGACCTCATAGCAAAATAGCTCAATTTCTTGTACGTTCAAGCCCTACAGAGAGGCAGGTGTGAGCGTCTGTGGGTGATGGGGGGGGGGGGGGGGGGGGGGGCGGGGGGGCTGATCTCATCCGCAACTACTCTGTGTTTATATTATTAATTGTTTATTTCAAACAAAATTAATATATAACCGAAATGTTATGTCTGCATCCTGGGTGCGGGTTTAAAGTAGTTGAGACCATATACGTAGTTTTCGCTATTCAAAGGGACACTGAAGTGAATTTGTCAAGCTCCCGGTTTTGCTTGCACTGCGGAGACTGGCTCAAATTACCATACTTTTCATCGTTTATCCGGTTGATAAGTCGGTAATTATGTTATAAAGCGCGAAAAAAGAAAAACTACCATGCGCGGTCTGTGGCAGCCGCACCAACTAAAGGTTGTGACGACAGGAGGAGATGCGCCTTGATTGGACGATGTCCAAGGTTAGCATTCAAACAAGTTTCGGTTGCGGTTCTGTAAAACAACATGCTTGACATCCAACGGCATAATTGGATGGCCATTCCCGATGTCTCAGTAATCGTCGTACCGTGCTTCTGCAATGTTTTCGGCTGTAAAATGCCTAAGATAAGCCTCCCAGGACGGCTTGGAATCGCAGCAATACCTAGCGGAGGCCTACACAGTGGATGAACGCCCTGCGCGTCACCGCAGACGCTCAAATGCCATGCGTTTTTCCCGCATATTCGGAGCTTGCCTCACACAGGTTTGTATCGTAAAAAGCGTGTTCGCACCAGGGTATCCTGATTCTGGCCTGTGCCCACTCCCCGCAAGAAGTCGGTGCTTCTGGCAACAGCACGCCAACGAGAACTTGTTAGCGCGTCAGTGTCGGTCTTCACGCGTTCTGCGAACTCGCTCGTGGAGCAGTGAACGTTGCGGCCCAAAAATGGCGAAATCAATTTAGAAAAAAAAATAGGCCAGAAACGACACAATCAACTTACAAATAAAAGCATGTACACTCGGGGATTCGAGCTTGCGACTTGCAAAACAATAATCCTAGCGCTTCAGACCACTCGACCACGCGCCAGCGCTGCCGAGGTTAGATACATAAGGTATATAATGTATAACCAGTTTACACTTTTATTTACTTTTTAGCATTTCAAGTACCTTAGATGACTATTTGCTGTGTAGCGCTGGTGCAGTAAGCGTCCCCCCAAACTTCCACAATATCTCACGTCTAGCAATTGCATTTCTTAGACGGAAAAGCGTTCGCAGATGGTTGATTGATTGATTGTGGGGTTTAACGCGCCGACGAAACGCAGGCGATGAGGCGCGCCGTAGTGGAGGGCTCCGGATTAATTTTAACCACCTGGGGATCTTTAACGTCCTCCGAAATCTCGAACACACGGGCGTTTTTGCTTTTCGCCTCCATCAGACAAGCGGCCGCCGCGGCCGGGAATCGAACCCGTGACCTCGTGCTCAGCAGCACAACGCCTTCGCCACTGAGCCACTGTGGCTGGTGTTTGTAGATGGCTGGTCGTGCTGCTGACCACTGTGCTTGTTCACTCACCGCAAAAAAGTGCTTCCTGCTTCCTAGTTTTGCACTGTACGGTAAACGTTTCAGTTGATTTTATTTCCTCAGTACCTAAATTGACTCCGCTGACTCATCTCCCGCTTTCAAGCGGCCTTAGATTTTCCTACTAGCGTACCAGTTCGCGAAGCGTTGCATGTGCACATGTGCAGCGCTTTTGTGGAGTGACCCGAACTCGGAGCTTGATACATTGCACAAACTAACAAAGTAATGAAAGGCCCATTCTTCCATTCACAAACGTGTCGTGGCTTCGTTTCAACTGAGCGAACGAATTGCGACTACCCGTCGGCGGCCGGCGGACTAACCGCTGGGCCGACTGATTCTGTCGGAAGGTCGGTGAGCCGTGCAGTAGCGCAGCCAATTGCCAGCTCATGTCCTCCTGACGTCATACGAAAACGCCAGAGAAAATAGGCGAGGGTGTAGAGAGGAGGAAAGCATTTTCGAACAGATTTTTCTACCAAATAAATTCGCGTAAACGCGCTTTGAGTGGTCGAAACATGGCCTATGGTCTCCGGACTACAATTTCCGTTAGTAATCCCGCAATGTTTACTAATCACTTCAGTGTCCCTTTAAGGGCTGCGGTGGGTGCATCCAAATGCTCGAACTCCGTATCTATTGCCAGGGAGCGTGAAAGACCAACGTGGCTGCTTAGACGTACCCCACGTGACCGTCCGACATCACAGCCGGTGCGCTTCGAATTGTTGTATTTGTTGTCATGGCTACGGTCAGCCTTGGCTGATACGCCAGGAAAATTGGTTTCATCGCTACACCGAAGCGTCCAGCAGCCACTGTACAGGCTTCGGAGTCTTCGTTGCCGTGTTTTCTGTGTTTGGACCTACGCTATGCAAGTAGCTTTTGTTTTGGAGTCCCGAGGCAATTAGCTGCCTGCCATCTTCATGTGCGCGAATGCCGATGCGAACAGGTAGCTATCAAACACCTTGTATTTCATGGTATGTTGGGCGAGCGAGAGAGAACACTATACACACTTAACTTGTTTAGACCCTCTTAGCCAAAAACAGCGTAGCATAAGTGTAAAATGGGTATTGGGAGGCTTTTACACCCTCTTTCTTCAATCTCAACACCATTTTCCTGGCTCTAAACCCTTTTGTGTAACAAAAAAGGGTGTTGATCAACTTCAACACCCTTGCTTTTTCTTTAGCTGTTGAAACGCTGTGGAAAAGGTGTTTAGCTGTTCATCGAATAACGCCACGCTTGGATACATAATAGCACTGTAAAGAGGAAGACATCCCTTCATATACTCCTCCACTCGCAAGACATTTTTCAAACGCAAAAAAAAAAATAATTGCGCGTGTGCAGTCATCGCTCGTTTCCATTTGCGCTGCACCTCATGCCCGAAGTTTATGTTTGGCCCGTGAAACACAAATTTTAATTTTCGAAATTAAAAATCCTATAGTCGTTTGACGAAAAGGGTGTTTACCGACTGCAACACGCTTGGCTTTCTGTAGGTTGTTGAAACGGTGGGAAATAGGTGTTCAGTTGCCAAAAAAAAAGGAACAGTGGAGCTAGGGTCGAGTTGGTTTCTTTCGGTGTTGCTAAGTTTTGTTATGTTTGCTAAACTTTGCAATCTTCTTGCTAAGCTAGGATGACCGCTGAGGTGTGAGGCCAAGTTTAACCGGATTTTACAAGGCTGTTCCCGTGTGTCCCCTTCCGCCCGCATTGCCAGGGGATCCAAGAGGGAAACCAGCTAGGTCGACAACCAGCCAAGCTGTTTCTCCACCCTTGCGCCACTATTGCAAGCTGCTTGAATTTTTTGCCATTTAGAATCAAAAAAGACTAGTACCTTTGAAATGCTATAGTAGGAGGTGCGCATGCGCATACGCCCCTTGTTCTCACGCTCTAACAAGCTCGAAAGCCGACTTCAATGTTATAACACCGTATCTGCGGTGGTTCACCATGTACAGGTGCCGCTGTTCTTTTTTTTTTGTATTGTTTTTTGCTAACGTCACAGATACTAGCTCTAGCTTAAACTGCTTATCTGGTAATAAATGATGCCAATTCATATTGCTTTAAACACCGTGAGGTACAAGACAGCCTCCGTTTCCAGAAAATTTTCAGTCCGCACGTGTAAACCGGTACAAAATGCCTCTAAATTTGGAGGTCTCTTCACTTTTTTTCTTAGCTGGCGGTCTTTTCTTACAGCCTTTGTCTTACACACTTTTTCTTTACGCCCTTTATCTTACTTTCGAACACCTTAATTTGTAGGTTTACACCCTTCAGGGAAAAAGAGAGTTGAAATAATGAACACCCTTTTTGAAGGGTGTTGAGGTGGCCTGGAAGACTTGTTTGGTATTTAATAAAATTCTACAAGTTATGGTACACAGAAACTACCTCGTGATTTAAAAGTTTTTCTAAACCGCGTGTTGATTTGTGTATTCTCATATAAAACTCATACTTCAAAAATTAGCGCTAAAATATCTGTTTTTTGCGACAACCCCACGGCTAGATCAGGGGCTTTCCTCGCCTGGATATAAACACAAAAATTGCACATGTAATACTAAGTAAGTACGCACTCCCTGTAACGTTTCCATCCCGTTGGGGTTCTTGCTCGATTAAGCTTTGTTCCAACTGTAACTTGTGCGTATTGACTGTTTGTATTGAATTCTGCGCGCCCCGCCGATTCACATTTCCACTGCCTATGCCATCACCTTCAAAGTAGGCTCAGAAAATCCTCAACACCCTTCTTTTAGGGTGTTGTGCATTCTCAACACCCTTTTTAGGGGGTTGAACTCCACACTCTTTTTTCATCTATACACCCTTTTTTGCCAAAACCCTTTTAAGGTTGTTAGGCATTGGACACAATTTTCACACCCTTTCGGTGTATAAAAGTTTACTGTGTACTTCTCAATAATGTTTAGTCCCGTATTGTTTTAGCTGTTTTGCGTTAGGCGTGTCGAGCATGATGTAATTGCAGTGAAGGATTATGTGGTGTACGCACGAACGTACGAGCAAATGTTTTGCTGTGAATGTCCCATTTATGTATCCGAATGATATCAATGAGGCTTTGGTAATGGGCACACAGGCAGAATGCAGAGAAGCGTCTTGACGTTTTCTGTCAGGGTGCTGCGCCGTACTCACAGTGGGTCATGTGGTTTCGGAACTTCTCTGCTGCAGTACGGAAAGTTCGGCTAGTTGGTGTCCAGTTTGCTTAAAGAAATGTTCAAACAGAGACGCGGTGACTGCTTCTTTCTTCATTCCTGTTATTTAGGCATTTTCCACCATGTCTTCTTTTGTTTTTCTTTAAAGGGGCGGTATTTTGCACTTTTTCTTTCAATTTACATGCCATCCTTGCCCTGTTTTTCCCCAGACACAGAGTTTGGGCAAAGGAAGGATTGTCTTCGCTTGAACAAGCCATGCAAGTGGGAATTGGAAGCTTTTATTTGGGAGATGTTGTTGTTGCAGAACGTGTCACTAGTGGAAAAAAATTGCCAGTAAAATACATACCAATGCCTTCTCAAGACTAGGGTGAGAAATATTCAAACTTCAAATTCAAACATTTTGAATTGTTCTTATGCGCTATGTTAGGCTAGTTATTAATAATTGAACACACTAAATACGGTGCGAAGACGGGACGACAAAAAAGACAGGATTGTGACGGGCATTGCTCGCGTTTGTCTTTTTCTCCGTCCCGTCTTTGAGCTGTGTTCACTGTGTTCATGTTCACGGTACTGAAGGGGCACAGGCATGAGTAAGGTATGTTACCCCTTGTTAAGTGCAATTATGCAACACGAGCCTTCATAAGTGCTTACAAAGAGTGGACAGGATGGGACATATAGATTTCAAGACCGAGTATGCAACTGTCAAAGTCTGGTAGTGCTGAATACTCAGTACAGCGTATTAGGTGATGCATCATTTGTCTGAATTTGGCATAATTCGAGTGGCATATATCTGTGCCATGCAGGCGATGAGCCACGGGGTTCGAGGCTTTTGCCACCAGCCGCCAAGGCATCTTAACACCTGGGCGTGGTCTCCCGGATCGCTCAAGTGACTTCAGGGCCCTGCCGTGTAATTCCAATCTGGCTTGAGCCTGCGTTCCCGTTGCGACAAAACCTGTGTTCGGCGTGCCTCAGTTGATTTTTGCTCCTAAGGCTCGAACTGCCTTACTGCTAACACTTGTCCGTGACATTCTGGCTCGTCCTGTCTGGCCCTTGAGATTTTCCCTTGCGTCTTCTGTCAACTTGTGCCTGATCCCGCCGTGCGAGGCGCTGCCAAGCCTGAAAACCTTCCCCTTCGGTGAATGCCGTAACCGATCGCACCACACGTGACCTCTGCTACACCGTGAGTGGTTCGTGTGTCCAGTACATCCAGCTGCATATACCAGAGTAGTGGGCCATATTTGGCCAATTGTCTCCAATTCAGCAATATTTTGTTTATCGTGTCATTGCCTAACGTCCTTTTCTAAGTTGTCAATTGCACTTCATAGAAAAAACAAATGCACTTCATACTGTGTACATGTCCAACATACCACTGTCCACTTTCTCTTTGGTCGTAGCATCACAATGACTTTAACACCTGCATAGACTAAACACTTAGTGTTCCTTTGAAAATTCACTGTATGTGCATCCCGTACACAGAAGCCTAACACTCAGTATTCCTGAGAGCTCCATCACGCCTCTTGACGTGTGCCACAGAATATCAGTCAAACACGCTGATCATGAGCAGCGTGCCGTTGGTTCTGACAGCAACACAACAGGATTCTACGGCTACGTGGGGACGATCTTCCTTAGTGTACCTCAGCCGATCACGTGTACAAGCAAGCCGTGGATATCTAGAGGCAGTGCTTAGACGACGTGGTCAATAGGATAGCAGCCAGCTATGTTCTCACGTCAGGAAATAAGACAATTTAAAGCCAGTAAAATATTGTGTCACTACTTTCGGAAGCCTCGTCTCTAGTCTGTAATTTTGATAAAACATTTGTCTGTTGAGGTTTAGGTGATACCAGTCCAACACCTGAGTAGCTATGATTGCGCCCTGTCAAGTACTGCGCACACACACACAGAACAAAAATAGCTGGACTACTAAACTGTGGCAACGCTAACATCCTTGTGTATTGAAAAACAAATTTGTACTTAAGATCAACTATGCTGGGAAAGAATGGCGACTAAAGTATCAGGAAGTAAAGCAGTAAACATACCGGCAATACAGCCGATGCAGATGCCATTACTAAATGTTGACAATGTTTTTGCCTTAAAAACAAGTCCATGATTTAACAAATACATACAAGCAGCTATCTCCTGATAAGAGAGCTCTGAATTTAGCGGCAGCGTGTAAGTAAGTGTAAATAAAATTAACATTTTCTGCAAAAAGAAGAAATTATTTAACCATGTTAACTTTGGTGTGCCACATCTCCTTTGCAAGTAATGGGGAGGCCAAGGGCTTCTTGTGTATAAAATCGGTCTTGTTTGCATATTATAGAGGGAAAACTAACCAACACTTCAATACTCAAGCAAGTGTCCCAGCCCGCCTGCGTGAATGGCCGTACCATAAAAACCAAATGCTGCTTTGAGAAAGGTAAATGATACCTGCGTTTTTAATTAATCTAAACATGTTAAAATAAAGTAACCCTGAACGTCATCAAGGTTTGTCTCTAGGTAAAGTTACCAGATGTCCCAGTGTGACTTGACAGTCATGCTTTTACAGTGGGTGTCCCGTGTGTTTGCTGGGCTATGTTCTTTTGCCACAGTTTCATTACACCTAACTGGTTAATGCAAAAGGCGTTCGATATACGCTGTGGCGTATTTTACTTGTCGGTTGCTTATCCCAGCGTTATTTTTTCACTCCCTTTACCAGCCCTCACGAGCTAAGAGTATGTATGAATAAATGAATAAATAAGATAACTGCACGCTGCGGCAAAACACTAGTGGCAAAAACAAAACAATCGCGTAAGGATTTGTACCCAAACCACCGTGCAAGAAAGCCCTAACATATGCTAGTTCACTACTTGTTGTTCCTATAATTTTTAGTTGAATGAGACAAAATGATAAACTAAGCGAGCTTGAAATTCGGGCTCCTTGATAACTTGGGATGTGGCTCACCAAAATGCTAGTACACGAGTGCAGGAACAAGCACAGTAAAAAGACTCTGCCAGTGGAAGAGAACAGAGGAAAAGCAATGGCAATTATGGCAAAGCTTTACCTGGGCTGTGGGGCATGCAGAGGTGTAGGGATTGGGAATATCTTACAAATCATGCTCAAGGTCATTGTGTGCAAGATTCGAATGTCAGTGAAAACACAAAGCTTTGTCCTGAGGATGTGTTGCTTAATTGTAGGAAATGTTTGAGCATTTGTTTGTTTAAAGCTACAGACAACGAATTTTTGTCGTGTATATGTTCTTTATCCCAAGTGCTAGGAGATCCCTTAAAACACCTCAACGGGAAACAGTTTTGCTGACAGCGCCCTAAAGCTCTTTAAATAAAATTTTTAAATCTGTGAGCCGTACGTGTCCTTCCAAAAATAATGCTGGCAACAGTGACATAGTTTAGCGCGGCAATTTATTTTGTGTATATGCAAGATACAAAGCGGTACTTAAAAACTTCTTCCCAACTAAAAAATGTGTGAATTGCAGGCTATTTTTGCTTTCGTAATAGCTAGACGCAGTAAGCTGTATTCACTGGTATTATAATACAACATACCCATTTTCTATGAAGGCGCCATGTTTAGAATGGGAAGAGGTAGAATGCTGGCTTCATGTTGTGGAGGTCAGAGGTTAAGTTCTCCCCGAGCGTGTCCTTCCTTTCTGTTTTTAACGCTACCGTTGGTGTTTTTAGAAACTGAAAACAAATATCTCGGCAGCAGAAACTGCCCTGACTCGGGCAGAATTATCAAACAACGTACACGCTTGTCCTCGTCGTCGTAGCGCTTTTCCAACCATCATTAAAATACAAACAGGAAGCTCCATCACTTTGTCTGTTTACTGAACGCTGCCGTTGATTCTGGGCATGGAGGATCAGTCAGCCACACTGAGAGCAACCTGGCGGCTTCGGATCTAAAATTTTCAAAAGATGTTTAAAAATACATATGCAATTTAAACTTACACAAATACATGCGTTAAGGCGCTTTGAATAAGTGCATAAACGTTTCAGCAGTTACAAAAGCCACAAGGATTGCAGGCCATGTAGCCAGAACACGTGGTGTTGTGTAACGCTGGTATGGCTCGTTTTGTGACCGAAAGCATTTTCTCTCCGCTTGGAGCCTTTCCTTTATTAAACTTGTTACTCCAGTATCTCCTCCAGTAGATCCAGCGTTTGTAGTGTGCTGCGACGCAGCAGCCCCCGCAGTTTTCTTCCCCAATTATGATTGTAACCTTTACAAGATGTCACCTTCCCCATCACACCTTCATGCAGCTTGGGCTCCTGCCAAGTCGACCGCTCCTTATCAAAGTTGATTATCTTTCGCATGACAAATTCCGCATTCATATCTTCTCCATGCAGAAATACCGAGAGGGTCTTTAAAGCTCCCACAGCTCAGTTGTCCCGATATTGCTGAGCTTTTTTCTAAATTATTACCGGCTTGCTGAAGTTTTTGCAAGCGTTCGGTTAGCCTCTGTACTTTCACTTTATTACGGTTTTCGTTTCCTTTTGTCATTCCGATATATCCAATCAGGCCAAATTCCATCCTATATTTTTCCGTTTTCGATCCATTTTCCAAGTGTTTCTAATCATCTGCATACTCGCCCAAAGCTGCTTTTGCGCTAGTATCCACTGGCTGTGCATCCAACATTGCAATTAATTTCGCTTTTTTCTCTTTTGCCACTAACGCTGGTTCTCCTAAGTGCTCGCTTTCATGAACGGATCACGTTGGGAGCAAAGCAGAGTTTTGTGCTCTTTGGAACAATATGGCAGCATGGAAACTGAGTCGGCACGGCTGCTGGAAACTTGCGTTTCCCTTTTACCTTATAATCGTCTGTGGTGAAGTAAAGTGAACACACGACGGTCCTGAAGCTGGGCTACTGCTATCTGCCCTTGTCACTCTAGTGCCGGAAAAATGTTCCAGAGTAAGGCATTTTCAAGGTCTTCTTTGGACGGCAGCTCATATTAGCACAGTTCCGAGTTTCATGGGGCATTCCACTTGAACAGCGGCACGCGACAGTTTTAAGGTATTGCGTGCAATGTAATTTGTTCACCGACTGGTAAACCTAACAGCAGTCCCGGAAAAAAAATCTACTTGCATGCTGAGCAGAGGACGGCAAGCTGAAAGTGTCACAGAGCAGAAATAATACCATCTTCGCAAGAGGTAGTGTAAACATGTGTAAGGCTCATTCTGTGCCGATAAGCACCATCCCCACCTCCCAAGTTCTCTGTTCATACGCCTTCTTTTGTTCGCAGCAAGAAACCACTGACCACAGCAAAAGGGGATATTGAGTGGCCATGCTCTTGCGTACGAGGAGACAATTGGGCCCGTCGACTAGCATGTTCAGTACACTTGTGCGTGCAGTCAAACATACTCTAGCAAGTTTACAATCTTTTAACTGAAAACGGACGCACAATCAGCAGCTAGGTCGTACAGTAATGGTAGCTGCGTACAAGCAGCACAGACGGAGTTTTCTCCGCAGCGCCTCCAATCCTCTTAACATTCGTCGACTTCCCTGCAAGGCTGCTACCCGCTGGCTGTAAGTTACATTCCGATGGCTACAAAGTAGAACCCTGTTCACCCCCTATTTTTTAGTGTTTTTGCAGAAGAGAAAGCCACCATTTCCTGGCACCCAAAGGCACCCGAGACGGCATTGTGCACTGATCATGTATTTGCCTTCTGCACACAGCTGCCAGAGGTTGGGCCGTGGCTTCGCATTTGGGTGGGATAAGGCCAACTTCCCTTTTGAACAGGCGGCCCCATATCTGCCTTCTACTACAGTGATTGCCAGTAAACTCCTGCCTGTAATTCGAGGCCTGGACGGCACAGACATGGAACCAACAGCAGCGCTTGTCATGGTCGAGGTTGATGAAGCATGAGAACTTCTTATTATTCAATTTATTTTTATAGCATACTACTGGAAGAAAAATGTGATATAAATGTTTTAACAAGAGCTCTGCATGCCTGTCCTCTCTGTCCGAATTTATTAGCATGGGGATTCAGTTAAATTATCTACCCACCACTGTGGCTCAGTGGCTAACGCGTTGCGCTGCCGGAGCACAAGGTCGGGGGTTCCATTTCCGGCCGCGGCGGCCGCATTTCTGATGGAGGCGAAAAGCAAAAACGCCCGTGTGTACGAAATTTTAGCGAACGTGGTCGAAATTAATCCGGAGCCGTCCACTACGGCGCGCCTCATCGCCTGCGTTGCGTCGGCGCGTTAAAGCCTACAATCAATCAATCAGTTACATATGCGCGGCCCTTCACTGCACACCTATACTATGCAACTTAGGGGTATAAAGCCAAAATTTAAATGTCGGACTTTTTCAAATTTACGCACGTCAGTATTGTGCCATCATTGAAAGCAAGAAGAAAAGAATTCTCAGCCCAATGGCTTTGGAACCAGCTATGTTCCTGTGAATGCTTTCGCTGAGTGAATGGCCATGCTTGGTTGCTACTTGTTTCTTTTGGCTGACCGGAAGGAACCTTGATCAACTCAAGGAGAGGTCTGTGCCTCACCAAGCTTGCGGCCTGAACATTGTGATTTTCGTTTATGGTTGTTTATTTAGGTCATGTTTCTTTAGGCTTATGGTGGTTTATTTAGGGTGAGAAAACATTGATAGTTATTCTTTCAGTCTAGCAAGCTTATTAACAGCATACACGATTAATATCATTGTCGGGCCGTAGCAGATTTAGGAGGAATAGACCAATAAGATCTTTAATATGGATTCAGATTTTCACTCGCGCTTTTACTGAACTTCACTGTACTTGTGGTAACGGGAAACGATGAGCCGAAAATGACTTTGAGGATGACAAAGGCATTTAGGAAATCGGTGCAATGTAATACACCCACCGGAGGTGCTCCGGACCTTTCACTACAGCTCATTTGCAGCATAGACACCAAAATCTGTTTAAAAGTTCTGAAGAGATATTTAGGAATTTGTAAAAAGGCATGTTCTCGCCAGAGTATCAAGCGTCTGATGACTTGGCTAGCAAGTATGCAGGCGTGTTCATGGAGTATCTCTTGTCGGTTGGTGTAAGTTACTTAACGGGCTGTTTGGTTTGTCCGGGGTAATGGCAAAATTGCAAAGTTCTGAACCAAATGGACATGTTGGTACCTGGTGCCTTTCGTTCGGACTTTCCAGGCCATCCCGAGAACTGTTTGTGCGGGCCTAACCGTTGGACTCACCACTCCACGATAGCCGCTTCCGACAAGGCGCAGGGGATTACGCATGCGTGAACTGGACGCCTGGGCCTCACTCCGAAGACTGACAAGCCCAGCAAAATGGGCGAATTGTTCCAGCGACAGGGCCTAGCGCGTCGCGAATATAAACAGTGAGCAGCTCGATCACGACGTTTCAGGAGAAATGAGGGGCGTCGCCGAAAAGCGCGCTGTTTCACGCGTTGATCAGATACGCCTGACTTCATTGTATGGAGTAAGGCGATACTGACCGAGGGGGCCTGCCGAGCACTCCCAGCGTAACAATAAGACGCCGCCATTTGCTTGTACAGCTGCCATAACAGCGGAGGCGGCAAATTTACAAGGCCATTAATCGGCTCTATCAAACGCTTAATCGATATATAATAACATAAACGCTTTATCTAAATACACATTGTTGATTTAGACACTGTCATAATAAACACACTGGACATGACATCCAGAAGCTGACGTGGGATGCGTCTAGGCGGCTAGGTTTGTCATTCACGCGGTCGGGGAAGTGAAGTGTGCAGTGTAGGCAACGAAAATTTTATTGGTCTGGACGGTGCTCTGGTCGTAAAGTGTAACGGGTCAGACCTCGCTACTATGGAAGTGGTAGCACCCGTTTAGCAGTGATTACAGCTGTGGAAGCGTGTAGAATATAAAGGCGGCAGGCAGTGGCCCTATTGGGTAAGTTGCTATGAAACTACTGCCCCAGCCTGTGTGGTTCAAGCCTCAGTAAGACCATTCATGGAAGGCGCTGCATGCAAAGCTCTGGCCATGATTCTTTACATGTAGCAATGATTAGTGAAGACAAAAGAGGACCACTAAGTGGCGTAAAAGCGGCATACGCTGAGGCGGCCCGGTGGGTCACCACTTCGGTGACGCCTTTAAGGGTTCCTAGGGCGTAGACAGCAGACGCAGCCAAGGTGTTCTTGTGCAGTGCCGGGTGGCAACTGGAGTCCTTCGGTGGGTGGACCGGCCTCGGGTGGCGGCAGCAGTGTTGTCGGCTGGTGCTACCTTTTAAGAGGCCACCAATGCGTCACCTGCTACGGCCAACGCGACGTGAGCAGCCGTGGCTATTCGCCAGGAGATCGAACACAGTCGGGACGAACCGCTCATAGTGGGGATGGCGCTCTCGCGACGACTACTTGTTCGGCGCAAGACGCGTGCTGAACCCGATAAAACAACCAATATGTGTACTTGTGTTGCAGTAACTAATAACATATTTACCTCTACTTTCGTATTTCCTCTAGAAACGCAATATTGAGGGGCAGTTGCGGGTCAATGCGCTGGTTTAATTCCACAAAACATCTTCGCCGTGGTGAAATGTATTATACGAGTGAAAGCTGTTATAAAACTTGCTTCGACAAATCCCACTTTTATTATTGATGAGTGCAGTCGTCGGCCGTTTCAGGAATGTCAAAGGGTGCTTTTTGAAAGTGGCGAGGTGGTTATTTAAATGATAAAATTTAATGCACGGAACTGGTAAGAAGCGACAAGGCCTGTTCATACCCGCCCTTGTAAAATGGCGCTGCGTCCTTAAAGAAAGAGCAAACAAACGAAAACAATTACAGTGCGCAAGAGCCGTGCGATATCGCCCGTACGTTACCTGTGACGTAATTTACACACTCAAGCGCCTGTCCGATCAGATTCTTTCCGTACGTGCTCGGAAATAAGTACCATTTTTGGACAGACGTTGCTTATACTGTTTTGCTAATTTTACGTATTATTTAAAACATCTTTCTTTGCACGCGCAAACGTATTTCGGCTGGATTTCTTGGTAAAATTAAGCAGTTGTGAGTTCGCCCCTGTCTTGGGGCATTTCGTGGGCCATTTTTAATATCCCATTTTGAAATTCCAACGTGAATCACCTTGTCCACTGCAATAAGGTTGTTAGTCAGCGCCGTGGTCCTGTGTCCTTTCTTGTCCTGTCTTTTTAGCGCTGTTTTTTTACTCGGCACCTTGTCCAGAAACGTGTTGCATTCAGGATAAGTTAAATGCCTAATATGGGCACGTCTGAACCTCTTATGGTGGACCTAAGTTTAAAGAAGGGGAAAATATCCCGTAATTTAATGCACGTTGTTGCGCACATATGGGGAGGGTGTGTACCGTGACTAGCTGGATTTATTCATTTTTCCCACAATGATCGCTTTTAATACAATTTTGAAAAAGGCGAGCCACAATTCCTGGACAATCCCGGGCCTCAAGCGGGGTTAATCAGTTTTGAAACACTGGCGTCTACTTGTTGAAGTACTGCTTTTTCACCGCTATAGAACACGACGCCTAGCGCATGTTCAATTACAAGTAATACTGATAACTAACGTTTGGCTGTTCGCGTTACATGCATTCTCTTCTCGCCGCGTTTGGTACGTTGGCTGAACCACCCCCCCCCCGGTCCCACCCCCCCACCTCAAAAAAAAACCCAAATGCACGAACTTTTATGCATGCCTTTTTTAACCAATCCTCAAGAAATAAAAAACCAAGACAAAAACGACGTTCAGTTTACAACACAAAGTAGTCACCCGGAACCCGTTGCGCTGTTTCGTAACGAGAAATAAATAGAAATGTTTTACTACATTCACAACAGGGCAAATTCATCCGCCATCTTGATGGTTTGTGAAATTACGCACGAATGCAAACACATCTCGCTGTTCTAGGCACCTATTTGATTTTAAAAGGAACGCAAATGGTCAACAGTGCAGCAGTAACAGAAAATCTGTGCTAACTGGGAGATCCCAGAAGCTTGGTCCGCCCTGTAAGCGTACTTAAACCTTATCGTTGCAAGTCTAGCTAAATAGGAGATGTTGATTGTACTGCGCGCGGTAGCAATTTATTTCGCAATGTCACTTGCGACGAAAGCATTAAATAAGTGATCCGACACCGTTATTCATCAAACCTGCCTTCAGACTCGCCAAAAGTTCAAACTAAAGCTGCGTGCCAAAGACCTGTTAGAGCGGTTGCATTGATATCTCTGCACTGGTTAAAATTCATCAACGTTATGTTGCCTTTAGAACGCACTTAAAATATTGTAAACTCTTTGAAAAAATGTCGGGGCAGTTAAGTGGCGTTACCATTTCAGGGCACTCCACAAATGCAAGAATGAGCCATGCTACCAACGAAATCGAATAAAACTGCTGTTGTAAACTAAATTCCAGAGATCGAGGATTCCCGATCTGTTTCTATTATTGATTTTTTGAAGGCTCAAAGCCATAGTCTGCCAATATCAAGCTTGCTAAAAGCCACGGCGTACAAGTTCATTTCTATTATCTCGCCCATTCTAAGATTCTCCATTGGTCGCCTCTTTTTTGGCGCACTATAAAACTCTTATTGAAGCTGCTATGGTTTACATTGAACGTTGAAGAACCGAACTACAGCATACCACTCTTGTCTGCGCCTT
Organism: Haemaphysalis longicornis; assembly: GCF_048455015.1. Lineage (NCBI taxonomy): Eukaryota > Metazoa > Arthropoda > Arachnida > Ixodida > Ixodidae > Haemaphysalis > Haemaphysalis longicornis. The sequence continues at coordinate 26,386,045 of NW_027526204.1, read as the reverse complement.
TCGTGCCCACATACGACGCGAGAAAGGCACGAAGCACGCCCACAGCGTGCACTCTCCCGGGCCGCTCAGCAGAGCATCCACAGTAGAAGCACAACGCTGCCGCCACCTACATGTCGATCTCGCGGTGAATAGTGGGTGCCAAGAAACCTCCCTTCGTCTTGGTACGATTTGTTGCATTCGGTTCCATTGAGATAACTACAATCAGAAAGAATGGCCATGGAAATAAATATAAATATGAATAAATGAAAAGTAATGAAGAATAGGCATGACTAAGACACCCTCTTCAGATTAGTAAATAACACTCTAGAAGTGAAGTAATATAACTGCCTCGTAGATATTGTTAGTGCTGGCCTGCAACCACGGCAGACAAATCTGGCGCAGAATTGATATGGGTTGGGGAACACTCGGCAAGCACTCCCATATAATGAAAACTGAGCTACCTCTGTCACTCAAAATCTTCAACCATAGCACACTTCCGGTGAGTGACATACGGAGCTGATACTTGGCACCTTACTAAACCACTAGAAGCAAACTTCGGTCGGTTGAACGGGCCATGGAACGAATGTTAATAGTAGTAACACTCAGGAACAGAAAGTTAGCTACGTGGATTACAGAGCAAACTAGAGCAGAAAATATCATAGTCCGAAGAAAGAGAAAGAAATGGACATGGCTGGCCATGTAGTCAGACGAACCGAGAACAGGTGAACAGTTAGGGTAACAGAGTGGATACCAAGAGCTGGTAACCATAATACATTACCCAAAATTCCGCATGTTGTTAAAGGGACACTGAAGTGATATGGAAACACTGCGGGATTACTTGCGCAAATTGTAGTCCGGAGTCCCCAGGCCATGTTTCGACCACCCTGGGCGCATTTACGCGATTTTATTTAGTAGAAAAATTAATTCTAAAATGCTGTCCACCTCTCTTTACGCTAGCCCATTTTCTGTGGCGTTTTCGTGTGACGTCAGCAGGAGAGGAGCTGACAATTGGCTGCCGTACTGCACGGCTCGCCGACCTTCCGCGACCGAGTCAGTCGGCCCACCGTTTAGTCCGCCGGCCGCCGACGGGTCGTCGCATTCGTTCGCTCAGTTGAAACGAAGCCAGGACACGTTTGTGAATGGAATAATCGGCGTTTCTTTACTTGGTTAGTATGTACACTGTATCTAGCTCCAAGTCAAGGTCGCTTCACACAAGCGCTGCACAAGCGCACATGCGACATTTCGCTGACTGGTACGCCAGTAGGAAAATATAAGGCCTCTTGAAGGCGGGAGAAGAGTCAGCGAAGTCAATATGGGTACTAAGGAAATAAATTAACTGATATTTTTACCGTACAGCGTAAAACTAGGGTGCGGGAAGCACTTTTTTGCGCTGTGCGAACAAGCACAGCGGTCAGCAGCACGACTACGCATCTGCGAACGCTTTTCCGTCTACGAAATGCAATTGCTAGACGTGAGCTATTGTGGAAACTCGGGCGACGCTTACTGCACGAGCGCGATACAACAAATAGTCACCTAAGCAGCTTGAAATGCCAAAACTAAATAAAAGTGTAAACTGGTTGTACAATATATACCCTATATTACCAAGGGCTACGGAGCCCGCCCCGTGACCGAGTTGTCTGGGGCGCTAGCTGTACAATCGAAAGTATTTTGCAAGTCACGAGTTCGGGTACGTGCTTTTTTTTTGTAAGTTAACTTTTTGGTTTTCCGCCGATGTTTTCTATATTGAGTTCACCTTGTTTTGGGCCACAACGTTCATTGCTCCACGAACTAGTTCCCAAAACGCGCGCAGGCTGGCACTGGCGCGCTAGCGAGTTCTCGTTGGCGTGCTGTTGGCATATGCACCGACTGCTTGCAGGCAGTGGGCACAGGCCAGAATGAACAGACCCTTGGCCTGGTGCGAACACGCTTTTTACGATACAGGCATGAGGGAGGCAAGCTCTAAATATAGGGGAAAACCGCATGACATTTGGGCGTCTACGGGTACGCGGAGGCCGTTCATGCACTGCGTAGGTCTTGGCTAGTGAATGCTACGATTCCAAGCCATCCTGGGAGGCTTATCTTTATGCATTTTTACAGCTGACAACATGGCAGAAGCGCGGTACGATGATTACTGAGTTATTGAGAATGCCCATCCAACAACGCCACCGGTTGTATTTTACAGAACCGAAACCTAAACCGAAACTTGTTTGGTTGCTCACCTTGGGCATCGTCCAACCACGGTGCCCGCTCTTCCCAACGTCACAGCTTAGTTGGTGCGGCCGCCGCAAACCGCGCATGGTAGTTTTTCTTCTTTCACACTTTGTAAAATAATTACCGATTTGTCAACCGGATAAACGATGAAAAGTGTGCTAATTTGAGCCAGTCTACGCAGTGCAAGCAAAAACGGGAGCTTGACAAATTCACTTCAGTGTCCCTTTAAGCGAAGCTGTATTACGCTCTTTAACACTTTTTTTTCGTATACTCAAAGCTAACCTACCGTTGCTCCACCCGCTTTCGAAGCGTGACGCGTTCCTTAGCCCAGGGCCCTCACGTTTTAACTCGGCAGATGGAAACGAAATGCGTCGCGGGGCAGTAGGTAGGAGGCAGAGCGAAGGCAGTGGAAAGAATAAGGCGTTAGCGGATCTAGACGCAAATGGCCTCATACAACATGAGCGCGAACCCGCTGCGGTGGCTCAGTGGCTAAGGCGTTGCGCTGCTGAGCACGAGGTCGCGGGTTCGATTCCCGGCCGCGGTGGCCGCTTTTCTGATGGAGCCGAAAAGCAAAAACGCCCGTGTGTACGAGATTTCGGCGCACGTTAAAGATCCCCAGGTGGTCAAAATTAATCCGGAGCCCTCCACTACGGCGCGCCTCATCGCCTGCGTTGCGTCGGCGCGTTAAACCCTACAATCAATCAATCAACATGAGCGCGAAGACCATTGAGAAAATCGGGCGTAAGCAAAGTGTCTCAGCCGTTCAATTGTACAATGAGGCTACACCTTCGAAAACCGACAAGAAGTTGGTATAGGTCCGCAGTCTGTTCACGCACCGTGGGTTAGTTGGGATAACACTACCCGCCTGGTCGTTCTGTGTGATTTATTGTGAATGTATCGCCACTAAAATGCACCGGTTTACGTGCTTCGCGTTGGTGACGTAGCTTGCGATATTTCCCCACCTAAGATCAAGCATCGCAAGTGCGTTGATTTCATATTACGCGAAAATTTGCGTACAGTTGGGAGTATGGCACTGAGTGTATATCACAGTGGAAAGAAACTCATTGTAACCGTCGTTGCGAAGGTCCGGTGATTTTACAACTCCACAGGTTCTCCACATTCGAAGCACGGAATGGCCAGAAATTATTGTAGTGGTTTTTGAAGCGTTCTTTGTCTGTGTGTCGGCGATTTCATTTAAAGAACGACGTTGGTACTTATCGCAAGTCATAGGTATGTTTTTTTGTTTTTTTATTCGGCTGAACACGCTTAAGTGGTACTAGACGTTTCAACCCTACAAGCGTGTTCCAGTGGGCAAGCCAAAATGTCATGCGTCTTTTTTTGCCCTTGGACAGGGATACGAGGTTTAGAAGCCTCAGGGTACGTCACGGCAAATTGTGCAGTTACCGTCATGGTCAGCCCAAGCTGAAACAATGGCACAGTGGCAGAGACAACATTACGTAGTAATTACGGATACGAGGTGTATTTATGAGAAGGCATTGTAAACCTTTACCTTGGTGATGTTTTAATTTTTTGTGCGCATTTCCTAAGTACGGTATCTCTAGGCAATCGTACGGTCGTTTACGTACAGGCTCTCCGTGAGTCTGCGTACACACCAAATACAGGTACACACCTAAAGTTAGTGCAGCCCACCTAAGATTGGCTGTTGCAATTTCTACAAAGAAAATTCCTGTTTTTAAGGTGCCTGGAGTATATTTAAGGAGTAAATAGCGGTAATAAAGACGACAGCAGGGAGGACGCCCAAGGACAGTAGCACTCTTTACGCGTGCGTCCTTTCTACCCATCCACTGTGGTTGCGCTATTGACTGCTTAAATTTGCTTGAAGCTTGAAGTTTCTTTTTTACACACAGTATAGTGAGGAAGATGGTTTCACTACTAAAAAAGCGTTCAAAAAACTATTTGCAAAGGGCCTTCTGCATGGCCGCCTTCAAATAATGGTCCAGCGTGAAGGAAGACTCTCCGTTAGACTCGAGTCACAGCGGGTAAGGTGTGCAAGTGGTGAAAGCAAGGCCAGCCTTGTAGGCTGCTACCTAAGAAACACCTGTCAGAGCTGGAACGGAAGGAATGCCGGGTGATACGGGTGGGAGAGGACCGGGGTGGGCTGGTAGACATAGCCGGAAGGCGGAGCCGAAAGCGAGACCACACCTGGGGCTGCCTGGTAAGGGTTCACATTGTTCACCTTTGGCACTGGAGGGAAAGCCGCTGACGGGTAGTTGGAATACGTCGGAGCGAACTTAGTAACACCTGCCGCAGGTACGGCGTGGGAGGTCGGTTGGAAAACCTGAGGAACCACAGTGTGTGCTCCTTGGTGGAAACGACTATAACCTGGGACCGGGGAGTACGCTGAGTAGGAAGGAACTGCTCGGACAGCCGCCGGCGTGGAGTGATACGTGTGAACCCCCGTCGGCGAAGCGTGGTATGCCGCGAAGGTGGCGGGAGCGGCGGGGTATCCTTGGATGCCGGTGACTGGAGCTGACACGACCGCTGGTGCTCCAGGCAGGGGGTAGGCTCCGAAGGGCGATCCCCGGCCGTAGCTCACCCGGTAGTCGTAATAGGGCGAGTACGCAGCGGCGAAGGCTCTGGTTGCCAAGACCAACAGCAGGGTAGCTTTAATCTGGGAGGAGAAGTGTATGCACGAATTCGAGGATAAATACCTGCAAGACTATAATCTCCATCAGAAGCTTCTGTGCAAGACCAATGACAGTGCAAAGCGCAAATGCTCCCCCAACTGCATAGTACATAATTGGTTTACGTGGCTTGTACATTCAAGCCACGTATTGGCTTGAATGTATTCAAGCGACACGTATTCAAGCCACGTATTGCAGCCACATTCAAGCCTAGTGGCTTGTACATTCAAATACATGTGATCATTTTTATTAGTGTAACTTACACGACAGTGGTGGCTTCAATTGAACGAAAGCATAGAGTCAGAAACTATATGTTACTTAAAACACTGGTCTTTACAAAATTCCTAAAAAAATGCGTTTAATTGCGTGAGCGCGCTCGGACAATTAAACCGAAAAATTTCTTAGCTAGGTTCAGTGATGAGCTGTGACCGCTGTATATAAACATACATCAATGAAACGACGTATTTACAATACAGGGCCGCCTAATAATGAAAGGGGACGCATTTCGTTTATTTTATTAACGGCAAATTACTTGGCAAACAATAATCGCAAGAAATATTTCGGGTTCCAAAAAGATTGCGGCTCTGTAAGGCAAGGCTTATAGACTTTTGCTGTCATGATATTTCAGAGTAATCCCTGCACGAGGTGTTACACTGCATATACGGTCATACTACAGGAATAACTACAATCTTCTAAGGACACGTTTTGCACCCGGTGGCAATGGCGGCAGCATCATCGTCCAGAGTAGAGACGCCCGATGACCTCTTGCAGAAGCCTGATGGCCAAATCTCAAATCAAGCGGTGGCCAGCTTGAAGCACCGCATAACACTTACAGACGCGTTCATCTAAGTAGCAAATTCCGTCCAGTTTACCAATTGGTCGGTAATTGGCTTAAAACATAGTGTCACCTGTGCTCATAACAATTTTCAGTTTTTATGCAGGGATTTTGTTTGCGAACCTCACAGTAACAAAGTTACAACCACAGGTCCTGGCTTTACATTTCTGAGTAGAAGTTGTTGAAAAATGGGTGAATATAGATAGTGCCTTTTGACTGGTTTGTTGCTGACAAATTTAACATGGGGCATGCAAAGTTACAAAAACTTTAAGCACGCGGCTTCAATACAAGACAGCTTCAAGCATTGCCATGCACTGAACACTGCATAGCGTGGAAAGATGTGCTGTGCATACTCACTGCGATCATCACTGGCTGTGGTCAATCCAAGAACTGGTTCTACTCTAAAAACCCCGGCACTTTATATATGGCGGATGTTTGCCTCGTAAAAAGAAAAAAAAATATTGACTGAAAAAACAAAAAAATCAATCCACTTAAACTCCTCCGCCAGGCGTGTTTACCTTTCGTTCAAAGGGGCTGATGACACGGAAAGAACGCGTTCAAGAATGCCGTGCAAGAACTCGTTTCGACTCTGCGTGTTTGCGCGTTTTGCGCGATTTGATGTTGGTTTGAGAGCCTGGCAAAATGCGCAGGTGCACGCGGAGAAAACAAAATAAAACAACGTGCGAAACGCTGACGAGGTACTGACTACTTGGGGGAACGGCTGTAGATTTTAAAGTAAACATATCCCTTTAAAAATGAATACTCAGCCTTCTGTGTTTGGTAGGCTCGGCAAGATAATATGTCTGTCACTACAAAATAAATAAGTAAAAAAAAAATAATATTCTGCCGCTACATCTGTGCCCGTCCTGACATGTAGTGGCAGTGAGAGGCAATGATGAAACGACGTTCGAAGAGAGGGGCAGTAAGCGTCTCCGAAGCTCTGATACTGATCGCGAGACGTTTTTTCTCAGTCTCGCTGCGATCGAGAGCAACTGTTTGCTTTGTACCATGTACTTCAGAAGGTATTTTGTCAACCTTCAGTGAGAAAGTATATTAACCGTTCCTACCACATGGCACTTGCCAGAGTTTGCAAGCTTCTCTAAAATCTGTGGATAGGGTTCTTTCAAACCTGAGTCCTTGTTTAAATGAATTGCACTACAGGAGTATTGACCGGAATTTTCCAATTCTAATGACTGATATGGTTTGTATACTGCAAATGCTGAAAAGTATTCCTTCAATTATTCGTCGATTGATGGTAGCGTTCAACGCGCCGACCCAACGCAGGCAATGAGGCACGCCGTAGTGGAGAGCTCCGAATTAATTCTGACCACCTGGGGATCGTAACGTACGCCGAAATCTCGTACGCACGGGCGTTTTCTTTTCGCGTTTTTGCTTGTAGCCGCGGCCGGTATTCAAACACGCGACTTCGTGCTCAGCAGCGGTCCTTCAATTATGAGTGTGGAACGTCGCTTGAGACGACTTTAAAATTGATCGTGTTCTCTACTGCTTTGAAAGGCGGAAACACGGTGCGGCTTTTGCTGCTTCGTGGCGACAAACTAGCTCAGGGGCATTTCTGTCCTGAAGGATTCTCGCCAATCAAACTCAGAATGGTCTGTACCTGCCCTTTCAGAGACAGGCTTATTCGACGGAAGCTAAACCGACCAGCCCGTCCTCGCCAGGAACACTAAAGCTAACTACAAAACATTCCGTTCTGCTTTAGCTTGTCGCCAGTTCTGTAGGCTTCGCCGCGCTGTATACAACACTGACAGTTCTAACTGAAAGCGGCGGTGCTTCTCCAGTTTCTAGCGTCGAGGCTTGCTTAGACAACAAAATTTATTTCCTTTAACTCGTAGAGCTTTCTGAACCTGCACCAAGGTTCTCACTATTTGAAACCGACATTTCTGCAATTAATGACGATGTACTTCGTTGTCTGCAACACATTGTCCAGACCCGATTAGAGCATCACAGGTTTTTTTTATTTTTTTATTTATTTGATTTATAAGTACTTCGGTCTCTCACAGTGCGAGACATTGCAGGAAGGCGCCCTGAACAGTGAATACACTCTAAACTAACAGAAGACATTGTTTGGCAGTTTATTTGAAAACTGTGGGTATGCAAAGTCCAGATAGAAACACGTAGGTTATTCTATTAGAGACTGTGAAAGGAAAAAATGAAACCTTAAAGCAATCTACAAAAGGCATGAAGGGCGTGATGTTCAGGGGGTCTGGCCTGCGAGTGCTCGCACCGGAGTTAGCAAAGGAAATGGGCCTATCAAAGGTGATTACCTTTTTCAGTATTTTTTGTAAAGTGCCGATTCGCTCACAAGTACGTCTGGGTTCAAGTGATTTTCGTGATAGACGAATAGCGTGTGAAGGCGAAACATTCTGATCATAACGGTGATACGTGAACCTCATTGATTTTTTTAACAAGTTTCAGTAATACTATATCGCACGCGCAATGAGGTGACCAGACCACGGAGGTGTATTCAAGTGCAGGCCGTATCAGGGATTTGTATGCAGTTAGTTTGCATTCACAAGTTGCATCGTTTAACGTTCGCTCGAAACGCCCAATTTTCGAAGTGTTTTCGAGCAGACTAGGTTTATATGTTTACGCCATTTTAGGTGCGGTGAAAATGCTACACACATGTACTTAAATTCGTTAACATGCTTCACGTTCCGGCCGTACGAAAAACACAGGGGCTCGTTCTGGTTTGTGAATACCACGCATACCGTTTTCTCAATGTTAAGTGCCATTTGAGACGTTAAGCTCTAGGTACGAAAATAGGAAAAAAACATTATTTATATATTTGGTCACCAAAGTTACCAAAGTTGTTTTAGCAAAGGCCATTACTAGTTGTAAAAACAATAATTGTTTGAGCGTGTTTTTCACTGCTAAGACACATAAAGATAAGATGCCCTTCCGGTGTATTGTTAGCGAGCGCGGTGCTTGGCAGTCGCATTTAAGCCAGTTTTTACAAAGGCATCTTGGTAGCCTTAACCTCGACGACCCGTTTATCACCAAAAATTCACTTGAAGTCATAGATTATATTAAGAATGACGCCACGGTAGGGTTTGCCTTTTCGGTTGACGTCGAAGATTTATTTTATTCTGTCCCGCACGTGGAACTGTTTGCGTCTGTTAGGCAATGCATCGATGTAAACGGCGTGGTCAAGTTCCAGAATTCTTGTGGTATGTCGGTGGATTGTTTTATGCGGTTGTTGGAATTTTATCTGGACGCAACATTTGTTTCTTTCGAAGGACGCACGTACATTCAGAAACAAGGAATTTGTATCGGGTCATGCGTTGCGCCAGTCTTATGCAATATTTTTCTTGCTAGTGTTGACCGGGACTTGCTTTTAAGTTTTGACAAGGATGTTGTTCTGCGTGTTTTTAGATATGTCGACGATTTTTTAGTGGTTTTAAAAAAACAGTGTTCTTTTAACTACATTGCAGCCGCAGAAGGGATTTTAGAGAACTTTAGTCGCCATGGGAAAGGTCTTGCATTTACACACGAGATTCCAAGTGATGACACCCTGCAGTTTTTGGATATCAATTTTAAATTTTCTTCCGACCATGTTTGTTGGGTCTATCGCCCGCGTGCCCGTAAACAGCTCCTGCCTTTTTCATCATCTCATTCAAAGACTGTCAAAAGGGCCATAGCGTCTCTGGTTTTAGAATCTGCACTGAAGAAGTCGTGTGCACATGCTGTTCAAGAGAGCTTTGACTCTCAATTGAAGAGACTTCTGTCGGTCGGCTACCCAAGCTATGTCTTGGTGGGTGTTGCCGAAGCCTTGCTGCGGAAAGCCAAAGGCCAAGTAGGTGCGAGGCGGCCAGAACAACCTAAGGTGAAGCCTGTTGTTCTGCCCTATATACATAAGGTTACGCACAACCTGAAAAAAGTGGCAGAACGGTACCAAGTGCCGGTGGTGTTTTCTGCTCCACAGAAACTTGGCCGCCTGTGTGCGCAAATTTCCGGCAAGCCAAAACCGAAAAAGTGCGAAAAGAAGCATGCCAAGCGCTTTGTGGCGTGTGACGTCGGTGTAGTCTACGAGATACCGCTTTTATGCGGGGAGGCCTACATCGGCCAGACGGGCAGGTGTGTGAATGACCGGGCACGCGAGCATAGTTCTTCTCTTAACAATGATACGCGTGCGCATTTACCCGCACACTGCAAAGACTGTAGGCCTGTCAGTCCCTTGAAAGAGTGCAGACCTCTGTTTGACCAGATTAGGATTCTCGGTAGGAGTAAAAATTCCGTGGCGAGAGAGCTGTTAGAAGCGTTCCATATTAAGCAGAAAGGTGATAAATGCGTCAGTGATACTTCGGTTCTTTTGCGTGCCAGTGAGTGTGAATTTTTGAAAATGTCACTGTGATTATGTTCTCTGGTTGATTCGTTCTACGTAGTGTTCCAAAGTGCGCATGCTCCTGGTACATGTATAAATATGAGACGATGCCTCAATAAATGTTAGTTGAAAGTGAGCGCTTGTCCCGTCGTCCTTCTCTACTGTCGTTGTCCAAGTCGCGTTTTTTACCTTTTCAAGCCCTTGTACGTCCAGGCCAGGCGCAGGAAAAAAGACAACGACTGGAGCGATTATCTTGATTATGCAAAAGTGTGCAAGAAGCTTATCGAAGACGCCAAAAACAGATTTCTCAAAGTCAACTTACCAAACTTCATGAAAACCAACCCTAAAACATTTTGGAAGGTTCTTTCTCCGCCACCTTCAAAAGAAATGCCGTAGCTTGTCCCCGAATCTCACTCAAATTGTCTAGTGGTGTCAAATACCTTCAACTCCTATTTTTGCAGTGTTTTTGTGGACGAGAGTCCCAAACATTCTGAAAGCCTATTCACTAGTCATCCGCACAGCATGCCTTGTATTCTAGTTACATCCGAAAGACTTATAAAAGCGATTGAGCGATTGCCAACGTATTCAAGTCCCGGTCCTGATAGCATTAGCACTAAACTACTCAAAGTTACAAAAGAGTACTCCGCACTAATCCTAGTACTTATCTTCCAGCAGTCTCTTGATACTGGTTTAATACCTGAGGATTGGAAACTAGCGTATGTGGTACCAATCTGGGATAAAAATGAATTCTGTAACTACAGGCCAATATCTATAACTTCCGTAGTATGCAAGCTTCTTGAGCATATCCTATCGTCCCAAATAATGCATTACGTGACAAATTACAACATTCTCTACCCCAATCAGCACGGATTTCAGCGCGGGTGCTCTTGTGAAACCCGGCTGTTTCAGCTTACAAGTGATACTGATGACTCCTTTCATCAACTTGACGAGACGGATGCCATATTCATCGATTTTGAAAAGGCATTCGATCGTGTCCCACATAATCTCCTCATTCATAAAATGGAAAATATTAAAATAGAACGCAATGTTATTAGGTGGGCTAAGGAATATTTTCGTAATAGGCGACAGGTAGTTACTATAGAGGATGTACACTCTTCGTTTCAGCTAGTCAAATCAGGGGTTCCGCCGGGGTCTTTGCTTGTTCCCCCAATCTTCTTAATTTACATAAAACATCTGTGCTCGCATTAATTTTTCCCTTATTTTATTCGCAGATGATTGTGTAATTTATCGGCGTGTATCGAACCATTCTAGTTGCGTTAAACTTCAAACCGACTTGTGCAGATTGAAAAAGGGGTGTTCCGACTGGCAAATGAACAATAATGTTAAAACAACTAAACTAATGCGCTTCACCACACGCAAAAAAGGGTGTTTCATTTGCTTATACACCTAAAAGCGGGATTGTTGAACCTGTCAATTCGTTTAAATACATAGGAGTCCACCTCACAAGCAACCTGTCTTGGAAAATTCATATAGATTAAATTTTAAGTGACACGTATAAGCAATTTGGTTTTATTTGTCGTTATTTACGTCAAGCCAATAAAGATACAAAACTGCTCGCATTTACCTCTATATAGGATCAAAATCTGAATATGCTGGAATAATCTGGAATTCTTACAATCGTACTTGGCCACGAAAATAGAATCGTTGCAAAACAAGAGCGCCCGCTTCATATCAGGAAAATACACGCCCCATTCTAGCATTACATTCATAAAAAGCAATTTCGGTCTTCAGTCGCTCGAAACAAGAAGCACAATTTCCAGGCTTACATTTTTTCATCAGCTGTACTATCACCCTAACAACTTCACCGCCTCAAGAATAAAACCAGCCCAACATATTTCCGCACGTGTACACCACCCTAACAAAGTGTAGTCTGAATTTTCACGTACCGACCTCCACCGCCTTTCTTTCCTACCATTAGCCATTAGTGAATAGAATGCCCTCCCAGAGCGTATTGCCACAATTACTAAGCACGAAAAATTCACCGAGGAAATTGTTCAACTGTTTCAGTGTGTGCTATAAAATATAGACTATTCCCGTGTGTTGCCTAGGTCCTACTTTTGATCGGACCTACCCCTGGTATTTAGTTTGACATCCTGGTATTTATTTTGACATTTGTTCGGTTAATGAGGGTGTAATGCTTCCGCGTGTTTTTTTATGCGTTTTACCTGTTTATTGTAATCTTCGGTGTACTTTTTTAACACTTCTAGTGAATGTACGTTCTGCTGCTTAGAGTGCATTGTGCAAATCTGTTGTCCCCCCCCCCCCCCCCCTATGTAATGCCCGCAAGGGTGTTTAGGGTAATAAAAATGGAAAAAAAATAGAGGACGCAGTCATCGGCGTGCAGACGGAGTTTGATTGGTGTGTTTTTTGTTATCTCAACAATATTGTTCAGATGAAGTAGGCAAAAGAGTGGGCCAAGGACCGAGCCCTGTGGCACAGTCAATGTGACAGGGAGAGATGACGACTGCGAACTGTGAAATGCGACCAACTGCTGCCTTAAATTTAGGTAATGTGAGAGCCAGGTAACAAGCGAAAGCCGTGAGTGGCGTGCAGAAAGGCTTATAACTTGAGAAGTTGTTTTGTGGCAAACAGTATCAAAAGCATTTGAGTGGTCAATAAAGATGGCGTCCACTTAACCACGGCATTTTAAAGTCGAAGCGATGTCATGCGTAAACTCCATTAACTGCGTGACTGTCAAAAAGCCTGGGCGAAAGCCATGTTGATTTCAGGAGAGGAGGTTGTTTTCAGTTAAATATGTTACTGCACGTTTGTGAATAATTTGATGTGGATTTTACAGCATGTGCAGATTAACAAAATGGGTCGATAATTCGAAATTAATTGATTGTCCCCAGATTTAAATACCGTACAACATTCGCATTTTTCCAAATCTGAGGTACAATTCCTTTAACGCTTACAGCACGAACAATTAAACGAAGGACCAAAGGGAGTGGCTACGCGGACAAGCGCTTGTTCGTGTAGCCACTCTTTTTCGTCCGTCGTCAAATAGTTCACGCTGTAAGCATTCCTTCAATGGGGTATCAACTCGCCCAAACTCGGACGTACAATTCCTGTTTCAATGGAGCTCTGAAAAATGAAAGTTAAATGCCTAGCATTCGCTTCGGCGTAACGTATGAAAAATGCGTTTGGGATACTATCAGTGCCAGCACTATTATTTGTGCCGATATTCAGCAGTAACAGGAACTCATCAAATAAAAAATAAACTGAGACACACAATCTTGGCGCCTGTAGTGCCCAAAAAGCGCTTTATAAATCTAAGCTTTAATGTCCTCACGTGTGCTGCAGTACGCCAATACGCCCTGCAGGAAAGCCAAATTTCTCTCACGATGATGAAGGATCGGGGGGAGTGAGGGGGGGGGGGGGGGGCGGCGGTAGGATGGTGTGGAAGAAAAAACGCTTCCCAAGGCCGGAATCGAACCTGGGGTCCACCGCGCTCTGAAGCCGGCGTCTATCCGATTGCTCTATTTCGACATAGATTGAGGGGTTTAGAAACCTCAGACGAGAACCATAGACTTCATGCATAGCTTCGCGTCCAACCAGCGTCGTCGTTAGACGAAGGGATGCATAATGTTTTATTGGGCAGATGTTGGGAAAACCGTGATCAACGGGAAAATAGGTGTGGGAGATTATTTATACGTCTCGTCAAATAAAGCAGATGATGGCTCTTTAATCACTCTAGTTAGTTGGGGTATTACCAGAAAAAAAAAACCATCTTGCAATGACTGTTAAAGCTCGGAAGCAATCGCTCGTCAAGAAAACCTGGACCTGTGTCCGGGACATTCCGCCCCTTCGCCTTTTTTTTTTTTTTTTTGCTGCGAGTGATGCAGTCGAGTTTCGCCACCTTATGTATGCCACCGACTGCGGCGGCGGAAGGACGACGGCTACTTCTCGCTATGCTGTAGTTAGCGGCAAGTGACGATGGAGATGTAACAATAAAAAATTACTTGAGTCTCTAGTACTACCACAGATGAATGAAGGCGAAAGTATAGCGACAATGAATACGAGAAAGCCACATGAATATATTTTTTTAGTTTTGTTTGTTTAGGGAATGGCAGCCTACCATTGACCCTGAAGAAGAAAGTGTGTGACAGCTGCATCTTACCGGTACTCACGTACGGGGCAGAAACTTGGAGGCTCACTACGAGGGTTCAGCTTAAATTGAGAACGACTCAGCGGGCAATGGAGCGGAAGATTATAGGTGTAACATTAAGGGACAAGAAGAGAGCGGAGTGGGTCAGGGAGCAAACGCGTGTTAAGGACATATTACGAGAAATTAAGAAGAAGAAATGGACGTGGGAAGGGCATGTAATGCGAATGCAAGATAACCGTTGGTCATTAAGGGTAACAGAGTGAATCCCTAGAGAAGGCAAACGTTGCAGGGGGCGGCAGAAAGTTAGATGGGCAAATGAGATCAAGAAGTTTGCGGGGATGAATTGGTCGCAGTTAGCACAGGAGCGGGGTAATTGGAGATTAATGGGAGAGGCCTTTGCCCTGCAGTGGGCGCCGATATACTAGTGATGATGATGATGACAATGTTTAACGTTCAGGCATTTCTGCCACGAAAACGCGCACCTGTCCTGGAACGGTTAGCCGGACACATTGGCTTATTTGCACGCTTGTAGTCCCTCTATGGGCGCTATCTTCACTACACCGTCAACACGCTTTCCTTCCTTTTTCGCCGAGAGTGTTTCAACGGAAACATTTATATTGCCTTCCACACGTATTGCTTCTGCCATTACATTTTTACAATTTTATTACTAAACATAACTAATGAATTGGTTGATTAGTTGGCCTAATTATCTAATTCATTTATAATGTTTTTAGCTCACTGGAGACGTCTAGAGGCTACACGTGGCTTCGACGCGCGACCCGCTCTTGCTCTTCCGATAGTTGTTCAGGCGCGTAGCCAGGAATGTTTAGCAGGGGGGGGGGGGGGGGGGGCCGCGGTCGACCAAAACTTGAGACGACGAAATATGTAGGCAAGGCTACTTGCGCGTTGTTTCAAATGCAGAGCATTTCTTTAACTCACGTTGTTATTCGTCCGTAAGTCGGCGTCCGCAGCCAGCCAGCACGTGCGCCCCTCCCCCGCTCCTCCTCGCTCTCAACAACAGGTGCGGGCGCGCATGCGCGTGGTCCGGCGCTGAAAGAGGCGTTGCAGCAGCAGGTGCTATCTCCTCTCCCTCTACTGCGCGCGCTACGAATATACTCGTTGCCCGAGCGAAGCATCCGCGGCCCGACGTTTACGTTTGGCCGCGGCTTCTCGTGCACGAAGTTCGGCGTCGGCAGCGCGCTTCAGACGCTTGCGTTCGGCGTCGACAGCGCGCCGTCTCGCCGCCTTGTCTTCTGCCGCCGTCGATGAAGATAGTGGCACGATGTCTTGAACTGGTACTGCAACGCTGACGTTGGCTCGCGTCGCGGTACTGGTTGGAGGTGTTGCTTCCATCGCTTATAAACTTCGACGATGGCGCATGTCCTCCCGAGAGGGATAATAAGAAAGAAAAGAAAAGAAACAAAATAATAACAAAGATCCAACCGATTGCCCCGCAGAGAGGGTGGGGTGCAAACGATGGCAATAAATAACACGTTACGTACTTACGTCTCTCGTCTCTCTCTCTCTCTCTCTCTCTCTCTCTCTCTCTCTCTCTCTCTCTCGTCTTGCAACCCAACTACCCAACCCCTACGACAACAAGAACTACAACTACCACCGCCAACTACCACAACCTACGCCACGTGACCACCCCCAATGCTCTGCATTTACTAGTGTCTCTCGCGCGGGGGCATGCGACGGAGGATTTTTTCAAATGAAGCTTGAAATAACTGACTTTACCATGCCATTTGTGTAGGCTGAACGCTACCAGTAAAGCCCACCTTAGGGAGCCTAAATTATGATGACTATAATGACGATGACCGAAATTTTCGATCGCCGGTCTATGGGTAGGCCACGGCTAATTCGTTCGTCCGTAGAGCAGGCGGTTATGCGGGCACCCGCTCGTTATTGTGATCATGAGTGTGATCGTGAGTGGCACGCGGTCCCCGAAGTTCGTCAGGCGGAAGTGAAGGCCAGCACTGGGTGTTTAGTATCAAGATTCGCGTGTTTTAGATTTTTCTTTAGGAAAGGGACTAATAAGTTTTCTTATTAAATATGAAGTACAGTCGAGCACAATTTGAAGGTCATCGCACCAGCATCGAGCGGCGTACGCATGCCACCGTCATACGGTTTCGTTTCGGAACCATGAAACTCAAGAATTCGCACTCTTCTCTTCCTTGTTGGCTGTTCCATGCTACAACAATGGCGCGCACGACTGACTTGCAACCTTTGGGTTTCAAGCTTTACATTCGTTGTTATCAAACGCAGACTTGGTTGCCTTTTATCTACACCGGAGATAACGAAACTGACATTGAAGATTTGCTAAAGCTGGTGTTCTGTCGGCTTCATTTGAAAGAGTAGCTTTCCCGCGATAACCTTCAAATCGCACTGGAATGTGCCTGCGGCAAATTTGTATATTATGGCGGTGCAGCTAGCAAACGTGCGCCTTCGTCCTTAAGTAATCGCCTTTTTGTTATTTTTGTGTTACTAACGTGAATAGCAAACCTACGCTTATCGGAACACCTTATTGCACTGCTGTTGAAAGTTGAGCTTGTTCCACGTTTCTTAAATTTCAGTTCATTTCTATCCGTTAAATCGAACAGATATAGCTTCAGCAAAATTCCGGTTAAGGAAATACAGAATGCAGATTCTAACCAAGAGGGAGGTCAAGGAAACAACAATGTCAAGGCCAAAAAGAGAAAGCTCCGCAATAAAGAGAATTGTACAGTTTTGTTGATGTGTCCTATTTCAGCACGCGGCGGCCGCTTTCCTAATGGAGGCGAAACGCAAAAACGCTCGTTTGTACGAGATTTCGGGGCACGTTAAAGGGGCACTGACACAAAAATTTTGCATCTTGTTTTTTTTGTTGCAATAAGTAGCTAGTGACCTACTTATAACCTGTAGAAACCTCATTTGCTTCAGCGTGCGACGGTTGTTTAATTAGAGGCATTTTCAATGCGGCCAGTCGCAGTTTCGGTTTCAGCGAGTGCCGCGAAACGATGGATTTTGTGTGAACAAAGCTGACCACGTGACCGTCGGAGGGATATCACAGTTACAGAGCAGAGCCGCCGTAGCACTGTCGAATCCGCATCGACGGCAGTTTCTGCGAATGCCCCCCCGTACTGATCTCGTGAGGCGCCTAATTAAAAAGCGACCGTGGATGTGACGTAGGCGCTGCGAGGGCAAATGCTACTGCGGCTAACGAACGACGCGCGACACTCGAGACGGTGGGTGGCAAGACGCGCGCTGGGAGCAGCCGGCCGGTCTGCCTACAGGTCCGCCTACAGATGTGTTTGGCTTAGCACTGCGGCGGATATTCGAGTGCCGCTCTCGTAATCGGTGCAGATGACAATTTTTAATGCAACCCGCTATGGCATCATTAACTCCTTTCTCATGTAAGCCACCATGGTCGGGACTTGGGGACAATTTCGTGCAGCGGTAACAAGCTATCACTCGAGCTACCTGCGCCGGCGTGGGCCACTTCGCGGCCGTAACCGCCGCCTGCACAG
The DNA here is from genome assembly GCF_048455015.1 of Haemaphysalis longicornis. Taxonomy (NCBI): domain Eukaryota; kingdom Metazoa; phylum Arthropoda; class Arachnida; order Ixodida; family Ixodidae; genus Haemaphysalis; species Haemaphysalis longicornis. The sequence goes on along the minus strand of NW_027526204.1, from coordinate 26,368,398 downwards.
CGACCATGCGGCTTGCTCAGTGGGCTTTTCGTGCCTCCGGCGCGTTTCCGCATCCAATGGTAATAAACAGTAATAGAAACAGAGTGCCTGGAATCGCTGTAGAACTTTGGTCGCGGCCAGCTGCCCGATGAGCTGACGAAATCACGGCGCCTCCGCCGCCAACGATCGGGTCGTTCGTTCTCGAGAGCAGAAGCTCCGCCCTCCGGCCCTCCGATTGGAGCGGCGAGCCGGCAGTGCGGAAGCGGCAAACACAAACTCGTGACGTGTTTGGATGTTGTTTATTTACACTTGCGCGTGGTCCTCTGCTGGCCGCTCGGTTGCGTTTCGCACACTTCAAAATTGATTTTAAATATGTTCTAGGCTGTATTCACCACTGATATTTTGCAGATGATGTATATGTGTCCCCACCAATCTATCTCCGAAGTTATCTCGCCTTTAAAATTTTGTGTCAGTGCCCCTTTAAACATCTCCAGGTCGTCAAAATTAATCCGCAGCCTTCCACTGCGGCGTGGCCTATTCCCTCCGTTGCGTCGGCGCATTAAACCGTACAATCAATCAATCAGTTTTGTTGATGTGGAGGAAATACAAGATGGGAGGAGCAATGCTTTTCATACAGCAGAAATTATAGAACTGCAATAGTCAATAAAATGCGATCTCGGTAGAACAATAAACATATCAAGGGTTGATAGTTGACTGAACAAAATACTATTACAGAATTATTATTATTACAGAATAATATAATCCTAGAATATTTCGAGATATTAACTTATACTTTGGGAGTATTCATTGATTACTCGAAAGCATTCGATCGAATGAATCACAAAACTCTTTTCTTAAAACTTGGCAATTATGGTTTTCGATGTACGTTTCGTTCCCTTATAAAGAGTTATTTGCGTGAACGGAATCAGAAAGTAATGATAAACAACTATAGATCAACTTTTAAGACTTTGCTAGGTGGTGTACCACAACGGAGCATCTTCGGGAAACTGCTGCTTAATTTATGCATAAATGATATCGTAAACATTGACAAAAGCTGTAAAATAATTGTATATGCTGATGACACCAGTCTGTATTTCCAAGAACCAACATTACATGAAGTTGAAATAAAGGCGAACACCACTCTAAGGTATTTAAATACGTGGAGTATAAGTAATTCCTTAAGCAAAAACGTTTCTAAAAAGAAAGCAGTGTTATTTTGACCCAGGAACAAAACAATTGACTTGGAGTTCGTTTAACAATTGGGGCATGTAATGTGGAGCTCGTTAAAACGGTAAAAAATCTTGGAGTTGTCTTTCACGAACACACGTTCTAGAATGCTCATGTTGACGCCATCTATTCAAAACTCTCTCGTAGTGTTGGCGTGTTGTGCCCCTTACGGTTTTTGATACCAGAAAATATAAAATTACTACTATATAATTCTCTTTTCTGCTCAACAATACGGTATTGTTTTCTTGTATGGGGCACCACAATCGTTACAAATCGGGATAAAATCCATAGACTTCAAAAAAAGGCTGCAAGGGCAAGTGAAAATGTAGCATATGATGAGCACACAGGCCCCATTTTCGACAAACTAAACATGATTCATATACATGACTTGTACAATTTAGTATTGGTCACGCGATACAAACTATATATCAAAAACAACGACCTATACTTAACGCAGCTCGCTGGATTAACTACCCGTCCGCGTGTCTACGATACTCGCTGCACGCACACATGGAGTATTCCCTACACACGCACCAACTACGGTCGACAAATGCTTAAATATACCCTACCGAGCACATTGAATTCCTTTCGCGCTTGAAAAACCTCCGATTTATTTTAGAGTCCTGTCTATTGTGATGATGATTACTGTTATTGCTAGACACATTGAGAAATTTTGTTCGACTTTGCGCTACCCTGTCACTGGCTGTTTTATTGGAATGTACCTATGCCTGTTTGGTTTGGATTAATAGATTTTATAGGTCTAAGGATGCCAGGAAATTGCTTTTAAAGTGTTTTTAATTGTTTTTTTATCTCGAACTCATTACGTTTTCAATTCAATGTATGTAATATGACTAAGTGTGCCAGAAAATTGTTTTTTTCTCCGAACGTACTTGTGCCTGTTTCCGTTAAGTACAATTATGGCTAATTGTACCATAAAACTGCTGTTGTAAAAAAAGTTCCCTTTTATCTTCTTTGCATTAATCTGCCAAATCGTATGTCTACTGTACATTAATGACCATTGCAACCGCTGTTTGAACTGTATAAGGGACACAGGCCCCTTCAAGCCCAAGTTGGCTTTTTGCCTGTGCCCTTAGTATATCAGCATATCCAAAGTTGAAATGAACACTGACTCTGACTCTGACTAAGTGACATGCTGTTTCATGGGATTATACTTTGTAACAGTGTAAACGCAAGGAATGACACGCTAAATTCCAGACCTCACGTATGCCTATATGAGGCTTTTTTCTGCTGTTGCGCCATTTCGAGGGCCGTGCTGTTCCGCCAGCGTAACAGCGGGACTGCCTCGATCGGCTCGTGGCAGGTTCCCGGCTCTGCTCGGTGTATCCGGCGCGAAATGCAGCCGGGCTGTATATGTTAACATGCACAGCATCTTCAGCGGGCAAAGGGATCAGACGTTGACGTAGCCCTTGTTTTCAGCTTTATATAAAAAAGAATGTCCTTAAAACTGCAGGTTCCACGCCTGCAGGCGATTTCAGGCGGTTTTTCAGGCTACTTAAACCGCACCCCAGCCTGGCACCAAACGATTCGGGGGTGGGGGGGGGGGGGCGCGGAGGAGGACAAGGGTTCGGTGTGCCTCTCCCACAGGCTACGCCCCTGTGGTTGGTTGTGAGGAGCGTTAAAGGCATTCATAAAAAGCAAATGTTACTTTTACGGAGAAGCTGTCTGTGGTTAGGATCCAGCCGAATATCTTCTACAACAGAGCGATGCAGAGAAGAGTCGCATTTGTCACTGTCACTGTTCATTTCCGCGATTCAAAAATAATAGCTCGGTTTACTATTTTTGCCTTTTGTTTAAAAGCAAGGGCTCCAGTTTGTGCAGAGTTTCTTTTTGCCGTGTCAAGCTGCTATTGAACGGCTTTTCTTATCACCTCCTGGCGCCCCAAGAAAACAAGAAATGAAATAACTAAAAAACTACTGCTGATAGCTCAGCTAACCTTGAACATGCAAAGATAAAGCTTGGCGTTGTTTGGTTGAGTCTTGGTTTCACTTTGTTAACCTTTGATTTAGCTGTATTGCCTACCACGTCTCAAAGCCGTTCGGTTTCGTACAACGTGCGCAGAACGAGGCCGGGCGAACGCGGCGTTCACCGGGGCGAATGAAGCGAACGTGGGGTTCATTCACGGCGAACACACCGTTCGTCTTCGCCGGGCGCGAGACGAGTCACGCTACCCGAGATAACCCTGCGTGCAGGCGCGGGAGACTGTGATAGTGGTCGGCTACCTCGGCCGCATCGCCGTCGCCGACGGCTCATCGCTTGGCGCAGTGCCACTAAAAACGTGGCCTTGTGCGCAGCGCCGACGGCGGGCCTGGTGAATCACCCGATGCGCTCCGAGGGGTGTGCCGCCGGGGGAGTGAATGACCCCACGACCCATTCCCCCATATCGAGACGGTGAGCATTGGGCCAGGGTGTTGGGCAGTTCGGATTCGGCGGTGCAAGATGCCATCGTCGCCCCTGCTGCCAAAGTCACCGGGTACCTTCCTCGCTCGGTCACCACCCCTACCCGAATTAGCCCTTGGGGCAATAAAAGCGTTGTTTCTCTCTCTCTCTCTCTCTCTCTCTCTCTCTCTCTCTCTCTCTCTCTCTCTCTCTCTCTCTCTCTCTCTCTCTCTCTCTCTCTCTCTCTCTCTCTCTCTCTCTCCCCGGACAAGTGGTCATTTGCGTATCCTCTATGAAATCTCTGGACGAAAGTACTGGTAAATCTTTTCTTTAAAATGAAATGTAATTCTCCATGGCACTACTGACACCATCGCATTCTTCTTGTGTGCTGTTCGAAGGCGCCGACGAGTAACTCTACGAATAACTTCCACGTTATGACGTAGTGTTCCGCAGCCGCATGAAGTTTTTAAGTAAGTATACCAGAGAGTGATTCATGTGAGCGTGGAGGGTTATGGGAAGAGCCCAGCTGCTTGCTTGGGATGTCTATCGGATTCTTAAGCGTCTTCTTGCGTTTGCTTTCTTCACTACGGATTGCTATGCCCACGAGCTATCTGAAATACCCGCAATTCGCTTGCTTCTCTCGCTTCGCCTGGAAACTTGCGATTTGCGCCACTAGGTGGATTAATCAATCGATCATTTTTTTTATTCGACATCAGGCGTGTTACAAATGTCCGGGCAGAGAAAAAAAGCTCCAAAGGATTGGGCTTGACGTGTTTTCGTGCACCTTCGTCGGGTGTTATTTTACAGTCAAACAAACAAGGGTGCTTAGCAGGATGGGAATCCCTAAACAAATAAATTATTGTAAAGAACAAGAAATGAGGGCAACGTTTTATTTACAGGCAATACAAAAAAAATCACAGCAAATGCGCGGTGTACGCCCAACAAAAGATAGACCAAAGAATTGAACAAAACACTTTGAATTATACGGCAACAAACAATTTACACGACATTAAGTGCAAAATATAAAAAAGACGCAAAAAGCCAAGGTAACAAAAAGAAAGAAAACGTGAACGGGGTGGGGCAGTTTTTCATCTCCAATACGTGGAAGGCGTCGACTATTATTAATTTGTGGGAATATAAGAACTGTGTTTAGAAGAGTTGGTAGTGTATGCCGCAACATCTGAGAGCCTTACTTAGTGCATGCGAGTGGAGTTTGCCATTCTTTAGTACTTCGTGTGTTGTAGTTCGCTTTTAAAGTTAGGTTAGAGAGTTTTTGGTAAATGTTTTTATGTTGTCTATTTGCTGTTCTCTGCCGTTGTTTTAATAAAGGGCTGTAGATGCATTGCACTGTTACAATGTTTAGCTGCCTGAAAACTATGTCGCCTTGGCCATCTTACGTAGAATTAGTAATCGCTCATACGGCCTTTTTCTGAAGCAAGAATAGTAAAGTTTGAGGTAGTGGTAGATACTCAAACACGGTGGCAGTACTCTAAATGCGACAAAAACCGGGAAATATAGATCAGCAATTTAATGCCCGTTTGCATAACTGAACGTAGTTTTGAAGAAGTGCCAGCAACCGGAGGAATTTTGCTCGTAACTGAGTTAACACGGTTGTCCCAGCAGAGTTTCGTAAAAAAAAAAAAAAAAAAAATTGGCCGCGTATCTGATCCTTTCTTTCCAAATGTCGACGAAAGACCATTGCCGGCCGGCGCCCATGCCAAATAAGTGCCTCCCTTCACTTTCCCGCTCCCCTCTCATGCTGTTTCTCTCCCGTCTCGTTCCTCCCAAGATAACACGCGGTTTGCTCAAGTAAATTTAACTTTACCGCGTTCCATTGAATCAAGACCGGCCGTGGTCCGGTGCCTCAATTTACGCGCATCTCCACCGTACGGACGAGACGCGCGTGAATCGAGGCACCCTACTACAACGTTTATAGAACCCCGTTGCCTTACTCCACGGGCGTTCCAAGTGGAATGTGTAACCTCTCTTGTAGAACCTTTCGCTTCTGTTGCCGTGTGATTTTTTTACGCGCCGCCAGGTAGCGCGGCCAACAGCAGGCGACAGTTTCTGCAGTTGATGTAGTATTTTATTTGCTAAGGCAAAAACAAAGCAACCGGATATCGTTTAAAAAAGGAGTACTGCAAATATCACTTATGTTTTGATTTTCCGCCTTATAATTGCGTAATGTCTTCCTCTTGTTCAACAATGTTGCCAAGAATGAACATTGACATCAGACTAAGATGTTTCGGTTTGGCTGTGTGAATTAAGACTATTGCGCAGTTTTTTTTTGCACTTTGGCCGGGTGGCTGAATGGAGTCACAGACAGAGAGACAGACATACAGACCAAAATTTCTGCATTTAGGTGACCCCAGAAAATCACTCCCAGGTTTTTCACGATAGGAACTATTAAAGACAGTAGTCGTTTTTGGGCTACTTAAACGCCGAAATTTTGGTCTGTCTGTATATCTGGCTGCCTGTCTCTCTGTCTGTGACTCGACTCAGCCACCCGTCCTAAGTGAACCAGAAACTGCGCAATTGTCTTATATACCCACAGCCAAATGTGAACATCTTAGTCCGGTGTCAATGTTCATTCTTGTCAACACTGTTGAACAAGAGCAAGACATTACCGCAAATAAAAGGCTGAAAATCAATACATAAGTGATATTTGCAGCGTTGCTTTGCTAAAAATTCCTGGATTCTTGGTTTTTACGTTATCAAATGCAATACTACATCAACTGCAGAAAATTGTCGCCTTCTGTTGACTGCGCTACTATAGCTTCTGGCGTCATTTAAGAACTCAAATGGCAAGAGGCCCGAAAGGTTCCACTGGTTAGGTTCGACGTTCCGCTTGGAACACTCGCGGAGCAGGGCAACGTGGTTCTACAAACGTTGTAGTAGGGTATCTCAATGCGCACGCGTCGCCTCCGTATGGCAGCGCTGGCATCGAGGCACGCGGCCTAGAGCAGGGGAACGGGGTAGATTTAAATCAACTTTGCAAACCTCTGGAGTGTTTACTTTGGGAGAAGATCGACGGGAAAGGAACAGCATGCGAGCTGAGCGGGAAAGCGAAGGGAGTTATTTACTTGGCAAATGTCGACAAAACGACCATCGTGTTTCGCCGACATGTGTGACGATGGGACCAGATACGCGGCCTTTTTTAAATAGAAAAGCTACCAATCATTATTCTATACGTACTTCAATTATCCTGTTCCTCCCCATGAAAACGGCAGATTTTATTTTTTTTAAGTTAACGGCTACAGAATTTCCAAGACTCCAATTTGGGAGTTCATTTAGAACATCATTGGCTCTAGATATTGAAAGCCTTTTCTGACATGAGAAATACGCTAGTATCATCCACGTAAATTATAAATTCCGCTGAATCGGCAATATTGAGTAAGCCTTATATAGAGGTTAGAGAGCAGGGGTCCAATAATGCTACCTTAAAATACGCCACATTTTAATTGTTGAGTGCAGGCCGTCTTATTATTAATAGTAACCTTGTGTTTTCGGTGCTGCCAGGAGCTTGTGGTTAAGTCTAAAAGTACTCTCCACAAATATAAAGCTCCAGTATTCTTATTAAGGTGTTACGATTAATGCGATCAAAAACAATCTGAAAATCTATAGAGATGCCAAGTGTCAGTAATTTGCTTTCAACCAGATGCAAAATTCATTCTTTCTGTGTATATTACTAATTAGGCTGACGGACCTTTTCTGAAACAGAATTGACTTGTCGATATTATTCCATGCTTGTCACAAAACCTTGTCATTCTTTCCTATACATGCCTTTCGATGTATTTTCGGAAGACTGGAATAATTGAAAGGAGTGTGTCGTTTGAAAAGTTATTTCGATTTGCGCCCTTGAACTGAGCGCAGACTTCAAGTGGGAATATGGCCTGTGTGAAAGTTATGTTTCACACATCTGCACGACCTCAAGCGACGATATAGAGAACAGTTGTAAAATTGGCAAGTCATGAGCGTCGGTTCATTTGGTCATGCGCACATAAACGAAAGTGGAGTGAATATCTAGAGCGTCTGTTGGCCTTAAACATGCTCGTTTGCTATTCCGTGAATGCATGCAATCTAAGCTGCGCGAACAATGAGTGCTGTTTTTTAGGGCTTCGACAAAGTCATTGAAAGCGTTTGCAAGTTCAGCTCTGGTCCAACTCGCCCCGTGAAGCAGTACTTTCATTTTGGTTTCGTTTTGCTTACGGGTTGGTTCGAGCATAAAATTCAAATTATGCCATAGCTTTTCGCTCCATTTGATTGTTTCAAGGTATATAAATTATAAAAACAATTATTTTTCACTTGTTTAAAGCAGATATTTACTTTACAACGGAATGACATGAAAGAATGTAAATCATTTGGACTTCTGAAAAACCGAAAGCGCCTATAAACCCCCTCTTTTACCAGTTTTAGATGTTTCATTGCTTATCCAAGGTTATCGGGCCTTTTTTGAACGGGCTGTAATACGGCTGAAATTTTCTGCATAAATCGATTTAAAGATATTCAAAAAGCTTAAAGCTTTCGTAAACCTTATTAGGGTCAGTTTGCTGCAAACGTCTTTCCATGTGACGTTGCTATAAAGCGCTGCGGAAATTCGTAAGCGTGAGGGGATTGACATGTCTTGGAAAGCCGATACTCACACTTCCGCTTTCGTTTTCTGTGCAGAGTGTTCGTCAAACACTAGAAAGGTTGGCCAGCTATCGCTAATGTGGCAGCCAACGACGCCAGAAACTAAGTTTGAAGGATCCATATTAGTGATAAAGATAGCGAATAAAGTACCGGAATTGGCTTGAATGCGAGAAGGGGCTTTTACGGCGTTTATGCAGGCCTGCGAATCTAGAATGGTCATGCTAAGATAGCTCTGCTTCATTTTAAGCATACCTCAGCAAAACAGGGCGCCACTCACTCAAACTCCCACCGAAAAATATATTTTCCTCACGTACACACTCACACACACGCTCCCCAGTCGCTCTCACCACTCGTACTCACTCGCGCTCACGCTAAATACGCGCCCTCAACCACTCGCATCCATTCGCGCGCACGCTCACCGCTCACCGTCGCCAGACTCACTCACTCGCGCTAGCACTAACCAATAGTTGTCTTCCTTAACACGCCCTTCATGAGTCATGAAACCGAACAGTATTAGTGCATTACAGCGACAGAAGGCCATCCAAATCAAATTGTCAAGTTAACGCGCCTACAGATAATTAATTATAGGGTACCATAGCAGGAGCTCAGGGACGGCATATTTACGAAACTAAAAGGAATCCCGCTTTTAACAACCATCACAGCGAGAGGCTCCTGCGACGAATAACCAACAGCGAGAACAAGCGCAATAGTAGCGCTCACCGCTGTAATAGACGCAAATGGCGCGAGTTCCTCTCGCACTCGCAAGTGGTGAGTGGCGCTCACAGCGCATGGAGCTCGCATTCACTCAAACTCACACTCGCGAGTGCAGAACGATGGTGAGGCTCACTCATCACTCATGAGTGGTGAGTGGGTTGGGGGACGTAAGTGTACTCGTGAGTGAGCTTACCGACCTATGATTATAACCCATTCGGTGACGAATTATTATATTCACTGCAGAAAACTTCCATACTTGCAGGTTTAGCAGTGTCAAGTGTCTAGAGGTAAGAAAAAAAGTTCAGTCTCTTATAATACTTATTATGCAAATGGCGTCGCATCCTCATAAATAGAGCGCATTACTGAATCCTGCTTTTCTCTATAAAAATAATAAATATCGTGCAGAAGTTTACAATCAAGGAGGTGAATTAATAATTTCTACGCACCAAAAAGGTGTTTTTAACCTCTATAAATTATTTACGCCGCAGTAAAAGAGAACCTAAGACGGCAACACACCGGAGCTCCCACAAAACGTGGTGGCGTACATTTTGAAACGATGTTTATGAGTGTGGGTCTCCCATTCCACATCACATGGTGTTACCTTTCACTTCCGTAGGTTTAGAATATCAGCCGCACCGCTCTGCAGCATGAACGCGTTTCGTTTTCACGAAGAAAATGACGACAAAAGTCACGTCTCTATATGGAGACACGGGGACTGGAAGGGATAAGAAAGTTGGACGACTAGTGCCGACGAGCCACCATGCATCAGCACATATTTACATGTGTACAGCCTTTGTCAAACTTATGTAGGTACCGGCGACCCTGGCCAGACCAGGTACGTGGCCAAGCAGGGGCGTAGCGGTTACCACTGTTGGCTGTTTGCGCGGCTGCAGAGAGCGGCGAGAACTTTCGCTCTTGCCATTGTAGTTCTTCCGGCGCGAGTTCTACCAGAACTGCCGGTGCTGAAGCGAAGTGTACCTGCTCTAAGAAGCCGGCCACATACTGCACTTATCGCTCCAGGCACACTACAAAAGCAAAAGCAAAAGTTACCCTCGCTGTCTTTAGCCGATCAAGCCGCAGGCAGCGGCAACCACAGCGCTCCCCTTTGCCCACGGGCCTGCTCCGGCTATGGTCGCCGTGGCCCACAGTATTTTCACAAAGTGTGTACATTGATTGATTATGGTTTAATGCGACCACGCTACACAGGCGATGAGGCGTGCCGTAGTGGAGGGCTCCGGGTTGATTTTCATAATCTGGGCATCTTTAACGTGGGCTGAAATTTCGAACACACCGGCGTTTTTAGATGCGAAGGCATCTCATTCACTCGCCTTGTCCCTGCATCCGGTGTCGTCGTCGGCGTTCGCCCCTCCCCAATTCTCCTCGCCGCCCCAGCTGCGCTCTCCGCCGCTCACCCCTCTCCTCTCCGATAGCGAACACTCTCTCGCGAGGGGCATTCGATTGGATTCGATTGGATTGGCTTGGATTGGCTTGGCTCAGCTTGGCTTGGCTTGGATTGGATTGCATTGAATGAAAGTGGATTGTGTTGGATTGTGTTGCGGCATAGCCGCGGCAGACCCACTGGCGCCGGCGCGTCCCCTGACCGTTATGCGCGCTGTAAAACACGGTGCCTGCGCCGCTCCGCTCCATTGTCCCAGCGCCGTTCCTCCGCTGTCCAACGCTACAACGTGAACCACCTATGCGTCGCATCTACACAGGGGTTCCCGCGAGGGGAGGTGTTAGTTTTTTTTACTTTCCGTTTCCATCAGAAAAGTGGCCGCTGCGGCCTGGAATCGAATCTGCGATTGACGCAAGAATAAGCCCCCAATGTAGATACGTTATTTGAGGTAAGGATAGTAGGCTGCCTGGTTGTTTTTGAACAACGGGAACTGGCAGCCCACATCCTCAGAGTCCGCAGCGGCTGCCTGGGCCTAGGTGGCTTATTCGTGTCCAAGCAACCCGAGGCTAATAATGTTTCTACCTGTCTATCTATCTATTTATGGGCCTAGGATGCGGCCAGCGACCCAATATGAGTTTGTCAAAGTCACAAACCAGAGCTGCCTGGAAAAAACATCTTAATGAAAATGACACAAAAGACAAACGAACGCTGATGGAAGTTTGAAGTCTGTGAAAATTGCCTCAAGGAATCACTTGCACCCACAGACTTGCTCGGCAAAAGCTAGTTGATATAAAACTACTGGCGCAGAATGGACGGCAATATTATGGAAACCAAAGCAATGGTAAAGAACAAAATCTCAAGCAGTCCAAAAAAAGGCATATCCTTTTTTTTTAAACGTGCAGTTGCTTTGAAAATAACAATGCCGGCCTCTCATATTCGTCTCTTTAAAGTTACTCTATTTTCAATAAGTTAACTGCCCGCCCCGGTGGCTACGTGGCTAAGGCGTTCTGCTGCTGAGTCTAAGGACGCGGGTTCGAGTTTCGGCCACGGCAGCCGCTTTTCTGGTGGAGGAGAAAAGAGAGAACGCTCGTGTATTCAAGATTTCGACGCACGTTAAAGATCCCCAGGTGGTCGGGATTAATCTGGAGCCCTCCACTACGGCGCGCCTAATCGCCTGTGGAGAGTCGGCGTATTTAACCTTGTAATCAACCAATTATTCGCAATAACTTAACTCTAGGTAAGTATATTGACAGCCAATTTAGATCTGGAATACAATAATAAGCTGTATACAATGGTAAAGCTACCAGAGGGTGTTTCGTCTTTAATTAGTTCAACGCACGAAAGCAGCAACTAAAAAACTAAAGCAGGTATGATATGGTGGGTACATTTATTCAATGTAAAATTTGCGGCACAAAAAACCAACGCAGCAAAAAAATTGTCGTTTCTACGTATTGAAACTTCATTTCGCTGTTGTATGGTCTATACTTCCAGGTAAACTGCGCATGTTAGGAGCATCGTAACCACACTAAGCGACTAAAGGAGTGTTTCGCGCGGAAATTTTTTCTGAAGCTCACACACCACCATTTCTTTAATTTCGCCCCAACCTTTCGGCTATCCTACGATAGTTCTTACGATGTCGTGGGCCCCGCACCCTGTCTTTGCAAAATTCTGTAGACAACGTTGCCGGGGCTGGCTTCCGCTCACACCATCCAAAGTCCCCTGTGGTGACCAAAACGCCAAAATACCAGCGTGTTTATATTTTGGTGCACTTACGATGTGCATGCGAACAGGGCTAATCTGGACCCCTCCACTGCGGCATGCCACAGAACAATGCAGGGGTAGGTTCGGCGAGCAAAACCCTAAACTTGAGAAATCGGGCCAGAGCAAGGACAACGGTTTCACGAACAGACTTCACACTTTGATAATTTTAAAACCAATCAAGTTTTGGTTTTAATCCACTTAAGCACAAAATAAGGTTGAAAACCTTAATTCCCAGGTTTGTAGATGCCGCTTTTTTTCCTGACAAGCGTTTATACTTTTCACTGCGTCTCTTGTGTTAGTCGCCCCTCAGCTGCGCTGACGCTCGGTCAGCACTTTTCCCGAAAATTGGTCGGTTAATTCATTGTAGGATCTAACGCGCCGATGCAACCACGCAAAGAGGTGCGCCGTGGTAAAGGGCTCCGGATTAATTTTCACCACCTGGGGATCTTTGGTTTGCGCAGAAATCTCGTACACACGGGCGTTTATGCCTTTCGCCTTCAACAGAAAACGGCCTCCGCGGCCGGGAATCGAACCCGCGTCCTCGTGCTCAGCAAAACAACGCCTTAGCCACGGGGCCACCGCAGCGGGTCTGAAAATTGGTTGCACTGCGAGATTCCCCAGCGGATGTCTGCGGCGGTCCCAGTGTATTTGCTCCACAGTGACGGGGTTCCCTACCTTTCAGGCGAAATGAAAAGCGGCCGCACTCGCGTTTCTTCCCCTTTCCACATCGGCGGAGTCTACGGCGCCTCTCCGAAGTTGGCCGCCCGCTGAGGCGGTGGACGGTCGGCGGCATGGCCACATTGCTTTTTATGCTCCGTCCGGCAGCGGGTGCCTTTTATTAGTGGAGTCACGTCGCCCGGCGGGCCTTACGTAGTCTCCTCTTGCGAGTCGATAGGATCTGCAGGTAATCGGGGGTTTCCTTGGCGGGTAAGCTGCGAGTACTCAAAGGTGACCGCGACGGGTCACCAACTTTGGTTCCCTAAAGGCGGGAAGGAGGACGAGTTGTGCGTCCGCACTCGTGAGAGTGGAGATTTAGTAAGTTAAGTGCAGTCTTCTTTAATGTGTTAGGCCTTAGTGCAAGATTAGTTACTACCCAACACGGTGGCTGAGTGGCTAAGGCGTTGTGCTGCTGAGCATGAGGTCAAGGTTCGATTCCGGGCCGCGGCGGCCGCTTTTCTGGTGAAGGTGACAAGCAAAAACTCCCGTGTGTACGAGATGTTGACGCACGTTAGAGATCCCCAGGTGGTCAAAATTAATCCGGAGCCCTCCACTACAACGCGCCTCATCGCCTGCGTTGCGTCGGCGCGTTAAACACTACAATCAATCAATCACATTAGTTACCATTCTTTTGTGATAGGTAAGAACGGCAATAGCTCAGGTATTGTGTCACTCCGCCGAAGTTACGCAACCGGGCGTGAATGAGTGCGCGTGTTTCGAATTGAGGTTGCTCTTAATACATGAGATGCTTTGTTTTTCTTATGCAGTTTGTCGTCGCATCCTTAGTTTATTAGCATATTAAGGGCGAACAGCCTTGCAAACGACACCAACCACGTTCGAAACATTAAGGCACCATTTGCACCGCGCGGAGGAATAACCGGTGCGGCGATGAGCAGCAGGGACATCGTCGATATGACTACGCGAGCATAGTGGCGGCGGTATCGAAGGCGTGATATTAGGCCACTGATAAAATATACTCCGTGTTTCAAGAACAAATTTGGTATTCCAATAAACGTAGCGTTTTAACCGACGCTTCCTATCCTAAGATTGAAAAAGATTTTCCAGGATTTTCAATGGTACACACTAAGAAAAAAAGGAGTCCCTGTGACCCTCTTTGGGGGGTATTTACTTGCCACAGATTTGACTCTTCATCGACCCCTTTGGCAGAGTCACGCTACTCTTATTGAAAGGGGGTCACACGGACCCCGTCGCAGTAGTCACAGTAGAATATGGGCGACTACCTCCTTAGAGTCAGCACTGACTGCCACGAAAGAAAAAAGAGAGTCACGGAACCCCTGCCTGATGATCATCGCGACCCTGTAACAAGAGTTGTGAGGACGCCCCCTTTTAAAGAGTCCCGTGATGCTTATGGCGACAGAGTCGTGGAAGTGTATGGGTGACCTTCCCAGAGATGGTCAGTACCGTATAAACCGGAATATAGGTCGAGTTTTTTTCCAAAAAAATCCGCACAAAAGTCACCCCTCGTCTTATATAGCGGTCATTGGCAGAATGCAAATCCTTATCTGGCAACAATGTGCAAGCGTAGTCCGTCGCCAATCGCCATTCGTGTCGGACTGCTCTCTCGCTCTATCAGGCCTTTGTTTGATTTCGCTTTTCTCTAGTTTTTCGTCTTTTACTCGTCTATTACGCGTGCGTGCGTACATTTCTGTACGTCTCTGTTCCGAGATGAGTGGCGGCAGTCGATGCCAGTTAACCGCGGCGTTTAAGCTGACGGCGATTGAGTCACCGAGCAGAATAGGAATATGGCGGCGTAACGCCACTTAGGCGTTTCAGAGAAAAGTGTGCGGTACTGGCGGAGCCAGAAAGCTAAGCTGTGCGCGTGCAACCCCCGAAACCGATCGTTGTGTGGACGTCAAGCGGTGCACCCCGAGTTGGAGAACAAAGTGGCGGACTTCGTCCGGGAACTTCGCTCACGATCGCTCCGGAGGCCATGCGCGAACCGGCTCCGCGAACTGTACAATGAGTGGATAGCCGGCGACAACAAAAAGACCTATACGGGCCGGTTGCGACCGTGTCAAGCTGGGTGTCCTTCTATGGGCAGTCGCTGCCCGACGACATGGTTACACGAGCGTTCAGGAAGTGCTCCATCAGCAACGCGCCTGATGGCATGGAAGATGACAGTGCGAAGCAGTCAGCCTCGGACGACTCTGAGAGCTCGGACGAGTGACTTCGGCAGGCATAGTGAGTGGCAGTGACAGACGGGCGTCGAAAATAAATATAGACATTGTGAGCGCGCTTCTGTGCCAAATTATTTTTTTTGTCAACTTTTCCCACCTCAAGGTAGGGGGTCGACCTATATACCGGGTCGACCTATAATCCGGTTTATACGGTAATACTGCTGGTGGAATCATTGCAGTATACGTGCAAGTGCAATTTTAGCCCACATGCATGCAGCTTCATGAGCAGTTTTATACAAGTATAGCAAAGCAAACCAAAAGTATTTGAAAATTATTTTATTAAAGACGAAAGTGATACACATTTGAATGAAAAGCCAGCTTAGGGTATCACAGCTGTTTTAAACCACAAAATAACCAGCAAATAGCCTAAAAATACAGATACACTAAGCATGTTTTACTGCTTGCTATGGCTTGTCACAACGCAGGTTTGCTAGACTAACAGGCATGATATTAAATAACAAAAACAAGTTTTGTGTTAACCAGCTTTACATACCTGCTGGTGCAAGGTTAAACTGGTGTGGAAATAAATTGCAATAATTTTTAAAGGCTTCTTTCCTTGTTGCTGTTTTTCTAAGGCAGACTTCTTACACAAGTCCATAAAGTCAATCCAGAAATCTTCACAAGCCGTGCACAAGCGTTGCAAGGTGTCCTCGGGTCCTGGCGTCTCGGACCAGGCCTTGTCTCGGACCTGCCAGAAATATCAATGAAAAGAAATTGAACGATAAGACAAAAGCAAAATGAAATTGTAGCCAGCACAGTAAAATCATCAACAACAGGCTAACTGCCCAGTGCCTTGCTTCACCATTTGGCTTTTGTTATGAAATGTTTTGTATGAGGGAACATATGTATAATGTATGAAGTCACATATGGACACCCCAGAAATGCAAAGGCTTCAAAAATTATTGCATCCATAAAGAGGATCTGAAAGCTCCAGGGAGGGAGACTAAGAATTTATGAGTGCAAAAGGCTGCTACTCCCCCCTTTTGATGGTATGAAAATATGTATGTAAAGCTTAAAGGCAGCACGAGTAACAAAGCAGTAAGTGAACTGAGACACCTGCTGCACAAAGGGCATGCTCCACACTGCAAAACACTGGAGGGGTACAAAGTCTAACTCAAACTGTTCAGTAAAAAGCATGAGGCAAGTTGGTACATAGTTCTTAAAAAGTCGAGTCCATAGCACATGACAAAGAAGATGATAGGACAAGCACTTGCTTGCAACTAAGTTTATTGAGTGCTTCGTCTAAAATGACACCCTTTATTAGTGGGCCGCACAATGGTAACAAAGGAATCATAGTGAAGTTTCTAAATATTCAAGCACATTGCAATACAGGTTCACTGTGCGCCTGTTTTTTATGTAATAAACATCTAAAAGCTCCCAAATCAGTGCTTTAGCTTCTTTGCAGAAGTCAAACTTGGCCCAAGAAAGGCTTGTACTTGCATGATTCGCAATGAGTGGGTACATGCAAAACGCCAAGGGACAAATTGGATACATCGACTTTCCAGATGGGAACGACACATCATAGATTCCCCCCATTCCCTGGGCAAAAACCGCTGGGTGTGGTGCTTGTTGCGCTTTTCTTTTGCTTTTAGGCTTGATAGCAATTTGCCTGAACCTTCTATCTACGCTTCACTGATTAACTTTGACGCTTTTTTAAAGTTATTCAATACGCTGACTATATTTTCTACTCTGCATGCAATGTCTGCACCCCGTTTCGTTTTTTTCCTTCAACAGTTTTTAGCTTAAGTGAAAGCATGAAGCACTAAATAATGCTTACAGTTGTAGTTATCTAGATCACACTTATTACTGATGGAAAAGAAACCTAAGTTGTCAGTACAAAGGGCACCACTGCCTTGTTACATGCCTCGGTTTCTTCATGTTTTTAGTGGCCACAAGAAAAAATTTTAAACCACTTGTCTATTTGAATTATTGTCAACGCGTTTAGTTTCTGTACCCTGATTTTTTAACTCCTCATATAATTAAATTTGGCACAAAACTTGTTCCAAAGTTTCTAATTCCCTGGATGGGCTTTTCTGCACGAGTTGTGAGCGATGCAGTAAAGCTGACACTACAGCCTTGATGGGACATGCCACAATAATTAGTTTCCCTATCCCAATTTATTGACTTTGGATGTCCAATTTTTTGTTCTCGAACTTCTCATGCACTAGAGGGGCTTCTCTGCACAAATTCATAGTCATGCAGTAAAGCTTACACCAGGGTTGATTTCAACTCTTTTGTTACCGCAGAAAATTGACCAGTTTTTAGGGCTCCAAGAAAACATTCTTTTTGCTAAATGTGTTGGTTAGGCACATAGTGCAGTGGCAAAAATGCGGATGATTCAACGCCCTTGCTAGCACCAGTTGTGTAATGTTTGCATAAATAATGATCGCAAAAAAAAACCCAAATCAAAATTTTGTCACCGTAAAGAAAAATGAAAAAAAAAGAAGTTGTGTATAACAAACCACCAATAGTGGAAAAAATTTAGAATACGCATTTTGAAGGTTTACATTAAAAAATCCTGTCCAAGAAAAAATTCACTATTGAAAATTAATTTGTCCCCGTGGTGCCCACGTGGTGCTTGCACGCATGGTGCCCGCGTCTCGTGGTGAAGCCGAACATTCATTCCAAAATACACAATTTTGGATGGTTCTCTGAAATGGTTTGATATTATTAGGGGCCCAACTTAGTCCCCACGTGATGTAAAAACATCTTATTAAGGACTACAGCAAGCACCAGATTCACGGCAAGCAAGAGATGCCAAAAAATCCACTTGGAATTTAAAACCAATCTCAGTGGTGCATTTTTGTTGACATTCTGATCATCACTTATCTACCAGAACTTCCACTTGCGGTTTATTGTCACCTTCTGACTCGCTATGGTAGCCCTGCTTGCAGGAATAACTTGCGATGCACTAGAATTGTGCCCAGCAAGCTTTCGCACGGCGAAAAGAGTGCTGCCTAACATTTTCAAAAAGGC
Source organism: Haemaphysalis longicornis (assembly GCF_048455015.1). Lineage (NCBI taxonomy): Eukaryota > Metazoa > Arthropoda > Arachnida > Ixodida > Ixodidae > Haemaphysalis > Haemaphysalis longicornis. The sequence goes on along the minus strand of NW_027526204.1, from coordinate 26,350,401 downwards.
ACCATATCAAACCTTTTGGAGACTGCCAGAATAGACAGTCGCAGTAAGAAGCAACACTAGACCTCCAAAAATAGCCTCGTACTAACAAAACTGGCCAGTGAACAGCTGGCAGTGTTCAAGGCTGATTGGAAATCTCTACTTGTCTGAGCTGATATCCGATGACTTGGTGTTATTTTTTGAGTTTCAGCTGGAGCTGTTATCGCAAAAGTAGGGCATGAGTGAAGCGATATCACAAAAGGCGTTCTTTTTTCGAGGAATAGTAGAGGGCGACGGGGGTGCTATGGCAAATCGGCTTGAAGTTGGGTAACTGCGTAGTAGCACGAAATATCAGGTTTGCAACACACAAACAGAATGAAAACTGCTCGATTCGCGGCCGTGACGGCCGCTTTTCTGATGGAGGCGAAAAGCAAAAACGCCCGTGTGTACGAGATTTAGGCGCACGTTAAAGATCCCCAAGGTGGTCAAAATTAATCCAGAGCCCTCCACTACGGCGCGCCTCATCGCCTGCGTTGCGTCGGCGCGTTAAACCCTACAATCAATCAATCAGAATGAAAACTGCTGGAAAGTGGCTCAAAATGCCAGCTCCACTTGATACACATGCGGGGAACCTTCAGAAATAAGCTTTCACAAAATAAAACAACCCTTTCTTTGAACCAAAGCTCAGTAGTGGAAAGCTGGTGTCATTTCCAGGTAATTATCATCTGTCACTGCCATCGGATTGCAAAACTGGCAAAATGATTTGGTATTTGGCTTGCTGGAAGACTTTTGGTCAAGAAAATTCCATTGTAATGCAGCATGACCACGAGTCGCATGCTTTTTTATCAAGCGCAGCAGCAACGCTCCCTTCTGAGAAAACATGCACACCTCACCTTGCAAAAAACTGCCGAAAATCTCAAGGTTGCCTAAACGTGTAGTGTCTAGACTAACCACCGTGGTACATGAGAAACAACTACAACATCACAAAATCGGCAATATAAAGCACCGATCACCGATCATCAATGCTGTATATTCCTGCTATCCATGTTGTCATTTCTCTTGCAACTAACGCATCCCACTGGTTAGTCTAGGCACTGCAGTTTTAGAATCAGTTCTAATTTTCCTGCTCTGGCTACACTGAGATTTCTGACGGTGTTTTTGAGGGTTGAGCAGCATGTGTTGTTTCGATAGGTGCCATGGCTGCTGCGCTATACAAAAAAGGATGTCACTTGTGGTTACGCTGCATTACCATTAGATTTTTTGATCAAATGGCTCACAGAAGTCAAGTATCAAATGATGTCGTCAGCTTTGCAATCCGACTGCGTTTAAAGGTGAGAACTACCAGAAAATGACACCAGGTATGCACTAGTGAGCTTTGGTTTAGAGGACGGGTAGCTTTTTTTCAGTCAAAGTATTCGTGGATGTCTCCGCATGTCTGACAAGTGCATTTAGCATTTTCAGCTCTTTTCCTGTCATTTGTTTCATTTCTGCATTGCGCAATTTATATTTGGCACTACTAGACAGAGAACTTCAACCCGATTTGCCTTAACGCCTTCGTTGCCCACTACTTTTCCTCAAAAAAAGCATGGCGTTTGTGATTTCACTTCACCCATGCCTTACTTGTGCAATAAGAGTTCCAGTTGAAAGTCAATTGATAACCTCAAGTCATCGGACATCACTTAAGGCAAGGAGAGAGCTTAAAATTGGCTTCAGTTTTGATTCTGTACGAGGATATTTTCGGAGGTCTAGAGTTGCTCCTCAGTAGAACTACATATTCTGACAGTCTGCCACAAGTTTGGTATTGTTTGTTTTCTAAAATGTTAGGTGGAGGTGCAATGCAGGAGGCTCATAGAGCTGAACGCCTTTTTCATTTGTCACGCAACAGTTACTCGGGGATAGCTAGCTGGGCACTGCTCCAGTGCATCGTACCTCATTCCTGAAAGCAGGGTTAGAAAAGTGAGCCAGAAGATTTTAACAACCAGCAAGTGAAAGCTTCAACAGGTGCTTGATAGTAAACTGACAGTGAACGAGTTTTGTTTTCAGCCCCAAGCAGTTTTTGTCCTATCCCGAATTTTTACCTTACCATTAATGCGATGTCAACCATTGACAAGATGTTTCTACATCATGTGGGGACAAATAGTGCCTCTAATAATGCCAAACCATCCGATTTTTTTCAGTAAACTATCCGAAATTGCATATTCTGAAACAGAGGTAGGGCTTCACTGCAGAACGAGGGCACCACACATGGTAACATGTTTTTCATATCTGACAAATTGTACTGGGCAACTAAACTTTTTTCCAAGATGTGTTTTTTATGTTTGGCAAAAATTATACTCCAAACTTTTTAAACTATTTGCGAATTGTAATACACAACTTATCCATATTTGCAACGTTTGGCCAAAAACTGATTTTGTTAATTTGCGAATCTGCTCTTGTTGGAAAGGGCATCGTATAATCTGCATTTTGAGCTGATGCAGAATGTGCCTAATCAATATGTTTACACAAAAATGTTTTGTTAGACCCCAAAAATTGGTAGACTTTCTGCGATAAAAAGAAAGTTACCGCCCTGTCTGCGTGCCATATTCCGAAGTCTATTCTTAGCACATATCAGCGTCAACGCCAGAAGTAGTGTACTTAGCGAGCATCGCAATGCATACGGCAGCTTCTGGATTTTCCGGGCCGTCTCGAGCGTTTTGATGTTCGGGACAGGTTTTAGTAGTAGGAAGCATCGCTTCGTTCACAGAAAAAGAATTACCTTTAAACTCTAGCTTTAATCAGCTGTCATGAGACAAATTCAACCAAGCTATTTTTCTTAGAAAACTGTTACTAAAGACAACTGTTTTTCTAGTGGCTCATTTTATTCATGACTACGTTGGCTGAAGTTGTTGAAATTGCAACAGTGTGAGAGCTTTTTATGAGTTGAATATGGGAGCTTTAACCTAATTGCTTGTAGTATTAGCATGACTAGGCCGATCTGGAAGGCCATTTCAAGAGAAACGAGCGTTATCACTGCCAAAATAACTTAAAAATACAAAACCCACCCACACATCAAGATATTCATTGATGCCACGGTCCGTATGGGAAATTTAGGAGGTGTGTCACGGTGTCACAGTGGTGGCGTGGTTATCAGACCAGGTAGTTGTTTTGAAGGTTGGTAGCTAGTAGCTCACAATATGCCTTTTTTGTCTGCTTCTCCGGGTTTTTTTTTTGGAAGATTATTCGGAGCGAGATTATAGAGAAATCGATAGATGATTTTTGAAGACTGGGAACGATTCCAAGAAATTTAAGCAATTTCGCTGACACAACCGTTTTTCTAAAAATTCTAAAACCACACAAAGAAGCAACACTCAGTTTTTCCAAAGCTCCTGCGAAGTGATTTCATTAAAAGTAATTACTGCTGTACTTACCAGTGCTTCTCTGAAGGCTTCGACACCACTTTCATTCAGCAAAACAGGCCGCCGGACAGTGTATCCACCCCTCTTGCATCTAATGATAAAAAAAATACATATCACTGACATGGAAATTAATAAGATGTGGGGGACCAACAAAAGAGTATAGAGGAGGCCATAAGGAAAAATATCCACAGGGCTCCAGCTTAACAAATGCAATGTGGTAATTGCTACGTTCCTCATATTTTCACGGTGTATTAACAATTGCTTTATTATCAGGGTCTCTACTTCCGCACTACTTTCATTTAGCAGTATTAGAAGTGGAACTGGATTACAAGTTTGTGAAAAACGCGGAATTGCTGTAAACACACAGATGACAACGTCAGCACTGTTTCTGCAGCAAGCAAGCAATAACACATGCAGTAAAGGGTCCATAAAGACTGAATACAGCTTTGTTTAGTTTGAAAGAACTAGCTTTTCAGTACTCACTCGGCTCCCTTCCAAGCCAGAAATACATTAGTCAGAAATATGCAAGCAACACAGAATATTTTCAAATTTCTCACTGAGGATTTGGCATGAGAGATGCAATATGGGCTAGCACTAAAAAATGTCGACAGACAAGAGTCTTCTGCCGGCCCTGCTACATTAGAGTGGCGCTTCTCCACCACGTCCTCTTAGGTGTTTTCCTAGCATTTTCTGGGCATGTGTTCGCTTCTAAACTTCACTTCACATCAGACTACTGCCCTGGTCAATGAAGGGAGGAAAACTGCTTCTTCCTGTGTTGTGGCCCACAAAAATGATTAAACATATCAGATGTGCAATATACATAGCAAAAGTTGCCGCAAGTGAAGACAGAAGCCGCACCGCACATAGTGAAATCCGTCTGGAACAACTTCTATCTAGCCTGATAATTTTACTTAGATTTTGTTTCGACGGTAGGCCATATTTGGCCCCTCGCACCAATTTGAGCCCTCCGGGAAGGCGTTGTTGCACTGTTCCCTTCAAGTTTCCATTCTTCTATTGCTCCCTTTGTCAATTTCTGCTCTTAAGGCTGACCAGCCCTCCTTTTCTTCTGTCCCCTATTTTACCCTCTCCCAGTCTCCTTTGCCTTTGTGCTATCGAGAATAACTGGTTTGCATGTTTTCATTTATGTTGGTTACATTGCTCACAAAACCGGAGGGTGGAAAAAAAACTTTTCCGAACTAGTGTTTGCCGTGCTCGGCATTATTTTAGTGTAATATTGCCTTGAGGAAGCTTTGTCCACTGATCAAATCTGTCTGAATATTCAAATCTTCGTTAGGGTTTCTACAGCTGTTGTATGAAGGTTTCGACGTATTCATAGTATTTCAGGATTCTTTCACCTGCTTTTCTCAACGGAATTGGCGGCGGCCAATTTTTGGGCCAGAACGTTTCGCGTGGAATGACCCATTAGTATTATGAAGCTTTGGTTTTTTTATGTGAAGCCTTTGGTGCGTAAACAAAAAGCACAAATCTGACACAACCTTTCTGGGAATAAAAAAGAAGTGACACCAAGGTTCAATTTTTAACAATTTTCACAGCATTTTAACATCCAAAGATGCCTTCTTGCAATAACAGTAGCTAACCGTTATTTGGAATTAATTTGAAATCAACAATATTTATGCGATCTCTAGGAGAGCAAATGGTGGTTACGAGCTGAACTGAAAGAACTAAGATAGAGACAAGTGTAATACAAACCTCCAAAAAGGCAAAGTACCCCGTGAGCATGGACATCCACAGGACTTGAGGATTAAGAGCAGCCATACCTGATAGAGCCAAAGGTGAAGGCAAAAAGTAAGGGCAGGAGCAGTTGCAACAAATTACAATTTTACACAGACGTCAACCGCACAAGCAATTCGAAGTCTCAAGGGACAGTCCAAAGCAGGCACAAGCAAATTTTATATCCCCTGAAACCTACTAGAAACCCGCATAACCTCACACAGCCATGTCGATGAAAATCTGCAGCCCTGCAAGATTTTACCTGCTGTTATGACATGTTTCAAATCCTGGGTCTTTCCATGCCAAACAGCCAAGTGTATGGTGCTTGACACTCTAACCTTTCGGGAAAAATTAATTGTTGATGTGAAGATTCTCTTGGCCTTGCAGGAGTGTGACACGTTGACACGGAACTCGGGAGAAAGGGAACAGAATGAGTTACAATGGCGAACGGTGAAAGGGAAACTTAGCACCAAACAAGGACACAAGGGTCAACGTGCAGCCCCCCAAATCCAGTTCAAGCGAAGAGAAAAACGGAAATGCTCTCACCAACACGAGAAGCCCCATTCAGCGATGTGTGCCGCGGGTCATCGTTGGTCCAGGTTGCAGCAGAGCATTGGCCCCCGAATGCATGTACTGCTCGGACAAAGCAGCACAGGCAGCACCACACCCTGCGTGGCAGGTGTGGTGATCCATCCTGGGCCGTGGCCACCAACCGCGGCCAGGTGTAGAACCGAGCCCGGTTGTCTGCAAGCCAACTCGCTCGTCTGGAACCTCTGGTACACAGAATCCGCAGGCCCATCTCCAGTCCTGGTTAGCTCACCAGCTTCAGAGTCCTCTGGTTCCGCGATCGGCCTCCACCCGAACCTTGTTCCTTGCTTGAGCACCTCCTCCTTAATTAATGTAGACAAGCTGATGTGTTTATGGCTCTGAAATACAGTACATACAAAATATAACGAGAGGGAAGATGAAGACTTGGTTGCTGGCTAGTTGAAAGACTGCGCAAAAGATGAGGGTGACAGGAAGAGCGCTGAAGCATGTCTACTTGTGCAACACTGGTCTGCACGCTGGAGTAATGCCCAAGTGACAACATGTCTGGCAGACAATAATGATGCAAACAGGCGACTCACTAAATACAGAAAGTACACTCTGAGTGTGTGATCAGGACATGTAATATTTTGCACAGCTTTATGTCGAGCTAATTGGTGTAAGCTTTTGAAGGAAAATTGCTCTTGTTACGATCACAGAGACGGGCACAAGAAAAACGTCCGCTTTCACGAGAAGATGGCGCCGTCTACTCGTGAAATTGTACGTAGTTTTCTTGTGTCCGTCTATGTGATCATAAAAAGCACAACCTACCTTCAAAAGAATATTTAGCATGCTCCAGGCTTCTTTTGATGCCTATATTAAAGGATTCATTTTGCATTGCGGCCTATTTTCTTTACCTGCAAATATCGCGCGAACGTGACAATACATGCCAATATGCCATTCATAATGGCTTTTCCCCATAAAAAGGACACTAAACGGTCCCAACAAGTTTGCCTATACGGGCAGACCAGTGTTAAAAATGACGCTGCACCAAAGGGTTCAAAACGATTTACACCCCCCATGTACTGTTTTTTTTTTTGTAGTTCGGTTTGTTATTTCACGAAACGTCAAAGAAGAAAACTACAAAATAAAAAGGGAACACTTGACACACTTTTGAATAGCCTGCCATTGCAAACTAGCGCCGTGTATTACAGAATTGTACCGCTCCGCCCAACAGTCAAATGGTTTTCTGCGACCGACGGTGCAAAAAGCAGCCGTTAGACAGCGAACACAACAGTAGAGCTAGAGACAAGCTTGACGTGGGCTAATGGACGAGGGCAAAAGGAGGGTGTGCTGAAGAATACGGACGGCATGAACAAGTTAGAACAGGCGCCTCGTAGGCGCTGTAAAATACCCCTCCTCCCCACACACACACCCCGAGACTTAATTCCCTGCGAGGCCACATGTCCGCCTTTCACCTCCAATTTCCACGTATATGAATTATGTGCCCCTGTGAACTCTACGTGAACTCAAAGACGGGCTTCGTCATTAGCTCGTGAAGCTTGGCAACGTCAGGCGTTGTGGAACTGCCGTACTCGCTCGCTGGCGCGCGGCCCGAACTCTCTCTCCGTGTCCTGCATTTGCATACTATTTTCTCCCCCTTGCACATTGCAAATTCTCATCTGTTTAACTACATTTCCTGCGTCCTCACCTCTTGCCAACTTTTTTTTCCCGACAACGCCGCCAGCACACGGTCAACGCGTACGCTGTAGGGGCGCGTTGGCGAGCGAGTACGGCCACAGAACAGGGAGTACGGCAGTTTCACGACGCATATCGCGGCCCGCAGACCGCGAGCAGCCGCGAGGAAGGGCGGTCGCGGCGGCGGCAGCCGGTCTCGCGAGCGCGATAGCTTAGAACAGTCTCAAATAGGGAGGAGGGGGCGAAGGAGAGATTTCACAATGCTTACGAGGCGCCAGGCAGCAAGCAAACAAGCACAGCATATGCAACTTTTTCGGCATGTGTCCGGAAAGCTAACCGAGACAACTATTTCACTTGGTATCATTAGTAGGGACAGTACTCACGTGAAAAAACACGATGACACAGCCTTTGTTCCGGCTTCGCATTCAACCGTAGCACGCCGTCGACTTGCCGAACTGAAGAACTCTAGTAGACGATTTCAGGCGGTGCGCAATGAATTCCGCACAAGAAATTTCATACCGGTGTCACGCCGTTTCCATCCCGCAGCGGTTTTGATACGCGAATTCGACAAAAATGCGTCAACTCGCCCCGCTGCCTTCGCGCCACTCACTGGCTTACTCTACTTGGCTCGCAGTGGATTCTATTGATTCGCGTTGTCTAAAATATTTGCATTTGTATTCTTGTTATTGAGTTTTAAAGCAAACGCTAGACAAAATAAATCTGGTTCTGGCAGGAACTTTTTTATATATGTACGTTTTACGTAATGTACAGAAGTTTTTATAAAACGAACGCAAATCAGTCACGTGACTACTTGGCGGCTTTTTTAAACGCACTGAAAGAGGCGACGCTCGCACACAGGTTCAAATATATAATAATTGTGAGCAACATGCATTAATCATTTAAATAAAAATATTGTCGCAATATGAAGTAGTTTTTAGTGAATAAAAGCAACTACAAGTAAGGATTTGAATGACTAACACTTGAATTCTGCTTTTTGGTCGGGCAGCTTGGTGTAAGTTTACACGACATCTGAACCCAGAGCTCTGTACGCGCGCAAGTGCGATGCCTTACATCGATATGTACTTAATGTACAAAATTACTAGTGGCACATGAAGCAGTGAACATACTGCTTAATTGGTAAAACGCAAATGAGAATAACATCTGCAGTAAAGTAGGGTTTGTTGCACGACAACGAAGCTTTGCAAGAAAGCAGGCACGCAACATCGTGCATAGAGAGGCTGAATTGTAGAGCGGCAGAATTGTGGCGCAAAAGCTAGTTACGTACACGCCACACGTCCTGATATTCTCCCGCCTATTTTGTAGGGTTCCTGAGAAGGCCATTTAGTTGCGTAGCAATATATATTACGAAGCATAGTTTTATTCGTGTTCTTATTCGCAGAGCGTTATCGGGTGCACAGTTGGCAATGTTTTTAACGTAAAAAATAGACAACCCATTTAAATCATATACAGAAGCAATGTCAATCATACTTTCTGCTTATTTCATCAACATTGAACAGCATTGCAGTAAAGACTTTAATTCGTATATATTAAGTATATTGTGTTATTGTTACATGTGGTTTCTATGCAATGTTAAAATATTTGCTAGTCTTTGCGCACTTTAGCATTTCCATTCGCCCATAGTTACCGACAATTGTAAGAACAAAATAATTTGGCTACCACAGGTATGGTATGTATTGTAGATGATTGCTTTCTGATACGACATATTCAAAAATATTGTTAAAGTGAACCTCTCTATGCCCACTCATGGCGCTTTTACGGCTGTACGCACTGCAGGAAAGCCAGCTTTATCAAATGGGAGGGCTTACGGTGGTGATGATGATGATAAACTCAGCGCAGGAAAGCCAACTTTAAACAATGGGAGGGCAAATTGTGGTGTCGTTGATAAAACGCGAAGTAGGAAACCCAACTTTACAAATTTGGAGGGCACATATTGAAAAAGAATAATAAGAAGACGAAGAGGAGCAGGATGAAAAAGGCGAAGCTTTCTCCGATACAAATGAAAAGTCCACACTCCTATCCGCCAAAGTCCAAATCAATGACAACACTGAGCTAACCGAAGCAGCATATTCAGATGACCCAATTACACTCTAAAAATCATAATCACCCCCATTGGCTTTGCTCAGCACTTTGCATTGTGGACTTTGCGTTTGTATCGTAGAAAGCTTGGCGTTTCAACCTTGTGTGTTCCATAAACAGCGTTAGATTTTTTATGCTTTACAGTCCTAGAAAATCAAATTTTGTACCGTTTGCGCAGAAGCGGACAAAGTCACGGGACACACACCTGTGTGCCCTTACTTTTCATGTTTTTGTATCTGCGCCACTAAATCTTGCAATACGGTAGCAACAAACCTAAGTATCACTGTAGAAATTCAATCAGTCAATAAATATATGCTAAAAATGCTGTTGACCCGTGACTACCATTGCAAAGTGCAAGAGTCCCGTGACCCCTCCCTGTTTTAAAGAGGGTCGTGGAGCGTAAAAGAGAGTCTTAGTAGAGCCTAAGGGAGTCATTGCAGCGACGACTCCCTTTGGACTCTCTTTTTTTTTAGAGTGTAGTGTATAAAGCCACCCGCATCATTTCAAGTTTCTTTTTGTTTCTTTTTAACCTTTTTGTGTGTGTCATAACTGTAAATTCTTTTGTACATAGTGTCTTTGTATGTTTTTACGCCACGTATCAAAATGGCGCATAAAAACACTCGCTATTGGAAGATTATCCAGATAGTATAGTTTTGAGACAGAGCGGAGCCAACATTAATGCCTTGAAAACGCGAAAGCAAGCGGAGCTTGGCGGCATAAACGTGTGACCACAGCACGGGGTAGCCGGTGACGAAGTGTTGTCTCGGCATGAAAGCCTCTGGTCATGTTTGAAGAAACATCGGGAGGCAGCCAAAGTTACAAAAGACAGTGGCTGTGATATTTTGTCTGCTTAATCTCTTGACGAAGTATGTGTTACAATGCTCGTCGCTGCAGCTTGCGAGCAGTATTTAATACTGATATCGGTAGTTACTGAAGAGCCAGCAAGCGCTACGCCATGGGGCTGATTTTAGCGGTTATATATATATATATATATATACATATATATACAAGAGAACAAAAACTTCGAACAAGGTAAAAGCACGATTGTGGCCTGCGTTTCAGCAAAGAGAACTTGCTTTCCGTGCTTTCCTCAGGGCCCTGAGGAAAGCAAGTTCTCTTTGCTGAAACGTAGGCCACAATCGTGCTTTTACCTTGTTCGAAGTTTTTCTTCTCTTGTGTTCTCTACCATCTTCAAAGTTCTACTCCTCCCTAAATTTTATATATATATATATATATATATATATAAATATATATATATATATATATATATATATATATATATATATATATATATATAATATATATATATATATATATATATATATATATATATATATATATATATATATATATATATATATATATATATATACAGTAATACCTTGTTAACTCGAACTCGGATATCTGGAAAAATCGGCTAAGTCGGAATTTTCCGCGGCACCGAACATTTTCCTATACGTCCAATGTATATTTTTCTCTTTATCTCGAAGTATTTTTGGGTCGGATTGCGGGTAACTCGAAATCTTGACTGGGAGTGGAACTAAAATTCCGCCGCCGGACCATTTCACAAGATTCGCGCGATGCTGCCACGCCTGAAGTCCGTAAACTTTTTTTTCTTATTTAGCCGCGCCTGCCATACGTCGCTGCTTTCCGCTAACGTAGGGGACGGCGGAGACGACGGTGATGACGAAGCACCTCGAGAGGTGCCGACATCTTCTGAGACGAGAAATGTGCTGCGCTTGCTTCGAAATGAGGTCGAGTGCAGCGGTGGGGAAGATCGACTGATGCGATGCGTCAAGCAGCTGGAGGACGCCTTCCTAGGCCCGAGTACGACCGCAAAGCAGACGAGCATTAGGCAGTTTTTCTTTGCTAAATAAAATGGCAGTGCGGCAAAACCCAGCCGGTTAAAGTCTCTTGTATGTTATTTTTTTTCTCTTTAAACCTGCACGAGAAGAAAGATTAGAAGCTGCCGCTGAAGAGCCGGTAAGTAGTAGTGATTTTTCTGAAGAGCGCTCATTTTTCCCGGCGATTAGGCAACTTTGCTTATCTCGAAAATCCGTTTATCTCGAAATTTTCCCTGGTTTTTATGACTTCGAGTTGACGAGGTATTACTGTATATATATATATATATATATATATATATATATATATATATATATATATAAATATATATACATCAGAAAACTTTGGAAAAGATACAAGCCACGATTGTTGTCTGCGTTTCAGCAAAGAGACTTGCCTTCGTCAGGGCAAAACCTCGCCTGGCTGGCATGGTTTATATAGGGGTAGGTCTGCAGGTGACAGACAGACAAAATAAAGGGCTATAAAATAAAATAAAAGCCCAACCCGTACCACATATGTATAACGGGTGACGCCAATTAAAAATAAAAAAACTGGACCGAAGTCAAAGAGTGTTTTTACGAGAGGAAAAGAAGAAAGACAGAACAAAGAAGAGAGATCTATCACGCGAAACCAAGTCAAGGGAGGGGACGGGAGGCAATCAGTGGCATTTTTGAAACTATTATGTGGAAGCTCGGTTATGAGTCAACATGTCGGTCTTCATACATGTGATCTTGATATGCAAACATATGCCTATGCAGCTGCTTCCTCGATGGTGAAATTTCATGCTCAACGTTGACTCTTCTTGATCTTCTGTCTTGATCTGCCGTCTTCGTTCTCTGCCGTGATCCGATCTACATCTTCCCCTGCCTGCTGTCCCTTGGGTCCTGGTAGCCCTTCTGTAAAACTCAGAAACTGATTACTTCCCCCGACCCCCCTTCCCCGTATTTTTCCTCCCCTTTACATCATATTGAATCTTGCTGTTACTGATGTGCCAACCTGAACTATCTTGGTTGTGGTTTCACCTAGTTTCTGTTACTGATATCCCTACCTGAGCTATCTTGATTGTTGTTGCAACTCGTTTTTTATGAAAATTTATTAGACTTCCACTGCTTCCCACTCCTTCAACTTATACTTATATGCGCCATGAGCTCGTGAGAGTCAAGGACCGCTTGCCCAAGGAGCGCTTCCTCAGTGTGGTATACGAGATACCTTGTGCAGACTGCAGCGGCGTGTATATCGGAGAATCACGAATTTATAAGAATCGTCTGCAGCAGCACGCACGTCACGTAAAGAATAAAAGCATCCGCAACAATGCTTTAGCCGAACACGCCGTCGTGAATGACCACAAGATTGATTGGGACAATGCAAGAATCGTCGCTACAGACAAAGTGACAGCATCACGGCTACATCTGGAATCACTAATCATTCAGACCACATCTAACACAGTCAATCGTAACGACTGAAATCTAAACCCGATCTACGCACGCTCTTTGCAGCCATTATTCAAGCCCACTTAAACGACCCACTTCTGGTGATGCATTTATTGTGAACAAGGCTTCCGTGCTGAAAGCCGAAATGTCAGTACGTTTTGTTTGGACAGGTCGGCATCTCTTTTCCGTTCCTAATCCTACGTAGGTGAAACTGGAAATTTTTAAAAGAATTCAATAGCACCAGAACGATGTCAAAAAAAGGCAATGCAAGCTGAATTGCCTTGGCGGATCGTCACCTGGCTACTGACCACGTCATCGATTGAAATTCCGCAACTATATTCGCATCAGAGAAGCGCCTGTCGACACGACTACTTTTAGAATCAGTGCATATTCAACCAACTAAAAGCATGATTAACCGGTCGCAGGGTAATCTCCCCGAGATATACCGTATTTACCCGATTCTAACGCGCACTTTTTTTCCGAAAAAATTTGCCGAAAAATTGCATGCGCGTTAGAATCGGATACAAAATCGAAACTGCTGAAACAGCAGAAATTTCGTCCAACCCATCGCCATCTCAAGATGGCGCCAAAGCTTTTAGCAACGATTTTTCGGACGCAGCAAGTCTAGGCACCTAGGTTTTTCTATCAGTGTTCACAGAAATCGTCAAATCTTTTAACTTGCGCGCTTGATAACAGCAATGGCAGCAGCGCCTCCCACGCGTTCAAAACGACCGGTCGGCTGAAGTGTGCACCTCTGGAGAAGCTCTCGGGATGGGCGTGCGAGGCGTGGGCCACGATCCCATAGGCCATGGTTGAACGTTCGTTCAGAAGTGTGGCATCGCGAACGCGCTTGAAGGCACCGAGGCCGAGATGTTGTGGTCACCGGAGAGCGACGAGGAGTGAGATGAGTAAGATTTCTTCGGGAAATAAATCGGCCGTTTCTCTCGCATTCGTTTGTCTGGGTCACAAAGTCCCGTGCGCGTTACAGTCGGAGGTGCAAGTTTTTTCGGTTTTCTTGCCAGGAAAATTGGGTGCGCGTTAGAATCGGGGGTGCGTTAGAATAGGGTAAATATGGTACATTCGCACTCTGCGCCACCGAACCTATAAATAATCGCGACCTTTTACCCCCTTTCATTGTGATGAAGGGACCAGTAGGGGCCCCAAAACGTCTTTATTTGTGTATTTGTTTTTGACCACGCGAGTGCCTGCTTGTATTTCATCAATAAATCACCCTCCCCTGACGAGTTTTCGTCGAACCTTGGACTCTGTTAGGTGTCAGTGTGTTTACACAGCCAACTTGTGGGGACGCACATAAGCTCCTAACAAATGAGCTGCGTGGTGGCTATGCACTAGGCAAGGTTTTTATTAGTCGCCTTGATGAATATGATCTTCTGTCGCAGTGTTTTAGGTAGCTCACTCGCATTTATTCCTTTGTTTTTAGGACATTGTGGAGTGTCCAATGATTTTTCGTTCTATTTCTGATTTTTATTGCAACTGTAAATATGTCAGAAGTCCCGTAATGAGTTTCTGGCAGTAATAGAGCACCAATGTGTGCATGAAGGCAGCCTAAATAAAAAAATTGGCTGCCTTGCCTTTGCTTAGGGGTGCCATGCAGACAACACACAAGTTTCGTTCATTCGACACATTGCCTCGTTAGAATCATACTGACACCATTTTTAACGCGCACTTCACTCGAATAAGCTATATAATTAGGAAAAAGGGAATGGCCATGCGACCCACTAGCTCATTCCCCACAGCACTACCTATGATGTCATATGTCCCCAGCTGTGCGATTGGCTGTGGCCGGCAAAAGCAAACTCAAATGGGGCAGGCCTTATAAGCATGCCGAACGAGCTATTTGCGCTTAAATGTAGTGCATATTCATTTTACAGCAGTAAAAATGGTACAGTAAACAATGAAAGTTACAAAAATACTAGTAAACATACAAGTACCGATGCACACTGCTGTTGGTACGGCGTGCACTATGCTTGTTTTAGCTGGACAGCACTCCGCCGCTTTGGAGTTGGCTTGCACGGCACTGGCCGATTGGCATAGGCGATGTTGTCTTACCTGACCCTGTTTGTCGAGGATACCCCATTTTTCACAAAACCATTACTTTCTACAGTAACGAAAACAAGCCAGGTGCAGACGCGGTCAAAAACAAAGCAATGGCAAACAACGGTTCGTGCATGAGTATGGTAGCTCCACCTGAGAGGACTGATGGCTAGCAAGGCTGCAGACCCGAGTGACGCCGTAGTTTGTTTGATTACACGCACTTATGGCTTCATTGCTGACATCCCAAAAACACACGATAGGGTGGGAGAATCAGACTTTTAAACTAAATTAATTTCTCAGTGAATGCAGCATCATTTGCTGCTGGTCAAGTGGTGGGGGCACTTATAAAATGGGAAATATGTCGAGCGAAACGAAAAAAGCCCGTGTGTGCGAGATTTCGGCGCACGATAAAGATCCCCAGGTGGTCAAAATTAATCCGGAGCCCTCCACTACGGCGGGCCTCATCGCCTGCGTTGCGTCGGCGCGTTAAACCCCACAATGAATCAATCGAACGAAACGAAATTCTATGTTGTCCCAATGGCCCCTTTAATGCACTCTATTGTATTTTTGGTTCCTATAGTGATGTCACCATGAAGGAACCGCAGTAGAGAAAGTTAATGTCAGCGCTTTACCATGCATTTTTTTGTGTTTGATGGAAACAAATATAATACTCTAACCAAGGACTTTGTCCGAAGCCTTTCCCGTGTCGGAACCTACTTGGCTCCTTCTTTAGAACTGTCTATGTTTGACCAAGAGTAATCGTTCTTCATATGAACAATTTTTTTGTTTGCTGCAGCGGATCAGAAGCTAGGCCACAAATAGGGGGTAAGACAGCTAGATACCTGTTCATCTTTTGCCGGCTTGCTTGGGTGTGACAACTGTATCTAGTTGTCAATTCCAATTTGTTGTGGTCAGTTTTTCTCAACTAAATTGTAGCTTTTTTAAAGATTATGGTATGTTTTTGTGGGCCTAAAGGGTTGCCTCACTGCATGTTTGGCCTATGTAGCGTTGAAAGCGGAAAATTTGGTTCAAAGTGGAATGTCGGCCTAGCATCATGGTCCTTTGGTTGCTGCTCACTTTCATTCATGCCATTATTTTTTATATTATCCCTTAAAATTAAAAGTTAACCAATCTCCTGTCATTTTAATTTTGTCACCTGCTTTATACTTTCTTTTTTTCCAACTGTCTGTAAGGAGTGACAATTCGTATTTTTATGATACCAAGGCGTCGGACTGTGCTAGTTGGTACATGTTTGAATGGATGAAAAACCAGCGGAAAACACAGATTACGGAACAGAGCGATGGGATAAGCTTGTCCCGTTGTTCTCTTTTAACTGTGTCCTGTGTTTACCGCTGGTTTTTCATCCATTCAATTTTCATGAATTTGTTGAACAGTGATTAGTTTAAGTGCTAAAGCAATTTTTGGCTTGAAGGTTCCCTGTAGCCGTTATATAAGTGCTCTCTGCTCTTTTTTTACCCACGACCCCATTACCAGCCTTAATGAGATTGTCTTTTGTAGACATGAAGTTGAAATAAATATTTGTTTGCATGGCTTTACATATTTTGAAAGAATTGCTTGCTCACTTTCTTTCAACCCTGTTTCTTAATCCTGCTTAAAGCATTTTTCCATGTTTATTTTTTTTCAGAACCAGGAAGGGTGCTCATCCTCAGTTCTTGCTGAAGCACCAGTATCTGTACTTCACACGTGAGCTTTGAACACGCAGTAATCATGGTATGAAACATTTTACCAGTATTAGCTTGCTTTGTAGATGTCAAAGTTCTCGACAGTGTAGTACATTGTCTGGTGTAGTGCACAATCGCTCTATAACAGCACCCGCTGGGTGCTGTTGTAGAGAATAATTTAAAATGTACATCAAATTTAAAATTTTAAAATGTACGTCAAATACTAGTAAGAATAGCTCTCTAAATTGGTGGCCATTTTTCTGGTGGAGGCAGAAAGTGAAAATGCCCATGTGTGGAGATTTAAGTCCACAATAAATATCCCAAAGTTGCCAAAGCTAATCCAGAGCCCTCCTTGCGGTGCACTTAATATCCCATGTGCAGGTTTGTGTAAAAACAGCCAGAAATGTATGATCAAATAAAATTGATTGTAATGTTTCTAAATGCAAGTATTCTAAGTTTAAGCTGCCTTATTTAGTAAAATATTTTCTAGCAATTGCATAGCTACCAAAGGTTTACAGAAAAGCTTTCATTGGTTATGCACCTTCTCAGCGAAACAAAAATGTCATTAAGAAAAGCAGAAATATGGAAAGTAGCAACACTAAAGCTGCTAATAAAAAAGATGCTAAACGTTTTATCGATAATATTGCTGATTTAACTTCTAGTCAACTCTAAAAAGGGCTATAGACGGGTTTGATGGTTCCCATGAAGCACCTCGTAATACTAGACGAAACTAATGGGCACTGGCTGTTCGCTTTTCATTTGCAACACGAAAAATGACCCCACATCCACCAGCAGGGACATAATGCAAGGCACCATGCACAAGCTAGACTCATGATAAAATACTGCTATAACAACAATGTCATCACATTTCAACATGGGAACTCATATGCTTGTTCTGTGATGTTTACAGTTCTTGGTATTGCTATGTGGGGTCATTTTTCATGAAGCAAAAAGAATAATGTAAAATAAAATAAGTGGCAGTGGGGACCCAACTTTTATGGGTAGAATAAAGCCACAGTACGTAGGGAAGTATACATATTGTATTTGGTCTGCCTTAATATTGAGCTTTTCTGCTCAGCTCAAGAATAAGGCACTAAACATTGCGAGTAGCTACCGTGATTGAAAGTTTGATGCAATGCTGAGAAGCCAAGGGTTTTAAGGTTCGAAAAACTCTTGTGCAGTTGATGTGTTGCACGCCTACTTGCTTTCACTGAATAACACGTTTATGCTGTGCAGTGAAGCTCGAAGGATGTGCGCTGCAGTTTAGCAAAATGAACATCAAATTGAATTTTTAACACCGTTTCGAATAATCAACATCCTCTAATGATACAACTTCTGTACTGCGATTTGGCTGTAATATTAGACTTTATAAATGGATGTTTCAAAAATCGGTGGGTCAAAAAGTTCAAGTAAATTGTCAGCTGACATTGAGCTTTAATGGAATGTCTCATAGAACCGAGCTTGGAAAGCACGAATGTTTCATACCGTAATTGTGTGTCATACTGTGCCATATGTGGCTGCACATCTGCAGCGCCATTTGTGAACCGAGGATGATGCACCCTTTTTGTACCCCTTTAGGTGGGTGCTTTTGCAGGAAAAGCTCCTACCTATGATATTTTGGGCAGAAAAGGATGCTCCTGCGGCGACAGAATCCAAGCACCCTAAACGGTGTGCTTGGATTCTGGCGGTACTTGTCCGTGCTAAGCGCATGATATGGTTTGGACATTCCAAGCTCTAGCCCGCCGAACGCAAAGAAATGCCTTGACTCCAACGCGAGTGCTTTTAATAACAACTTTGATGACACCACTGTTGAGAATCGGTTGAAACGGAGCAGGCCACACACGTCGGTGTTATATTTCTCTTCGGCGTGCGGCCGCAGTGGCACGAGCCGCGCGATCAGCCATGTTCGTGGCTATTTCAGTGTTGCCAAACGAAGAAATTGACAGCTAAACTTTTCAATGAATACCGGCTATAGGATGGGTCAAAGATAAATGTTTTTTATAGTTCAGAATGCTGTGTCCACCTCATTGCATTCGGAGGGAAGGGAGTTCATAATTGCTTGTATCTTGATATTTGGTATGTGCTTGGCTGTAAAGTTTTAAGGGAAGTTGCCAAAATGTTTATTAATAGACACCTCAATCATAGTTTATGGTTGTGAATTAGTTTTAGTCTCAGGATTCATGCACAGAATTCTGCAAACATTCTTGTTTCTTTTTTTTATGTTGCGACATTTACTGTCGATTGTAAAAGTTTGTTCGGAAAACGTGGTTTCGTTCAGCTTGAGTCTCAAGATTTTTGACACAAAAGAAATTGTGCAATTTATGGTCAATTGAACTTATAAATGTGGTTGTCTGCCTTTTAAAAAAGTTGTGACGACAAATACCACAACAAGTTCTCTACGGGTGCACATCACATGGGATATTGTTTTTGGAAGGTACCACCAGAAAACATGATTGCAATTGTAGTGGGGGTCCAGTTCTGTCTAGTTGTATCACTTGAATGCTAATGTGTAGTGAGCACACTGATAACGGTTTTCAGTGGTCCCTCTAGTGCACCAATGTTGTGATCGTCAGGTGCATGAAATTGTGAAGTTCTATTATTTCTTCTTTTTTGGTTCAGACTACTACGTTTTTTTTGTGTGTCATGTCAAGTTAACCGATATTTCAAGATATCCGAGTTTGACGCCACGAGGGATCACTGTATATATAACTTAAAATTGTGCCATTAGTCATAAATTGTTACATTTCATTTACTTACAGAGCCTCCAGACATACACCTGTCGCCATGAATTGCATTGGGACACCATGGTGATAGGTCGCAAGCCTCCAAGGCCCTGGTGATGACACGCGCAGCACCATGGTACTGCGCATGCCACCACCTTTAAAAAACGGTGTGAGGATGCTCAACACCCTTTATTTAGGGTGTTGAGCGTCCTCAACACCCTTTTTTAAGGTGTTGAGCCCAACATCCTTTTTTTTGTTGTTACACCCTTTTTTTGTCCGTACACCCTTTTTTTGCGAAAACACCTTTTAAGGGTGTTAGCCATAGGACAAGGTTTTTACACCCTTTTCGGCCAAAAAGGGTGTAAAAAAGTTTAGTGTGTGGCATGTACCATGTTGATACTACATATTCCGGCATAGCACGCACCAGCCGTACTTGCATGACACTCTGCAAAAACGGGTCACGAACATCTCGCCAAAACAAAAACCGGTTTACCAGCTGTCGCACATACAGGTGCGCCAGCCCCAAGCCACCATCTCGGACTCTCCGAATATACTGTTTGTGACACATTCAGCATTCCAACATAAACACAATGTTGAATGAAGTGCACGTAAAACTTTAAATTATCTTGTAAACCTAATTACTGGCTGTGCTTTTTACAATACACTCTGTCTGCAGGTGCCTGAAGTCTTGCATTTGGGGCGGGAGCAGCTGGCTATGACTGGTTGCTATGAAGGTTCGTTTTAGCATGCACTAAAATATCTTTTATATTCCTATTTTAAGTGCGAATGCACTTTATAAGCGTCCCTGAATTCCGTTGACCGCCGTCCGTCCACATAGCAACAGCTGCGGGTGCGCGCGCTCCTCGTCTTGGCAACGGGGGGAGATGGCACATACCCACGTGGGAGATTGGCCAGGAATCTCCTCGTCTTCCTTGGCAACGGGGGAGATGGGCGCGCGCTGCCTGGCCGCTGACATGGCACATACCTACGTGGGAGATTGGCCAGGAATCGGGCGTGAGAAGGGCTAATGCACCCGCTTAAAGGAGTACTGACACGAAATTTCAAAGCTGAGATCCGCTCTTGGAATCAAGTACAACGACAACACAAATAGGCGTCTGTGCATGGCACATACCCACGTGGGGGATTGGCCAGGAATCGGGCGTGAGAAGGGCTAATGCACCCGCTTAAAGGAGTACTGACACGAAATTTCAAAACTGAGATCTGAGATCCGCTCTAGCAATCAAGTACAACGACAACACAAATAGGTGTCTGTGAATAAATGCATCTTTCTTTCTTTGTAGTTGTGTGTGTGTGTGTGTGATCTCTCTTTCGCGAACATTACCGAACCGCGCAAGTTCAACTCCTGCATTCGCACTTTCACATTCTTCCCCTCGGGGAAAGGCGGGGAATTTTTTCCGGTAGCTAACTTTTGGTGCTTCCGAGAACGCCTTTTTAATTCGGTCGTCACTGGGTAAAATGGGGTAGTATTTCCGCAGGATATTGTTTCAGTTAGGGAGGGCATTTGAAAATTTAGTTATCAGGGCAGGCGGCCTGGTGCTTTCGTTTTGTCGCGAATTGTTGAGCACGTCACCCCTTTTGAGATTAGATGCACGTTGGTACGCCTCATCGAGCGAGCTTTTGGGGTGGTTCCTGTTCATAAGGGTGGCCTTGAGTTCGTCTAGGTGCTCTACGTAGTCACTGTCATCACTGCATACACTTCTAAGCCTGGTGGCTTGTCCTACAAAGATGCCTTGTTTGCAGTGTCTCGGGTGATGGATTTTATAATCTAGATACTGCCGCCTGTCGGTTTTATAAAAAGCGTAGGTTTAAGTTTACCGTTGTTTAGTATTTATCGTTATCTAGTTTTTTCCCCCTGCTTCACCTTTTCTTGTCACCTCGGGCTCGCAGATAGCTTATGATAAGGACTCCATCCACCGCCTGTCCTCCTTCCGGCGTTTCTGAGAACCTTTGCGTAGGCCGCGCGCAGGGGCAACAAACCCCTCTCATTCGTCCTCTCCAAGAATTTCCCGGAATATCAACCCCCCGCTTACTTCCCTCTTATCGACTTCGCCGCTCAGACTATACAACCTTCTTTCCCCCTCAATATCTCCGCCTATATACTCGCAAACGAATCCACTTTCTTAATTCCAGTACTTCTCTACTCTCACTTGGGGACCTACCCCTATATAAACTGTGCCAGCCAGGCGAGAGTTTGCCCTGACGAAGGCATGTCTCTTTTCTGAAACGCAGAAAACAATCGTGGTGTATACGTTGTTCGAAGTTTTCTTTTCTTGTTTTCTCTACAATCTTCATAGTTTTTTTGCTCCCCCTACACACACACACACATACACACCCACATATATGTGTGTGTGTGTGTGCGTGCGTGTGCGTGTGCGCATGTGTGTGCGTGCGTGTGTGTGTGTGTGTGTGTGTGTGTGTGTGTGTGTGTGTGTGTGTGTGTGTGTGTGTGTGTGTGTGTGTGTGTGTGTGTGTGTGTGTGTGTGTGTGTGTGTGTGTGTGTGTGTGTGTGTAGATAAATCAGAAAATAAGGATTGGCAGTCAAGAAAACCTAGGAAAGCAAAGTGGGTCATAGAAACAGAAGAAGAATTTTTTGAGTGAGAACGGAAGTGGTGAACAAATGCCCGCCGGGTGAGATCTGAACCCATGACCTCCAGAATACCGGTCTGGTGAGATAACCACTACGCTACCGGCGGGGCTCTTTCCGCACCACTTTTATGGGGTATTTATGTTAAGGTATTTTTTTTTCCTGCAGGAAACAAAAAAAAATACCCTAACCGTCAGTTTTACAATAGCAGAAACGAGCGCTTGAAGACCAGATAAGGACTTCCAAACAAACCACGCTCGTTTACGACAACAGAAAGTTATAGCAGATCTGAAAAACGGTCCTGGTACGGTACCGCCTACCGCGGAGAGCCCTACCGTAATCCGGAGTGACTTGGCAGGACGGTACCGAGACGTATCGTATCCGTCGTTCCAACACGGTCTGCCACCTTTGAAGAGTTTGGTGTCGAACCATGCGAGTAACTCGTCTGAATAATGACCCGCATGCGTATCATTTAAATAATATTCCCCTCTCTTCCGTTCACTCTTACAAATATCTCGGGAGTCATATCACGAAAGATCTCCCTTGGAATATGCGTGCAGAATAACTAACTAACAATGCCAACCGCATGCTTGGATATTTGCGCCACAACTTCTGCTTCGGCCATCGGATGTTAAATTACCACTTTATAAGTCACTGTTTCGTTCAAAATTAGCGTACGTCTGCGCTATCTGGGACCCCGGAAAAATCACGCTCGCCCAATCCATTGAAGCCATCGAGAATCGCGCGACTAGTTTCATTTTGTCGAACTATAGCTGTAATGCCAGTGCCACCTCAATGAAATCGGCTCGTGGCCCGCCTCATTTCTCGGCTCGTCGCAAATATCAGTGTTTGCCTTTTACAAAAAATATTTTAAGTGCGAATGCACTTCTTAGTCGAGCCTACTTCGTCCGCCGCCGTCCGTCCGCCCGCCCGCAGCCTAGCAACGGAGCTAGCTAGCGTGCCTAGCAACGGCGCCGGATTTCCGACGCGTGAGGGCGCTCGTGTAGCGCCTCCTCTCCCCCCTCGCCTACTCTCCAGCTCGCAACACCCTCTCTCGGCGCGCCAGCCAGGCCACTACACTATATAAAAAAATAACAGCATCCGGTGCCCGGTTTCGATCCTAGGACGTCGCGGCCGCAGCGCGACGCTCTACCGACTAAGCCACGGAAGCCTTTTTTTTTTCTTTAATGCCGGTCATCGACACAACACAGAAACACAAAACAAACTTATTCACATGAGAAACTCGAGCGACAAGCCACCAACCTATATGGAGGCTGATGTCTCTCTAAAATTCCCTAAGCATAGTCAAGGGTTCTATCCTTGACAGCCACTCAGGAGTGTATGCCTTGCCCTTCTGGACTTCTACGTACTGGGATATAGACTCACGAAAACATTGCCGCGTAGGGCGGGCGTCCACATCACCGTGGAGCCAGGCCATGCGCGAGCGCCATATGCTATGCAAGGCCACCAACATAACGAGTTCCAAGGGCGCCCCCTCATCGTTTTCGACCGCTAGATAGCGTATGCCATGGGGGCTCAGCGGGAAGTCTTTATGAAGGGTCCTCTGGAGGACATCCCACAAAAATACCGCAGCCCAACAATGCGAAAAAACGTGCTCTATCGTTTCTGGTTGTTTACAAATTGAACACTGAGTTCCCCAAGGCACAGATATCCCTCTATCCTGCATCCAGGTTCCAACAGACAAGGTGCCTGTTTGTAATTTGAAGAAAAAGGTTTTCACACCAGAGTGAACCTCCATTCTTTTGACGCGCTTTAGCACATTTTGGCCTGGCCCAGCACGGTAATTATATCTATACATAGGGACGGGGAAAACAACATCGCAAATGTCCTTATACAGTTTTTTGCGTGTCACAGAAGACAGGTACTCGCCAGAAAAACGCGCGAATAGAAAACGGGCCGTCATAACTATTTCCTTAAAATACCCATACACGCCACCTGGCATGCACCATGTTGATACTACATATTCCGGCATAGCACGCGCCAGCCGTACTTGCATGACACTCTGCAAGAACGGGTCACGAACATCTCGCCAAAACAAAAACCGGCTTACCAGCTGTCGCACATAAAGGTGCGCCAGCCCCAAGCCACCATTTCGGACTCTCCGAAACAGGTTTGTTCTGCTGCACCTCTCCCATGTTGAGCCCCAAACGAACACCGCAAATACCCGGTTAAGCCTTTGGACGTTGATTCGCGAACAATGGTGTACCTGCATAATATACCAAATCTTCGCTACAAAGAATAAGTTACATGCCGTGGCCCTTGCGAAAATTGACAACCTTGCCGCCTTCCATTTCTCGGCCTTCTCCCTCAACAACATTGTCTGGCTACGCCAGTATGGTTCACTATCCCTGTAATATTCCAGTTCAACGCTCAAGTACTTCACTGGAGTGGTGACCCAACTAATATTAGCGAAGATTGGCGGTGTTGATGACCATTCCCCATGCCAAAATCCTAGGCACTTTGCCCAGTTCACAAAGCTACCTGTCACCATGCCAAACTTTTTGACAGTGTCAACTACCAACTGAACGCTTTCTTCGTTCATACAAAAAACGGCCACGTCGTCTGCGTAAGCCAAAAGTTTAACTTCCGACTTATGCAGTCGGAAGCCTTCGATGACACTATTTCTGATTATACTCATACACAGGGCTTCGATGTATATGCAAAACAATAGGGGGCTGAGGGGGCAGCCCTGGCGCACCGAACGCTGCACTTCAATTGGGGCTCCCAACTTTTTGTTCACGATCAGCCGCGTAGTGCAATTGCGGTACGCCAGGCCGACGCCCTCTTTAATTACAAACCCAACGTTCACATGATCCAAAATACAAAACAATACCTCGTGTGACACACAATCAAACGCTTTTTCCAAATCAATCTGCAGGACTGCCACTCCCGTGTGCAGGGCGTCGCAGCACTCAAGGACACACCTTGCTTTATGGATATTTGTAAAAATATTGCGACCCTTAATTCCGCACGTCTGATGTGGCCCTACTATTTGTTGGACAACACTTTGAAGCCTTTGTGCCAGAACTTTCATAAAGATTTTGTAGTCGACGTTTGTTAATGATATTGGCCGGTACGACTTGACAAATTTAAGTTTCTCCGCTTCATCTGTCTTAGGAATGAGGACTCTGTGGGACGTGGAATATGATGGGGGCAGTGTTTTAAGATCATACGCTGCATTAAACAGCTTCGTTAGCACAGGTACCATTTCATATTTAAACATCTTATAAAAAGCAGCGCTTAACCCATCCGGCCCCGGCGACTTTTCCGGGTTCAGGCTTTCAATAGCACATTTCACTTCGTCTTCCGAAATAGGTCGTTCAAGCCAGTCCTTCATTTCGTCTTCAAAACGAGACAGCCCGTCTATGAAATCCCGCTTGAAGCTTTCTGCGTCCACCGCCTTAAGAGCGAACAGTGCTTGGTAATACTCATAAAAAGCATTATCAATTTCGCTTTTTTCACTCGTTACTTTACCCATGTAAGTTATCTCCTTGATCTGATTGCGTCGTGCATGTGCTTTTTCTATTCCGAGCGCACGCTTTGAGGGCGCCTCACCTACTGCCCATTGCTCTGCTCTCGCGCGTACTAGGGCACCGCGATAGCGTTCTTCGTCAATAAGTTCAAGCTTATGCTTTATCTGTGCTATGTCGTCCTTAAACACCCCGGGCATTCTGCCCTCCTCTAACGTTAATTTTTGTAGGATGTTTCTAAGCATTCTTTCCTTTTTGGTTTCTTCATATTTAATACAGCTACACCGTTGTATGGCTTTTATTTTTATCTCTTGCTTGCTTAACTCCCACAGCGCCCCGATGTCACTATGTGTTCCATCTAGTTCGGCAGTTTTCTTTCTAACAAATGTCGTAAATGTTTCGTCCTCCAAAAGTTTAGAGTCTAATTTCCATAGGTCCCATGTAAAGGGGGACTCTTCTTTCTTGCCCCCAATCCTGCACTTAACCAAACAATGATCAGAAAAGGAAACCGCGTGCACATCATAGCTTTGGCATTTCTGTAATAAATCCAGCGAAACGTAAATCCTATCCAGCCTCGCGTGGCTGAAACCTTGAAAGTGGGTGAATCGGACGTCTTTTTCCCGTCTAGACATTGCCCGACATCAACGAGTCCATAATCCGCAACAATTTCGGATAACAAATTAGTACTAGCATTTCTATACGCGTTGTTACTTGTTTTATCCCGCCTAGAAAGTACGCAGTTGAAATCACCTGTTATAATGAGCATTCTGTCTGTATCGACGTGTTGCCTGAGAGTCCCAAAAAATTTTTCCCTCCCTATTACAGCATTTGGAGCGTATACACAGACAATTCGAAAGTTCACATTATCAAGGCTAAAATCACACACAACAAGCCTGCCCGAACGACACGACGTCACACCCTCCACAACCAGACACGGCAGTTTCTTCAGCAACAATACACATCCCGCGGAGATCCCCACAGCATGACTTAAGCAAGCATACTACCTCGACGTGAAAAGACGCACCATGGCCTCGGTCTCCTCCTTCCCCTCGACTTTCGTCTCCTGAACGGCTACAACGTCAATGTCCTGCTCTGTTAACAGACGGTAAACCTGACTTTGCTTTCGACGTGTCGACAGCCCCCGGACATTTAATGTTGCTACGCTCAGGCACCCACTCATTACCGTTCACCTTTGAAGGCTACGTACAGACCGGGCGCATGGTGCTTACCTGACACGTGAGGACTACGCTACGCGTTCTTAAAC
Organism: Haemaphysalis longicornis; assembly: GCF_048455015.1. Lineage (NCBI taxonomy): Eukaryota > Metazoa > Arthropoda > Arachnida > Ixodida > Ixodidae > Haemaphysalis > Haemaphysalis longicornis. The sequence continues at coordinate 26,323,887 of NW_027526204.1, read as the reverse complement.
GGCACCAAAGCATCTGGCGGAAGTTGCTGCAATGGCTGCGTCTATGGAGGCCCCCGACCGCGATGGACGTTCGTTCGAGGCTTGGATAACAGCCGTCGCCCCTGGTTCGTTTTCAGTGGCGGCTCCTCGCTGCTGGTTGTGGTTTCGTGGCCGCTCCCTACACCCGACTTGTCAAGGCTGCGCTTGACTGTGCCTCCTGTACCACCTAGCGTATCCGCGGGCTGGTGCTCGGTGTCCCCCGTTGCTGGCTGAGACGCCGCTGCGGCCGGTTGCTCGGCGTCCCCCGTTGCTGGCTGAGACGCCGCTGCGGCCGGTTGCTCGGCGTCCCCCGTTGGTGGCTGAGACGCCGGTGCGGCTTCCTCCTGCGTCCTAGGCTCCGAGCTCTGAGAGAAGTCCGTTGTGCTTGTAGTCTCCTCCGCTGTCGATTGGTGTCCCGTGCCTTCCGCGGCCGCTTCCGCCTCGACCACGTCCATGAGGTGCTCGTCAAGTTCCTCGCGTTGCACAGGCCCCGTGACCGCCGCGTAAGTGCGAACGCACTGCGCTTCCGAGTGGCCGAAACGCCGGCACCGGGAGCAGCGTGGCACTTTGCAGTCTCTGCGGACGTGACCCGTTCCCTGGCAGCGAAGGCATTGCATCGGCCGGCCCGGTGCGACGAGGAGGGCCAGCTCCCCAGCCACCCGAATTTGATGGGGCAAATCTTCCAAAGTCACGCCAGATGTTAGCTTCAGCGTCACCACCCTCGTCGTAGACCCTTTGTCAAGGACACCTTGTACTCGCCATCTTTCTTTGGTGATCTCGATGACCTTGCCGAAGGTAGCGAGTGCTGCCCGGACGTCCTCGTCATCAACGCCGTGCAGCAGCCAGTGTAGCTTAAGCCTCACTTGGTGGTCTTGCGGGTCGATGACGAGACACCGACGTCCCTTCACCTCCTGCTCGCCGGCCGCTAGCATTTTCTTTGTGGCCTCGGCACTCTTGAAGGTCACCGCGCACACGTGGTTGATTTGGTACGCCCCCAGCGCAATCACGTCGGGGAGCATACCAACACGGGCGAGCATGTCTCGGAAGTCCTCTACACGAAACGGTCGGGCTTTCACGTCGCCGTGAAGAAACACCGTATTGGAAACAATACGTCCTGTAGGCAACTGAGGCAAAATAACTTGATACTCACTATCTCCCTTAGCATCTACCCTGTTTCCGCGGCCGGCCTGGGCCGCTGTCGCCGCTCCAACGGAGCTCATGATTCCGCGTCCGCACGCTACGGTGGCAAGAGGTGGAATGATTTTTTTTCTAAGCCACGGAAGCCACGCTGATTTCAGAGTTAGGAACGCTCCTTATATCTTTAACGCATTCAAACTACGTCGTCAGCGGCGTTGCGTTGGCGACTCAGCGGCGTTATAGCGGCTTGATAACTGCGTGGTGTACACGTCATACTACAAACCCGATGGAAGAGATGGAAGGGAAGGCGGCGAGGCGGTGGGCTGCGGGTGCCGAGCGCAAGCGCCGCAAGCGGGCCGACAACCGTGCATTCGCACTTTCACATTCTCCCCCGCGGGGAAATGCAGGGGACTTTTTTTCTACATCATTCACCTGAAAAAACAGCTGATGCTTCCGCCTACACATATTTTATCCCGCTCAGACCCTGCAAACAAAGTTGCTGTTCCTTCGTATCTTTATAATGATTATTTAACTCCACGAACCAGCGTTGACTGGAACCACGTTTCCGACTCCACTGCTTCCATCTCAAGACATTCCCAATTCAAGAGTGCCCCACAAAACTTCATTTGTTACACTGTGTCGTGATACTATGCACTCCCACCTATGTACCACCATTGTTGTTTGTCATAGTTCTGTACCCCCCCCTCCTCCCCCATCCTTTCCCTAGTGCATCTTCGCACTGAAATAAATAAATAAATAAATAAATACCCTCTAAAGGATGCGGTATATCTACAAACTCCGCTAAGGTCGTGGGACGGATGGCGACGATGGACATTCGTTCGTGGCGCAGCGGTGCAGGAGCGGTCGCCGTGCTGCCGGTGGATAAGGCATGCCGCCGACGCAAGAGTGCCGCGTGCACCCGCGTTTCCTCCACAGCCGAGAACGCTGATAGGCTACAGCTTTTAAAATGGCACACCAATAGCGCCGCCGTACTGTTCAGTGCTTCGGGCGTCACAGAGGCTGCGTCACAAGCAATCTGCTGTACGTGTGGCGGCGAGGAAGCGCTTGGTAAGCACGAAAAGAAAGAAAGAATCTTTGTTCCGTGTTTTTGGGGCCCCTGCTTCACGCTTACGTAGAGGTGTAATATTTGGTATACGTTGTCGTGAAGGGGTACTCAAGTGATGGCGCGATTGAAATGGCGACCTTCAGAAGCCTATTTAGGGCCCCCTTAAATGTATGAAAATTCGTGGATTTTACACGCCGAAACCCCCTGGACAATCAGGCGTCGCAGCGCAAGGCTGCGGATTAATTAACCCCTTGAAGATCATTTACGCGCATAAAAATCAGATCACACTGCCCCTTTCTTTCTTTACGCTCGATTAGAAATACGACTGCCGTCTTCTTATATGAATGGTTGCGATGGCGCCAAGCACTCTAACAGCGTCACAGAGAAAATCTGAATAAAAGCGTATTTTCATCCGACATTGTTTTTCTTTATGAACGGAAAATGTGCTAGTATAAAACAAACCCCATATTAATTCTTTTCGGCGACTTTTTTTCCAACAAAATTATTTTAGGAAAACTAAAACCAAGCCACCTTCTGAAATAAAGTTATGCATAATAGCAGTGTTGCGTAAGGGCAGGGCGGGTATCCGAAAACAACGTCGTTTACACCCAAGCCAATTGAGGCCAGGTTTTCAAGCTTGTTGAAAAGTAATGGACGATTAACAAATCTTTTATACCCATTCTAAGGACAAATAATACAATGATTTTGAATTTTTTTAATATTTTACTTTCTTAGAAATCAGCTAAAATGAAAACTAAAATATTAACAAATGCTCCTTCAACCTCCCAAAGATAGCTGCTGCTTTAGGTAACTTTGAAAGGTAATTACACCTAAACTATATTTCAGGCTTGCTTTTAAACAACGGCTCAGACGTCTGAATCACAGCAAGGAACGCTGATGTACTTGATGTCGGAAATTACCACGCAGTTTCACTAAACCACATTAAACTCTCGGTACAACGCAGGCGTCCTGGGAAACCTATTGCTTTCACCACAGTGTCGCGGAGTGTCCAATCACCATTCATTGTCAAGCGTATTGGTCCAAGCACGTCGACCGCTTGGTCGGCTAAGAACAAAGTGCCAAGCTGTTAACTTTAGTCGCGACACCGCTCACAGAGGGCGAGCGACCTTCGTAATAGTAATCAAGTGCCTCCGACCTTCTTCCTTCTACTCTTCGCACTTTTCCACAGCCACCCATATTAGGAGAAGGTCTCTGCACTCTTCCTGTGTAGTCACCCCACCAAACCTCTACGCTGCGCCACTTGCAGAGAGCGAGCAGGCGCGTGATGGTTTTGCTTTAAAGCTATTTTGATGACAGATGAAGGCGTCATTACAGCTTTCCTATAGTAGGTAACTAGTATTGAACTAGTAGTGGTGATAGTAGTAGTAGTACTAGTAGTAATATTGAACCAGTAGCGTAACTAGTATAAATGAGCATGAGGGTCAGTTTAAAACAAAACTTTCGGGATAAGAGGTCACACAGCTGGACAGTTGGAAGTGTTATGAGAAATATTGTTTTGCGTTGGAGCCTCGGTACCATGCAAATTCGAGGAGCAAGCAACTTAACATTAATTCACAAAAAGATAAGCATTCACTACAGGTCTTTGAGATATTTAGCAACCCATTCCACAGGCAGTACTACATACAAGGCGAAGGCCATATGCCTTGCACTTGCCTTTTAACGCATTGCACATTTCTGTTGACTTTTCTTTGCTGTGGAACTTTACCATGCCCCTCCTGTCAGGTAATGCCATCATTTCTGGTATCTGCGAAGTTTTTCAACAATGTGTTGATAGCAGGCTTCACTATATTTTCTGGAAATACTCTGGACAGTGGCAACTTACGCAAACATTGATGTCCTCACTATGAGCCAACAGGAACTTCATGATGCTTAGAACTATCAGCCGCTGGTTACTTTAAGTGTGAAACTGGTGGTCACACTCCTTGATAGTTACTTGCCCCAAACACATTTGGTGCACAATACTGCATTCACAAGGTATAACGGGCGGTCTATGATCAATGAGAACATGATTACTTGGCTTGAGCTCTCTCTTTGTTCGATGTTGAGCTCACACTGTTCCATTCAAACATATTCCAGGATCAAGATGGAGACAAATCAGAATAAAATGACAGTTCGCGACACATCTGTACGGGTGGAAGCTCGTGGCTCCCACTGAGACGAGATATACTTATTTGTACAGAGGTTTTGAAGTTGCAAGTTGCAGAACCGTGTTCAGAGTGTTCAGCCTTTTTTGTGAGCCCATTTCTTTTTTTTTATATGCAGAAAACTCCAGCGAGATTCTTTAAGCCATTTGTGGTAGTCCACAGTTGTCACCGTAGGGGATGCGGTGCAACAAAGTTTCTCACGAGCGCTGCATGCACACGCAGGAATAGGTTAGGTACTTTCTGTGGCACTGCACGAATGGGCACCGCGACCAGCAGACAGTAACTTCAGATGGCACGTGGACGGCAGACCAAGGGTGACACTTTACGGGCAAAATAATCGCAAATAGTTTTTTTTCTACAACGACATGTGCTTTTTGATGATTGCCGGTTTCAGGGAAAGAGGGTTTAAATGCAAGATAAATATTGCGAGGGCTACGGATTACACATTCGAGGAATATACAATAGGTAACCTTTTTAAACCGCCATGTTGCCATCTTGAAACGCCATGGCAAGCGTATTTAAAGGCAGCGAGATTGCCGTACACTTTACGCTGCATTGCGTTAGAGCTATCACGAGAAACCATAGGGTCTTAAAACCATGAACGTCACATTCGTTTTTCACACTTACAGGCCTCTTCAGCCCAAAAACTATAGTAGACTATTTTCACTTCATTTTGATCAGCCTGGTGATTGAGCTAAAGCAGTCGAAACCATACTCATAGTTAAGGATTCCACAAATTCTCCATCAGCCCGTGGCTCTATTCAAGACATCCAACGCTACATCTGATGCCGAGCCTGTGGGCCCCGGACAACCCCGGTGTCTGAGAAATTCAGGGTGACACATGGCGGGTGGCGTTGTGGTTGAAAAAAACTTCCACCTCCCCTCGCAGGAACCCCAGTGTAGATGCGACGCATAGGCGGAGCGGTGATGGGACCGCGTTTTATAGCGCGCATAACGTTGAGGGGACTGCGTAAGCCGGTCCCAGTCGATGACGACGTTGGCGGACTTGTAAATCGGCGTGGACTCTAGGTGTTTGAGCCAAGCGTGGATGTTGCTTCGCCGGTGAACGGCATACCGGTTATATGCGCAGCGCGCCCGAAGGAGAGGAAACCGCGGAAGAGAGAGTACTGCACATGCGCCGGACCCAGCGCGTCTGCCGCGGCTATGACGCAACGTGCTGCGGCTATGACGCAACACATTCCAACACAATTCCCTTTAATCCAATTCAATCCAAATCCAATCCAAGCCAAGCCAAGCCAAGCCAAGCCAAGCCAATCAAATCCAGTCCAATCCAATGCCCCTCGCCAAAGAATGTTCGCTATCGGAGAGGAGAGGGGGTGAGCGGCGGAGAGCGCAGCTGGCGCGGCGAGGAGAATGGAGGAGGGGCGGACAACGCCGACGACGACGACGCCGGAGGGACAAGGCGAGTGAAACAGATGCTCTGCATCTAAAAATACCGGTTTGCCTTAGTTCACCCACGGTAGAAACGAATAGAGGTAGAAGCCGGGTGGTTCATTGAGCAACCAGCTGCTGCAGCAAAGGCAGAAGCCGGCGAAGCCCCTAAGGGGCTGCGCCCCTAAAGCTTTGGACGCATGAGGGCAAGAAGCAGAGTTGGGTGCGTGTGTGTGTGTGTGTGTGTGTGTGTGTGTGTGTGTGTGTGTGTGTGTGTGTGTGTGTGTGTGTGTGTGTGCGTGCGTGCGTGTGCATTTGCGTGCGTGTGCGTTCATGTGCCACGATAAGCGGTTGCAAGGCGGGCGACACGTGAGCGAGACGTCAGGAGACGCCACGGGGATCACGTGCTGTTGGGAGCACTATTTCTCGTTTATTTTAAGGGTTCACCCGTTCTTGGTCACTTAAACCAGTTTAAAAAAAGCCGTTCTTTATTCCTCTTGAAACGGTTAGCTGAAATGGTTTTGCCGTTGGCCACACTATATTTTTTTATGAAAAGCTAAAACTTCTTATTTATTGAAAAAAAAATTGTCACGGGAGGTGAGGCCGTACATCAACTAATAAATAAATCAGGGTTAACATATTGAAAACAGTATTCCATACAGCATGGTTTTTTCCGGCGGGGCCTCTTACATTAGCGCAAGAAATGAAGATGAGGTGCTGAGCAAAAAGGAAAAGGCAGAGAAGTTGAGCGGAGCCAGCACATTTTCAAACGTTTCCTCTGAAAGCATTGTCAGAAATTGATTATATAAATTGCATTTTTTATGAAGACGGGCCTGGTATAATAATGCTATGGGCCATACCACCTATACGCATATTTTCTTCAGTACATTTATTGCTAGCCCATACATGAGCACGGGGTTTAGCTGTACGTTTGACTACAAATATCCAAAGGCGGCCGAAGAATATGAAGTGGGCGCAGAGACTCGGCGAATACTACAAACGTAGCATGAAAGTTTGGCCAATTGTCGCCAATATAAGGTTCTTATGATAGAAACTATTATTGTTGTAAAATGAGCACTTCAACGCAGAAACTTGGGCTAGTTTGTGACACGACTTCCACATGGTAAAAAGCGAACTAGAAGGGGACAGAAGAAGACACAGTGACACGGGACGAGCGCTAGAGAGAACGATTAGAGAGCACGGGACGCTAGAGAGAACGGGACGAGAGAACGATTTGCAAAGAATACTCTCTCCGATCATTCGTGGCTTTTTTCGCGAACGTTTGTGGTGCCACTGGTTAAAACCGGATCTTTTTAGGCTGACGATGTTTACCGCGAAGCGGGGAATATCCTTGACAGGATATTTCCTACCTCTAAATCACGAATGCGTTCAAAAAAAAATATTAATGCTGTAGTCACTCGAACGCCTCTGTTAGAATGTTTACGTTCTGAGGCAAGATACTGAAGGCATCGGATTCCCTGGACGAGCAATTGTAGCATACTGATATTTTCCATGATCGCAAACTAGCTTTGGAAATCGGTTGAAAAAGAGAAAACTTGTGCAGCCTCAAAGAAACCACGAACACAAACTCTTAAAACGCTAATGATACTGCATTTGTACTGGGGGATCGGCGAACGAGCCGTGTTTCTAGTTAATATTTTCTGCTTCTATAGAGCGCGTAATTTTCTTCCTTCAGCGAATTTTCATTTTTAGACAGTGCTAAAGCAGTCGTTCCTGCCCGGAACAAGCAGGAATTGGAAGAGGTGAAAATCTCCACATTCCGCTAGAGCAATCCTAAATATATTTAACAACTGTTATTTACAAAAAATGGGTTCAATTATTTAAAATGAAATAACATAAATCGATCTAGTTAAAAAAACGGATGATTTGGGCTGCTTTAACTTATGCCGTTACGACATATAGACCCCAACTCAAAGTCACAAAGTTTAAACGTCTGGCCTTCTGTAGCCGTTGGTCGAAATAATGTTAGCAGTGTTGAAAGCGAACCACTAGATGACGTTAGGTGCTTTAACGTCTGTACCACATATAGAATGTAAAACCACAACCACGCTTTCTATCTGTAAAACAATATTTTGCGCCGTTTCATGCGTTCCATTTATTGCGTAATAGCAACGCAAAGTGCCTTTACGGGCAGTGATAATAAATAGACATCAGGTCTAAGCAGAGATCGGGTCAGTCCAATCCGGACCGGGCTATGCGACACATTACGTACTGCAGACGTTGATTACCCTGTCATGTTTCGCCGTGGTATGGATAAAGTATGTTTTATTACTTCCGCGCGAAGGATAAGTAGTGGCTTTCAAAGAACACAGGGAACACGAGTCTTCGCTTAGAGGGGAATTCTCTCTGTGCAATAAAATACGTCGCTAACTTTTGTAAACCTACAGTAATTGCCATTGTGGTTTTTTTTACTTGAATTGCAGATATTATAGGCGCTCTTTGGAACAAGTGTGTCAGAGATACACGAATTTTCGGTTCCTGAAAATGTCATGGAGGTAGATGGCTTGTAAAAAAAAGTTGCAGAGAATCCTTAAGCGTAGTCTTGCAGGGTGATACCGCGAAAGCGTTTATTTTGGATGCGTTCGGGGTCGCGTTTTCTCGCAATGTCGACTGTTGCCTCAAACGTGCCCATTGGAGTGAAGGGGAGAGAGAGAGAGAGAAATAAACGTTTAATAAAAACGAGCAAATTTGGTGCTAGATAGCAGGGGCACCAGCCCTGTGGTGGTTTGGGATGTCCTGGTCCTGGCTGGCTGCCCGGGCTCTAGCGACGACTTCTTGTTGCGCCGCCATGTCCGAGCTGGTCAGCCGGTCCACCCACTGCTCGTAAGTAGGGTTGGGGAGTATCTTTTTCACAAGGCGATGCTGCCAGTAAATTGTGATGAGTGTTCAACTACGGCAACTTATTCAGCAGAATGAGCACGAGTCGACGCATATGTGCTCAAAGCGTGCTAATCGAATGTGGCCTCATCACGTGACCCCTGTTTTAGAAGAGCATATTTTTGAAAGCAAATGACGTGCGGCCCGATTTTTTGATTTGTTCATTTGCCGTGTCAAATCCCCCCCCCCCCTCACTCTCTGTGTGTTCGGTCAGCTTGTCGGATATTTCATATGCCGCCGCAGCTCCAACAGTCCAATCGTTCTAGCCGATGCGCATTCTTTGTCAAAGTTTTGCAGGCCACTGTGACCGTGCCCGGAGCACGCGCGCAGGGAAGCAGGGGCGCGGCAGTTGCCGCTGTGAGCCGGCTGCGCCGGTAAAGAGAGGAAGGGGAACGTTCGTTCTTGCTGTCATTAGCGTGACTGGTGCGAAAATGTCGAGGCAAACTACCAAAACCAAGAAGGAAAGTTCCCCTCGCTCTCTTTGCCGCGCAACCAACCGAAAGCGTCAACCGCAGCGCCCCTATTCCCCGCGCGCCTCATCGGGCCGCGGTCACCTTGACCTACAAAATTTTGACAAAGACGCCTGATGTGCCCAAAGCAACTATAACTGCATATACAACGTAGTCCATCTGAAAAAGCGTACACTATTTATTTATTTACTTTTACGCCTTCACCGTGCGAAGACTTACATAAAACAGTGAATGCGCATAACAGTTGCGTTGCACCTTATCTGACAGGAAACACTAGGCATCGCAGGTGAACAGATGGGCAGGTCTCTCCAGTCGCTAGTAATATCACGTATATATGAATCAAAATAGGCTTTCTTGAGGCATGACGAAATTTACACTTAACATTACTGGTCGATGCGGAGAGGTACGAATGAAGGAGGAGAAAGGAGCTTCTTTTTCTTGCAATAGGGTGGCCTGGTATATTGTACATAACATGTTTTGCGCTCTCTTCCGCGCTCCTCAAAAACAGGTGAACAAGGAGGGAGATATATTCATTACACATTGACACTGTGAGAAATGTTAGAAAAAATGAAGCGGGTTGAACGTTTAGTAATGACTCCAGAGCACGTATTATAGAGATATTAGTGGTATCACAAACTGAGCATATATTTTGAAATATTCAGAAATTTTTGCAGTGGGTCGCATGGAAATAGCTATGGTGGAATGACCGCAAAAGTAAATTTGTAGGTAATATAACCAATCATGCAACTGGCTTTCTTGCAGGAACTGTTAAATAGGACGTGACAGTTAAGATGATGTGCTCAAACACCTCCTTGATGTCGTTACGTAAGGGGAAACAGGGGGTACCATCTTGCCATTGCGACAATTTTCTTGGCACAATAAAGTATCCATGTGTGCCCTGCACCTCTCACTGCTTTGCACTTAGACGTGTGAAGCGCCATCAACCATTTTGTCAGGAAGAAAATCGGACCAGGGATCCCGGTATCGATAACATGGAGTGGTTTGTTACGACGTGGTATAAGCCGTCGTGGCGACTAAGTAATGCGGGCGCGCGGTTAAATATTCTCGGCAGCAAGTTACTCCGGCTGGCTTACCCTTCTGTTTCCATGGCAAATTCATTCATAAATAGTGATTTTGTACACAAGGACTGCACCTTTTATGCATTCTTGTAGTAAAAGATAACTTTGGTAGAGTTAATGCAGTTTTCAAGCAATGATTCACAGAAAACAAAACGTCCGGACACGGCAAAGACAAGTCACATTATCGATCATACATCACCGAGTAGAAGCAGGTGGAGACGTTGGCTCAACAATGAGAGAGCGTTCACCCGAAGGCACGTAGGTAAGCTGTTAGAGATGCCCGTGGGGGGTAGGGAAGGCTGCCGAAGACGTTGGCGCACGCGCACCATAAAAGCGGGCTTGAGGCCTGAGGCTGACGCACCAAATCCTCTAAGTCATAGGAAGAAATGGCAGTTCAGCTTTCCTTGAGAAAGGCTTCTAGAAAAAAAGGTGAGGTAATGAAGCTTTCGACGGACCAAACAAACAAGTAACAAAAAAAAACAAGGTGGCGTTTTAACATGGTGGGCGATTCTACATGGGGTGTTTACATATTCCTTTCGTATAGTGTATTTTTTGCATGTAGTAAAGGGCACAAATGATTTCCGTTTCTTAAAACTACATTTGCATCTCCATCGGCCTGTTAATTGATGTAGCTGTAGTTTCGGCACCGTCCTTACCCAGTATGAATGGACAAGGAGTATGTGTTTGATGAAAGCCGATGAAACGCCCCTAAGCTGAGACTTTTGAGAAACCACCTCTATTTCTGCCATTTGTTGTTGCACGGGACGAAATTTCTACAAAGTACAACGCGGCTTTCTAAGTCCTTCTCGGCCCGTAACAGCGCATAAATTTTGTTGATAAAGGCAGATACGTAAACACAAGTTATATTTCAGAAAAACCGAGTTATTACCGCGATGTCTTGATTTCTGCTTTGGAAACAGCCAGACAATTTTTATCTGAGGGTAACGCATGCGTGTTGTGTTTAAGATTCTGTATTAGTGGTGTGCACGTACAGTGCGCGTCAGGCTTGTCTAGGGCACGCGAGCGCGCGGCTTCGGAGCTTGCTGGCGACATCTGCTGATAGCTGCTGGGTTAGAGATAGCTTGCCATTGCGCGTGCGCCGATCTCGAACAGGGTCAGGCCGGTCGTCGTTTCGCATGTGCCTCTCGAATTTGCAGACGCCACCACCCTCGAGGGGCGCGGGAGCGTTGACAGGCCAGATAGACGCGTTGTTCGCCGCGGTACCCAGCAGGCGGTTACGCAATACTACAAAACGACCTCCGCTAATTTTCTGAATTTCGCGTTTAGCAAACGAAAAGCACGCAACAAGAACGCAGTGCAGAGCTTTCCGTCGAAACTTTTGAGCGATTAAGTAACGGCTGCACTGATAATGCATCGCTTCAAATTACGCGCTTACCCCGTGTCACCGCCTTCGATTGGCACTGCAGAAAAAAGCGCCCCATGTGGGGCGTGGCGTCTCTAAGTTTGAGGGGCTCATGCTATAAGACGACCGACCTGAGCCTGTCCGAGATCCACGCACGCGCAATGGCAAGCTATCTCCAACCCAGCCTTTATCAACAGATGTCGCCAGCGTGCTCGGAAGCCGCACGCTCGCTTGCCCTAGACAAGCCTGACGCGCAATGTACGTCCACACGTATACAAACAGCGCGCGCGCGAGAACTCAAAAATACGGGTTCTTGAAACATTTTACTAAGCTGATATGAATGGGTGTGACCAATTCAGTCCACTGGCTGCAGAGTCAGGGAAGAACCAGGGACAAGTGTTTATGGCTCATTAAGCTGCTGGGACAAGCCACGACAGCGAATGCACCCTATCACTTCTGCTGTCAAGGAACGATGCCAAGAGGACGGTTCTTCTTTCGCATGTGTGACTAGCCCAAATACGTAGGGTACAACTTTATCTGTAAATTTGTGCTTCTACATGCAATATAATGAATTGTAGCACCGTCTTTCGTTTGGTGTGCATCAGTACCATACGACTTGAATTTGTGGTTAGCACTAGCGTTCATGAAAGCTTACTTTTTTTAATAAGGAAGAGCAGCAGCACTGGCCACGTCCCATGCGGCTTGAAAAGATAACAGAGCAAGTTCTTTGTTGGTGGCTCCAATGTTTCTCGGAGAGACGTTTTCTTCCCATGGAGCTGGGAAACGAAGGCTACCCGCTGTTCCCGGCAGATGTATGCTTAGACCATTGCGGCCCTATTATCAATTTCACACGAGGCGACAGAAGCTCTTGCCCGTTTTGTCGACGAAAGAGGTTCGGTCTATACCGTATATACTACACAAAAAATGAAATACGAGGGAACATGTTTCCGCTCCCATCTCCCCTTTCGCCTGCGCGTTCTTCTATACCCATGAACGCCTATCCTCATGCCCAAAATTTCAAAACCGCGTTAATCGCGCAGCTTTTCCGTTCGCTTTACCAATCAGCTTCTTCAAATTCCCTATCTGTGACATCCAGGCACCAACATCAACTGACAATGACGTCATATGGGAATGCTACCACTCTACGCACCCTCTTCTAAAGCCGTGAAAGCGACCCGGTCAACAGGCACCAGTCTTCGACGCTAGCCGGTGGTGCTTTGGATTCGGATCAGAACCACTTTTAAAGCTTACGTTTTGCGTGATGCCTTATTCCTCCACGGTTTCCGAATCGGCGTTTCAGCTGAAGCGGGGGCTGATGAGCACATTTTATGAGCCTTGCCCGGTATATCACCTCATTTCGGTCGCCAAATCATCTAAATGACCTCGACCTTTGAGAAAGCGTAAAAAGCCAGTTGGCTGCAATACTCACAATTGCTTAATACTGTGAGTTGCTTGAAAAAGCATACGTCGTAAATTGTTTTACTTCAGTATTTATTGTATAGCCTATTTGACTTTTCTTAACATAAATACACGACCAGCTCTGCTATAGCTGGTGATAGAGAACGTGACATTTTCTCAATTTCCTAAAGATATGCCCAGTGACCTGGCAATCATGTAGCCTATTATTACCTCAGTTTCTTCCCCTCGGAACCCTTGCATTTTTGTTGGTAAAAGTGACAATGTGTCATGTACTATCTTATCCTCGTAAGGCAGCTGCGGTTTGCCCATATGTCATTTTGGGACAGGTTGTCCTGGGCCTAACAGCCGGCGGCAGGGCAAGGTCCACGCCAAATAGTTTTTGCTTTACTCTTTGGTGGATAATCCAGGCAAAGGGCAAAAGGCCCCGCCTGCGTTCATGTCAACCTATCACAGCCAATTTTATTTCCCTTTCACAATTTTGTGTAGTTACGAGGAAAGAAGCCAATCGTCTGGGGAATTGAAGCGTGGAGCAGTACAACGTAAAGGGCCTCTTTTTTAATATTGAATGAAAATATGTGTATCCAACACGGCCATAAAATGATATTGGCGCTTTTAAACCAGTAAGATAAAGTACCGTGTTTAGGAACTCCTGAGACATGTTCTTTTAGGTTTGGTTTCAATTCAGAGGATTCACGCGAAAACGTTACACCTTCGCTATAGGTAGTGCCAAAATGGATTTCTCTGGAATAGTTTTTACCATGCAAGGATCTTAGCATTGAGCAGAGATCTGGACACATCGGCGTTTTCGTTTTACCCCTTGTTAAAAAATTGGCCGCGTATCTGCTCCTTTCGTTGCAAATGTCGTCAAAAGACGATAGTCTTTATAGACTTTTGCCAAGTAAATACCTCCCTTCGCTTTCGCGCTCACCTCTAATGTCGTTCCTCTTGCTTCGCGCTAGTCCCAAGGTAAAGGCGCCAAAGGTTTGCTTAAATCATTTTAAATTTCGCGCGTTCCACTGCTCGAAACCAGGTGTCTCGATGCCAACGCTGCCGTGCGGCGAAGACACGCGTGAATCGCGCCGCCCTACTTCAACGTTTATAGAACCGCGTTTCCCTACTCTACGTGCATTGCAAGCAGAACGCGGAACCTATCTAGTGCAAGGAGGTTATACTATAACCTCCTTGATCTAGTGGAACCTTTCGTAACTGTTGCCGCTTGATTCCTTAAAATGCCGCAAGAAGCTATAGTGGCGCGGGCGACAGCAGGCGACTGCAAAGTGAATTTTTTTTTTTTCTGGAGTTCATGAAGTATTTAATTTCGCCAAAGTCAAGCATGTATAATTTTTTTGTAAAGGAACACTGCAAACAACACTTCTGTATTAATTTGTTCGCTTATATTTGGGTAATGTCTTGTTCTTCTTCAACAATGTTGACAGGTATGAACATTACACCGGACTTAGACGGGTAGATTTATCTGTGACTATATAAGACCATTGCGCCGGCGTTGTTTTATTTTGGCCGGGTGGATGAATCGAGTCACAGACAGACAGACGGACAGACATACAGACAAAACAAAATTTCTGGGTTTAAGTAGCCCAAGAAAGACAATCGTCTTTAAAAAAATTGGTCGCATATACTAGGATTGGACCGGAACTCTCGTTGGCCGCAGAAGAACGCCTTAGCATTTCAGCCCATGCGGCGGATTGAGCTCTTCTTGTGGAGCAAGTGGCGACTATTTCGTGGCGTAAGCTGCACTGGCCGAGGTTGAGCAGTTTCGGGTGGCTCCTGGAGATCCGTGCTGAGCATGCGCGAGGAGCAGTGATGTCACACGGCGCACAGCTGGCGCACCGGAACCAACGCCGCCACGCACGCTTCTCCGCTCTGCGCATTCCAGAGGAGTGACGTCATAGGCGCGGCAGATGCACTAGAGCCGGCGAGTGCCCAGCTGTGCGCCTCCGTTGCGCAGCAGCAAAGTCTAGCACTACAGCGGAGCCGCTTGATAGCGCCTCTCCATTTCTGCGCATGCGCACAGGTATCAGGGGGGGGGGGGGGTGGTAGGTATAATAAAGCGGGCGTTTCCTATACAACCAGGAAAGGTAAGAAGAACCAGCTGAACCTTAGCTCACGCTACGTATACCCTAGCATAGCCGAGCTACGCCACTGGTAATGTTTTTCGTGTGGAAATAGAACTTTTTCTTGTGAAAGTAACCAAATGGTGAGAAGCACACTGCCATGGTGGGACCTGAACCCACTGTGGTCGGATTACACATTAGATGCGTTACCAAATCGGTTAGTTCCCCTCGATTTTCTTGCACGTTTATTTGACTCTGAATGTTTCGTGCGCTTATGGGTAGCAGCCAGCGGCATTACGACTATTGGGCTCCAAGGAAAGCTTTTTATAAACAATCAGGCCTTCACTCGAACTGGTACCCCCTGTTAGCAGCAGTTGGCTAGCGGTAAAGCAAGTGCTACCGAAACTGCAATAGCGGGGACCGTTTCTATGTCGACAGTCATTCAGAATGGGGAACGAGGGGCCACGTAAATGGCCAAAGAAAGCAAGCAAATTTGTCAATGACGCCAATTTTCGCGTAGGAAGAATGTTTAGTTATTTCTTGAAGAACAAATGGGAAATCTGGACTGTTTAACAGAAAAAGAAGCATTAAACACGCCAAATGGTGGGGCCTAATGAGGGGTGTTGTGGGATCTAATGACATAAATATTGAGAATCGAATAAGGTTATTAACGGTCTGCATCGTAATTACCCAGTTTGTCTTAGTAGCGTGGAATAGGAATTGAGGGTGGTGTTTTTAAGTCCTAACCCCTTTGTGTAGGTGTACAGACTCGTACACGCATCGCAGAAATCGCCAAAAGTTGTTTGACGCGTGAAAAAAATTCGGCCAGTCCAATTTGTTGAATGTGTAAATATTGACAATTTCCTAACCGCTAGGCACGATATTTAGGAGTTTATTGAATACAAAATGGTCCAAAAAAATACTTCAGGTTAGGTTTCCTTACAGATATGAATGCTAGATAGCACCCCTGGGCCTTCTTCAAATAATACCTTGCTGGGTAAGAATATCAGAAAGATCCAGTAGCGGTAACAACCAATTGTTATGAAACGCGCCCCGTAAACATGTTCAGCAAAGCAGTAATAGAGAAATGGCAATCTTCCCTGCTCGCTTCTACTGACAGCGGACATCTGAAAACAGGCTTCATTAAGTGAGTATAAAACCACCACTATAAAATCCTATATTCGTACGCTTTTGGCATTGGAATCATATGTTTCGCCACAGAAGAAGACCGGTTCGGTTTCTATACTAAAGCCTTCCTATCTCTAAAAAAAACCCCGGGCCATCCCATGCACTCACGTGAAACCTGTGGAGGAGTGAAGCACGCAGTGTATAAGTGTATTCGGCGCCTTGGCGTTTCTGCCCACGGAGATGAAACTGTTGAGGGGGGGGGGCGTAGAGGTATAAATCTTTGCTGTAAAAGTCTTGTGTCTTTGAAGCACGACGCGTTCTGGCGCGAGGCGTTGGAAAACGAGTGTCCGGGTGTGTTCTTTTAGTACGCGTTACGCTCTAGCGTGAGGTGTTAAAAAACGAGTGTCCCCTTGTTTTCATACCGTGACTACATAGAGGAACGACGACGATGACAGGAGGCGCTGACAGCCCGAGCCCCTGAGGGGCTTCGCCCATAAAAATCGTTTTTTTTTTTATTTGAGCTGGCTAGCCCATCTGCCGTGATGCCGACGGCTGGCACACGGTGTCGCTCACTCTGCGATAGTCACATAAAAACCCAGAAACAGCTATAGGCACTCTCCGAAACGAACCATCTGTAAAAGTACCCCGTACCATCTATTGACCGTTATTGCAATTAATTGATCCGAGGATGACCCTGAACTGTACCTAAAAAGAAAAATTCTAATGGCTTGGTGGAAGTTCGGGTAATGCGTGGTCATCGATTACGATGAGACCGCTCGGAAGGTAGCAAGAGCTTCAAAATTTTTCCCATGCATTTATCAATTGGGTCGAATTGCCAGATTCAACATCTCGACTTTGTAAGGGGCAGCACTGTAGCTTTCCATTTGTAACGGGCAGCGCTGCATCTTTCAGCCCTCTTGCGCTTCATGCCTTTAAATGCGTGGCCAGCATTTTTAATACCATCTACGGTGAGGGCGTCGCCCTGAAGTATTCCGACGGTTTGTGTACCGCGACAATCAAGTGTAGGCGGCAAGGTCACAGTGAATTCCGCCGTGGGTGGGGCGATTGCCGCTTAGTACAACCCTCACGTGGCTACAGTCCCTCCGCTGTTGTTAGATGTAGCGACACCCAATGATAGTGCAACTTGCGGTGAAGATTCAGCTGAAAAAGCAAGAGCAGCGGCTCAGCAGCTTTCCTCGTGCTCGTGAGAGGACGTGTTCCTCAGCCTACGTACAGCGTCAGCAATACGCTGACCACCATTTCATGAAGATGCTGAGTCATTTTAGCCGACCGAGCGCAATGGTGACGAGAGAAAGATGCGAATGGTCGCTGATTTCTCCGTGTGAGCCCAAATATGCTGCATCGCCTTGAACACTTCGTCGACGAAGGCATCAGCATGTTGGGTTACACAAGGTCGTGCAACGTGACAGGCGAACCAGTCGGGAATTCGAGTCTATGCGTGTTTTCGCAATCCGCGACGAATGACGCTGCAATATTGAGCGTAAAAATCCATGAAAGCAGTATACCTTTCCCCTGGCAACGGCGGACTCAAAGCGGGAGGCATGCTATATCCTGCCTACCCTGCAACAAAATCGCTTGGTGAATTGGGGCTGCCAATCGTAACGCTGTAAACCTTCTACCTTCCTCATCGCCAGCTAGGACTTATAGAATATACGCAGGGTCCTATTCCAGCTCGTTACAGTACAGTCATATAAATGAACAACATGTGTGAGAGCCACTTCACTTGAGTTGCCCTAAACGGTTGACTGAAAGGCTGAGAGCTTGAAAGGAGTGTATGACGCTTCTGTGGATAATTTATCGAGAAATATCCGCGCGGTATGATGGTGGTCACGGTTACGAGGTTATTAACAGGGAAGTTAGAAATTACACTCGCCCCGAGTTACTCCCGTTAAGCACACCCGCAGGCGAAAAAGAACGTCACTGCACTGCGTGATATATTGTGCTTGATACAGGAGCTTTTGCCTCCATATATACTACAGAATGCTCTTTTATGAGCAGCAGCGTTGGACTTATTAGTGGTATTATCATTTGAGGCCGAGTTCGACTGTTAAGTGGGCTGAAATACAAACTCACAGCATCGCGCGCGTCCTAAATTCTCAACCACTTGTTATATACAGGGTATCCAAGCTATCATCCACCAAGATTTTACAAAAAAAAAAAACAGCAATGGCATTACTCAGAGAAAACCTTGTGCATTAGGTTTCCGGTACACTGGAGTAGCGGCCAGCAATTTTTCTCGTGAATGAGACCTAATTAATTAATTGTAATTGATTATCTAACTCAAAAAGTACCATCTAATTTATGGAAGTGTCAATGATGCACTTGAAGGTACTATGGCGGTTACGCTTAGTGGGAACACGGGAGCGCGTGGCATGAACTACTACTAAAGCATCTTAAAGGCGCTTCGCGGAAGCAGCGCGCATGCGCGTAGCGGGGGCAAGGAGAATACAGATCTTGTCGCACGCATCGCGTCATCACGCGGCAGCGCGTCGTCTCCTACTTGCGAGCTGCCGCCGCTCAACAAGCAGTGGACAATGCCAGTGGCCACCGTGAACGGCAAAAATAAATACTGCAGCACCGGAAAAAAATCTCAGAGATTTCTTTTACGCTCGAACAAAACGTTTGATGCAGGGAAGCAGAACGAATCGCGGTCTTTCTCTACGACGCGCATCGTCATTCTGCAGCCATGAAGATCGCTAGCAGGAGCCGACACTGCGAGCTGCGAGACAAGTTGCAGGCGCTTGGGCGTAGCAATAAGTTCAACCAACGTCGTTGATTAAACTACAGCTCAGTTTCTCGAATGTTCATTTGGAAGCAAAAAAAAAAAAGTATCTCTAAAGGAGTTATCGCTGGCTCAAGTGCACCATAACTTGTCCTAATAGTTTTTGTAACTCAAACATGGAACGATGGCTGGGCCTACCAGGCTAGCGTATGCTCGCGTATCCTCAGCCAAGATTTGAAATTACGCCACGACATTCGTTGTATTCTGCCCGCTGAAGGAGGCGCGTGCTGCACGTCGGCGGGACGTTAATACCAGATAGCTTGCGTGATTTCGCGTGCGGAAATAGGTCTGTGGGGATATAATAAAGCGCTGCTGATGACCCGGGAGCATATAAACAGTGTAAAAATACATTCACTTGAAGGTATGCGAAAAACGTAAGATGCATTCTTAGCTGCCATGCCACCCCTCTCAACAAATTTCATTGATGAGACCGAAAAGTTTTCAGCTCGGCTTCACTGCCGAACTTATGATACTTTCATTGACGCCCAGACGGGGAAGTCACGTGTTTGTTTTGCTAGAAAACCAAGTACAGGACTCTACCATATCGTCGTGGTTGTTCCCTGATATCAGCTATGCTAGACCGGGAAATAAATATGATTTGAAATCGCGAAGCTAGCTTTCCGTAATGCTCTCAGTCGGGGGGGGGGGGGGGGGGGGGGCTTCACTGCACAACAGGTTAGCTAGCTTTTCCATGTTAACAAAGGTCCTCCTCAACCTGCAGCAAAGCTAGTTATACCGCGATCCATAGCTATCAGGTGACAAAAAATACACAAATTCAGAAGCAAACTAGGAGCTACTTTTATTGACATGTAGCCTTGCACAAAACGCACCAAGATACAAAAAAAATAAGGAACAGAAGCATCGCACGGCCGATACTCGCTTTTTTGGTTTCGAACGAGGTTCGTAATAGGCTGAGATTTGTGCTTATTTACGCCCACGCAGGTTAAAGTTCTGTAGATTGCGACGCCCGCTGCAGAGAATGCGCCTGGCGGTCATGTATCGGCAGGCAGGTTGAGCATTGAAAACATTCTACAGCTCCCAGTGACGGCTCGTGCTAGCGATCGTCGCGGCTGCAGGATGCCGGTGCGAGTCGTTGAAAAAGATCGCGATTCGTTCCTGCTTCCCTGGATCAACCGTCTTGTTTTCGCGTAAAAGAAATCTCTGAGATTTTTTTCCAGCGTCGCAGTATTTATTTTTGCCGGTCACGGCGTCCACTGGCAACGTCGACTGCTTGTTGAGTGGCGGCAGCTCGCAAGTGAGACATCTTAGTGCGGTGTTTTGAGCGATGAACTAATTGCAAGCTCATTTTTTCTGACGGATAAAAAAACCACGGGAAATATTAAAAACCCACGTGACGGCCCTCCCGCCTGCATAATAAAGCAGTGCCCTCGAACAGGCTGCCTCTGAGTTAGCCAGAATAAAACAAAGATGAGAGAAAAGGAAGAAATCGTGACCGGGTTCCAGCCTTATCTGCCACACTCGCCCACCGAAACTTTCTGTTGCTGCTCCTACCATGCCATTATCAAAGTCATTGAGTTTCTCACTAGCTTACGTAGAGTGGAATCTGGCGCTAGTGCCAACGTAATTCTGCGAAAGCGCTCCACGTCTCCATGGGTGCCGCCATACCGTCAAGTTCGTCAGGAAATTCGGCGTGGCATGGCCGGCAACAACTTTGTGGCTACGTAAAATGCGTTTTGTTTGAAAAATTGCTGCCAAAAGTTCCGCCGTTAACAAGTTTTACTTTGTAAAAAATACTGCTTTAGAGTGCTTTGGTTGAGAAATAAATTTGGTGAATAGAAAGAAAAGAAAAGCAGGCGTCCTGCATTTTGCTCGCTCCGTCACACACAAAAGGCCATTTTGAATGTATTCCAAGTTAATACATACTCCAAACAAGATGTATTTTCTTTGTTTTTAGTAATATCTAACAAAAATAAATCATTTTGATTATCTGAAACGGTGTTCTTTCTTTCTCTTCATACAGTAATATTATGGTCTGCTTGGGGCATTGGCAGCGACTTGACAAGCGACGCGAAAACCACAACTCAATGGGTACAGCCAACGGATAGCGTGGGCAACAGGATCGAGCGAAAAATTCCATGCACAGGACGCCGGGCCCGTCGCCATCGCTCGCTTTTTGCCTGCCAGAAGCAGCCCACAAGCAAGTGGCAGAGACGAGCTACGGCAACGCAGGAAATTGGCTGAAGTCTGTTAATTTATTTTTGGCTTGTCGCTGTCACCCGTACTATCTAGCTGTTTGTTGCACCTATTGAGTTTCGTTTGTCGCCGTCGCTGCATGTGGTCACCCCTTCATCTCAGGAAACTCCCCGCTAACGCGAGCGCATGCGTTAAAGGCTAGTCACGGTGTTATTAAGACATATCTGTGATAGCCATTCAATTCCAGGAACTGGCATGTCGAAAGCGGAAAAGCACGCCGAAAACAGAACTAACAAACACATCAGAGCCGACACATACTATGCATAGTATATTGCAGTAGCCAGTTGCTGCCGATCGGATTCTTACTGTACCCACAATTCCCATGGTGGCATGCGATTTCAGCGACAGTTTCCACTCTAGGTAATATCAAGAAACTGTATGATTAGGGTGACGCGCTGTCTCTACGGGCGTGCGACAGGCAAAGCAGTTGCTTTCAATGAACTTCTTTGGGGGAACTGTCTTATGATGCGGGTGGGAGCGCTGTCACGTGGTATTCTTCATACTTTGCGGGGTTTCTTTATCAGTCAGAATAAATGAGTATGCAATTAGTTCGTCGCTGAAACTACCGCAGTTTGATGCCTATCTTGGATACCTACAAATGCCTTATTGACACTTTAATGATAAGTGCACTACTTCTGGAGTTAGGTAAATAATGACCATTATTTAAATAAATCTTATTAACGAAACAATTATGGGCCGGTACTCTAGAAACATTATGCACTAGGCTTTCCTTGAGTACCACTATTGATCTTTTTTAAAATATTGGTGCATGATAGCTTGGGCACCTCGTGCGTGCCATTCGACAGGCGTTTGTTTTTCTGATGGCCACAGTGTAGAGAACAAGAATGTCGGGCACACTATTTACACAGTAATTATTATAATTAGGTCAACACTCATTGTTAAGGTTTTCCTTAGTCTCTGACGCTGCCTTCGCGCGCCCGTAATTCCGGAACCTCTCCAGTAAAGCAGCTAGCCAGGCGATATACGTGGGGTGGCCAGACGCCGCTTGCCGACGACGACTCAAAGCCTCCTGCATAACCCTGCCAGAAGACAGTCCGGACTGGCCAAGTGTATTGGTCGCCGCGATGTCCGCGCTCACTTGCGGGTGTTGGGCAGTTTCTTGGTATTTCTAACTGCGGACGCAAAAAGTTGCGATTTGCTGAAAAGGTTTGCTGTTAAAATACCCAATTTTTCGCTCTGCACGTCCTGAAATATTCGCCGCGTATCGGCTCATTTCGCTGCACATTTCGCCCAAACACGAGATGTGTTCTGCCTCTGCTGCCACGTGACTGCCTCTTCTTTCTCCCCCGCGTACCTCACACGCTGTTCCCCTCCCGTCTGGTTCTTCCGTTGATAAATACAAGGACGTTTCGCTGAATTGAATTCAAATTTCCCTCGTTCGCACTGCTACCGTTAACCCCTTAGGACCTTTTTTTATCGTTGCGTGCCACGAGCCTAAGTCCCCAGCGCAAACCTTTTGGTGTTTTAAGGTTAAAATATTGTTTGAACTCGTAGTCTGTTTGTTTGATTCACCAGAAATGACGCTCCCATTTTTTTTTTAATTTAAAGGGCACTCCATGTATCTGTTATTGTTTATGGGTTTCGTGAAACATGCCTGATCTTTTCTTTTTGATACACAGTGTTGACAAGTGTAAAGCACTGTTCCGCAGCCTTAGTAGTTTGAAAATTGGTTTTCCTTTATATACGCCTCGTTCACTGTCGTTTGGATGGATCGACGGACAGACAGACAGATATAGAGAGGAAAAACTCCGCTTAAGTTAGGAGGAGTATGGTCTATAAAATTGCCTGTTATACCAGAAGCCACGCTACTCGCTGCCGTTTCCGTGATGACAAGTTTGGATATGTTAAACGTTGGAGAATGGAAGGAAGCTCTACAGCAAAGTCTACGTTTTGGTGGTTTATCTAATCGATGACTGAAGGACAAAAAAGAAAAGAAATTATCCGCGTGGGACCTCTGCGTGGAATAATTTAAAAACATGTTGTTTGCCTCGTCTTTTTTATTTTCCCGTTGAAACGCACTGATGAAAAAAATTACGCCCACCTCCCCTCGCGGGAACCCTGGTGTGATTACGACGCTGAGGGGGGTTCAACCGCAAGCGGAGAGCAACCGTCGACTGAAAGGCCGCCGGAGAGCGGCACACTGGTTATATGCGCAGCGCTCCCGAAGGAGAGGAGACCGCGGAGAGAGAGAGTACTGCACATGCGCAGCACCGCGCGTGGCGCCGCCCACCGGCGTAGTGAGAGCGCGCTGGGCCGCACGCCCGCAGATTTTAGAGAGTGTGTTTGCTCTCACCTGGGCACGCACTGGCGCCAGTGTGTCTGCCGCGGCTATGACGCAACACAATCCAACACCATCCACTTTAATCCAATCCAATCCAATCCGATCCAAGTCAAGCCAAGCCAAGCCAAGCCAAGCCAAACCAATCCAATCCAATCGAATGCCCCTCGCGAGAGAGTGG
Organism: Haemaphysalis longicornis; assembly: GCF_048455015.1. Classification (NCBI taxonomy): domain Eukaryota; kingdom Metazoa; phylum Arthropoda; class Arachnida; order Ixodida; family Ixodidae; genus Haemaphysalis; species Haemaphysalis longicornis. Next base: position 26,300,183 of record NW_027526204.1, on the reverse strand, counting down.
AAAGGCTGCGGACAACAACGGACGCACGCAGGAAGGACGGACAACAACGGACGCACGCAGGAAGGACAGGGCCGCCGACAGGAGATGCTCTGAGCGTCGCATCTAAAATATTGGCGAGTGTGATGGCCCGAAGCTGCTGCAGTGCTATGAGGCACACCGTGTGCTACATGCTGGCAGAGCAATTTAGGCCACCTGGAGTTAACGTGCTTCAACATCTCGAAACGTTGATCGAACCCACATCCTTTGAGTCAGCAGCCAACAGCTCAGCCACCGAACAGCTCTTTAGGGTCGCACTTGAAAAGCATTTACACTTTCCTGGAGCTTGACTTTTTTATTGCGAAGCAGTATACCTCTAACCAGCCAAGAAAATTTTCGTGTCCCCGTCAGCGGAAAACTCCCAGGCTACTAATGGCTATGCAAACAAACATCACAGGCTACTACACGCTACTGGCTACACCAAGGCTACACAAACTCGCCAAGGACCGAAACTAGGCCCGAAGAGACGCAGAGGAAGGCCTGTCATCTAGGCGACACGTGGAGACGGGGAGACAGACAGTGGTTTGGATTCAGCGTCTGAGGCAGGGGAGGGCGCTTTTTGGAGGCGACACATGAAACAAGAGTGAGGGGGAGGTAGTCAGATAGATGACGCAATAGCCGCGTGTTCCCCCTCCTCCGGACCCTTCGACAGACGCTTCTCTTCCGTTTTCTTTGGCTGACGCTGATGCGTTCTGGACATCGCCATGGCGAATCCCAGGTAACGGCTGGTAGAGTCTCTGGTTTCACTCTTTGTAGAACCACGTGTGTGAATTCAACTGATGCCGGGTGGGTAATCGCTGTGGGTGTCATTTACAGCTTCGCAGTTCCACCGCTTTCAGAGCATGGATTGGAGCAATGTTTTTAAGAACGTAATAGATGCAACAAGCATTAGAATTTCGGGTGTTGCGCTTCGCCATTGCGCAGTGCAGAAATCCCGCGGTCCCATTATCCCTAGGCAGCCGCAACCAGGAAAGGGCAAAGTCGATGTTCGATATCGCCTGCGGGCGATAGAGCTCGTGTCACACTTCGTTTTTCTTCGCTCCCACTTCGATGGTGTGACATTTTCTAGAAAAGCCTTGCACTCTGCTCGCGTTGTTAGCAGTACCATACCATTGCAGAATTTGTTCCTGTGACGACGAAGAGAGCCTCGATAGTGTTGTGACTTATTATAAAAGGAAAGTGCGTGATAAGTACGAAGTTGATGGGACGTGAAAGAGAAAGAGCCCAATGGCGTTTACCGAGCATTATCAACATCGTATTGTCATACTGTTTCGTCTTGAACCATAACCGTTATTGCTTTCTTCGGTTCAGTTTCTGTTCGGGTTCAGCAAGCGCCGAAAATAACGGTTCGGGTTCCGGTTTACGCCCGGAATAAATACCAGTTCGGTTTCGTTTTTTGGTCCGTTCCATTCGATACGCGCTCGACACCCACTACCATACTTTATTTTACTGTCTTAATTAAATTGTCTCGAGGCGTCTGTTAGTACTTTGGAAAGGTCTAGAGTGCTGTCGGGCGACATTCGAGTATTCAAGACTAGGCTAGCACAACAGGACAAACCCTCTGCCATTATGCTCTGGGGGTTGCACCTTAGCTTCTTCGCACCAGTTTATTCTTCCATTATCATTTTTATCTTTTATTTATAAGTTTTATGGTTTTGGTTTGTTTAGGGTGCTTAAAGTGATTGCTTTCTCCTCGTTCTGTTTGTTTAGGTGGCGTTACGTTACGTTACGTTGGGGACAGCGAAGTAGTGGCAGACGCGGCATTTTAGCGGCGAAGCCCCTTATATGCTAGGACTGTGGGCGTCTCGTGTCGTCCTCGTGCTTTCATGTAGTCACGGTACTAAGACACCGGGACACGCTTTTTTCGACACCTCGCGCTAGAACGTAATGCGTTCTAAAAGAACACACCGGGAACGCGTTCGGCAACGCCTGGCGCTATCACGCTTCATGCTTCAAGCACACGAGAGTGTTATAGCAATGCTGTATATCTACCCCACGACGGTTTCACCTACGTGGGTAAAAATTGAAGGCGCCAGCAATACACTTACACACTGCATGCTTCGCCCCTCCACAGGTTTCACGTTACAGGAGATGTCGCGGGATTTTTTAAACCTGATTTCGTTATACTTGGCATAAGCGGAGGGTTTATAGTATTGTCGTACGGTATACTATCGCAGCCTAGTATCTTTTGTGAACTTGAAGGAAAAAAGACTGATTGAAACGATTTTCCGCCACCTTTATCGGGTCCCACTCAAGGTGAAAGACGGTTTTTCTTGAAGATTGTAGTGCTGACTACTCGGAGACAAACCTGCCACAGCAAGAGCCCGGTATTAATTTTTTGTTGTAATCCGTCTATGCGTCCTCTTTTACCTTGAGCCGCGAGTGTGCCAGCTTGATGGCGTTCATTCTCTTCTTTCTTTACATTCTTCGCGCCTACCCGTAAAAAGTGCCGTCGGAGGTGACCTTAGTGCGCCTCCAGCTCCTCTCCCTCCTCCTCCTTCTCATCCTCAAGCTGCTAACTTACCTTATCCAAATAGGCAGAACCCGAATTAATTTCGCCAATTTTATAGAAGGGGGAGCACTGACGCTTGAGCCAAAGTAGTAACGTTAAGGGTTCGGAATAGAAAGGTAGACGGACACTTATACGCGATCCTGCACGGGGACGATTGCACAGCTATAATTCAAACAAAGGAAATAGATTCCGGTGCTTCAACAAGACGCGTTGTTGGCCAAGGCCCTTCATACTTTTAGAGTTCTTAAAATTTAAATCAGATCGTACTGCATTCGTATTCCACCCAAGCTTTCCTCTACCTCCGAAATCCCTCCAAATAAAATATACACCAAAAAGAGAAATGACTTACTGCTACTTCTGCCTTCCTACGCTAAATACATAAAACACCGGTAAACTTCAACCGCACTGCTTAACAAGCAAACATGCCTGTCGGTCAAAAAAAGACGGAAAGATTTAAAGGTGCTTTTCACCTGGCCCCGCCGTTTCAGCGCCGCAGGTTCGAACCCTCCACTCAGGTCGATGACCCTACTAGAGATGAACGAGTCTTTCCTGCCCGCAAGCGGCCTCGCCATGTTTATTCTTGAGACAAAGCCAGGCTTTTCTGCAGCCTACTGAACAAATAGTGAAACAATAGAAGCCGGAATTACACATTTTACTCGAGCATACCTTTCACGTATTTACCACGCCCACGCTTACACATATTAGAATTAGAATATGAGAATATTAAAAAAAAATATTAGTAAATATTAGAAGACGCTTTCGTGTTCTCCTGATTGTACATTTTACGAGAAAACTCTCAACAAATGGGACAGCGTTAGGTCAGCCACATCACGCCGTTCAGAACATGTTGGTGCTGCTTGTTGAAAAGTAAATAATATATACTGTAAATATATATAATGATTTTGACCGAAAAGCGCTCGAGCAACTAGAGCAGTGAGAACAAGTAACTCGCACGCGTTGTAATAATGATGATGCGTTCCCAGTAGCGCTCCCTCGTCGTCTTCGTCATCTTGGTTGCGTGGTCTCGCATCAAAAGTTTATTCGCATGCATGTCGTCCTCGCAAACTTCCATCCTGACGTTACAGAATCACGTGGCAATAACAGTGTGCTCGGGCATGAATTTTATAAATATTTCATGCAGGTATTATTGCTTCAACTCAGCCGCGGTTTAAATTGAAATAATGTATAAATTATTTGCAGCGATTAACTAAACGACACTCTTTAAGTAAGCGTCAAGGTGACGATGTCCTTGCGCAGTTATGTCAGCCACAAAACGATGTTCCAAGCACCCCTGGTGCTTAAGGGGGAGCTCATGATGACAGTGTAAACGTCGAAATGAAAACAACTGTTGATACAGTTACGATATAACAATCGAGCGGCATTTTCGCAATTATAACGGATATAAATTATGTGCAGAAAGTGTATTTCACCGCAGAGCGCTCGTTCCGTAAATGACGAGAAATGGCCGCGTGCCTTTCCGCTGTGGTGAGACCTTTAGTCGTGATGCGACTTTCAGCTACAACACCTGGAAGTCGGCTTTAGCACAAAAACGTAGCGCCACCTTCCGCCGTAATGAAATGCCCAGTCGTAATGCGACTCTCCGTCGTAATGCACCTTTAGCCGTAGTAAAATGTACAGCCATAATGTGGCCCGACGCCATAATGCACTTAAACTGATGCAACTGTCCGTCGTAATGGTACGAAACCATGCGTTTTACCCCCTAGCGCACTACCCCAAACGATGTCGGCCAATGTATGAGGAGCATCGCATCATTCACCTGCTATACCGTGCTGCAGAAAACAATCACACATCTCCACGCCGTGAACGATGCCGAAGGTGCGGAGCTCAGGGACGCACGTTGCGTTTTGTACCCTTTGATATTCACGCTGTTTGCTACTTTAGTTTGCGGCGCTCCCCCCAGATGGCGCCCGGAAAGCACTACATTGTGCACCGCTCTCGATAGACAGCCTAAAACGTTGTGCGCACGGACATTTCGAGGTCCTAAAGTTCTTTGCACGTAGTAATTCCCGTCGTTTATTGTAATGACTCACGTGAGTAAGTATCCTAGCACATCTCCGGATGGAAATGTCCCGCTATTCGCCCGATGCGCCTTCACCCAAATCTGCGTACCCGAAACAAACTGCAAAAACAAATGCGGATAAGTCGGCCTCGTGCTGAGCCACAGCTCGTTTGATTCCGCTGGCGCTGAGGATGTGACTAGTGTCGCAGTGGGGCAATAAAATTGGCCGAATATGCACAGACACTACAGCGTCTTCGACTCATGTCGTACCGGGGCAGGTCGCTAGCAGTCGCTGTTATTTTTACATATTTATATATAATAGAAATCAGCGGGATTATATCAGAAGGGGGGAAATGGGGTTGGTACAGCATATAGCCAGAATTTCACTTGAAACCGGGACCTGGCAAAAACAAAGTAAAATTCTTGGAAGCTTGCACTCACGCGCAAGACTTGAATGGCGAAGCTGTTATAGGTGAGCATTGTCGTCAACATAGTTAAGCTTCAGTATCCTTGTATATTTGCATAGTTTCGGTCGGTGCCAGTAATCGTCGTCATATGTATAGAAGAGATAATCGTCTTCTTGGCGGCGAGTGGTAGATGCAAAGTCGTTTTCACCACCGTAGACTTCCATCACCTCAACTGGCGAAGATTGCACTAGGTTGCGCAAAGCTTGTACCATAGCGAACCTGCAGTATTTCTGTATACGTAAGCGCTGAAGGACACATCGCCGCACATTTTTACAAGTTTGAAATTGTTTATTTACATGTTCCGTCGTTTCCTAGCACTGTACTAGGGGTATTTCATTGTCCTATGCAGTGCTCTCATCGTATTCCACATGCCAAGCATTACATGCGTGGTAGCGCTTTCCGACAGCAATGGAGCTTTTTTTTATTGCTAAAACAACTGGGCGTGCGGGGACGGTCGGCGGTCACCGGGAAGCACGTGCCTACGAATGCCCCGCATTTTGTTGCTATTATTGCCTGCAAAACCGAACTTACGGCTTGTACAACAGCTCCGCTGAAAAACACAAAAAAGTACATCACAATCGTTAAAAAATGCAAAAGAAGAAAAAGAAAGCAGAACACTACATTTGTATTGTAACAAAACCACAGTGTCGAAATGGACACCTTGGTACAAATTAGCATGAGGAAAGAGCGGGTAGGAATGCAGCCAGGGGAAGAGCGGGAGTTGAAGTTGAAGTTGAAGTTTATTTATGAAAAGTAAACGGTTACAAAGGAAGTTTACTGTTTACAGAAAGTTTACAGGAAGTTTACAGGACGTTTACACGAAGTTTAGGAAGTTTACAGGAAGTTTACAGGAAAGGTTACAGGAAGTTTACAGAATCGGGAAGAGGTTCTATTCTGCAATAAAACATGGCAAAAAGCTTCATGAAATCCAACTCGTGCCGGTGGACCGAATCTGTTAGCTGTCCGCTTAGTGAGACTGTCGCATAGGCAAATAAATATGCGCACTTAGTATGGTGAAAGCCTTAAACGACCCATTGAGCCAGTAAGCAGCCGTTAAGCGTTCCTGACAGAAGAGCCGCTGCTTTGAAGATACCAGGAGGCCTACTACATAACACGTGTTTCACAGCGCGAAGTCTAGCGCAAAATCCTCCGCTGAGCGTTGTTTTCCGTAATAGGAAAAAAATCACTTCTCTTTCTCTACTTTTAAGATGGAAGAGCAGCGAAGCCGTATTGGTGGATAACAATATTCAGTTATGTAAGAAACTTATCTGCAATGTCAGCACCGTCTTACCAGCAAATTCTCAAAATATTTGTTTCCGGATTGTTTTAAGAGTGTAAAGGAAGGCCTCAAAAGTGTAAAGTGAGGTCTTATCATATCCGATGACCTACTTTGGGACAAACATATTGATACCTTATCCTGCATAGCAATGTCGACACTTTACTATTTAAAACGATCATTACGTAATGCTTCAAGTGACACTAAGCTTCTGGCATATAAAACCCTTATTCTTCCAATTCTGGACTATGTAAATATCATCTCGGATCCTTACACTGCTGTTAATCTTCACAAAGTAGAAAGGGTACAAAATAAGGCAGTGAGGTTCATCTTCAACAGCTATGGAATAACATCGGTTTCTCAGTTAGTTGCCAGAGCAAGCTTAAAACAAATTTTAGCGCGAAATATTGGTCGATTGCTTTTCATGTTTAAACTGGTGAAAAGGAGGCTCCACAGCAGAACATCGGACTATGTTGAGGTTTCCTCAGGGCACCCAACAAGGCAACGACACGCGTTCAGTTTAGTACCATTTAATAACCGAAACAATGTACTTAAGTACTCCTTTTTTCCTCGGACCATAATAGACTGGAATGATCTTAACGCACACGTAGTTACAGAAAATGACACTGCCAGATTCCAGATTCATCTTTAAAGTTGAAATTGCTGCTGTCAAAGTGTACCGCTGCTTCAATTTTGTCCTATTGGTTAATAGATGACTACGTACATACATTTCTGAAAAAAACCTAAATCTTGTTTCTGATCCATGTTTCTCGCGTTGTGTGATAAATGTACTTTAGTTCAATCTCGAGGCCGAGCTCGAGAAATCGCTTTATTGTTCGCACGGAAGTACTGTGATGTTGTTTTGATGTTTTCTGATCCAAACGTGTACAAAGGTATCTATGTATTAACCACTCTGCTAGAACCCTTTTCATTGGGGTTAGCAGTATTACTAAATAAATAATAACATGCCTGTAGTGTACAACGTTTGCGCACAGAGAACTTTTGGAAGACAAATTGTACACTGCAGCATCGGCGCTTCCTAAATTTTCAGTGCTCTTCGATACGAGTTACCATACTGACCTGTCAGTTGTAAGTACTCATCCTGCTATTTTTTATGTGCTTGTCTTTATTTTCCATGGCCTCGATGTTTTGCGAGATACTTTTCTGAGCATTGGCGAGGTAAAGTTGTTACTGCTTTTATTATCTAGGAGAACGGGCCCTAGGCTGCTTAACTAAACGGTAGCACTTATATGATGTTTCAAGGCTTAGGTAGCGATGAACCAAACAGATTTTCTGCAAAGTGCACACCCCAGTGCGATGCTACGCAGGTATTAAGACACCAAGAAGAACTGCGAGTTTGGCTTGGTTCATGATAGGTTCATGATGGGTACAGCTTATAGAAGAAAGACCACGGGACCAAGACCACGGCACGAAGGCACCCTTGTGTTTCTAATGGGCGTCGACAACTGTGCACAATCACGTCCGTCACATATCCTAGGTGAAATAAAAAATTACAACAGCTGACGCACACTTCACTCGAAGTAGGAGCGAAACGAAAAAGCCAATTTCTATGGGATGCAAAGCATCAAGTAAAGTAGGAAGTAAAGGATCATTTTATTTATTAACGCAGTCTGTCATCAAACCTTTCCGCTTGTTCATCGCGCTTCAACACCGGTGAAATGATCCCGTGCGCACGTGTTATTTCTCACTGATAATCAAACTGATATTTGTGCTGTTTGTTGGGACAAACTCATGCTACTGACGGCTTGGGGCAGGATGAAAATAAGAGAATGTCGTCTACCTTTGTAGTTGAGATTCGAATACTGAGGAAAAAACGGAGCTGGTATGCTTCACTAGCTTTAGAATGGCTTTTGTTGTGTCTGCCCCTTACTTAAGTGAAAGATGGTTAAAAAGTGAAGCTTTCTCTAAGCAAACATTGTTTACTCGAAGTACAGAATCCACCATTCTTGAGTACAAATTCCAAACAGCCAATGTCCGATGCAAAAGGCTACTTCAACTAAGCCAAAGTCCATAGCCAACGCCAGCGCTGCAAACCCACGGGAAATGCAGTTTGCCCCAAAACTGCCGATAAAGCAGTTGCATAAACGCCACATTTATAACGCGAGGGATCCACGTTTGATTGTGACTACAGCAAGCGTCTTTTTTCTTGACGTGCACTCCCAATGTCGGCTCGTGGACTCCTTGCCTCCTCATCAATTTCTTTCACACTTCTCATACCATTCTCATCTCATCCCTCTTCAGTTTGTGCAGAGGAGTTTTTTGTTAACAATCCACATGAAGAGAGTTCAAGCGCGAACAGCTCAGCTGCTTAAATGCGGTCTTCAAGTGACAGATTCGACATTCCAAAAGAGGGGGCAGCTCGTTGCTGCAAGTTGTGAGAAGGATAAAACACCGGACCAATGCCGGTTTTCTTGCGGTTTAGATGTGCCAGATTGATATGCATCTTGAAAGACGCTTTGACGAATCTCATGACAGCGTTGCCGAATGCGAACACTGAATAGTGGAAACAACCAAGCCAAAAGTAATACGAATTCTGTAATTTGCCTTGAGCCAGCAATATTGTACAAGCGAATGAAATCGTATAGAAAGAACTACAGACCCGAACAGCGGCCTCCAATATCCCTTCTCTCTGTCCATCCCTTTCTTCACGTTTGGTTTATAATCCACGTAACACAACAACATAGTAGAAGCTATCTGATTCAAAATGAGAATTGTAGTGGGTGGGACATTTTCACAATGGCTTGTATAGTGACGCCTGTCTTGCTCGCGCGATTGCCTCAAAACCAAAGGTTCTGCAGTCGCTGCAAGTTTACTCATGGTGGGGATTGAGCCCGCAGCCTCTCTGCCAAATTGAAACCTGGTTTACAACTTTGAAAGTTCAATCTCATCAGCATCATTGACTTGCCTAGCAAATGTATAACAATTAGGCAATGATTGTAGCAGTGACTTCAAAACGGATAGTGTGCTGAGGATGACGATGGGGATGTCGGGACAGGTTTAGGAATGTGCCAAGAAGTGAGTCCCGCACGAAAAGCATACCAAACGTAAAAAGCTTTTATTTTCTATATAATTTAAATACCATCTTTTTTCTAGACGCATGAAAATCATGCATTATTTGTTCCCAAACGATGTAGACCATGGCGAAGACGGCACCTTCTTTCCTCCTCCGTGCGGCCTCTGAAATCAAATGATACCATTTGCATATATTAGTACACAACACCTTAATTGTGTAAACCCCAGCCAATGAGCATCCCATGTCAAAAGGGAGGTAGATCCTCTTGATCTTGCATTTCTAGCATTTTTTTGTTCACAACATGCGCGAAGTACACTGTCATAACGACTGAACGAGCGCAGAGAATAAGCGACGATTTAATAAATGGCATGATCGCGTGAGGTTGGTAAGCTGGACTGTTTTTGTATGGACAAAATAAATGCGATATATCTTTCATAAGTCTGTGAGATCTAGCTTAGTGGTTTCAGTTTCTGTAGAAGGTAATGTGAACATCAAATGGCTGAGAATGTTCTCGCTCGTGTACTCTAAACTCAGCACATGTTACTGCACCAGACTAACACGTCGTGACCTTGTGTAGTGCGTGCGTATAAGATTGCAGGTAACCTTTCATTTCGGCGTTAGAGGTGTCCTCTAACCTGCCGCAGGAGTGTTACACTCATCTGCTTCACTAAAATATTCAGATGCATCTTCTAGCGACAAAATGCAAAAAACTGTAGAACAAGACTTACACTTCTTCTTGTACAGCTTGGTCGTGTATCCCAACGAGTCGAGACCGTATCCGTAGTTGTGGCCGTACACGGGAAGCCCATGGGTGTATCCAAGGGCTCCAACACCGTATCCGTAGGCCGGCACGTGGGCAACAGTAGAGATGGGAGCGTGGGCGATGGTGGTTGACACGGGGTGGATGGTGCTGTGGTCAGTGAAGTGGAACGGGTCAGACTTAGTTACCCTGGAGACGGTAGCGCCGGTGTGGACGGTGGTCAGGGCTGGGGCAGCGTGCACAGCAGTTACGGCGGCGGATGGCGCAACAAGGGGGGTAGCGTGGTAAGCAACTGCTGGCGCACCCTGGTACGTTGCCACCTTAGTCAGGCCAGTCAGGGAGGGCACTGCATGGACGGCAGACGCCACGAAGGGAGCTGTGTGGTACTGGCGTGTCACGACAGGTGCCGTTCGGTAGGTGGCGAAAGCTGGGGTGGCAGAAACCGCAGCGTAGGCGGGTGCGGCGTGGTAGGTTGCCACCTTGGTGACGCCGGTGACGGCTGGTACAGCGTGCACAGCGGAGGCAACAAAGGGAGCAGTGTGGTACTGGCGGGTGAGAACGGGCGCCGATCGGTAAGTGGCGAAGGCTGGAGTGGCAGCCACGGCGGCGTAAGCTGGCGCGCCCCGGTAGGTTGCCACCTTGGTGACACCCGCAACTGCTGGGATGGCGTGGAGAGCGGACGCAACAAAGGGAGCAGTGTGGTACTGGCGGGTGAGAACGGGCGCCGATCGGTAAGTGGCGAAGGCTGGAGTGGCAGCCACGGCGGCGTAAGCTGGCGCGGCACGGTAGGTTGCCACCTTGGTGACACCCGCAACTGCTGGGACGGCGTGGACAGCGGAAGCAACGAAGGGAGCAGTGTGGTACTGGCGGGTGAGAACGGGCGCCGATCGGTAAGTGGCGAAGGCTGGAGTGGCAGCCACGGCGGCGTAAGCTGGCGCGGCCCGGTAGGTTGCCACCTTGGTGACACCCGCAACTGCTGGGACGGCGTGGACAGCGGACGCAACGAAGGGAGCAGTGCTGTACTGGCGGGTGACGAATGGTGCCGACTGGTAGGTGGCGAAGGCTGGGGCGGTCGCGATGGAGGTGACGGCTGGTGCTGACTGATAAGTGGCCACCTTAGTAACTCCCGTAACGGCTGGAACGGCGTGCACGGCGGAAGCAACTAGGGGAGCAGTGTGATACTGGCGGGTGAGAACGGGCGCCGATCGGTAAGTGGCGAAGGCTGGAGTGGCAGCCACGGCGGCGTATGCTGGTGCAGCCCGGTAGGTTGCCACCTTGCTAACACCCGCAACTGCTGGGATGGCGTGCACAGCGGATGTAACCAAGGGGGTAGTGTGGTACTGGCGGGTGAGAACAGGCGCCGATCGGTAAGTGGCGAAGGCTGGAGTGGCAGCCACGGCGGCGTATGCTGGTGCAGCCCGGTAGGTTGCCACCTTGGTGACGCCGGCTACCGCTGGTATGGCGTGCACAGCCGAAGCAACGAATGGAGCAGTGTGGTACTGGCGGGTGAGGACTGGTGCCGACTGGTAGGTGGCGAAGGAAGGAGCGGCCGCGACGGAGGTTACAGCGGGTGCGGTCTGGTAAGTGGACACCTTCGTTACACCGGTCACGGCTGGTGCGGCATGAACGGCCGTTGTGACAGCAGGTGAGACAACGGGGGTGCTCTGGTAAACTCGGGTAAGCGCAGGTGCGGTGTTGTAAGTAGCAAAGGCTGGAGCAGCATGGTAGGCGGTCAACTTAGAAACACCGGCGACAGCTCGAACGGCATGGACTGTAGTTTGGAATGGACGGGTCAGGACAGGGGCGGACTGGTAGGTGGAGAAGGCAGGGCTGGTGGCGACAGTGGCCACCCCAGGAGACACAACAGCGTGCGCGCCCTGGTAGACACGGCTGAAAGCAGGGGCGGTGTGGTAGGCGGAGTACGAAGGAACGCCGTGGACTGCAGCCGTCAACGCTGGAGCAGCGTGGTAGGCCGGCACACCAGTGACAGGAGCTGACACGAGGCCACGTACAGTGTGCACGGGGTATGCTCCGTACGGCACGTATCCGTCGGCGAAAGCACCGACGGCTAAGGCTAGCAGCAGTGTCGCTTGGATCTGTAGTTAGAGGCACATGAGAAAAGAATGAACACAACTAATTGGGTAACAAAATTTCCCCTACATGTAAGTTTAGTTCGTATTTCGAAAGCCGTATCTTCGGGTCGAGGTGCACTGCTAGATGAGGTAGGTGTTAACAATTTATAGCTTGATAAAGCAACTATTCATATGTACTTTTTTTTACGTGGCCGGTGACTAGTTTACCCACTTTTATTAAGGTTGGTCACAGTTGGAGTTGGTACATTTGCTCCTTGAAACCTCTCCAGACATTATTTTGACAGCTATGCCCACAATTCGTGAATTTAGCTAACAACATAAGGCAGAAACCTGCCTGCATTGGTCTAACAACAGATTTCAACGGTTACACTGGCGGTTTGCCTATCGAACTGTACATATAAACAGCATACACAAAGACTCGGAAAATCAGTACTCATTCTCTTAAATGAAGCACTGAGCGGCAGCCGCGTTCAACTTGTCATGCTGCGTTTCGCTTGTAATAATTTTCAAAAGACACCCGTCTCTTGTGACTGCCAAACGTCGACACTAAACCTCACGGTATGTAAAATGTTGACCGCCGCAGCAGTGAATATTATAACTATTGCTTCTCCTCAACGTTACGTCTGTGGCAGTAGATATGCAAACCATTGTTTTATTATCCGTGTTATAATATTTTGCCTACCTATGATAGAGAGAATCTATTTTGTAGCAAACAAAATAGCAAACAAAATCACATGTTATCGGGCAATATTTCCAAATCCCATGCCATAAACAAAATTTACTTCACTGGCATGTGGCCCTGCTGATTGAAGTATTACGTGCTCGATTGGTGCCTTCCTGACAGACAGCATGGCGGTGCCATGTTACCCTTAGCGCAGAACATCAAAGCCCTTTTTAAGGAGAATGTTGCTTAAACGCGATGGTTTCCCCCAGGAAACAAGTCAAATTAGAATTGAAAGTCTAAACTGTTTCTACAGAGCCTGAATGGCACAATAAAAAGACGTCGGCTTTACTACGCGAGGCAACCAAGTTCGATTCAGACCACGGGAAGCGTTTTTTTGTGAGGCGCTTGATAGGCTCTAGTGGAAACCCTGTGTGTAAGTTCGGTTTCCTGCAGCGTTTCGTCGGGTTACGATCTAGGTGTAAAGTGGAGCATACAAAGCTTCGCTTTAAAACTATCTTGGGCCGACACTGTCTGCACGATTAGAGCAGGGTTTTTTGAGTGATCAAAACACTTCAACCGTTAACACAGGGGTTTCCTAAGAACGTAAATAAACTGAAACGTAGCGGTTACGAAAGCGGGTTTAAGAGGGCACCGGTAAAAATCCCGAAAGCTGCAGTTTGAAATGCCGCCTGAGGTTATGGTTCGTCCAACAATATCAGCGTTACGACGTGAGCCATATCAAATAATTGGGCCCTCCCTGGTTTCAATGATTATGGCCCATCTATAAACGAGCGCAACACGTTTTTATTAATAGCAAATATGAAATTACGGCGTATAAAGGGGTTTCCATTGTAAAAAAAATGAGTTTGCAGGTCAAGGAGATTTACACTTAGCATAAGTAGGACGCACACTAAAGAAATCAAACAATGGCATCATAACATAATTGGCAAGCCACAATGGCTTCAGTCTGCTGCTGAACTATGAAAACAGCAAACTCCAGGGGAAAATTAGGCTGAACTACTGATATTAGCGCAGAGAGACTGCGCCTTTGAGCAGGATAATCGGAGCTGAATACTCACTCCAATCATGCTTGGCTGTGTTCGTGAAGCGTACTGACTCCTCTCGAGAAACGCTGAGGCTTTTTATACCGGCCGTGTTTACTACAAGGAACCATCGAACCGTACTCACTTTTCTGCGCGCAAACGGGGAAGAATTTCAAAAGAAAAAAATTCCCTAGAATTCCTTTCGGGTTCTTTCTTAGAGTGGCGGATGTGACAGGGTAAGCACGAAGAGAAAAATGTGGTCCACGTTTTTGACCGGCCAATCGTGTTTTCACCCCTGTTTTTTGAGCGCCGAAACGGCGGCCAATTTGGAGACTCGTGCGAAGAAAATAAAACAGCTTGAGTCGAGATGGAAACAAGAGATACCGTACCAGTGACACTGTGAGTGCTAATCAACATTTCTCGACGGCAATCACGTTCGCTGCTCTGAACACAGGGAGAGCGAAATTCCTGCTTTTCATTGCAAAGGGCACACTCGAATATCGCCGTGACGAACGCCGTAGCGTCGTGTTCTGAATTCACTCTTATCCCGAGCGACAACAACTTAGAGGAAAAGCGCGTAATTTGTTCTCGTGTCATGCATGACGGGTGGTTCGCCAGCGCTTTGCACGGCTTTCTCGGATTCGTATTATTAATAGATGCTTACGAGGGACCAATTGCTGGCCAATGTTGGAACGTATCCCCTTTGCAAATAACCTTCCAGGCTTCAATATTCTGCGGTTTGCGTGTGGCAGGAAAACAGTTCCGACAGAGATAGCGTTAAAAAGCCGGGCCCGTTATGGCGTTATTATGTTTTGCCCTATAGATTTGTGAGAAAATGACTTGATGCCGCCCTTCTCGCCTTGGGACGAACCAAATTGTCAGGACATAAAACGGAAGTAAAATTAGTGTTACCACCAATCTTATTCTGTATAAGCAATGTCTACAAAACAATTATAAAAAAATATGTGCTCAGCTTATAGCAATGTTCCTTAAGACATGTTGCCGTACTTTTACTTAAAACTTGGTTTAAGGTTAACAAACATTGTTTAAAATGTCCTAAGAACAACACGAAAATGAACAACGTTCTGATATACGTGCACCTGGAAAGGTATGCGGACGCACAAGCACGCAAAAAATCAACACGAAGAATCAACTATTGTGCTTTACTTGCTTAAGCAACATCTGCTCAAAGAAGCGACGAAGCGAGGCGCCGGAGAGGGGTCAGGATTAATTTTCAAAACCTGGGGATCTGCAACTTGCGCCGCGATTCCTACAGCAAACCGGCGTTTTTTGGTGCGCAGTTATTATTAGACAACCGGCCGCGGGGCGGCCCGGCTTTCACCCACGTCTTCAAAAAAGCCATGAACCAACTCGCTCATCAAAGCCTTCTATTAAAGGAGCACTGACACGAAAATTTTATGTTACACTTTTATTGCTTTTATCGATGCTTAATGGTCTAGCTGACTTGAAACAGCACTTCAAATACTTCAGCGTGCGATAGTTAATTACATTGAACGACCTGAATATCGTTTGTTTCAAATTCCCGCGCTTTCATCCCGAACGGCGCATATGATAGACTCCCTGCGGCCCCTGCCTGACCTCACCGCTTTGTGCGGACGTCACCGGCGCCCGCTTGAGAGGGTGTTGCACCCGCTTGCCGCTCGTGGGGCCGCGCGCGTGAAGTGACGTCACGAGTTTTTGACGAGCGCTGTCGCGTCACTTCTTTTTCCTCTCCTGGAGTGATGTCATGCTGATGTCCATTTGCTGAGTGCCGCTCCGCGCGCTGCTCCGTCGGCGCGATAAATGAGATCCAATTGAACTATGTTCTTCGCGTCGCAGGCCGCTCATATTTCAGCCAGGGTATTCTGTTGAGTGAAGGAAGCGAACTGTGCAATACTATTAACGCCGAAAATTGGTGTCAGTGCTCCTTAAATCCACCCACGTTCTTGGCCTCAGTTGGACAATGCATCAGCCACTGAGCCACCGCAGCCAGTAAAAAAAAAAAATGACCACCGTAAAAAAATGGCATATTTATTGGACTAGAACCGCAGCTATTGTAAAGAAATAGTTTGCCTGAATGTGTGGTTTCTAAAAGCATACGTGGCATGCGAGGTTATGCACCGCTAGGACGTCTTGCTAAAAATGGTAATGATGATTACGAAGGGTTGTGCTTGCACAGTCCTAAATTTACTCGGCTCTTTCTATGGCAATCATAAATTTCGCCATAAGTGTAAGCTCATGATGAAGGTAATTGATTGATTATGCCTTTACCAAGAATGTTGCAAATGTGTGCAGTTTTTTGCGGTTAAAATGACAAGAATTGGCGTGTGTTTAAAAGTATTAAATTTTTGTGAGCCATTCAATTCTTTGAAGGTCGATGACAAGTTGGACGCCACATTATACGGAGCCTCCCCTGTAAGGCAACAAAAGAGAGGCGAAATTTCAACAGGAGTTGGGTGACTTCCCTAGGCAACAGGGAAACCGCCCCGAGAAGCGGAAAAGGACGAGACCCGCATGCGCTTAAAGATGAAAATAGCGGGCTCTGCGAACATAAAAATGGCCGATGTGGTTCGCACAGCTGAAACCTTTCAGTCGCTTTGGTTGTCTGCTTGAGAGCCGAAAAAGTTTAGAATTGGTGCATATTGATAAATATTTTACTCTAAATGAATGTCCAAGTTATGAGATGCATAATGCTAAGAGAAAAATTGTGCTTTTATTATTGAAAATGTGCCTATTGGTAACTAATCTACTCAATATGCATATGAAAGTATGAAGCGTACAAACTTGAGGACTATATCATGCTTAGAACGCTGTGCGATATTGACGTTGACCGCGGGCGAATATATTTATATGTTTATTTTTTTAGACAACGCAGCCGGCACCAAGTGGGGCAAGGGTATGGGGGCTATGCAAAGAAAATAATATTGAATGCGCATGCCCAACACACACTAAAGGGAAATATGAAGAAAAAAGAACATTATTACACATTTCTAATTGAAAAATATCCGGAAAATATATAAACAATCAAACAAAGATCAAGACTCAATAAAGGAATAAAGAGATGCAACGGTGTAGTTAGGCTGCGGCACGTACAAAAATGAAAAAAAATATTCAAAATGTGTCTTTGCAAAGAGATATCACAGCATCATAACAGACGGAGATGTGAAAACAAGATGTGGAAGCTATGGCTCCAGGAACGTCCCTCTGATGTGACAAGACACGGGGTAAAGCCGATGAATTGAAGGCAAGTGTTTTTCGTATAGGTGCGATTAATGCTAATTGATTGCAAAGGCATGATGACGCGCGTCCCGCGGCTTCAGGATGACCGGGGATGGGCTATCACTGTAGATGTATTTGGTAAACTGGCACGGGAAAGTGACCACGCGCTAATTAGTAGTGGTCATAACGGAATGTCAAGTTGTATTTGTGGTATGGTTGAATTGCTTATATAGTTCCGGTAATTGATGTGAGCGGCAGGATTTTGAATGTACGCAAGCAGATTAAACAAGAAAATTTGATGAGATTACCATATTTATAAGGCCATTTTTAACTCCGGGCGAAGGATTAAGAAGCAGAACAATTTACTCACGGGAGTTGGTGTGGTTCGCCAGTTGCGGCGCAAGTATCCGAACGTGTAAAATGCTTTTACGCAATTGAAGTAATGTGAAAAAACCTGGAAATTGTGTTTGAAATAAATCGATCAATATTTGTAGGAGGGGTTCGTGGTATAACTTAGGTATTTGCAGAGAAAAGGAAATCAGAACGAGCAAGGTTCTTAGAAATAAAGGCAATTATGCATTTCGTGGTATTTAAGTTTATTTGCAAAGTCGAGTACCTGCAATTAATAATAACAAGGTCTTTTTCAAAGATAATGAGATCTTGAATACCGTTATTGACCCGATAAATGCCACAATCGTCTGCGAAGATCCACACGCATTATAAAATGTTAGTTGGCAACTCGTTAATAATTACTCAAAAGTTATTGGCCTACAACGCTGCACTGAGGTACAGCAGAGTTTACTTGAGTTGTTGTTGAAGGAAAAGCATCGACAATGGTGAACGCTTTGCGAAACGATAAGAAGTTGCTCAGTCATGATAAAGTTAAGGAGTCTCTGCAGAAATCTGATAATATAGAAATTCGGCGACAATAAGCGACACAATCAAAAGCCTCGCAAAAATTGATGAATCTGCAGATAGGCTGTTGGTTATTATTCCCGTTAGAATGTAAATCAGTTGTAAATTCTAGACACTTTCTGTCGCAAAACAAACCTTGTCTCAAACTCATGCTGATTATTGCGACAGTGGTTATTTCTCCGGACGTGGCTAAGTATGCGGGATGCGATAATGTGCTCAAAAAATTTACAGCAAATAAATAAATTAAAGTACAAATATCGTTCTCACGTGAACCAATAGTCCCATAATAAGTACATGAACGGCTTTGGCTTTCCAATCTGTACGCAGCTTATCTGAATTTAGAGACTGCTTTAAAGTGGGAAATTTTTATTTGAAATATATGTTGTGTTTTTACCATCTTAGATTTGGAGTTCTTAATGCCACATAAGTTGATAATTTGAGATTATTTGGAGGAGCAATCCTTCAGGGATAATATCTAAATCTTCCATGGAAAGTTGCTCAAGATGAGTAAGAACGGTAACGTTCGAATGTTCTTCCTTGCTGAAAATATATAGCAAGAATGCAGTGAAGGCGGGAGGACATTGCTCGTAAGAAAGCGCAGTATGCAAGCGAAATTTGTTATCAACACAAGGCAAAATTGTCCGCCAAAACGTCCCTGCGTTAATTTTTAGAACACAAGGAAGGTGGCGCGCTGATTTCATAGAGATTAACCTTTGAGCAAACGCAGGCATGTTAGCTTTCTTACGCCTCACGACACAAAACACGTGCAGAATCAGGAGTGTTTGTTTCTACCGGAAGAAAATAAACGGACTGGTAGCTATGTATATATTCGTTTTAAAGAGGCCATGAAGGCAAATAGCAACTTTGGTTCATTCGAAAGATTTCTTTGGTAGAATAACACTGACACCAATTTTGTAGCAACGTTTGTTAATTAAGCTACACAGTTAGGAAAAACGGTATTGGCGATACGACCCACTATCTCATTTCCCCCACAAGAACCTACGACGTATTATGGGCAGACGTGCGATTGGCGGAGACCGATAAGAGGACACGCAAATAAGGCAGGGCTTTTTGCGCTTAATCTTGCAGAACGAGCTATTTGTGTTTAATGCAATGCATATTCATTTTATAAAAGTAAGAATGGTGCTATAAAAAATAAAAGTTCCGAACGCACACGAAACCTTAGGAGCACCACTCCGCGCTGCGCACTGTTTTTTATGGTGCACACAAGTCCGGCGCTTTGGGGTTTTCTGTCGCGAAACTCGTGTCCCTGCCTGGTTGTTTTCTCCGCTCGCCATTTTGGGTGTGCCAAAAGGCGTAAATAGTAGCAAAACAGCGTTTTCGCCTCCATGGCCAGCCGACCATAGCCACACCCGGGACGGCTGGCCATGTGTTTCGGTGAAAGAGGTAGGCGAGAGTGCCGCGGCCAAAGGAAGCCTGCACCCACCGAATTCTCTGAAGATGCGGGGCCCGTGATACTGTGTTTACGGGGATGTGTTTACGGGACTGTGTTTACAGCGCTGGGTGTACGGAGAGAATGGAGTGAGAACTAGCGGTGGCCGGACGGACAGTCGGGACGCGGCGTCCGCCTTGAAGGCTGTGCTGGGGCGATCGAATGACGACGGCGGTGAACTCCGGGCTCATGAAGATCGCCTCAAGCAGGTGAAAGCGCGCGGCCGAAGTTCGCCCAATTTGCGCCGCTAGTAAGCGACGCCCCACCACAGACGTCCGGCAGCCTCACGCGACCCCCCGGCGAGACCATCAGCCGGACCGCATCTAAGGTGTTCTCCCCTTCTGCACTCTCCTACGGACTCTTTCCAATCGTCTTCTCTGTCTTGCTTCTCTAAGTGTACTGCACGACCCTGTATATCCGTCTCTTCAGTGCACAATGCTTTATGTGTTCCTCGCGGGCCTTTGTTAGCAGTTGGGGAAGCCTCCAACCCCGCCTATTTTACACCTTACGACCCCCTTCATCTATTGTCGCCTTCCTCTTTGGCTTGCACCGGCAAGTCCCGTTTTTTTGTCTAAAATGTACACTCCGTCGGTCTCTTGTCAGCTCTGACCTCAACAGGGTCTGAACTGCAGCGCGTTGTTTTGTATTCATGCACTCTGTGTCGGTCTGATGTAAGCTCTGACCCCAACGGTCTGCCACGTGAGATGTGTTGCATTGCGTACCATGACCCGCGAGTGTATTTCCTGTCTTGTCTAATACAGTAAAAGTACTAGTTTGTGTTACGAACAACCCGTGTCTCGACTCGTGCCTCGCGCCAAGGGCTGATCAGGCGTGGACCTCTCGCCGGTTCGCGAGTCCGAACTACATCATCTGATTCGCACGTAGGGGGGACGTGTCTGCCGCTCCTCCCATCCGAGACAAAGGCCTCTCGATTTCACCGGTTGATTTCGCGACATTGTCTCAAACGACACTGGCCAATTGGCGTAAGCGACATGGGCTTACGTGACTCTATTTCTCGAGCATACCGAATGTTTCACGCGACGATCACTATCAACAGTAACAAAAATGAGCCCGGTGCAAATCCGGTCAAAACCAAAGCGAGTGTGGGCTGCTGGCCTGAGCGGTATTGTGGCGCAATTTAAAGGACGGTCGGCAAACGAAGCAACGAAAGACGTTTTGTCGTCCGCTGCAGCCCTAGTCAGCAATGAATGGGCTACCTAAGGTGCTTTCGTCAAAATACAATTTTCGAACACTCATTCCCTGTAGACATGCCCAAACAACCATATATATAAATTTAAGTGTCAGGAGATAATAAAGATGGCTTAGAAATGAAGTAGCTCTACCAAGTACTCGCTTTTTGTCTTACGAGCTGGCGCCCTTATTCGTGCACTAGAGGCGACAATTTTAATTTCTTTTTTCAGGCTCAAAGGGTTATGTTTGTCACTCCGAAAAACAGTGGCAGGAGCTATTGCTGCTAGAGGTCTGTTAAATCCAGTTAGTGCGCCACTGTGTCGTCAATGTGAGAACACGTCAGCTCTTAACTAATTAGCAACGATGTACAGTGGAACACCGTTCATAACTTTTTCATCGGACCGGTAAAACAAAACGTAACAACCAAGAAAACACAGCACTGAGGAAACCGGAAATGAACGAAGACAGCGTAGCTTTGTCTTGAAACCATGTGTTTGTGCAACTTTGGCTTTTGAACCTAAAAAACTCGAGAATGTATGATTGTCGTTTTTTCCGATCGCTGGAAACCACCACGCGTCGCAACGCCAAGTCCCTAGAGACACCGACTCTATTCCGCGCTCCCTGCTTGTCTACTGCGTTTTGTACGACAAGCTTTTCTTTAAGTGAAAGTGCCCCCTGTTTTTACAAGGCCATCAAGGTACGACAAAGTTCTCGTTTGCAAGTTCAACTGTGTTCTCAAAGCTTTAAGCGCACGATGACGACGCGAGTGCGTTCTAATCTGCGGTGGTGCTTTATGGAAAACAGGCACTTCCGGCATTCAGAAGTACAACTTCCGTTGTAAGCGCCGTGATGATGGCGATAGCATAGAGTAACATAGGGTCATGTATTGGTGGCGAATCGCAGCAGTCTGCGGCTTCATGCTGTCAGTTCTGTATACCTAAGCCTTGCCAAGGCTCATGAAACGTCAAAATGGTGGTCCGAGCATGTTGCCCTGGTGGGTTAACGGTGATCCGTTAACGTACTCTGAACCACGATGTCCCAGTGAAGAATTTATTACATGGGACTGTATGTGAGCTGTGCCGCTAATAGACAAACACAACGTTGCAGCCGGGAAAACGCAGCTCCAAGGAACGCAAGAGAGGGGTTCTACTGTACTCCAAACTATATGTTCCGTAGCACACCAAGTTTTGGGCAGGTGAGGTCGACTAAAACAGCGGTCTACGTGAATGGACCCTGACTTACCTATCACGGTAGATGGGTAACCTTGAAAACATAAGAAAGTGATCGTCTTACACCCCAAATGGAGAATGTGAGAACGCTGAGCGCTTTGGAAATGAACTAATTCTGAGCTTTGAGAAAATTTATTGAGCGCTTAAGCTTCTTCTTCAGCACAGAACACGTTTGCGCTACAGGGTCCCGTTCGCATCGCGTTATCCCTCGCGATTTCAAACGGCGACGCCCAAACGGCGAACTCTTTGTTGGGGTTGGGACGCCATCTGTTGGAGCTGCCATTCAGCAGGGATTTTCTCAAGCACAAGGAATAACGCTTGGAGGTGAACTAAGGTTTTTGTCGTCCTTTCCGGAATTACACTTGAACACGCATATAGCGAACACGGATATATCAAATTATTGTATATAACGAGCAGTCAATCCTCTCGTAAATACGATGCGAAAGTATAGCACTGTTGTACACGTGTATTGAAGTCCCGATCACGGGAACATTCGGTATATTGATCGCTGCGCCGCATGTGCCCTGCAAGTGAGTCTCCCCTGATAGGGTGAATGTGGTGATGACTCCTCACGGGCGCTGCCGCGCTCGGTGAAAAGGAGGCGTCAACGCGTCGCTTCCATGGCGTTCAACACCTGCTCGCACGATAGCATAGAGGGCTAACGCAAGCTAGCTAGAACGCAGGGAGTAATTCAGTACGAAAAGCAACAAAGGAGAAGAAGAAACTTACCAGAAGCGCTCGGGTTCTTGCGTTTTTTCTGCGTGTTTGAGCGGTTTTCAACCGCGGCTAGCGCAGAAGCACCTATGTGGCGTTGTGCATGTTTGGTTTATCCGCGGCACGCACTTCAGAGCCATGGTAACAAAAAACGGAAGAATTTAGATTTATTACGAAAGCGGACATCATCTGACGGGTGCACGCCAGTTAAACGATGTCGGCTGTATTTTGCGCAGCATGTTGGAGTGCGATACTGCACCTAAAACCCCGGCTGGACTCGACTGTCCTCTTCCCGCGCGTAGCGCGGGAGGAGGAGAGTCGACTCCGGCCGTGTTAAAACATGACGTAAAGGCGAATACAGCGCAGCCACGGCCAGGCCGTTCTGGTGCGTGTCGTGTGCGATGCGACTTTGTTGCGGGGCTCCAAAAAAAAAGGGGGTTCTGATACCAAAGACAACGGCGCTGAGTACCTGGAGAGGAAATTTCGAGAGCGCTCAGTATTCCCATGCGCTGTTCTGAATGACACATTGCCACGCGAGTTCGCCCGTGCTGACGAAGATATGCAGGCCGTGGCGGGGGACATCACCTATGCCGAAGTAGCCAACCCTACTAGCGACCGAGACAATGTTACAAACCACCTACTGCAGCTAAGTTTGTGTCAGTGTTCAGATTCGCCACTGTTGTGGCACATGTACAACCCGAGATGTTTTCGTTCTGACAGCGTTAGTAAGCTAGGAGACAGTCTGATGAAGTCATGGTATTCGAGTTGTTCGCCCGTATGACCTCAACAAAGCTAAAAATATTCTGCCAATTCCACTGCGGAGGAAAAATTCCGGCCGGAATTTTTCGCGCAACTTGTAATAACCAACTCGCAAATGTCGTCCCACCGTACCTATTTCTTTTTGTAGCTCCGCAAACGCGCCATGACTCACCTTATTTCCTAGCACCGTATTTTGCTACAGCTGACACAGTCAACTTCTCTTTGATATTTCACACAATAGCAGAATGCAATTCCCTAACAGACCCGCGTATCGTCCGCAATCATGTTGGTTGGTTCGCATTACTGTATTGGTGTGCGGTTTGTATTGTCTGGTTTGATTACACAATAGCTGAATGAAATTCCCTGACAGGAACTACACTTCATTCGCAATAATATTTGTTATTCCCTAACACCGCGACCCGGTCTAGTTCGAAGCGACCGATGGCAACGATTGCGCAAAAGAAACAAAGACGAAGAAAAAACGACAAGAGCTCGGTGCACTCGTCCTTGTCGTTTCTTCTTTGTTCTGTTTTATTTTGCCCAATTGTTGCCATGGGTTGTTATTCCGGTTCACTGAAATGGTGTTCAAATTATATTCCTTGCTTGGATTGTTATGTACGCCACTACCCTGCGACAGACGTGTTGCGGATCGGACACCTCGTTGCGGGTGCGCCGCCAAGAAACGAAGCCGTGGGACCCCTAATGGAACGACCCTTTTAATGGCGATGACTTGGTTACAATGATAATGATAGTAATGCACGTACGCTCCGCTCGAGCGCTGGGTCTCATCTTCTTCGTCGCCCGCTAGTCTCCAACAAGACGTATTGGGTGTCAATGGCACAGTATGTAATAAAATAAATAATGCTGGAAACATTTGTAAACAGTTATAGTGGGAGGAATGTGGTTGGTTAATTCTAATATATGAACATCACATTACGTCTTAATTAAGCAATAATACGTGCTAAAATTTAGGGCGAGTAAAGGGAAACTCCAGGTTGGTTTTAGAAAACTTCTCCTCATAATTTTCACATCTCCCAAACAAACAATAATATTAAGAAATGTTCCTAATTGACGAATGCTGTTAAACCTTCAACCGTTTTGTTGCGCCACAAAATGCCATCGCTTTTGGGAAAAAAACTTAAAACTTGCGGAATTTATCATGAACACCATTTAAAATTTTCATCATTTCCGTCAACATATGAATTACCAGAAAACGCAAGGCTTTATGATGTATTGAAGTCCAATACACACTTCGCGCTTTTCCGTTCGCTTTGCGCTTTCCCGTTCGTGTTGTGTGTACTTCGTGTTTGTCCGTGAATCGTAAGCCTGCCAGGTCATTATTCTACCCTAATTCTGAAATAAAACAACTAACCGTGAAAAGTGCTTTACTGAGCCCTATAATAAATATCATTAGAGGCAAAGCGGTATATAAGGAATATAAATTTAAAGAGTACAGGTACAAATACACAAGGGGCAACAAATGCTCCTTGAATTTGACCTCAAGCAAGTGTTGGCTGCCAGTGTTCAGCCCAAGATCTCCTCCTAAGAAGTAAAAATTGCATACCCTTTCTCTGATCTTTTTGGGAAATGAACAGAAAATGGCGGCACCGTAATCTCAGTATGTCGCTTTTTTTTACTTAGCGATAATATGGCGCCAAGGCATGTGATATTTATTTGACTAGAATTTCTGCACATTGCACAGGTACAGCGGCAGGATATGATGCTACGATGCACGCGTCGGATCTTTCCACATCACCTTGAATCTTGTCAATTTAGCATGGCTCCTCTACCGCTTGCAACTTGAACTGGAGGTGCGCTGTATGTCACGCATTACTCACACGTGTACTCGCAGCGCGGCCCCGCGTACGTCATATACACATTTTACAGCCTTCGTGACCGGCGTACACACGAATCTATGTTGAACTACTGGCGTATGAATGAAAGGAGAAACCACGACTACGGACAACGCCCAAGGACACATTGCACACTCGGTACCCTTCGGCACGTCGCACTTTGTTGGTCATGAACCCCCCCTCGTGAGAGTCGACGAACTCGGTTTTAAAAAGGACGTCAACGACGAACGCACACAAGGTACTTGGTATTCTGTGAACGACCTGAAAAATGTTCGATATTACATTGCAAAAACAATCCGAAGAAAAAATGTGCTCGCCTTGTTTACGCTTTCACATACGTATTTCTCGCCCACACCCACGACTTACGGCGAATACCGTGGAGATAAAACGCAGAGCTATACTACGTTATCGGGTATCCCCGCACTTCGAATGATGCGAACGATTCATCCGTAATAGTTGACGGCGCTTAGCTCGCAATCCACGGTGGTGGCCCCATTCTCTGTTAGCGGTTAATGTGAAAACCAGTTAATGTGAAAAGGGGCGATTCAGCAGTGTCAAAGACCAGGCAGCCCCAAAGCATATAGTTAGTGTCCATTGCCTGAAAGCTTCTGCAAAGCATATAAGACGCTTTCAGAGCATGGGTGATTCTCAATAATAAAGTACATGTTGGCATGAATATATTTTTGCGTGTTCAACTGTGCTTTTGCAAGTGCGCTCACGATACCCTTGGGAGGAGCAAAATAATATTTGCACGTTGGCGGCTTCAGATTAAACGGTGGTCGCGACCTGTCCGGTCTTTTTCCATGAACACGTTTTTTTAATTTTTAGTGCTATGAAATATATATTCAGTTATTATTGTTATACAAATACGGAGGTACGACGGTCAGACCCGTTAGTGCTGCTCCGATAATGATACACAAAGCACGTATTACTAACTTTCCACAACAAACCAAACAATCGAGTCATAGCAAAAGAAACACATCAGCCATAATGATGACTCTAAACGTCAGCGTAAATATTACCCATAGGTTGAAAGCATAATAAAAAAACAAGTAAAAAAGTAAAAAAAAAGTTAATTCTAAGCAGCTGGCTCCTTACTGACTATTTAAATTTTAAAAAAGCTATTTTTCTATCGGTAGACACGTATTCACAGAGAGATATCACAGAAAACAGTATTGGATGTTTACGGTAATTATCTCAAATGTTAGAAGGAAAGAAATAATGAATGATGAAACGCGTGTTATTGGCATTAGAAGGTATATGAATAGTATATGACGATAAGGAGTTTTGAAAAAGATAACGACATTGTTCCGATAAATATCAGTTAAAGGCGAAATTCGTTGTGGGTGAAATAATACGGACAAAGGTGACTGGCGGGTAGTACAGTTACCACGACGCGTAGCTTGTTTCTGTAATGCAAAAAGGGGTGGGAGGGAAAGTTGCACTTGCTGCCGTTGTCGAAGCCGTCATGTGGACAAAGCGACTGAAAACACTGTCACAAATAGATGGTGGCACCATGCGTAGTCAAACGATGAAGGGTGGTCTGGCGGCCCACCTCTTATCTTGGCAATGTCCATGAATTCATCTGGCTGCACCAGATGGTGGTTCCGGCGACTCTCAAAAGCAAGGTCGTTCGCAGTCACTAGCAGCACGCCTGTTAGGCAAGGCTGGTTGTGTGAGCTCGCCGTCTTATCAGACGCAATGTGAGCTCAACGCTTGGGGTAACCCGTAGTTCTAAAACAGCTGCGACTGTACCGATGTCGTAACCTAATCTTCGCCCGCGTCGAGGCTCATCTTTACATTGGACACCGCCGGACATTTCGACGACGTTCTTTCACCTCCGCAGTTTGACGTATTATTTCATCCAAGCTACACAACACAGTGTACAATAAAGAAACCTAGCCTTTCTAGCCGCTAGTTTTATCCGTTTTAGCTTCCGCTACCCTCTCTGCTGCATTTATGGTGACTGCCCGAGAGAAAGTGTAGCTGGTCCGAGATGCTTTATGATTAAATTACCAAATGAAATGAGCTGGTCCCAGTTGGACCCACCTAGGACCAGCCGGGTTCAGCTGGGAATTTAACCATAAAGCAGCTGGCACAAGCTGCCGCCAGCGGACGCTTCCTTTTACAGCGAAGCTGTTTTTCTCTCGCTGATCGCAATACTTCGTGTCGTAAACAAAAAAAAAACATGCAGGACCCAGCAGGTCTCGCCCAACGCCGACCGCATACGTCAAGCTAATCAGTTGTACTGCATGAGCTCATTATTTTTGTAAAGAAAAAATCACAAAACAATCATCGAAAACGCTTGAAGGATAAAAAGGCACCGGTGAACGATGGGAACCCTTCCTTGTGTTGAGGTAAAGGTTAGGTTTGCAGCTGCTCTCGAAGGGTGAGGTGGGGGACGTCATTCGAGGGCTAGCGCATGCCTCTGGCTAGGCAGGACCCAGAAGTGCTCGCCCAAGATGCGGAGCGCATGCGTCAAGACCAAACATTTGCCGCCAGAAAAGCCGAGTGCAAGCGAGGATTCCGCCGCGACAACGAGGAACATTTCATACCCGGCCCCATCAGCATGCGCAGTGATTTATATCTTCACTCGACATCCAGTTTCGGTTTTTGTGGTGGCGTCCATTTTATTTTTTCTGGTGCTCATACTGAGTCCTGGAGTGCGATAGCTGACGGCAAAATTGATGGCACTGCATTGTTTTTTATTGCAGACATGATAAATCTAGGCAGCACTGCCCCTCGGAAATCGGAAAAGCTAGCGTTTTTGCACAACCGTGATCTCGGACTAACGCCGACTGGGAGTATATATTTAAACATTCTCTGTCAAAGGATGGCATCATGGCATCTATGGTATTGCCGTCTGTCACGGGGGACTGCCGCAGCGCATGCATTCATTTGGTCAGTATCGCAGGGAAGGTAAAATATTGTATCTTGCCAGCTGCCCTTATTGACTCGTTTATGAAGTATGTACACGCAAGTTCTTTTGTGGCACGAGGGTAAAATTGTGCTTGATTTAGTGTTGAACAGCTCATGCGGGACACTCACTTTGGATAAGGTCTTTATAATTGTTTTGATTGTGACCGACTCACAACACCTCCCAAGAACATGTTAAAACATCAACTACAACCAGTGCGGCCCACCCACATGTTTTATAAGGGTTTTCTTTTAAACTATCGTGTGCTCTGTCGCTGAAGTCATCAAAACTGCACCGATCAGCCGCTTAGGTACGGAAGCTGCCAAGATAGCCCCGCGACGATCCGAAGGTATCCAAACTTTGAACACCTGTGAGACGCTGGCGCTCGGGTAGCTACGGTTCTCCCGGAATGGAGGGAGCTGTCATAAATGGTCCCGGCGTTATTTGGACGATCGAAAAAAAAAAAAACGATCGATGCACTGTAAGAAAAGTTGCCTTGAGCGCTTGTCCCGTCGTTCTTCTGTGTCGTTGCGTTTATCGAGGTTTAAATTTTGAAACTATATGCCAACTATCCCAAGAATATGTTTGAACGATGTTTCTTTAGTAGATGAGTCCTTACCTGAAAGAATATCTTACAACATGATTGCGGCCATATAAACACTAATATGAGGTCCATGCCAGCCTTTCATTCAGACTCGTGACCTTAATTGTGGAGGCGCTACGCACAGCTATATTCACGCTTTCGGTATAAACCGCACACGCCACCCCCACCCACCACCGTCACCCCATCTTGGGCCCTACGCACCGGACAAGTTTGGCACGACAGCCAATTGCATCTCCCAGGCCTCTGTCACCTTTCCCCTCCTTGTCTACATTGCCCTGTCAGGACTGCCATCGCATTTAAACCGCACCCTCGGCTATTTCACATGCATATGACATCTACAACCTTAGAAGATGGGCCAACAGCGGGTCTCCGGGCAGCAAACAACACCAACTATAGCAAGCCATTGACAACAGCACTGGGTATTTGCAAACGTGAGGCTTCACGTACCCCCCATCAAAATTAGCCCCTGTTATTCTACGCGAGAAGCATCACGTTGTCAGCGCTATAGCCGCCATCAAAGGCCGCTTCGTCACGTCTGTGTGAACTCTCCACGCCCTAAGTATAACTTGGCACTAAGGTGTGTCATGGGCCGTTTTACTGCCGTGATTCCAAGAAGCGATATTTTCACACATCCAGCTTTTTCAACGAGTCTTCAACCGCCGTTATTGCTTCCAAGAAGCTGTCACCTCTCAAAGACTGCAAGGAATGGTTTTAAGGCACATCACGTATGGGTCTCATAATTAGCCCTCAAACCTCAAGTAATTGCAAGGATTGAAATTCTCATAAGCAAACTTCACAACGTTCCTTCTGGACTTCCAAATTTTACCTTAACTAAACGACAACTACAAGTAACTCGGCATAACACACTGCCGCAATAGTAAGAGGAGGCACAAATAGCCAAAACTTGCACCCCGCCCGCAACGCTGTTCACGCGGCACACCTCGGGCCACCTAATGTCGAGAAATACGCCACAGACCCAGACGCCTGCGATTCCTAAGCTGCCGGGTTTTGAACCTATCCAATAGACGCGGCTGTGATCATCCAAAATAATCACGTGAGAAATTCGCGCAGCAACCTTCCTCAGCCCTTTCACTACCACAGCATAAGAAACCGCCATCGCTCTGTGTGTGTCTACACACGCCCCTTTTTTTTCGTTGCCATACGGACAGACTACAATCCCGTCTGGCTGCGTATTTCTTCCCAAACTGTCACCACCTTTGGCGTTCCATTCTTGGTCAGCGCTAGTCCTATTGGTTCTCAGTCGTCTCGTTTTTACAGCGTTGCTGTATACGTTTCCCTGACCCAGTAGCCAAATCATCCACTTTTATGCACTGACATAGTTTCTCGACGACCTCCTCTACACAACCCTGGTATCGCATGAATCCTCGGTGGTAGAAGTTTGGTATAAAATAAGTGGTATATGCCTTAGCCCACAAATCTCATCAACCGGGAATTTTCATAAGGAGAACCAGAAACAGCTCTGTGTGCTTTTTCGTACTTGTTCACCTACCCCAACCCGGAAGAGAATCCTCGCCACGACCGAGCTTTTTATGCCACCAGTCATTCTCATCATCAAACTTTTTCCATGGTGGGTGGACGCATGCATCTTGCGCCTACTGCCAAGCCACCCTAACTACCATTACAATAACGTCCACACCATCACACCCAAACTGGCCCCAACGCCGCAAGACCCCCCACAGCACCCGTACCTGGTGTTGTTTGCTTCACCACCTTCCAACGTCCTCCAATAACGCTTGGTGTTGTGCTAGTTGGTATCTAGACATAATAGAACAACGCACTCACCATCTGGCCTAGAAGGTGAGTGCGTCAGTGCTTCATCAGTGTCGTTGTTGGAAAGAGAGACTCAGTATCTAAAAAACTGTTGTATGAAATGATATTGCCGCGAACCATATAAGGGGTTGCTTATTTATTGTTTGCTTTTACTGCCGGGCCACGCCCGTCTGTGTTATCTGCGTTCCAAGCAAAGCGCGTCTTCTATTCTTTATTTTTATGCCGCACGGGCTATCACATTCAGATAAGCAAACTGTTTCGCCCTAACGTCGCTGGCCCAGAGTAATCGTCTGTGGTCTACAATGTTCTGGATGTGAATCGACGTTTCCAGAAACACTCGCGCCGAAAGATAAAACCCCTGCAGAGCAGACGCCTCGGCATTCGATTCTGCGCCGCTCGCCTACGCAAGTCACTTTCTTGACCGCTGCTTCGCCGCCTCTGTATTCTTTTGATTGATTGATTGATTGTGGTGTTTAACGCGCCGACGCAACGCAGGCGATGAGGCGCGCCGTAGTGGAAGGCTCCGGATTAATTTCGACCACCTGGAGATCTTTAACGTGCGCCGAAATCTCGCACACACGGGCGTTTTTGCTTTTCGCCTCCATCAGAAGAGCGGCCGCCGTGGCCGGGAATCGAACCCGCGACCTCGTGCTCAGCAGCGCAACGCCTTAGCCACTGAGCCACCGCGGCGGGTCTCTGTATTCTTTTGAGTTGTTAGGGGAGCACAAGTTCGCTCCAATAACCTTGTTTCTCCTTCAAGACAACTGCGTCGTCCTTGGCTTCGTGACAATATGACTCGCGCGTGCACTGGGAAGTGATACGAGGTGACAGAGGTATTTATATGTTGTCTCGTTTATTAAACGTTTCACAGTTGCTAGTAGCGCATCTTCCGTTTCGAGTGTCCCTTTTTCCTTTTATGCTGTGGTCGTCGTGTTAATTTCCGCGCTATTTCACCAATCCGTCCAACTTCCTCTTCTGTCCCTCCGTGTGCAGAGGAAGGACTTGCTGCGCAGCGAGTGAGTTTATTGCAATAAAAGTTCGAACAAATATAACGACCGCGCGTGCGCCAAACTTTATGACGGAAGCTTTGCATTTTGCCCGCACAGCCGACAAAGATTGTCAAGTTTGTGCGTAGTATATATTGTTTGGGTGAAATGTGACGACACTGCTATGCTATTCGAACTTTTGCTTAAATTTAAAGTTGCTGTATAAACCCTCGCGTTGCGTGTGACCACTTCACTTTCAAGAAGTAATTTCATCGTGCATGCGCCTGCAGGTATTTTTTAACTTGGAAAGTTTTCTATGCGCCCTTTCTAAGGATACATATACCATAGCTCCGCACTCACCGGGAAAGCCAACGTTGCAGCACATTTCAAGAAACTGTTGAACTGCTGAAAGCGTTTCTCCTCAGCGAGTTCGGCACATTAAATCAAGGACCCAAAATTTGGGTCGTAATAGTTGTCTCATATGCTGCTCGTGATGCAAGAGTATTGATTACGCTGTTACCAGAAAGCTTGTGATGCATAGTATATGAGTTGAGCGAGTAAGTATGCAAGCTAGGACATTTCTAATTTACATTATAATTCAAACTGCGAAAATACAAATCACTAGGAAGAAGATAACACAGTAGTTTTCAAGTAGGTGTTTATTTCAGAACACATCTTTTTATGTATGGTGTAGGTTACTGTGCCAATCACTGCTGTGTTCTTAGGCCAATGCTCTCGTCACCTGTCTTCTGCTTCTCCTCTCAGGGGATATTGAAGTAAACCCCGGCCCAACAGTCACACTTAAATTCCTTTAAACACTCATTTCCCACTAAAAAAACATATTGTATGTTAGAAGATATGAAACAAAAACGCTCTGCTGAATCTGATCTAAGCGAAAAAGTTTCGAATCGATGCGCTTCAAAAGCCTAACGACCCCAGAAACCCACCGTCAAGCGAAATACTGCTCTCCAGTTCTCTTACAATTATTTCCAAACTGTCATCCGAATTAAAAGTGCTCAGTGACAAATGCGATGACTCCGAGAACCGCTTGCGGTGCACGAACTTGCTATTCTTCGGAATAGCCGATTCAAAGGAGGAAAGCTGGGACGAATGGGAAAAACACGTAGTTGAGCTTTGCTCAAGCAATTTTTAAATCGCCATAAAAAGCTCTGACATCGAGCATGTGCGTAGGTTAGGCCGCTTTCAAGAAAATAAAAAAAAATGTCCTATAACTGTAAAACTTGCCCGCTTGGAAGATAAATAAAAAAATTTGTCTGCAACGCCCAATCTTAAAGAAACCGAGTTCGCAGTACGTGAAGACTACTCAGCACGCGTCAGACTTGCTCGAAAGGAGCTGCATCTCTACGCCGAGCCCACAAAAAATCAATTCAAAATTCGCTTTGACAGGCTACACATGAACAAGAACCAGACTGTTTAAAAAGCTGAAAGCAATACTGTAATCGATTTAAAGGCATAGGGGTTATCGCAGGCTTCCCTCCCTCCATGTTCCTCTCCTCATCCTCTCCCGTCATTGCCATATCGTCGTACATCACCAGCTTGTCACACCTTGAATGTCGCACTAGCCAAGGTCAGGAGCTATTTTCACAAAAAGGATATTTCGGAAGCCTTCATTGACGCTAACAACGCCGACGTCACCGTACTAACAGAGTATTGGCTCAGCAGCGACGTCTCTAACCGTGAACTGCTTCACAATCGAGATGATTTCGCCATCTACCGCGCTGACAGGGTTGGAAGGAGGAGAGGCGGTGTCTTAGTTTTTATAAAATCTTGCGTAACCTCGTTTCCCGTTCTATTAACACCCGTCACGAAATTCCAAGCGTGAATATCACCCTTCCTACTTCAACGAACATTTTAGGGGCTTGCTACCATGCACCTGACTGCGACAGTTTCTTCATCGACGACCTCTACACCGGCCTCTTACACCTTTAGACTCGTATTCTGCATGCTAACTATATCATCTGCGGTGACTTCAACTTCCCCGATATAGACTGGAATTTTCTTAGAGCAATCTCAAGGCCGGAGAAGGAATTTCTTATTAATCTCACGCTTAACCTAAACCTCACGCAATCAGTTTCCACTCCGACCCGAGGCGCTACAATTCTCGACTTAGTCCGTGTTTCAAAACATGACCTTGCCCAATCCCTGTCCTGCATAGTGGTCACTTTATTATCTTATTTAACGTCTTCATCTCCATTCACCTCCGGAAGCCATTAAGGAAATGCATCTATGATTACTGGAAAGCGAACTTCAATGCCATTGATACAGAACTCGAAACCTTTTACCATATTTTTGCCCCGAGTGCTCCCAGCAGATCTGTTGACGAAAATTGGCTTTTGTTCAAACAAAAAATTACCGCTCTAACTGATAAACACGAGCCCATTATTTGTATCCGTGGTTACACAGGCAAGCCTTTTTACACTAATCATTTACGACGATTATCACATAAGAAAAAAACGCCTTTTCCGCGCTGCTAAAACATCGAAATCAACTAAACGATGGAAAGATTACTTTGCCTGCCTACGCCAATATACTACCTCATTAAAGTGCTGCAAAAATGAACTTTTTCACACCGATCTTCTAAACATTCTTCGATCTAACCGTAAAAAAATTTGAAATCTATTGAAGCCTGGCCTTAATCAGACCCATAATATTTAATTGATGGCTGCCGATGGTTCACCTGTACCCCTGTTCCAATACCATGAACTCGTGTTTTTCTTCTGTATTCCCTCAAAAGCCAAAATCGTTTGTTCCTACCTATTCTATACCTGAATTTACCCAAATGCCTCCTATCACAATCTCCGTGGATGGTATTGCCCAACTAATCAACAACCTTGAACTTTCTGCTGCACCGGGTCCTCATAAAATCTCCGCGAAGGTACACAAAGGCACAATCGCTGCTTCGAGTTCTATAATGTTTTTTATCTTTAACCAACCACTTTCTACTGCCATCTTTCAGTCTGACTGGAATAAAAGTAAAGTAACACCGATATTTAGGGCAAGCAATCGCTCCGATTTCTCTAATTACCGTCGCATCTCATTAACTTGTATAGCTTGTAAATTACTGGAACATATTATATACTCTAACATCTCGCGCCACCTTGAAATCAACCACTTCTCTAACCTTAAACAACATGGCTTTTAGCCCGGGTTGTCATGCGAAATCCAGCTCTTCGAATTTACTACTGACCTTCATCTGAACTTGGACTCCTCTTCCCAAACTGATGTCATCTATTTAGATTTCTCGAAAGCTTTCAACCGCGTTCGTAACCGAAGACTACTATCCAAACTTTCGTGCTTTCGTCTCGACGAACAAACTCTTTCCCGAATTAAAGCTTTTATAACTAACCGCGACCAATTCACTGTCATTGATGGGCGTCCTTCATCCCCTGATCAAATGTTGTCTGGCGTCCCACAGGACTCAATTCTCGGTCTGGTACTTTTTTATTCTATATCAATGACATTTCATCTGGCATTTCTTCAACTATCCACCTCTTAGCCGACGATTGCGTTAATTATCGCCGAATAAGTAACAACCAAGACCACATTCTACTACAAAAACATTTAAAAATGATAGATAATTGGGGATCTCTTTGGGTGAGAACATTCAACTTATCCAAATGTAAATTCATGCACGTGACACACAAGCGTTCCGGACCTAATTACACGTACACTTTAATGTCAACTTTTTTTTACTTCTAAAATCATACTGATACCTAGGAATTCTGTTAACTGCAAATATAACCTGGACCGGACACATACTAAAACTTGTTGCGGAAGCATCCCAAGCGCTTGGCTACATTAGAAGAAATCTTTCATTATCGCCCCCAAGCATACGCAAAATGGCATACGAGACCTTCATCCGACAAAGCTACAATACGCATCTGCTATTTGGAACCCTCGTCAGTCGTACCTAATCAATGCCATCGAACCGCGGAGCCCACTTCATCACTTCTAAATATGATTGTCATCTCAGCGTCACCGACATAAAAGCGTCCCTCTCCCTCCCCCCTCTGAACAAACGAACATTTATTAAAAGGGATGGCTCAAGGCCACATGGGGTAGAGCAGGGAGGGGAGATGAAGACCTCAATAGTGTCCCAACATAGACGAGTCCAGAACGAACCGCCGAAGTGCGGATAAAGTCTGTTTGATGCGGCCCTTCGGACGGATCCAGTCCTCGTAAGCGAGTACCCAGGCAGGCCGATGTGTCTCCCGTGGCCCTACGAGACCTATGCAGTCCCATACAAGGTCATGGATGGTTGGCTTCAGTGACTGCCCACATGCGTAGCAGACGTACGAAGGGTCGGATGGTGATGCCGCCACAGATGAAAGGTCTTCGGAAGCTTCTGCCGCGGAATTGCGCTCCTCATTGTTCTATTTGAGGCCTGCCTCCACTTGGCCACGACGTCATCAGTTAAAGCGTATCCGGAGCGCGCACGGTTAAGGAAGACATGCACAGCGCGGCTAAGCACAGCAGGCAGTGGGTGCGGGTTGATGGGCACTGTTGAAACGATATCCTGTCGGCGGCGCTGTTTGCGGCAGCGGCGTTCGCCATCGGGATCAAAGCAGAACTCCTCAGCAAGGGAGCCGTCAAGCTGCGGGCGGAAATTTCGACAAGCCTCGCTCGCCAGCTGATGGGCCCACTCACTACCGAGGGCTCTTGCGTGCCCGGGTGTCAGGCGAACGGTCACAGTAATGCCAGTGCGCAGTCGCAACGTTGCACAGGAACGTTTAATATTATGAGCGACTGAGTGCCGTCTGGGTGGTCCAATGAGATGACGTAAAGCCTCTGCGCTGTCCGTAAATATGCTGACGCTTCGGTACGTTTCGGGCGCCTCTGACAATTAGACGTGAAATCGGACAGATATGCCTCTTCCACAAACTGTATTATCACTTTCACCATCCGCGCACTTCCCTCCTGCTCACACCATCCCGTTACTAACGCCGTCTGTTCAATTCCACGAGCATCTAATGATTCCTCGATTCATGTAACGCATTCAATACGTCATTCCTACCACGTGCTATCAAAGAATGGAACAAGCTACCAGGCTGTGTTCGCGAATGCAATCAGGCCAAATTCACAGAAGTATTGTTATCTCACATTAGCCTTTATATTAAATATAATCCCCACGACTTGCCCCTCCTGAATTTTTTGGTTTATTATTATATTGGTTGTTAAATTCTAAAATAAATTGGCTGTTGTGTAAATTTTCTCGTGAACTATGTATCGACCCGTATTTTTCTTGTGCCACAGATGTACTACGATGACACTACCCCCCCCCTCATGTTATACCCCTCGAGGGTTCTAAAGGGTTAATAAATGATGATGACATATCAATTATTTCTACGTAATACACTTGCAAAGCACACGACGATATTATTCACTTTCAATTCGTCAACCCGCGAGTCGCCCTGCGTGTTCGTCCGAAAACCTTTTCCTCTACGCCAGAAGTAAAATTGAACGGGCTCAAGTTCAAGCTCCTACTTTAAACACCTCTACTATAATCCGCAATGTCTTATTTCCCCGTACATGTCGCACTCCCACAACATGGTTCGGTACTTTGCAATGTAGTGTGACATTTGACGTTGGCATTGTCTTTGTTGAAATCTTCTGTTCTGGCATTCTCACGATGATGCAGCGACCTGTGTGCCCTGCATACTGCGTCAGCGCAAAACAGAGGAAAGTTGTACATAATAGCAGTTTTTTATTGAACAGAGGGGTCTATGCCCTTCACGACGCTTCACGACAGTTCTGTTGAAAATAAAAAAAAAAAACTAATGAGGTTGGGGAGAGTATGAGAGTATACGAGGTCAGCCTTTATTACAATGCAACTGTATCCTCAAACAGTTTATCCGCCGCGGCAGGCTGAAAAAATGTGGACTCATTGTAATGACAACTGAAAGTATCTGGTTGCAAGCATTGACAAAAATTCCTGTAGGAGGTTCAGCCATGCTCTACGCAAATAACACGGCAAAAATATTCATTTGTCCCTTTTTAAAATGAGTATGCCATGTGTAGATGATATTTCACTTAGAGGTGGGCCTTCCGTGCGATTTTCCAGCGACGTGGTGGTGGTGGACAGCCACCTAGTGGCCGTGTTAAACAGCGGCATAGCTGTCTCTGAACTCCATTTCCCTTCAAGTAAGCGATGATCATGCCAACGACGACGGTCATCAAGACGGCGGCCATCAATCAGCGTGCTTGCGACGATCAGCAACGACGGGCTGCGTTTAAATAAGAGTAGCAGCTAATCACGCGATCGAAGTGATTTGGTGGCTTCGGCAGTCTATTCCCCAAGAAAGCCACGTGATGCTTCGAGCGGTACCGACGCACCCATAATTTTTCACTCTGTCATACAGAAGTTGTTTCCAAAATAAATTGTTATTCGGACAGGTGGCATGCTAGATTTTGAACAATCGAAAAAAATACGCTGGTGTCACGAGCGATTTTTTATCAACGAATAAACAATAGTTATTCTGTGAGCCATGGAATCAAACATGCTATAGAATACCTACTCCTGAAAAGAGTATTTGAAGATAAAACCTTTCCGCTGAGTGGTTACCACATGAGTGGAGAAATTATTCTGAAAACTGGAGGGAAAGAGACTTACAAAGCGCTGCTGACCGATACTAGCAGGTAAGGAATGAGCCCGGTAGTGCATCATAACCGTAACCTATCAGGAAATGTGTAACCCGAGAGAAACCAGGCTTAGAGAAATAATCTACTGTGTGGCTACAAACTGTATCGAAAAAAATACTGGGTGAAATCACGAATACAAACCGCATCGTCATTGTAATCATTATCATTATGATCAACATCATTTTCTGATTTCATTCGGCAATCGTACCAATGAGCTTCCCGTATTTCCACTCATTCTCATTTACATTTTAGGAATACCTTTTGAGACGGGCAGAAAACAATTTTGGAGTGATAATTTTAGAACGACTCGCTTCCATCTTCATTAAATATTTTCGCTCTTCTTGTGAAGAATTACGCTGCCCATTTTTTCCTGCTATACATGGTTGCAAAAATTTAAGTCCCCTGTATTCCTTTTCGTATCAATGCTACGAGGACTGCCATGGTGTAAATACAAGGGCGTCTTGGAAAGAAGAAATGCAATATGACCAGGTATATTTTACTCAGCAGATTTGTCTATTTCCAGATTACAACATGACAACGATTAGTTGTTGATTCATCGTCGTCATCATAGCAGCTGCGTTGTGTCCACTGCAGGGCAAACACCTCTCCCAAAGATATCCAGCCACAACGATCGAGGACCGAGTGCTAGCTGAGTCGATGCTTTGCCTGTGAGTTTTCGCGGTTCATCCCTTCATCGAGTTTTTGGCTAAGGTTACTTTACAGTATCTAAGGTTAGTATACAGTAACTAAGGTTACTGTATATTGGTAGCCACTTTTTTAAACGAAGTGGCTGCCAATAAGCTTCGTTAATAGGATTTTTCACTAGTTTTTGGGTAGCGATAACTATGTAGACTCTGTTTGGTCGGTCGTTTAAATTCTACATTTCCGCTTGTATGGTTAACTATACTATGTACACAATAAAAGAAAGGCCCGTTGGTCTGTAATTTTTAACCTCTTTGACATTTTCGTTCTTGTGAAGGAGACTCACGTTGGCGTTTTTGTAGGTTAGGGATACCTTTATTTTTCTGAGGTAACCTGAAATTAAATTTTTATTGTCCCCTTGATAAATATTTGTTTGAAAAAACTTATGCACCTCAGGTTGGGATATGACAATGCCTGAGTGCGTCTGCTAGGATACGAGCTTCGAAACATGCCTAAAGGATCTTGCTGTCAAGGTCAGTTCTAGGGCTGAAGGTACTGGTGAAGAAATCTATAGTATTCCATAGTATACAAGCGGAGAACGTATCTTTAGTGTACTCAGAAAAATATAAGAAAGAGTAAGGCGAATATAACCATTTTGGGATTTGTCAGGACTAATGAAAACAAGAGAAACATTCTCTGCAGGACCAAGGTCGATGGGGGGCGTCTGGAAAAATATTCCAAGCTACTGAAAATACTAAAAAGAGGGATAGCTGTGTCACTAAGAGAACGTTCATATAAGAAATTTGTAATTCCAGTGATGATGCATTGAAAAGTAATAAAGGGTGCAACTTACCACTGAAAAAAAAAGGTTGTCTAATGGGTGTTACGAGTCGGCCAGCGCCGCAGTACTTCCCCGAATCACTCCTCGGCTGTGCGGCGAAGCCACTCGTGCGCCTCTCTGCCGTCAGGCGCCACCATGTCAGTGACAAGTTGCGACAAGCCGCATCAGACACTTTGCTCTCGGCGCATTTCAAAACTTCGGCGGCTGGCGGCGAGGCTCGTCTCCACACTCTTCAAGGACACAGAGGCCCCGTCGATCGCAACGGAGTCCTCCTCTCTCTCCTCTCTCGGACTCAACGTGCGCGGAGGCTGCCAACGGCTTACGAACTCTGGAAAGAGCGTTGTGTGTGTCTGTGACGTTCGCGGCGGGTTGCCACTTGTTGCGTTTTGACCGTTACCGCCTTTGGGTATAAATAGACCCCCGCAAGCGTTGTAAACCATTCCTGTTTGACCAGCGAATCCATGCTGTTACTCTGCTCGAGTCCTGTATTGTAACCTCGCCCGTCGGGGCATTGTTCTTTGGCTTCGGCTCACCTCTCGCTATGAAGTAAACAGTTACGTTAGCCTACGGCTTCTGGACTTCTTCACGGCTGCAACAGCGGCTGGCCGCTCGCATCATACATGCTACCACTCGTATGTCGGAGGCCACGGAGATCGGATCGGGTGCCCCCGCCCGGTCGCAACACGGGCCCCAAAACGAGAAATGGTAAGAATAACTCGCATCGAAATACGGTACACGCATATCCAATTAGGGTTCAAACATTTGAATAAAGACAGTTTAGGTCAATCTACGAACTGCTATTGCAGATATCTGGTAAGAGTTTGACCATTTGTTTAACGGAATGGTTATCAAGGGCCTGGGCAACACGAAGAGCAAGATCGAGAGAAGCGATAGAGAAATTCCCCTACAGCCGTGAACTCTGACAACTGAGTTCGGAAGCTCACGGTCTGGTCTCACTTTCGAATTACCAGTTGTTACGAGGGTGAAGAATAGTCAGTTACAAGTTACAAGAAGTTGTGAGTGGTTTAAGGGTAATTTATTGTACTCAATACTGCAGGCTCTGAAAGATCAAGCAGAAGTGGCAAGACAAGTGCGATGTCTATATATGTCCCTTTTGCGGTATAGTATAGTGAAAAAAAGGAAACAGGGTAAACAGAAAGGCAATAAAACAGCCGAAATTTTGAAACACAAGTAAGTGACAATATCACGGAGAAAAGGAAACGATACGAGCGAAGAACGAACGAAGGACAACAATGAATCAACACAGGAAACTTCACTTTGGGAGAGTGGCACTTCGAGTCAGCTGCGCTTCAAAGTTTTCCCGAGGCAAAAGCGCAGCTAACAAAGCCCATTCTTTATCGGTGCGAGGGAAAAATATGAATTAAAAAGTGTTTTTCGTGGCCAAAAAAGGTGTTTCAGAATGATCATGCGTGGGGCGGATGTTATTACTAGTCATACGGTTGGTTACAGACTCCTGTGAGTGTTGTAAGTAAATAAAACGCATAGCGCTTGCTTGGATTTTGTCGCTACTATTGATGTTAGACTACACAATCAAATCCTAATTTGGTGTAGGAAAACTGGTGTAGGCCAGATATTTCATATGAGAGGGAGCAGCTATAAGCTAAGGTCTCAGTGGACCAAGCATGCAGAACGCTGAAGCGCACACGTTACGGATCTCAATATGCTGGCTTAAATCATTACTACTTGTAGCAC
Source organism: Haemaphysalis longicornis (assembly GCF_048455015.1). Lineage (NCBI taxonomy): Eukaryota > Metazoa > Arthropoda > Arachnida > Ixodida > Ixodidae > Haemaphysalis > Haemaphysalis longicornis. Next base: position 26,258,791 of record NW_027526204.1, on the reverse strand, counting down.
GGCGATATTTATATTGGCTAATCTCATCTAGGACATTGTTGGAAAGAGTGTAGCGAAATTTAAGGGGAAGAGTTTATTCGTAATTCTGAAGCGTGGACCGCGTGGCGCGCTTTTGCACGCGATTCGCGGGCGTCGGCCTTGTGCGCGCCTTTGGTTCGTGCCCGCGGCGACTCCTGCCTCCGTTAGAAAATGACGCAGTACGTAAGCGGAAGAGGGAGGAGCCCGAATAATTGGGCCAATGGGGAGACGTGCGCCTCGTGGCGGGAGATCCGAAGCGCTCGGTGTGGCCGACTGGCCCTGCCAGAGATGTTTAGACCTACCACCGCCGTGGATATTTCGTGGGCGCTTTCACAAGCGGCGCAGATGGCGTTTTCTAGTGCAGTTCTCGCCCCGATTACCAGCTTTTGTTCCCGTATGAGCAAATTTCTTTGTGCCTCGTTTCAACGAGTGGTTAGAAGCGGTCGCTGGAGCTTGTTAACAAGCTTGGACGCCTTGTTACCGCCGCAGGCTGCGTCGCACGCACAATGCGGGCAGTATCCGCGGCTTCGCCAGGGCGCCTGTGGCATGCATTGTGCGTATTCCCCTGAAGAAAACCCTCCATTCCGAACACGCTGAAGATAAACTATTTTTTATGTACTCTCATACCCCATTTTGTGCACCAGAAAATATTGTAGCTCATATCAGTGTTCACTGCGGCGTCGTTGTCTACAGAGTGACTTTTAAGCATTATAGAGTAGTCCGCAAAAAGACGTTTTGGTACAGGTTCGGCAGCCACATCCACAATATCACGGCAATAAATAAAAAAAGTAGGCACCCAAGTGGCTCACCGTGGAAAGTCAGATGTCACCGGAAGAAGACCAAAATTATGACCATTATTGTTCACATTCTGTTTGCGGTTAATTAGATCAGAAGAAACCGACTACAGGGGGAAGGGAGGAATACTTAAAACATTTAGCTTATGAATTTTTTGTCATGTGGAGCACAGTTAATGCTTTACTGAAATCATGAAGTATGACATCTTTCTGTTACCGGTTATGTAGAGAGGAAGCAAAAGAAGTGAATTACAGTTTATAATAGTAAAACTGTAATTGTATAGATATAAAAGTGTACACAAACCTTTACGAATTTCATGTTGGAAGGGAGTTGATATTTTGTGCACGGCAAGGCTTTTCCTGCCTTTGGGAACAGAAATAGGTATTGTACTAAACATCAAGGGGTATATAATCGTAGGTGTAGCACTCAGTGACTCTTCTGCAGCTAACTGGAAGAGGACCCCATTTTGAACCTCTAGGCTGTTTTTCGAGCAAGTGAAATTTCGTGATACGTGTTGATTATTGACATTAATAGACGCGTATGTTTACAGTGCCCCGGCCAGGAATGCCGTGACGCAAGGAGAGAGCATTTCTACGAAATTATATGAAGTGTGTTTAAAATGACATTGAGGAATACATTTCATTTCATTTCATTTCATTTATTCATCTTAAAGGTCCCGAAGGCATTACATAAGGGTGGGGGTACATCGAGGTTGCAACATCTTCAGAAAAACGTAACAAGGAACATCAAAACAAGGAAATTAAAAAGACAGGAATAAACACTCAAGTGACGGCGTACATCAAGGTTTGAACAACTTCATAAAAAAGTATCAATGATCACAAGTTTAACACGAGAAAACAAAAAAGAAAATAAAAAAGAAGAGAATTACACTCAAGTAAATTTTGAGTAACATTCAGGTAACACTCAAGTAACATTTGAAAAGTGGCAATGATCACACATTTTAACAAGAAACAACACGGAAAGGGAAATAAAAAGAAGGATTGAGCACTACACTGACAACCGCAAGACTGAGAATAAATTTTACAGCAGTGTAATAACAAGACAAACAAAGAAGACTGTTAGTTTAGTTTCTCACGAAAGTTTGTGCGATCGCTGCACAAAGCAATATTATCCGGCATCGCGCTCCAAAGCGTGATGGCTTGGGAGAAGAATGAGATGCTCATCGCCGTCATGCGGCACTTTATCGCTGCCAAGGGGCGAGTGTTAGATATACGGGAAGGTGTCCGAAACTGGCGTTTCAGGAGGGCGTATCCTGACCGGCTGAAGTAAAAGAAGGTGTGCAGGAGGCAGAGACGAGAATTTATGCGCCGCGAAGCAAGCGATTTGAAGAGACATAGTTTGTTTTAAGGCGATTATGGTTACGTGTCTTGAATATTGTGAAGCAATGAAACGAGAGCCCGGTTCTGCACGGCTTTTAAGTCGCCGGTGAGATAAGCTTGTGATGGGTGCCAAATGGATGACGCGTGCTAAAGTTTCGGTCGAACGTGCGTTAAATATGCATTTTTTTTATTTCAGAAGATGAGGATTTTAAGTTGCGTCGCAAGTACCCAAGTGTGCGGGAAGCTTCACAGTGGATTGTTTGAATATGTGTCACCCATGATAGTGATGGCGTCATATGAAGTGCAAGACACTTGTAAGCAGTGGTGCGGTGAATAGGAACAGATTGAATGCAATAGGTGTTATCTGTGGTGGTGCATGTGCGCATGAAAGACAGTACTTTGCATTTTGCGAGGTTTAAAGGCATATGCCATTTTTCGCACGAGGCAGCGATGGTGTCAAGATTATGTTGCAGGGCGATAATGTCATTATATGTAAGTAGGGGGTTATACAGGACGCAATCGTCCCCATAAAGGCGCAAGTTTGATGTTATGTTGATAGGGAGGTCGTTTACGTAGATCAAAAACAACAGTGGGGATAAGCGTGCGCCCCGGGGAACACCTGAGGTTACATTGGTAAGGGCTGACTGGAAATTGTTGGATCAGGTAAACTGGACGCGTCCGGAGAGAAAATGTTCAAGCCATTTTATAATGTTTGTACTGGTACCAAGGGAAGATTGTTTTGCAAGCAGATATTTGTTTTAAACGTAGTAGAAGGCCTTAGAAAAGTCCAAGAATATTGCTTCAATTTGAAGGCTTTCGTCCACGTGTTGCAGTAGGTCGTGGGTGAATTCGGCTAATTGAATTTCGCAGCACAGAGATTTACGAAATCCGTGTTGTAAGGGGTAAAAAAATTGATTGGTTCTAAGCAATCCATCAGGTTAAATTCTATGATGTGCTCGAAGAGCTTACATGGGACACTGGTAAGAGAAATCAGATGGTAATTTGAAGGTCTATCGCGCCTACCTCCTTTAAAAATAGGGACTACTATCGCTTTTCCACAATCGTCGGGCAAAGTTCTTAGGCTGAAGGATTGTTTGAATTTAAGGTACAGGAATTTAATAGAGATATTTAGAGTACCTTTAAGTAATTTTGCATTGATGACGTCGCAGCCTGCGGATAACGTATTTTAGGAGAGCGGATTAAGTTGGATATGCCATTAAGGGTTATTTGCATTTCAGACATTATTTTGGAGGAGAAGCTGTGCAAAGGTTCTAAGGACAAGAATTAAGAACGTAGAAGACCGATGTAAAGAATTCATTTAGGGCTGCTGCGGAATCATGGAAGCCTATGGATTCCTCACTTGCGTCGACAAGGTTTATCTGGTTAGTTGATGGTTTTGTGGAAATGGTGCGAAAAAATATATTTGGGTTGTTTCTTGTCGTTTTTGCTTGGCGGGAGAGGAAAAGGAAAGGAAAAGCACTGGGGATATTTTGAGCTCGTCAGAAAGCTCACCTGCATGCAACTCAGTGCAGGGGAAGGGAAGTAGCGGGACACTGACAATATGAATGGGAGAGAGACCGAATGAGAGAGAGAGAAAAAGGTACAAAGAATCCTAAAGTCAGTCAGTCAGGCTTAGAAAGAGTCGGTCCTAGAAAGCTGTCAGTCCGGGCACTGCACTCCGTGCTACAGCCACTGCGTGTGGAGGTTTCTCTCCAGGTAATGGAGCAGATAAACAAAGACTTCCCGTTGGGTTGCCGCAGGCCCCCTCGGGAACACAAGGTCCTCCATTCCGGCGGTGAGAAGGCCTCGACACTCGAGTGCTTGGTGCAGCTCTGCTCTCCGGCCCACGGGGTGGAGCAGAAGCAGAGTAGGTGCTTCGGCGTCTCTGGTTCCGGGCAGTCTACACATGTGAGGGAGTCCTTGCGCCCGTGTTGGTGCAGGCGCTCCGCAACATTTCAGCAGTGGAGCCACATGCGGAGAAGCAGGCAGCGGGCATCCCTGCTCATGCGTGCAGGCAGCGGTTGCGCGCCAGGCCATTCACGACTCGAGGCTTGGGGTGTATCGCCTGCACCATGCGGGCCAGGGTGGTGCGGACCTCGTCTAAGGCGGTGACGTCTTGGGAAACTGGGGTGCCCTCCTCATGGGCCTCCCTGGATCGGGCGGCAGCGTACTCGTTGCCACGGATGCCACTGTGGCCCGGCAGTCAGTGGAGCCGCAGGTCGCAGCCTCGGGAGGCCACAGTGTGCAGCTTGGCTGCAAGGGAGCGCTTTGGGTAGCCGCTGCTGTTGGTGGGCTGGTCGGCCGTGTGCAGCCACAGCAGGGCAGTCCCGGAGTCACTGAGGATGACCGCTTTGGGGTGGTTCTGGGGCCCCCTCTCGAAGAGGAGGTCGGCGGCCAGGTGTAGCGCTGTGAGCTCCGCCCGTGTTGCACAAGTGGAAAAAGGCTGGCGGCAGCTCCGGCTGGTTCCCAGCTCAGGCACACACGCACGCAGCCGCCCCCTCGCACGTGCTGTTTTTGACGGAGCCGACCGTTAAGAGATGGAGGTAGCTGCTGAGCTCATCCTGCAACATTGCAGCCGTCTCGTGGCGGATGGCCTGGGGCGCTGTGGTCCGCTTGTTGCGGACCCCGCGGAACGTCGTGATGATCTGCAGGGGCTCCTCGGCGTCTGGTGGTGGCGGCTGCAGGCTGGCTCGGTTCGGCATCTCGATCCCTTCCTCGAAGATAGTGAGCAGCGCTCCCATGTGCGAGTTGGGCCAGCTACAGAACCTCTGCAGGAGCGCAGCCCCGTAGCGTGCGGTCATCAGGCGTCGGATGAGGCGCAGCCCCATCTGCAAGGCCCGCATCTCGATGGGCCAGGTGCCCGCCTCGTTGTAAGTGCCCGCCATAAGGGACGTGGAGAGGAGGCCCAGGCAGAGGCAGATGGCGCGGCACTGGTCAATCTTCAACTCCTGCCAGCGTTGAGGTCCCAGGTAGGCGAGTGGAAGCGCGTACAGCACGGCTGCGGAAGGCATGCCGTGGAAGACGCGCTGCGCCACTTGGTGTGAGCAGCCATTGCCTCGAGCCAGAAGCTTCCGCACCCCTTGGAGCACCGTGCGCTGCGTGCCCTGAGGGCTTTGACGGCTAGCAGCCATGTGAGCCGGCAATCGATGAGCCGCCCCTGGTACTTCACGGTCAGCCGCAAGGGAAGAGGCCGTCCGGTGAGTGTGATGGGCGGTGTTGCCCGTCGAGCCCTGCATCCTCCCGGGTGTAGCATAAGGGTCTGCGTTTTGGTCTCCGTCAGCTGCAGGCCACGTCTCTCGAGGAAGACTGCAACTGCTCCCAGAGCCTGCTGGAGGCACGCCTTGACTGTGTGGCAGTCTTTGGTGGGGCCATGGGTGCAGAGTGCCACGTCGTCAGCGTACAGCGCCACCTCCACCTGGTATCGCAAGCCTTGAGGGTTGCATTCGGGGAGAGGAGCAAGCGCCAAGTTGAATAGGAAAGGGCTCAGCACGCTCCCCTGGGCCACCCCGGAGGGGACGTCTTGAGGACTGCAGGTCGCCCGGCCGACCCTCATCCGCAATGTCGGGTCACGCAGGAATGCCCTAATGTAGCCTCCGAAGTGCCTCACAACGGCCATGCCGTCCAGGGCCTCCAGAATGGCCCCGTGGGTGGCGTGGTCCAATGCCGATCGCATATCCAGCAGGAAAAGGAAGGCCACGTCCTTGTCGTTCGTGAGGGGCCTGTTCCAGCATGGAGATAACGTCCACCAGGGAGTCAGCCGTGCAGCGGGGCCGCCTGAAGCCGCTTTGCGGCTCCTGGAAGACGCCGTTATGGTCAGCGATCCCCTCAAGACGGGCAAGAGCTGCACTCTCCATGACCTTCCCAGTCATCGTGGCACGATCCAGCAGTATTGAAATCCAGTCAACTTGGAAATGTTTGTCATTGACGTAGTTTGATTTTTTGATATATTCAGCCTCACAGATGCCGACTCGTTCCCATGCTTCTGGACTGTTTTTGCTTTTTGCGGCTCCACTTGCGCTTTTTCCGTTAGCAGTGATTTTAACTTTGTGTTAGACCATGGGTTATTCGAGTCGGACTTCACGGCGCTTGTAGGTATATATTTCTTTTTTAGGCTGCGCAACATGTTTTTATGGAGTTCCCAGTAGGCGTTCACTGAACGAGCTGCGTACGGCTTTTCAAAAGTTTTATTGTCGCGAGTAAGTTCTTTATTGACTAGTTCAAAATTTCTTCTATTATGGTCTGCGATTACTTTCTTCGTGGGTGACAGTCTTTTTAGTGGCACAGAGAGGGCTACATGAAGGAGGTGTGGTCGCTAAGTCCGGGCAGTACTGTTACACCTGATATATCATCAGGCAGTTGGTGAGCAAAATATCAGGGACGTTGCCACCTCTAGTAGGCGTCGTTATTTGGTGAAGGTTGAAATGTAGCACGAAGTCTAGAAATTGTTTAGATTCATTCGAGGGCGACTGATTAGCTACAGCGAGAAGGGACACATTGATGTGAGTGTAGCTAAATTCGCTAAAAATAAAAATTGAAGCGTCGGGGAATTTATCTTTGACGTTTGGGAGGGAAATGCGAAGGTGGTCACAAAAAAGCGGATTACTGTGTGGTGGTCGATAACAAACGGGGAACACTGATTTACCGAGAAATTAGGCACACACACCCATATTATCTCAAGGTTGTCCTCGCGGCTGACGCGTGAGGATAATTGGCTACTTTTAACTCCTACGAGTATGCCACCACCTCTCTTAACTTTTCTATCATGGCGGTGTTGGGGAGGAGATTTTAGAGTGGCGTCCCTAGCGGTGGCAACGAGAAACTGAATAGAGGGGAAACAAAGCAGACAACACAGGCTTTTTCACATGGCCGAAGACGTACCGTCTATTTCTGGGCAACGATATTTAGCCATTTATCCAATTCTAGGGAGCACTTCGGAGTATATGTTGATCTGAAAAAATTACTCCAACTGAACATATTTCCCGAGAAGATTTTGCTAGCTATTTTAAAACGTTTTGTCCGATCTAGAACCCCACTTACCTAACATTCAGCCGGCCGTCTACGAGAGCTGCCGCACTCAGTCATTCTTACCATGGCTATGCGAATCCGTACAACTGTTCCACGAGAACAGTTACTAAAAGAAGAAACAGAGGAGCGAAGTCTCCAACGTTGTTTATCTCGGCGTTCGAATGAAATTCCAGTTTGGTAAGAAACTGCATTCGCGTCGGTGTACTGGTCCCCCGACAAGTGCAAAAATTTGTCTCCCCCACTGAACATAGTCCAACACAGTAGACGCTGAAGGCGGCAGAGTTATAATACCTTAGCTGGCTTTCGTACACTATACACGTGCAAATACGGGCGACACTGACCTGGTTATATACGCATGAAAAGCTTCCCTAAGTTCGCAAATCGCGCGCGGATGTAAGAGCCACCAAACTGCCCTAACGGCTGCCCGCGCTATCTTCGGATGCTGTCGTTCAGGAGAGGGGAACAAAAAGAGCAGTGACCTTCCGCATTTTTGTGTGTTTGTATTGATTCTAACCATCCAATAAGCGCAGAGTGCTGAGGAAAGAACAGAGCGGGGTGGTGGAGGCGGCGGCCAGATTCCCGCTCCGTATAGTTCCCTGCCTCAATGTCAACTTCGCTTCCTTTGTAGGCAGATTCGCAGTCAGCCACGGGTCGCGTGATTGTTTAGATCAATGAATGTTGGTGTCGCGGTGACAGCTTCAGTTTCAAACGTACTGGTTTTCTGGACGTGCGGGAAATGCGCGCTTATCGCTCGTTGAGTTAGCTCGTCTGTGTCGGTGTGCGTGGGTCCCATAGAGTTGTGAAACTGTGTTCACCTCGTGGTTTGCCTTCAATTATCTGTGCTTCTTCCATCACTGTTTGCGTGTCAGCTTGCCCGTCTTATATGCGCTGCCGGCTCTCCGTGCGACGATGTCTAATGACCATTATATACCGACTCACACAACAGAGTGTGTGGTACGTGTAGCGCTGCCTATTTTGTGCGGATTACGGTTCGTTTGCGCTAGGAGCGTGTTTTTCGTTGCTACGTGTAAGTATCGCAGTCCTGACTGTTGCGCAACAGGTGCACAATTGAAAAGAACTCGTTCTGTGTTATTGTGCTATGCTCGTTTGTTTTGTTCGTTCGCGGAGCCGTATCCTGACATTTATTCAGCAGCGCTTTAATCTTGGAAACATCGGGTTGTTTCAACGGTGGCCTGCGGCATGAGCGTTGCAGGTGACCGGCCCTAATGTTACTTCTAAGCACTTTCAATAAAATGAACGCGTTTTTAGACCCATCTCGCGGGCGTTGTTTTGAAGTGAAGGTTGCTAGGAAAAAAAAAATATTTTTAGAGCAGCTTTTAGCATGTTCAAGTTTCATTTTGGCGTAGCGTGGAGTGTGGGGTATCAATCGTCTTCGCAAGCGGGGCCTTATAAATTGATCACTGACTCGTGACTCAATTTGTAGGTATGGAACTGACTACGTACACACAGGGTTCATCAAAAGTGACCTAGAGCCAAACTCCTTTTGTGCCTGGTAAGGCGGAACGTTCAATGGGAATCCTCGAAAAACCTGCAACATTCTGCGGGTTGTCGTGTTCACCACGAGTAAATAGTCCGACAGAACAGCTGTTCTTTTAAAAACAGCCACTGTCTCATCACCGCCGCGAATGATTGCAAAGCCTTTTGTGTCGACTTTTCGTGTCTGTGGCGATTTCTGCGCGGTTATTATAATTTCCGTCTGAGATGTGCCTGAAACACTGTGCGCTGAAGTGACTGAGTCCAACGTTCCTTGAAAATTTCAGCTTTGATATGCAGAGCTTGCGTTGGGTTTCCGCCTGCAGAAAGCATTGCAATCTAACGCCTGATGTGTATTTCGTATATTTCCACTGCATCACTACGCATAATTACCCCGTACATTAAAGGAATCTTGTTTGACCAACCAGTGCCCTACAGAAACCCATGTATTTTTGCCGTTTGTTTCGCCTCTATAGAAATTTGACTGTGGCGCCCCCTAACTTAAGCGGCGCCACCTATGGAATGATCTCCTGGCCAATAGCGTGTAATTCAGGTTCGCATGCAAAACTTCATAATTTTTAATGTTGTCATTGAACTATGTCTCGGTGAGAACCATTACGTCGGTGTTAATGTCTGTGATAAAACTACGTAACTCATCTCGTTTCGGAACTACAGTTCTGATGTTGGTGAAAGCAATGTTTATATCTACAGAAGAGGATGGACGGTTGTTTGAATGACCTTGGTTATTTGCTCTTCGTCAGTTGGCACACGCTTCGGTACTGAAATATAGCTGAGGGGGTTCGGTGCAAATGCCGGGAAGTTTTCACGCTCTAAAACGGCATCGGTTACCGCGTCATGAAAGTAGGATTTGCTTCCTACGTCCAGTTTGTCAACAGAAGGTTGAAAGGCGCACTTTTGAGGTCGTATGAACTGTATTAATTTGGAGTGCGCGTATCGAGTAGCGGGAGCGAAATCTTCTCGGATAGCGCAATCAGTTCCCCTCAGTTGGTGGCCGCAAGCAAGGATATTTTCGTTATTCTTGAAATGGTTTAACCTTAGCATTATAGGTCTTTTGTGTTGTTACCAAATTTTCATAAGCGGTGGGCACGTTCGGTAGCGTTATCGTGCAATTGCAGCTTCAAGGTGGCTGAGCAAAATTCTACTTTTTTTCAGACTCCTGCCAAGTCTCTTTTTCTGTGTCATCGATACCCAGAAGAAGATAATTGTTCATGCGCCTTCGGTTGTTAGTATCTGTGTTAGCCGCTTAAAGGACCGCGATTTCACGTTTGATTGCATTTGACTTCTGCACAACTGGGTCGGGAATATTTGTCAGTTGCATGATTTCCATTGCGGCAAGCCTGTTAGTAATTTCTGTGAGCATTTTAGGGGCGAAGCTCCTTAAGTCATGGGTCTGTCCATCCCTTGTGTCTCGTGGTACGTGACCGCCGCATGCTTTCGGAGATGTCGCAAAGTGGGCCGCGTTCCACGCGCAAGAACCGGCTGCAACCGGCAGCGCAAACTCGGCACCGGGAGCGCGAGCTTGTCTGTGTTCGCCAACGGAGGCGCGAGCGCACGTGCACTGCGAGGGGGAGATCACGCAAGAGATCACGCCGTGAACGCAGGCAGTCGTTCTCGGAAATCGAACGAGACGCAAGGACCTTTGCTCGTTTCCTCTCGTCTTGTTCGGGCACAAGTTCGCCCTAAATAAAAGTTCTTTCTTTACCGTTCTGTCCCATCCTACGTGACAAATTGTGGTGGAGGTGCAGGGTAGTCCTCGATGGCGCGGGGTCTTTCACCAGGTCTGGGCCTGGGAACATTGACTCCGAAAATAAAAGTTGATTTGTACAATGCACGCACACAGTCTTACGTCTTCTTAATGATTTAATGGGCGAACTTTCATGGGAGAGTTACGGTTACCGATGATCTCCCCCTATCAAGCTTCGCCCCACTTATCATGATTCATTCCGTGGATATGGCGTGATTTTTTTATTGTGCTAACTGTGTGGTTTTCTGGTCTTTTAGCTCAGTTTGTCTAGCATTTTGGCATTCTTGAGGTTTACTTACGGCAGCCAGAATTTCCTTAGTAGGACCTGGGTTTAGCTCAACGTAACCGGACCTAATCAGCAGCAAGTGACACACTAAGTCAAATGCAACGGCATCTGTATACACGCGAATAGCACGGCGCCAGTCCGGGTTACAATAGTTATTACACTTCGTATTTGATTGCAACTTTAGGATTTCAACCCAGCAAACCACGTTACGTCGTGCAGATATCCCGGAGACGTCAGCAATAGACATTGCAGATGTCCAGGAGACGTACTGTTGGGGTCAGAGTTACATATAATCAACGTCCCCACAACTGCATAAAACCCATCCAAATAACACGAAGGATCACGTACTGTAGACGTCTCATGGTACTTTTATACGCTGTTTGCGGGACGTTACCTTAGTGGTACGTCGTATGGATATTGTAGTCGTACGCATGCAAGACGTTTATAGACGTCTGTTCTACATTCTTTTTCTGTCTTCGGCACAAGCATTAGTTTGTTGATATTGTAGAGATGAACCTGTATAATGGAAATTTACATTCTTTATACTATATCGGGATGTTTGGCCAGCCCCCTTTTCAAGGCTGCCTACGTGTTGTAGGCAATAATATTTCAAATACATGTCTTACTAGCTATTCAGCACTGTTTGCTGTTACTTGTCACCTAGTTTCTAGAATAATGTTTCCACTTTTGAAGTGCTGCATACTGCATGAAGTCTTATATGTGAAGTAACAAGCTGACCACACACTCTTGCAGAAGCACACGAAGCACTGCTCTAAACAACAAATGTCGCATCGAAAACAAGTGGCAGTAACAGCAAACCAGTCCTGATCAGCACAAGTGACCTTGACACTAAGGCAACAACAGTAGCGTCATCGAACTGTACCACCAGCATGGCTGTACAGGCCTTCTGCAAATAAACTATCAGGGAAACAATTCAAAAATTAAACTATAAAATGACAGTCTTGCCAACCTAGATATAAGTAAGAGCAGCTGGGCAGTAAGAAAGCTTTCAATGCACACATAAAACACAAGAGTTCAGTAACACAGTTTATATTGACTTCACAAAATTATGTAATATGCTTTCGCAACACAACCACTTTATTTTGATTCCTATTTGCCCTGGCCCACAGGGTACACATTGTATATTTGCAAGAATAGTAAAAATATTCATGACAAATTAAATAACTCAAACACAGCAAAAAGGTTGACAAAAATAGAAAAAAAGCAAACATGTAAACCCAGCGTACAAGCACAAGATAGTTATGCAACTTGAAGTATCTCACATTAAGTGAAATGGGTGAAAAACAGTAGTGTAGAAACAAAACAGTGTGGAAACAAAAAAAAAATGATTGAATGGTGGTTACAAAAATAAAGCAAATTTACGGAACTAAATAGTTCAAATCTAGTGAACAATTTGTGGAACAATACACCAAAAGCACCTTGGAAACACAAGCGTGGTGTTGAGTGGTGGGTGTGAGTGCCATACAAATTTGAGATACTTTAAACTGACCAACATCTAGGGAAATGGTTATAGACACTAGAAAAGGTGAGTATACAGAAATGAGTGTACGGCGGTTACAAGAGCAGTCGTAATTTACGTGATGAAATAATTCACACTTAGCGAAATGGCAGGACAACAATAAAACAACAAAAAACTTTAGCAACAACTTATTCAAGTCTGGATAGGAAAACAATACAATGTTACACTATTTCAATATTTCACACAAAGTGATATGATTTGGCAACAAACGAAAAAACGGGGAACACGGAAATGATTGAATAATATTTACAACAAGACAGATATACACAACTACATGATTCACGCCAAGTGATACGCTCAAGGAACAATAACACAAAATAAAACTGCATCGAAGCAAGGAAATAATTCAATGGTGGTTCAATGGTGCATGCAGCCATCATCAGTTATGGTAGGGATTCTTGAACAGTTTACGTTCTTCGTTGTGGTGCCAAAACTGCCAAAATAGTTGCAGAACGGATTGGTTGGAAAGTGAGTAGAAATTTCATGATCCAAAGGCTGAAGGAAATTAAATGCCTCTTCTAGCACTAAAAACTAAGAAGCCGCAGGATGTCGAGAAAGCTGATAATTGCGCAGGATGTGACTGACAATAAAAATCTGGGCCCTATACATTGTCTAATGAAAGAATTTGATGTCTGTAACAACACAAAGATATCTAGTTACACAAAATTCAGGATGTCGTTCGCAGGTGGAAAAAAGGGTGCTTCTCGTTTTCCCAAACCAGGAAAACTCCTGCGCCAAGTTGACCGTCAAAAGTAGCTCGAGCAGGCGCCTTGTGCAATGTTGCAGTAGCACCTCCCTTGCAATCCAGTTCTTCAATCTAGGCATGGGTACAGGAAAATGTATGTTGTTAATGCAGCTTTTAAGGCTGGTATAATACAGAGTGGCCGCCTACCATTGTCCTTTAAAACTACAGTGTATGACAGCTGCAGCTTACCGGTACTCACCTACGGGGCAGATACTTCCAGGGTCAATAAAAGGGTCTAACTGAAATTAGGGACTACTTAGCAGTCCGTAGAACGTTAGATGATGGGTGTAACATTAAGGGAAAGGAAGAGAGTGGAGTCGATGTAATTTAATGCCAGCATTGGCACTACTAAGGCAACCTTAAAATTATGACTGCTAATTTGAGGTACCACTATTTATACGCACTATATTTCGTGAATCGGGACTCTGAGGACATTTTAGCCCAGCTACGGGTCCGACCTGAACTTGTAAAATATTTTTTTGTGTCTATGTTAACCACTTTTTTGAGTGAAGTGACAATATATACACCGATGAAGCCATGTCCACAAAATGTGGCAAAAGGAAACATGCACAAACCCGGACAGCGTCTCTGCCATGGACGTACATCCTGCAGCACAATGGCCAGGTAGGCTAGTTGGTATATATGCATAACTAAACCTTCAAAAACCACATCACTGAAAAACTCGTCTTGTTGTCCTGTTCGCTTGTCTAGTTAGGCCTACATTTTTATTTGAAATATACGTTGTACAGCAGGAAACATCAAGGTAGTGCAAGAAATATTTACTGCACACTCAAATTTAAACATAGACTTCCCTTAATTTAAACTCTATGTAAAATTTCCAGTGGCCACTGTAATCGAATTTCTGAGGTTAGAATTCTATTGTTGTGAGTTGTTTTGGCAGGCTTTCAATAAATGAAGCGCATTTTGCTTATGTTCTTTCAGTGGCGTTAGCGTTTAAACAACAGACATGTGACAGTGGTGGCTGCGGCATTGCTTAAAAACAGGTAGGAATGAAACCAAAATAATAGATTCCCCCACTCACTTTGGTTATTACCTACTATGTCTTGAACACAAGCCAGCCGAATACTTTTACAATTCAACTTTGCATCAATATACAGTTAATGAGGCCACACCGCACGATCCTACAATGCAGTGAAGGGTGGGGCATGGATGGCAGTGGCTTGCACCAGGAGATAAACAAGTTTAAAAATATTCGTCTCAGCAATGACGCACATGCAAAATATAAAGACTTAGGTGGCATTTAGGCGACCAACAAACATGACATGTATGCGGGATAATCAGGACGCAAGCAAGACGCACGTGAAGTAAAACATGATACACGCAATCTGCAATTGATACTGGCTCAATTTTACGGCATACAGCAGGCTTTGTTCGTTGCATAGGTGGGATGAATTGACTGTATAGCAATGCTATTGGGGTAGGCCTTCCCCAAGTGAAAGGTGGCATTCAGTCTTGTTACGAGTTTGGTTGTCCATTTGCAGTTCAGCGCTAGACATAAAAGAGACACCAACTTGAGCGAAAACAAGGTTCCTATATTCAGCAGAACGGCGTGTTAAAAATACAAAAGTTACAATTGCATTCTTTGAGGGTGAGCTGAGTTTTTTTGCGTTCTTTAAGGAATGAGTCATCATCTTCACCCACCAATCTACGCTCACTGCAGGGCAAAGGTCTTTCCCATAGATCGTCAATTATCCCGGTCCTCCACTAACTGCGATCAATTTACCCCGCAAGCTTCACCTCATCTGCCCATCTAACTTAATTTCTGCCGCCCCCTGCCACGCTTGCCATCTCTAGGGATCCACTCTGTTACGCTTAATGACCAACGGTTATCTTTCTTTCGCATTACATGCCTTGGCCACCTCCATTTCTTAATTTCTACTAATATGTCATTAACACGCGTTCGTTCCCTGATCCACTCCGTTCTCTTCTTGTCGCTTAATGTTATACCTATCATCTTCCGTTCAATTGCGCACTTAGTGGTTGGGCGCTTCCGTTCCATGGCGTGCTGAGTATCATCGCACAAATTTTGTCATTCTACAGTTTCTATGCCCAAATCGCAGAAATATATACGCACAGGAAATAACAATGAAAATTCCTGCCACTCGTGTTCATTACATCACTGCTGCACATCAGAGTTTTCCCGTTCAGGTGCACAATCTCTCGTTCTGTTTTTTTACTGACTGTACAAAAGGCGCCTTCTACGCTGCGAACGCAAACAAATCCCGATGACACTTCTGAGGCGTTGTGCCTTCACGCACGAGTGGGAAACGAGGCTGTGCTAGAGAGTATGGACCAAACCTCCACACAGCTAGTCCCCTTTGGCAAATCAGCATTGCGGAGCCAGTAGGAGCAACGGGTGTAGCTGGCAGGGCGCAAGATGATGTTTACGTCAGGTGGTGTTGCCATTCCTATCGGATGTGTCCCGGTTTATGTCTTTCGTGTCTGAATAAAACTCAGAGTTCACCGCTTTGCCCTATTTTCTCTTCTTATGTTCTCGTCTGCGTGCGCTGTAAATCCATTGAAGATCGCGTCGCCAACAACTGCTTTTGTTGAGGCACGCTTCACAGGAGTTTGAACTTCGACTGGTAGGTTCGAGGGAAGGCGTAGGCCAATGGAGCGGACGGGGCGGAAACTAGAGAGTTTTAGAATAACGTACGCAACCGTATGCAAAAAGTTAGCGAACGCTTATTCTTTGCGTCGTTCTCACTGCGCATGCGCCGTACGTTAAGCCGCTTCTGCATTTGGCGAACGGAAGCGAAATAGCGTGCCTACGTAAGGCCGCTTGCGTTTCCAACAGGCGGCAAGTAGCGCGACAAGCATCCACGGTTCCGCCTTTCTGTCGACAGTAATTTGCCTCCGATGGAGAAAGTTCCTTGCTTTACGAGTGCTTAGCACATCTCCCTCGCACAGCTCTGTATCGTCGTGACATCGCTGACTGTCCAAACAAAGCTTTGTAGCCAGGCCAGCGAACGAAGTGGTGTGGGTGTGTGTGTGTTGTGGCCGCATTCGCGATGAGATGCGACGTTGTGCTTCTGCGGTGAACAAAGCGCAAGTGTTTATCTGCTTATCGCTCCGCCCCGTCTGTAACGCCACCGCTTTATTTCGAAGGCACGTTTCCCACAACGCAGCAACAACGTACAACCCATATGCATTTTCAGAGATATGCTTGCAAAACTAATAAACCGTGATATTTCATTCGTAATGACGTTGAAATGCACAATACTCACGAGGGGAAGGCGATGAACAAGGTCGCAACTGCAACGGTCTAAATAGCGTTCCATCGGTGACAACTGTCGTCGCGCTTTCGGCTCGCTGAGCTCTTCCAGCCGAATTGAGTTCACAACACAATTCACACGGCTGCACACAGTCTTCTTTGATTCACAGTAGTAACAGTAGACATTTGAGTAACATTCAAGGCTCTCATCCTGTAACACGTTTAAACTGAACGGCGCAGCACGCGTCTGGCCGTTGCACTCGTTGAACGCCGAAGGTACAGTGACTAGAATATTCTAGGGACTATACCGAAGGTCATGACTAGGGGATTGGATTGGCTCATGTGATCTGGCTTTATAGCACCGTCGTTATTTTGCGGTCTCAAAACAGCATATACAACAATAAACTTTTCAATAGTTCGAACTGTAGCGTTAGTACACATTTAGTGTATTTTATGTAGTTTTTATCTTAGCGGGAGGAGTTTATACTCAACTTTGGGCACTGCGGGAAATGACGGTGAGATATTTGAGTGGCGCCCCCTGGATGTGACGTCTGAGGGACCCGCTCCTCTGTCGTCTGCTACATTCGCGCCGCGATCGTCCGGTTGTGACTGGCAGCAGTGCCTTTGCTAGAAATCGGCCGCTTTGATGCTCTGGGGCCTTAAAAAGCGTGTTTTTATTCAGATTCCGACAGCTCTGAATAATTTCAAGCTTCATCCCGCACAAGTTTACAACACACGAGGAGAGCGATAACGTCTTTCAGAGAGCACCGCTCAGACGATCGTGCGTAACGCGTCCTACCTAGCGTATCTGCGAGTTTCAGTGCTCAGAGCTCCTTGGTAAGTATTGAAAATGCGTAAGCTTCCCCGAAATATTTCTGAGATGCTCTTATGAAGACTCAACAGTGTAATGCTATGTATGAAGCAGCGGGGCGCACGGCAGGAAATAAAACGGGCGTTTTCCATTTCTTTCGTTTTTGTTGACTTGTGTTAATGAAAGTTTTTTTTCTGTGCCCAACGCATTCAGTTTTCTGCACCGTCCCAAACGTCCCAGGAGGTTTGGAGATGTTTTCAAGGCTCACAAAGTTCGTGTGGATATGCAATGCAATGAGATTTGTGCTACGCCGCAGATAATGTTGTCCAAGCTTTTGCGCACCTAATTTCTATCGAACCATCGTTATCGTAACGAACTCAATCTCAACCCGAACAGTTATGTCATGATTACGGTGTTGAAAACTTGGTATACTCGTAAACGAACGCAATAAATAGTGTACACAGTGTACATGCCAATTTTCAGTATAACACAATTCGAAACCAATGAATATGTCCAGGCAGCTTTTTATTGTTTTCCAACCACTTCAGGCGCAAAGAACAAATCCTGGGCAACTCGGGGTGACGTTCGGTGAATTGAAGAATGAATCTTTCTCTCTCGTCTGGGACTGAGTAGCCTGCCCACTAACCAGCTCGATTTTACTGTTAAAGTTTTCTCCTCCGGCTGGTCCTCCTCCTCTTGAGTGCAGTTCTACTATAACGCCTATCTGAATATTGGGATAATATGGCTGTGGCAAATGTACCAAAATATCCCTCCAAATTTGAACAAAAATGCCTTACTGTATGTTTGCAATACCGGTTACTCGTCTTGCTCAATAAGCCTGCATACTGCATACTCAATAAGCCTGCATACTCCCTGGTATAAAACCAGCACGCGCCTATACACACAGAAGGTTGTTTGGAAACCAACCTACATTATTTGTGCCCCATAGTGCATGTCGGCACACTCTCATGCCGTGACAACGTAAAGTGACTTTATACAATAGTTTCAAGCGTTAGGCAAGGTTGCCAAATCTGTTTTACCTTAATATACGATTAGCTGGAATCGTAATGCCTTCTGCCAAAGCCGACAGCCCTGAAGGATTGGAATTTGTTTTGGTCCTCCATTTTCGCTGTTGTCGGTTGTCAGCCTCCGGATTTTACGTTTGTTCGAAAGACTGCTGCATACAGAGGCTGACGCCTAGCTCAGACTCTTCGCGCTCCTCACGGGGCCAGCTTCACAGCAATGCATGGACAACGCCGGCAATGTTTTTTTCCGGAGCGGTATCACAAACTATACTTAAAATCACGCATTGAGCTAGTTTACGCTATTTTAAGTCTTTTGTTACGAAAAAAGTTGCGCATACGCGAGATCTGCTGCTGACAAGTACAAAATCTCAACCGCGCGCAAAGAAACATCGGAGAGAGCGAGCACAAGGACCAAGTAAAATTGTGGTTTCATGAAAACTCCTTTAGGCATCAAATTTTGTTCAGGCATATGCTGAAGATAATTTATTTATTATGTCCTCCGCATTTATATTTCTGTAAAAGCAATATTGGTGGATAACAAAACTTGCACAAAACCCCTCGGTACAAAACCTATACAAAACACATACAAAACCCTCGGTAACATGAAAAGGTTACGGCTGCGGAGAGTTTGAAAATAAGGTATAGCAGATATAGCTAAAAATATGTAACTGTGATAGACATGTACGAAGTAACAAGCAGTCATACCAGCAACATCTGAACAACGTCAGAAAAATATGTCTAAATACCGTCCACAAATGAAGCAGCAGCAACATCTAGAGTACGTCTTCAGCATAGTTGAAATAACGTCCCACATTAAGGTACCAGCAACGTTATCTCAACATCCAAAAGTTTTCAGAAAAATATCGCACGTTGTACGGATGTCTAATAGAGATACTGCTGGGACATAGACGTTCGGATCTTTTTGGGACGTCGCAGAGATGTTAGTGGTTTGCTGGGAAGTAAACGGCATACAACTGGAACTAATGGCGTTAAATACTGGAAGATCCATCACTGGATCTCAATGCGGGAGCATCTTCTTCTTTTGAGACTCGGCCTTATGCGCACGCCTCGCTCGCGTTTCAGGAGTCCGCAGCGGAACGTTCTTCCTACGTCCCTCGCTCATCTTGCAAACTGTTCCCAGCGGTCTAGCTGTCTCAGTGGTAACGGTTAAACTCTTTTTCAACGGCGTCGGCTACCTGTAGATTCGCAACCCTTTCGCCACTATTAGCGTTTCGTCGCGGTCGTGTTACTGTTCTCTGTGGAATCGTCGTCCACGGGGGGCACACTTTTGACGACGCGCAATCAATGGGGCCAGATCTGTGATCAGATGAAGGGAAATTGAAGTATGAAACGCACATGGTCAGTTCTCAGACAACTCGAAGACCCCGAACGGTCCAAGACAACTCAGTTGAATGGACTATCCGCCATAGTTTATGATTTCTCGGGCACACATCAGCAACCCCTCAGTAAAATGCGTGCTCTTTACATCCCGATAGGAGACAGAAAGGCTGTTCCGTCCTATTCAGGAGGAGCTAATGCTGAACTAGATGCTGAAATAACGGAAGCGGAGGTACCAGCCGCACTCCTCCACATTCGCCCAGGGTCGGTCCCAGTACCAGACGACATCACAAATAAGATGCTCCGTATTCTAGACGACCAATCTATTTCAACGCTTACAAAATACTCTAACCTTTTTGGAAACTCGGCGTTCTACCCCAGTCCTCGAAGCACTTAAATAGCTTCTGTATATCAGGAAGTATCGCTTGATGAGCAAATGCACGATTATGTGTGGTATTGGGGAGAGGGGCAAGCGCGTCGCCGCCGCCCAGCATGTCTTCCACGGCCTTTCCCTCAGGCTATGTAGAGAGTACCGACGCAAAAGCCATATCGTGATCCATGGACTTTAAAAAACGGCATGTCACGCAGTTCAGTTGCCTAAGACGTGGAGTGACGTCATTCTTTAGAGTTATTACTACAGTTACGGCGACAATCTGAACCCGGCCTCACACGTTCGCTATACGTTCCTCCACCGCTTACTTGCTCGCTCTATCTAGTCTATCTTTGGTGTCTCCTTTGTTTGCTCGGCTACACCGTAGCCGACGGCAACGCGACACCACTGGCGCGAGATCCCCCCTCTAAAAATTTTGCAGCCTTATATTGTGTCAAAAAGTATGACCGGTGAAGCTGGGCGCAGTCCGAGAGGGCCCGAAACAAAATACGTTTGTTTGTAATTTGCAATAGAGCATAATTCTACCTACACTGTTAGCCAAAATGGGCGAAAATAAGACGAACTGCAGCATTTACGCCGCGCGAAGAACATTTACTCCCCTAAAGACCAAGCGCACCAAGATTAGGGTCGTGTGCAAAATGAAGGGACCAAACGTTGGACCCTCGACCCGAATGGGACCAACAGAAAGACTAACAGCTTCCTCCGCTCCCGCAACGTTGCTGTTGCTCCCCCTCTCGAGGGCCCTCCGACTCGTCCCCGACTGCTTTCTCTGCGGCCAGCATGGACGGACGTGCGAAAGGTGAGCTGCGGCGGCGGCGGCTTTTCCCCATTCGCTCTTTTTTTAAAGTTTGTGAGCTCGTACCGTAGCGTCAGAGTGTCAGTTTTTAGATGCGAAGCATCGCATGCTCGGTGCTGTGTTCCTCCCTCCCGCGTTGTTTTCCGCCGTCCGCACTCTACTGTGCATTCGCGTCTCTTCAGCCCTGTCAGCGTTTGGGCTGACGTCAGCGCAGTCCACTATAAAAAAGACATCCCCCTCGCGAGGGGCACGATCAAATGCACAGCATTTCCGAGGGGGTGCGCCGGCAAGTCGTATCTCTCGATCGCGGGACCCGTGTCGCCATCTTTTGGAGGCGCGGGACAACTTGTGGCGCTTTCGAAACAAACGAGAAATGAGTGAAGGATATAAGGCGCTTTCGGTGCATCGAAATCTGTGTGGGCTTCGTGGCTCGGTCGGTAGTGCGCCGGGCACCTTGCGCTCCGCCCGCGGCGTCATGGGTTCGAAACCGGGCGCCGGAAACTGTTATTTCTTCCTGGCTGCGGACTACGACAAGGCACGCCAACACCGCGTGACATTGGGAGTTACTAAAATGCTATGCATTTAAAATTTGCCCTGATAACTAAACCAGGGAGGCCGCTCAATAATGAACATCTTCTGCCAGTCTCTCTCACTTCATGCGTTGGAAAACTACTAAAACACATCATCCTTGTTCGCCTTAGGAATAATCTCAACTCTACTATTTTTCTTCCCCCCTCCATGATTGGATTTAAATCAGGATTGTGTACTCACGATATTTTTCCTTCTACTATCCCGGAAAGTAACTACCGCTCCGTCAAAAATGAACATGGCCACTGTACTTGCCCTATAGACCTCACGAAGGCAATTGACCGAGTACCACACAAAGCAATTTTGCAAGGGCTGGCAAAAGCCTCCCCTGGAGAATGTACTTACAACTACGTGAGGGACTTCCTCTTCAGGGACTTCCACTGCAATTATTCAGGTCGGAGAAGTTACATCAGACGTTGTTGAACTCCCCTCAGTTGGCACTCCGCAGGGCGGGGTACTGTCTCCGCTGTGTAATCTCGCCCTTTTCAACATCCCCAAGAGGCTGGAAAGAATACATCTCCTTCGCTCTAGCCTCTACGCGGATGCCATTACACTCTGGGTACCGAGTGATACCAATGCCCTCATAGAAGGAGCCCTACAAGCTGGTGTACAGGTGGTTGTCGAGGAGGCGGGTGCGGCAGGACTCAACCACTCACATGAGAAATCTGAGCTCCTTTTCTACCCGCAAAGGGTAGATCGTAAGCACCACCAGACATAAAAATTCTGATTGGGGCCAACACCGTCCCAACAGTAGGAATTATCGAAATTCTTTGTCTTTTGATACAGCGTAACAGATCAAACACCCAATTTATTTATACCGCAAATTACATCGCATGTAAACGAATCTCTTGGCCTAATTTGACGAATAACCACCGGACACAAAGGACTCAAGGAGAAAGAAAGCCTCCAGCTGGTACAAGCATTCGTGATAAGCCACATCACTTACTCCGTCTCTTATCTTCATGTAACAAAAAACAAACTCCCGAAAATTGTTTGCATCAGTAGAAAAGCTTGTAAGGGCACGTTACAAGTGCCTATGGACGCATCTAATGCTGGACTAGGACGTCTGGGTGTCTATAATACCGCGGAAGACCTCGTGGACGCCCATCAGAATAATCAACTGCGGAGGCTTTCTGCCATCTCCTCCGGAAGGCACATACTAGATCGTGTGAAGATGCGCGCCCCTTCAATTACTAATAAGGGACTCCCCATTCACCGTGGTATGCATGCGTGTCTTATAGTCCGCCCCATACCGCGCAATAGGCACCCCATTCATTACAAGGGTCGCAGGGCGCATAGAGAACGAGAGCTGTGCCGGCGCTTCCCAATAAATCCAGCATACTTTATGTCGACGCGGGGGACTATCGACACCACGCCGCATACGCAGTTGCAGTAGTCGATCGGCCAAATGCTCCCCTGTCACCTCCCTCTCCGTACGTACCACCTGTCCCACGACGGCGGAAGAGACGGCAGTTGCACTAGCCTTAACTCAATGGCCAGCCCCCGAAATCGCAATCTCCGATTCGAAGACGGCCGTTCAAAATTCTTCCCGGGGTCTAATAACCACGCAGGCCCTCCAAATTATTTCCAAAATCCACCCACCACCCCGATAGAACTGATCTGGACCCGAGCCCACACCGGTGGGGGGGCAACGAGGCGGCCCACGCTACTGCCCGAGAACTCACAATCCGAGCTGGCCCCAGCCTTGTCCCCTCACACGGTGCCAGATGGGCTCGAGAAAGCCCACTCAGCTATCACGACTTAGTCCTACCCTACCGTCTCTCCCGCCGCGTGTTTCCCCCCGCTCATGTCAGCCTAAATAACTCGCAGGAATGCACGTGGCGGCTCTTGCAGACCGAGGCACTTCCATGTCGTGCAGTGCTGCAGCGTATTCACCCCACACTATTTACCTCCCCCAACTGCCCTTCGTGCGGTGCTCTAGCCACCGTGTCGCACTCCATGTGGGCATGTCCAAATGATTCCTTCCCCTCCATATCGTGGGAGGGGGCGCTGGGTAGCTCAGATCCAGGGATCTAAGTCTCCCTGGTGAACCGAACCACCGCTGTCGCCATCAGGCTCGTGCCACTGGCCACCCCGCCCTCTTAACTGCCTTGTACAATAAAGTCTCTCTCTCGCTCTCGCTCTCTCTCTCTCGCTCTCTCTCTCTCTCTCTCCAACGCTCCCGCGTTTTAAATGCAGAGCATTTCTTAGCCTCGCCTGTTCCTGCGTCGGACGGTGTCAACAGTTCCGCGTCCGCAGCAGGTGCGCCTCTTCTTCCCTCCTCTCTCTCAACAGCAGCTGGCGCGCGCATGCGTCGTAGTCAGCCCGTTCGCTCCGTCGCGGTCTCGGCGTAACAGGTGCGTCATAGCAGCGCGGTGGGGCGCGGAAGGGCGCGCGCTGCTTGCGCATGCGCGCTCTCCCCCCACGTACTGCTCTCCCTCTTCTGCGCACTATGCAAATATAGCGGCTAGCGGTCGCTCGTGTTTCAGTCACTGCGTTGCTCCTTCCTTCCTTGGTTGACGCTCGTGCCCACGTTTACTCGTGTCTGCTACTCCAGCATCACGGAAGAAGCGATGGAAGCAAAACTGCCTTTAATCAGTACTGAGGCCCCAACGCTCTGCATTTACTCGTGTTCCCCTCGCGGGAAGGCACGGGAATTTTTTTTTAATACAGAGTTTTCGCTGGCCGTTTTGAGCTGTCCGCTCCTGTATCGGCGGCCCGCTCGGCGATACGGGATCCAATGCCATTCGCGGCCAAGCGCGCCGTGAAAAACGGTCAGATCGCTAATGGCGTGTGAACAGTTTGCCTACCGGGGGGGGGGGGGGGGGGGGCGGGGCAGGAGGAGAAAGGGTGGCGGTGGAGAAGACGCTCAGAAAAAAGATCGCTCCTCTATTGTAAACTGCATCTACCGAGCTCATTACTTGCAAATACCGGCTAGGTTGTTCACAAGCTGCCCTCTAGCTCCTGTCTGGGCAGCGCCTGTTATCTAATCCTGTCCGATTCCGCTCGAAGGTTCTAACTCTAAACCTACGGAACCGCAAACCTACTCGCGATAAGATGACAAAGCGCGGGCGCGCAGGTTAGATTGAACAACAAAGTCGGCAATGCTACTTTGTTTTTTTTTTTAATGAGCGAAACGATTGCCATTCTGGCTGCAGACAAGACATGCATTTCAGGTTGGCCTTCCACTGCTCCCTGTGCAAATGGATTGGCATTGAACACCGAGGTATTTCGTGAGATTGCTCGGAGCACTGAAGCTACACTTGAGAGCACCATCACCGCAAATGTACGTTTTGGAGCAGGATTTTGTAGGCAAAAATATCTTAGGGCGCAGCACCTCCACGCCACCAATCGCCGTGGTAGTAGGTACCCAGTGAACGGCAAGAAGCGCGTACAGATGAGGTTGCCTTTCTTGTCAGCAGGTGAACCGTAATGACTGGAGGGGCAACCGTAGGAAGCGTCCAATAAAGGTTCAAACCGTCCTCGACTTGGGGTCCTAACCAAGCCTCAAACATGCTACACGAAACAAAAAAAGATACATTGATAACAAACGTGAATTGACGTCTAAGCAGTTAATAAGGCAATCATAAAACGGCAATGCCGCCACAAATTCACATTAGGAGCTAGAGTGTGCGCGCCCAAAGCGCGTTCACTTTTATAAAACTCAGTGCACCTGCAGTGGCTGGGATATATTTGCACATTAGTTTCCATTACAACACAACTGACATGTCTCATTAACTTCACGTTACATGCGCGAAGTATTTTGAAAACAAAAGAGTGCCGTCGATGGCCTTTTTTTGAATTCACTATAATTTTTGCAAGACTAATTTGCTTAACTGTCATCTTTGGGGAAGACGAAAAACTTGGACGAAGTGTTTCGCCCTGTGCTGCTGCACCACAGGGTTGCGCAAGACGGGTGAGGATCCTTCCTTCGCGACCCCATGCTTAGAATGCATTGGAGTATATTTTATAATGCAGCGAAACTTTCAGCCTGCGCAGGCGTTTAGGCAACCCGCGCAACCCTTCGCACCCCGGCTCGCTCGCGCGCGCACCGAACTGGCCCGCCATGAGCGCCGAGAGAAGAAAAAAAAAGAAAAAAAAAAAAAAAAACCGGCGCCGCTCAGCTCGCTTGCGGCAGTATGCGCTGAAGAATGGACGGTGTGGAAAGAAAGAAAAGTTTTGAAAAAGACAAAGCAGGGCTGCGCCTCAGCACCCAGCCGGTAGGGTCGCCGGAATTTTTGAAACCGAAACTAGCCAAAGTCGCCGCCTAATCAAAGCCGTTCAGCAGCAAAAGTGTGTCCGAAGATGCCACGGTTTTGCATCTTCGGTAGCGCTGTTAAAAAACGAGGCGGTCGAAGTTAACGGCGCTGCCATAGATGTGGCATTCTGGGAACACTGAGAAAGGATGCCGTTGTTGACTTGCGTGGCTCAGTGGCGGTACTGAAATGTCTTATCTACTGACACTACGTGGACTTCTCTGGCCGCAAACGCTGGATCCTGCCTAGCCTGACTGATGCGCTCGGCGCCTTCGGCAAGAACTGCAATATTTAGTGACACTAGTCCTGCCTAGCGTGCAAAAAAATCAACAAACATAATCTTTACGAGGAGCCGGTTTTATTGTATATTCATGTAGCCATTTAATTTGTAACGAGAATTACTGCTGCTTTGCGAATCGTGGGCCGTGTTACTGATTGCGTGCGCTTGTGTTATTGCTTCCCTGTTACGCGGGCCGTGTTACTGGTCGCGTGTAAATTTTGTTCATACTCTGCACTGTACCACTCCTGCTCTGGCTGCCAAAGGGCGGCTGGCAGTATTGAATAAATAAAATAAATAAAAAAAACACTTGGTGGGGTGCCATTGTTTGCAGGCGCCTTATCATCGGTAATGGTGTTTCGATGCTTGTTTTGTGGCTTCCTTCAACGGATTCTGAGCTCCATGCTGTATGCATGACTAGCCTGACGCATGTGCTCGGCGCCTGAGGGTTTCAGCAAGATCTGTTGACGGGCTAGTTGTTCTGATACTTGAAGAGCAATAGGAATTGCGCAGAAGGTCGTCCTGCTGTTTTCCATTTCTGTGTCCTTCTTCTGCGCACTCCTCATGGCTGTTCAAGACTGAGGTTCTGGCGCCTTGGCATTTTTGCCCATGGAGATACAACCGTTGGACGTAGACGTATACAGCTCTTCTCCGAACGTTGTTGACTTGGTCTACAGGACAATTGCTGGACCCTTGTACGACCAGTGCGAGGATTACGCCGCGGCAGCAGTTCGGCAAAATGTCGAACGCAGCAGGCTACGTGGTGCTGTCTGTGGCCTCGTGCTGTGTGTATGTGCGGACCGCCTCATCTGGTCGTAACGTTCTTCTTCTTAGACCCGACGGAGCCGCTTATTGCTGAGTAGTCGGCTCCCGTGTCAATGAGGACGACTGCATCAAAGCCGCGGATGGACAACTGGACGTCGGACGCCGTCTTCCTCGGGTTTCGAGGGCGTTGGGGCGTCGTATCTTGGGTCGTCAGTGTTAACAACTGGGCGATATGCGTAGTTGTTCTGAAAAAACCGCTGGGGGGGCTACCGAGTTCGAACGTTCTTCTCATCGGCTCCCCAATTTAATCACCTTCAACGTTGTACCAGCTGGTTCCAACACCATTATTCTGGCTCTAGCAGAGCTTACAAGTTCCCCGACACTTGTGGCAGCCCCATTTTCAACGATGTTACCCGGCGTTGTCGGCGTGCCTCGGCGTCCGCAACAGCCATTCCAGGTGCGCCCTCTCCCCCACTCCTCCTCTCCCGCATCACGCTACCTTCCTCGCTCTCAACAACAGCTCCGCAACCCTCCCCCTACACTATATAAAAATATTACCTAAGTAATATTGTGGCGCAGTGGGTAGAGCACCATGTACCTTGCGTTCCGCCCGCAGGGTAGTGGGATCGAAACCAGGCGCCGGTAAGTAATTAAAAAAAAATATTACTCACCGGCGCCTGGTTTCGATCCCGCGACCCTGCGGGCGGAACGCAAGGAACATGGTGCTCTACCCACTGCGCCACAAAGCCTACACAGAATGGAAGGCTACAAACGCGCCTTATATCCTTGACTCATTCAAACTACGTCAAGAAGCTGCTGATACAACGCATTCACTACTGTGGGGGGAACGCGAGGTACATGGTGCTCTTCCCACTGCGCCACAAAACCGACACAGAATGCAAGGCTACGAACGCGCCTTATATCGTTGACTCTATCCTTGACAAGAAGCTGCTGATACAACGCCTTCACTACCACCAACTCCCCAAACACTAAACGTTAACGCAATACACCCACCCCCTATGCGACGCATTTACTCGAGTCCCCCTCACGGGGAGATGGGCCCTTTTTTAGCTATTTACCTAGTCTGGACATTACTTTTGATGACAAATTCTGCGACCACGTTAATAGTGTCCGGTCGCTTCGGGTTGCTAGGCTTACTCAGGCCTAGCAACCCGCAATTAACGCACGTCGCGCCCAGCTATCAAGCAAAAGGGAAACCATAGTTGAAGTTGTCGACGTTGAGCCAGCGGAGCTACAGCAAGCGGGATGGGCTAATATACGACGCAAGCAGTAAGCCCGTGCCAGCGCAAGCGGAATCACCAACAGCAGTTTCGCGATGGCCACTTGCACCAAAGGCAAGCCACAGAGAAAACGCCGAAGCAAGGACCAAGTAGGTCTCCTATTACTTCACTGCCGGACTCAGATATTAAGATTGTGCTTAGGCCACAAGGCGGGCTAGCCCTTGTATCGGTTGCCATCGCCACGCTTGTGGACCTGATTACGAAGTTTGCAGGACTGTACGCCAACGATGAGGATCACGTACGCATCCACACGAGAGTAAGCTTCATCGTCGTCAGCTCTCCCGATGAAGCTCGAGACACGAAATACACTATGATTTCCTACCTGGAGCTCAACGGCCAACACTACCCACTGGTAAAGCATGTTTCCGCCCGGCAAATGCCGAACTCGGCGTGTTGTTCAATTTCAGCAGTACTGCCACAGCAGAACAGATTGTGCACAGCCTAACGCGTTACAACCCAGACTCTGGAATATTAGACGAGAGGAGGATCAACGCATAAAATATGGTAGAGGTTCTGTTTGGCGGAACAAGAGTGCGCTTAGGTTTCGCTACTGCCGTAACGTAGCGCCGCAAACCGTTCTAAGGGAAGACAGAAGCTTGCACCACATGCTGGCGCCCCGGCCACCGCCAGGACGTCTGCCAAACAACGCAAGCGCCACCACGATGCAGGCTGACTACCGAATCCAATGGGCAATCACCCACGTGCCCCTAAAGGCATAGTATGCGATGGTGCCCACAACACCGGAGCAACGGAATGTCCGCGCCGCTTCCATCCATGATGTTAGAACCTCACCTATGCCCAAGCCATCATCAATGCTACGCTCTCTTCGGCTGCAAGTCTCCTAAGAAAACAACACATTTTATGCCACCCTTCCACAACTTAGGGAAGCCAGACAAGCACAGTGCTCAAAAGACAAAGCAAGACGAGGCACGCCGACGTATTAACCAAACTGTCAATTTGAGCTCCCTATGCTTCTTCTCAAACAACTCGCTGCAAAGTCCCACCTGTTCCCCCATCCCAATAGTCCCAGACTCCTTCCTGTGAGAGCTGCAAACTATACGTAGAGAACTGTCACAGCTCGGCCAAGAAAACGAATAACTTAGACTGGAGAACAAGGCTCTTAAGCAAGCCATGCATTACCCATCGGAACCCTCCCTACTCTCGCGTCACAATCATCCTCGAATGTCTCTTCACAGTCATCCTTCCCTCCTCCGAAACAAAGGGCCATTCAGAAAACAGTTCTGCCCGGCGAGGGACTACACCCAACATAGGAAAGACTGATCGGAGTTGAAAGAGCACGTCAAAGCGCTCTAGCCAAGCCAAAGTGGGGAAGGCAGCGGCAGCCGGGACAACATACGAATAATTGGGCACTTTTTCCTCGTGCGGGTAAGGTGCTCTGTGCCCTGTTTTCACAGTGATGATCAATATTTATTTCTGCTGCCTTTCCCGCAAAGTGCGCGTAACTTCTTTAAATTGGCAAAAGATTTTATTGCAAATTTGTTGATACTAGCTGGTGACATCGAGGGAAATCCCAGGCCATCCACAGTCGAAATTTGAGTAGACTTCAAGAGGGTAAATACTGTTTCGGAAAAATTGGGTAACATCGAAGATAACCAAACAAGGCTAGAACGCACAGTTAACAATTTAGGTATACTATTTCAGCACTTGTAATCTAGATTGGAAGAATTAGAGATAAGAGAGGCGGATGGAGCACAGACCCGAAAGCAGACCAGAACGCATTTGAACATATGACAACTCTGGGTAATAGTTTAGACGACGTGGAGAACAGGAACCGACGACTAAATATTGTTTGTTACGGCTTAATGGATGAAGACCCACATGAAGTTGGGAATCTTGCAAACGCGCAGTGAAATCTTTTTGTTAGCAAAAGCTACAGTTGAATGTTGGAGCCATACAGAGAGCTCACCGAATGGATAAACATGACCCAAAGCGAAACCAATCTGTCATTGCATGCTTTGCATCGTTGAAGGACACTGAACTAATAATGAGACACAGTAATAAACTGAAGGGTGACCATTTTAGTGTTTCAAGAGGCTACTCTCCCCGCTTCCGGGAAATTCGGCGAAAAGTGTGGAAGGTTGAAAAAGCGAGGAAAGCAAAGGGTCAGGACAACGTTTTCAAGCAAAATTTTACTACTTTCGTCCAGCAACTTCACGGAGGATGCGAAAGGTCACGTTTTGAATAGAGACACACTCCAGGCGACACAACCCCCGTGACACACCCCTCGAAGTGCATCGCGTGATTCGCAGGGCCCACTTTCGGTGCTGTGCACAAGTCTCACCGTTTCCTTAGTTGGGTGCGCTATTAGAAGATGCGGGGACTGGACTAAAGCGAGCAAACAAACCCACCGATTCTACAGGGCTCAGGTGACAAAGGGGGTGGCCGCCTGATGTGGGGCTTTCGCCGACCAGAGCGGCAAGATAGAGTCAGAGCCTTGAGCGAAAAGAGCACAGACTTATATTTAGAAAGGCTAAACACTGCACAAGCATGAGGCAATGTAACGGTAGTGGGCGACAACTTAAATCAAATACAAATGCAAAAAAACGGTTAAAAAAATTGATAAAATCAGGAGCCTTAACAAATAGATATTACGAAGTAGAGCACTTAACTAAAAACAAGAAGAACAGTTCGATGCATATGAGAGACAGAGTCCCACAATATTCACCGACCGAGCCGGACGATGTACCGCTGTCGGAGGCGATTCGGCTACCTGGGAAGCGTGGCTTCGCTGTACGCCAGGCCGTTTGAGACGATAACGGCGATTTGAGGCCCAGGAGTACGTTGGAGTCCTCCAGTGCGCAGGTCGCCGATGGTGTGGTGCCGAAACTGGCAGAAGCCGTTGTCACATCACGACGTCCAAACGTAGCTGGTTTTTTGAGGCGCGATTTCTCTTTTTACAATTGTGCCGGCGCGGACAGAGAGCGCAAAACACACAACGCGCCCGCCGCCGGAGAGCGAACAACTATCCTCTTTCTCCCTTCTGGAATGATCGGAGCACCTTAGCACTGGCAAGGACACGCGCGCCTCCTCGAAAGATCTCGAAGCTTCGGTGAAAGCTTAGCGGCGAAGCTTTTATTTTGGTATTTTCTTGCCGGCGAGCCGGCGAGTGCTCGCGTTATCGCCGCTTCGTTTGTGAGAGTTCCAGCATTTTCTCGGGGTCGAATAGAACCAAACTGAATGAATCGGACGCCTTTAACAAGAGTTAGGCACTGTACAATAAAATGAACAAAAAATATACGGTGCTTTTAGGCGTAGTTTGTGAAAACAAGTCTGCGTTTTAAGTCGTTCTGTTGCGGCGGCCATGGCGGAAGCGGCGGCTGAGCTGTTCGGCAGGCTACAAACCGGCAACCTTTCATGCATGCGGAGTTCGGTTGTCTCGAGCAACGTGACTCGCCTCGCACCCAACAAAAAGGTACGGTGCGTTCGCTGTGAATGAACGCCCCGTTCGCCCGGCCTCCTTCTGTGAGCGTTCCACCCACCCGAACGGCTTTTAGACATGGTCGGCAATACAGCTAAATCAGAGGTTTACAAACCAATGCCAAGACTCAACCAGACTAAGCCAAGCTTTTGCTTTGGTTATCCGATGTTTTGCAAGGTTATCTGAGCTAAGCCGCAGCCACTTTTCTTGCGCACGACAAGCTTATCATAAGTAGCGAGGCCTATGCATGGAACAGTGATATGCCAACCTTGGTTTAGCTACGCAAGAAATGACGCCCACCAGTCATAAAAATTCCCCAAGACTGAATGCACTGCCTATTTGTTCAACTGCAACAACATTTAAAAATAGGCTTGTTCAACGGGATCCTCCTAGATATAAATCCTGATATTGTAATCGCAACTGAAACTTGACTAGATGGTTCAACAAAAGATAGTGAACTGTTTCTTGTGCACTATGATATTTATAGGAAAGATAAAAACTCCCGAGGGGGAGGTATTGTACTGGCGAGAGAACAATTGCAATGCTATGAAATTGAGATTGAGACCAGTCAAGTGAAAACTATATGGTATAGATTAAAAAAAATTACTGCCAACTCCCCGAAGGGAACCATGAGTAGGATGCGGAGCGTCATGGGGGTTTCGTTTGCGTTTCCATTATGTTTGTTAGCCAAATTTGGTGGAAATTTAGTGAACCCCGTAATGCTCATATATCCTACTGATGGTTCCCTCCGGGGAGATGGGTGAATTTTTCTTATTTTATGCGTATATAAGTATACGCGTATGCGTATATTATATGCGTATGCGCGAGTGAGACGAGATTGCAGTGGTATCTAAAGGTCTTTATTTAGGTTTGCACGTCTTTCTATTTTGAGTATGACGGCCTTATGGTCGCTGAAGTGCACAGTCAGTGGATCTCGTAGCAGCGGTTGTATGTAGTCGCCGCAGTTGCAGTTGGTAAAGACGAGATCGATACACGTTCCGTGGATTGTAGTTGGGTGTAATTGCTGTTAGTGTTTGCTCTGATGCTCACACCTAATTGCGTTTAGCACACTCACTGATGATGCTGTTGCTTCCCTCCTACTTCATCTGAAGAATCACGGAGTCAAGCGCAAGCACAACCGGAGTTGGTGGTGGTGGTGGCGGTGCCTAAAAAGATGGCTCATAACTACTCAGGGGCATTGGCCAGGAAGTTGTTGTTGTTGTTGTTCCTCTTCTGTATCACGTACCCACGTGGGACATTGGCCAAGAAACGGTGGTGTGCGGACGCCGGACCACCGCCGATGCCGCGGGACATACCCCCGAGCATAAGACGCTCCAAATATAAAACTCCTAACAGGGTAACACTGGCTATAGGCTCAAATTATCGAACCCCTGGTGCCCGTATGGGAAATATCAGAGTACTAGATTCAGTCTTGGGTTGTTTTTCTGATGACCGCGTCATCTTTTCTGGCAATTGTAAAAATTCCGAACCTAAAATGGGACGAAAATTGAGCTGAAGAAACCAAGTCCACATTAGGTAATACAGCAAGCAGGTATGGCCTTCAGCAGTATGTTTCCACTGCTACGCGAGGTGACAATATACTCGATTTGCTTTTTTGCAACGACCCAGCTATTGTCCGCTGAGTATGCACTTTACTGAGAATTGGTGATCACAAGATAGTTACTACTAAGTTACCACTGGCAAGGCTAGCTCCTCCTAGTACTGACGCAAAAAAGTATACCTCTACAACAAGGCTAAACATAAGGAAATAATAAACCAGCTCGAGATCCAGCATGACACTTTTGCTTTACAGATGTTAGTGACTCCCATTGGATAAGCTTCAGATTCTATCTGACCACTCGTTAAACGGCAGATTTTCATCAGGCGCGTAGGAGACGAAACCAAACCGGAAAAGCATTGCTCGATGCCAAATGTGAAGAAATTACACAAAGAAAGAGACCGGTTGTAGAAAAAATATCAAAAAGCCTTCCTGAAACCACGGAGGACCAGCTGGGCTAACTTCATTTGTAATACAAAGTCACAAAAACCACAGCCTAAGAAAACCATTTTCCCAGACTGTCCAAGGATGTAACCTGCAACCAAAAACCTTTTTGAAGCCACTTCCGAAAGAAACGGGAGAAAGGAATCACCATCCCGAACATCCTACACGAGGGTATGGATGTAACTGAGAAATCGGCATAGTAAACCACTATAACTATTTAAAACAATCTTTTTTAAAACAATGCAGCCAAAAAGTTTTCCCCCTATTTGGTTAGCATATAAAGTTAAAATAGTTTATTGCAGGTAAATCAAAGTGTCGCCCGATGGGGAACACAGCAGCACACAGTCTCAAGTAGATGATGATGATGACGATGTCCTCAAAGTAGGTGCAGCCAGAGAGCCAGATCGTTCGTTCTCTGCTTCCTCGTCACCCAACCGTCCACCAAACCAGCTGTCCGTGCTGGGCCAATCCCTCGGTGTCTATATTTTTTTTCAGAGGGTGCGTACCTATCCGGTGACATAACCACTGCCGGTGCAAGCACCATCTCGGTGCTCATGAGCCTGGTGCGGAAGTTAGGAGATAGGGCTTGAGACGGGTGATATGCACGACGTCCGTAAGGATGTGGCGTGACGTGTCAGATTGAACAGGGGCTATTTCGTATATAACGGGTGTAACTTCCAAGGGTATGCGATAAGACCCAGGATACGGGTACAAGAGTTTTTCACAAAGGCCCACACGGCGTTAGCGCGACCAAAGAGGTACAAGTGACCCCGGTGTAAAGTGGCGGTCTTGGTGCCGGCTGTCATAATGTGTCTTCTGGGACTGTTGGGATGAGCAGAAGCGGGTACGGGCAACTTTGCGGACGTGAATCGCGCGATCTATGGCGGTGCGGGCATAGTCGGACGTGTGTGCAGGAGATGACAAGACGCTGTCCAGTGGCAATGCTGGTTCGCGGCCAAAGGGTATATAGAAGGTAAAGTAGCTACCCCAGTCATGGCGCGATGAATTGTGGGCAAATGTAACATAGGGCAAAGCCACGTTTCAGTCGCGATGGTCTGCGGAGATGAATATGGACAGTATGTCGGTGATAGTTCGGTTAAGTCATTCCGTCAGGTCATTAGATTCAGGATGTTAGGCAGTGGAGATCTTGTGACGGGTGGATAAGGAGAGAAGAATGTCGGGAAGAATTTGCGATAAGAAGGAGCAGCCGCGATCTGTAAGCAGTTGTCGATGGGCCCCGCGAATAAGCATAACGTCTCGAAGCAGAAAAAAGGCAACGTCAGTAGGACAGCTTGTAGGAAGGGCCGATGTAATTGCACAACGCGCGGCATAGTCGGTGGCGACGACTATCCTTTTATGGCCGGATGTGGAAAGGGGAAATGGACCGAACAAGTCTAACACAACGCGAAAGAATAGTGCGCTTCCTATGTCCAATCATTGAAGACGCTCAGCTGGACGAGTATTGGGTGGTTTCCGTCGTTGGCAGAGGTCGCAAGAGCGCACATACTGCCGGACAGATCGGTAAAGGCCGGGCCAGAAGTAGCGGCGTCTGATGCGATCGTACGTGTGGGAAACACTGAGGTGGCCAGCATTTGGGAGGTCATCAAGCTGTTGTAAAACATCCAGACGAAGGTGCTCAGGATGGCAAGTAGTAGTTAAGGGCCGTGAGGACGAAGGTTCTGACGATATAGGATTCCGTCTTTCATTTCGGACATGCGAACTGAAGGCGTCAAAGGTGTAGCAATAAGGCTCTCCATAATGCAGCGCAGACGAGGATACCCTCGTTGTTCGTCGCCGATGTCGGTGAGGGCTGAAAGAGACATTATGGACGGCTTCGCAGCAGGAGCTGGGTCAGGTTGACCTACCGGGTACCGCGAGAAGCAGTCAGCACCCTGATTCAGGCGGCCACACTTGAAGATGACTGAATAGGAGAACTTCTGAAGTCGCAAAGCCCAGCGACCCAGGTGTCCCGTGGGGTCTCTGAGTGCAGACAACTAGCACAGAGCGTAGTGGTCAGTAATTATCGAGAAGTTTCGGCCACACAAGTAGGGGCGAAACTTAGCCGCAGCCCAATCTGTACAATGCATTCTCTCTCATTGATGTACAAATTGCGTTCAGATGGTGAAAGAAGGCGACTCACGTATGCAGTCACGCGACCATATCCGGCTTGTTTTTGGCTGAGAATGGCTCCAATGCCTTGCCCGCTGGCGTCAGTGTGAACTTCGGAGGGAGCGGTGACGTCGAATTGGGCTAACACAGGGGCAGATGTAAGCCGGGAGATTAATGTATCAAAGGCCTCAGCTTGCTCACGGGACCACAAAAAGTGGCGCCCTTTATCAGTAGATCAGTGAACGGTTTGGCGATGTTAGCAAACCCTTCTATGAACCTACAGAAGTAGGAACATAGGCCAAAAAAGCTCCAAACGTCGGCCGTAAAGCGTGGCACAGAAAACTACTTCACGGCTTTGCCTTTATCAGGGTCAGGCGGAACACCTTCCGCATCAACAAGATGTCCGAGAATGTTTAAGCAGCGCTGGCCGAACGGACATTTCGCAGAGTTCAACTCAAGACCTGCTTGGAGGAAAAGCCCGAGGATATCAGACAGGTGGGTAACATGACAAGAAAATGAGGGTTAAAAGACTACAACGTCGTCCAGGTAGCATAATCACGTGTACCATTGAATCCTCGAAGATGAGAGTCCATCATGAGCTCTAATGTTGCAGGCGCATTGCATAAACCGAAATGCATTACCTTGAAGTGATACAGGCCATCAGGGGTGACAAAAGCTGCTTTTTCTTTGTCCAGGTCATCTACAGAAATCTGCCAACAACCGTAACGGAGGTCAATGGTAGCAAAGTATTGGGCACCATGTAGACAGGTAATGACATCATCGATGCGGGGCAGGGGATATATATCCTTCTTCGCGATTTTGTTGAGGTGGCGGTAGACGATGCAAAAGCACCAAGCGCTGTCTTTTTCCTTCCCTAACACCACTGGTGATGCCCATATACTTCTGGATAGTTCAACGATGTCCTTTTTCAACATGTCATCGACTTCGCTTTTGATGACGGCGCACTCTGCATGCGAAAAGTGGTACGGTCGTCGGTGAATGGGACTAGAGTCACCAGTGTTGATACGGAGATGAAGAGCCGTCATTCGTCCTAAAGGAGGATGGGAGTAAAAGAGGAGCAGGCGGCGAAGATCCCGGGCTCGCTCTTGTGAACGGTCAGGGCTCAGCATCGTCACAACCTTGCCAGTGGACGCAGAGGCAAGCTCTATGAATAAAATCGTATTAAGGGGTAGTGGTGGACAAATTTGAGATTTCGTAGTCGTGTAAGGGGCACGCTAACGCAAGCGAGGTTGCTTTGGATAATTCTTATGCATGAAAACCGAACTTTCCGATAGGCACAGACAGTGTGCTGTCAGTGATGGAGGCGGCTGTGAGGCAGCATTACATTTATGTTTAACATAACGTCAGTCATTGGAGTAACAACATACTCGCCATCACCAAGAGAGCCAGGGGACGCCAATGAAGTATACGTGATGGGCTGAGGCAGGAGACGGATGTGGGTTGTTGAACTCAAGCGGGGCGGGTGAGTGTGACCTGCCATCGGCGCACTGGTAGCGCCAGACTCAGGAAACGTGTGGAACGGTCGATGAGCGCTGAATGGTCCGCTAAGAAGTCAAGGCCTGAGATCACGTCATGCGCGCAGTTTTTTATTACGGCAAACAAAACAGGTACAGTACGGCCAACCATGGCCAAACATTCAGCTATTATGGTCGTTCCACCATCAGCTAGTCGGACATGAGATAGGGCAGGCGTCAGGACCGTATAAAGGCCACAGCGTAGATTTTGACTTATCACCCATATTGTCACCCTATTGTGAAGGATTGCACAACCAGGAATACTGTCAACTTCAATTTCTAGTAAATTGTCTCCGGTAGGCTGGGTCAGAAGAGGATTTGGGGTCCGAGTCGAGAATTCAGCTTCACCTCCGGGAGCTGCATGAATTAGTTTTCGGGTGAGTAGCAGTTGGATGGGGTCGGAGATGATGGTCTCCAAGACTGCGGTTAGCGATACCAACGTCGGTACGGGGAGGCGAGTGCTCGAATAGGGACGTCGAAGTGGCGGTGGACTCATCTGGTCGCTGCTGGTTTCAAGATGTAAAGCGGCGCGGCGTACTGTTGAAGCGGCCAGGGGAGAAGTTGGGACGAGGAAACTGGAACCAGCGGCGCTGACAGTAGCGAGCAACATGTCCCACACGCATGCAGTTGAAGCAGATGGGCCGGTCGTCTGGTGTACTCCACTCAGCTGGATTGCGATACCGGGAAGAAACATAGTCGCGTAGGGAAGCGGCTTGGGGCGGTGCTTGTCGCAATGGTTGGTGGCTGGATGGAATCCCATGTTTGCAAATTCGCCCAGAACAACCACTTGAATAATGGAAATGGTTGAATTGTTGCAGTTCGTTATGCGTGGTGGAACGGATGCGGGAGCCATGGCTTCAAGTTCGTGGCGTACAGTCCTGGTCACCGCATTTACCGAAGGCCCAGTATCCATGCTGCACATTGTCGGTGGTGTAGGCGATGACAGAAATGCTGCTTCGCAGGTGGAAGCTGCCGCGGTATTCGGAACCCGTGCGAACTGGGTCGTGATGCGACGGCGTTTGGCCTGTTCAAAGCGCCGGCATTCCTTGATGATACCATCGAGCATGTTTAACTTGCAAACCAGCAGACTGAAGGCATCATCATTGATCCTTTTCAGTACGTGGCCGACTTTTTCTTCTTCATTCATTTTGTCGTCTTCGCAGTGAAAAGAGAGAGAAAATCCTGTATATATGCTACGTATGGCTCGGTCAATGTTTGAGCGCGAATCGCGAGCTGTTTTGTGCCGCAAGCTGGCGGCCAAATTTATTTCCAAATACTTCACAGAACCCTGCTTTGACGGTGTTCCAACTGGAAAGGTCTGCTTCGTTCATTTCCTACCATGCTACCATGTGAGGGCTGCTCCCTTCAAGCATAAAGAAACATTTGACCCAGTGGTTCGGTGCACTTATTTTTTGGAACCGTTTGATCCAGTCTTCAACATCGGTGTTTTCGGTACCGGAGAATTTTCCAGGCTCATAGGGCTGCACCATGATTAAGAACGGGGCGGTTACGGTGCCCCGGTAACCGAGGTGTTGTCAGTCATCCCGGTTGAGCCTATGTGACGCCCACTTCGGAGATCCGTGGAGATGGAACGCTACCCAGCTCCTCCACCAAAAAATGTTACGGAAATCTAGTATATTGCAGGTAAAGCGGTGGGGAACACAGCAGCACACAGTCTCAAGTGGTAGGTTGGTTGGAGCCATAACAAGAATCGCACGTACCTACTCTGGGGGTTGGCCAAGTCTGATTGTGGTTTCAGTGTTGAAGAAGCTTAGGAATTAGTTTTAAACTATGCGAAAATAGGGTGCAGTGATACTAACAATTTTAAAACAAAAAACTTCAATACTGCTGTAAACACAAGGCGTTTAAATAAACGATTATAAATTTTTTGATTCGATGTATTAAGAAGGAAAGTGACGGGATTCGGCAGTAAAAGATTGTCAAGTGGGTGCCGCCGGAGGGCGAGATCGTTCGTCCTCTTCTTCCTTGCCACTGACGCTCACCAAACT
This sequence comes from Haemaphysalis longicornis, assembly GCF_048455015.1. Classification (NCBI taxonomy): domain Eukaryota; kingdom Metazoa; phylum Arthropoda; class Arachnida; order Ixodida; family Ixodidae; genus Haemaphysalis; species Haemaphysalis longicornis. Next base: position 26,219,906 of record NW_027526204.1, on the reverse strand, counting down.
AGCGGCTATGTGCTGGGGCCAATCCCTCGGTGTGCATATTCCTTTCAGAGGGTGTGTACCCATCCCGTAATAATACCATATTCGGTAAGGCTCTTGAATCCGGACGACTCCCACAGGACTGGAGAAAGACGTATGTTGTGCCAATTAAAAATTGTACAAACTTCGAAAGTTCAGATTTACAGGCACAGTGCACTTTGGTGTATTTGTTGGAAAATGTCTGAGCATATTCTTTGCAGCACCATCACGAAGCACCTGAAAAAAATTCCCCGCATTTCCACGAGGGGAAGAATGTGAAAGTGCGAATGCACGAGTTGAATTTGCGCGGTTCGGTAATGTTCGCGAAAGAGAGATAACACACACACACACAACTACAAAGAAAGAAAGATGCATTTATACACAGACACCTATTTGTGTTGTCGTTGTACTTGATTGCTAGAGCGGATCTCAGCTTTGAAATTTCGTGTCAGTACTCCTTTAGGCGGGCGCATTAGCCCTTCTCACGCCCGATTCCTGACCAATCCCCCACGCGGGTATTTGCCATGTCAGCGGCCAGGCAGTCTCAGCTTTGAAATTTCGTGTCAGTACTCCTTTAAGCGGGTGCATTAGCCCTTCTCACACCCGATTCCTGGCCAATCCGCCACGTGGGTATGTGCCATGTCAGCGGCCAGGCAGCGGGCGCCCATCTCCCCCCCGTTGCTAGGGAAGAAGAGGAGCGCGTGCACCCGCAGCTGTTGCTATGCGGACGACGGCGGCGGACGATTCAGGCTCGCTTAAGAAGTGCATTCGCACTTAAAACAAACCAAGTGTAAATACGGTCAAAAACAAACCAACGGCGGAGTCCTGAGTATGCTAGCGCCACCTGGGAGGTTTGACGGCAAGCAAGGCTGCATAGCCGAATGGCGCATTGGACGTTTGTACTCGCGCCGTTACGAATGCATTGTCGACGCCACCAAAACACTCAATTTCGCCGGATAATCTATATTTTAACCTAAATTGATTATTTTCTCAGTGCACACGGCATCATTTCCAGCCGCGCAAGCGCTAGGGACACTATAGAACACGAAATCTTTCGAATAAAACGAACCTGTATTTTGTCTTCATGGCTCCTTTAAAAAGAAAAAAGTCACGCGGACGCTATCTTTGCGCATGCAATAGTTGCAGTTGACACATTTTTCTCTTGTAATTTATATTTCCTTATATGTTTTTAAAATTTTGTTGTCCTTGTTTACAAAAATGCGGCTTACGTCGGTTAACGTGCCCGCTACGACGTTCACTTCGACCGTGATGTCCGCGGCGACTTGCAATTGCGGCTGATTAAATAGACTTCACCTGCTGAAAGGACCGTGCAAAGTTTGCTAACAATAAAGACGTTTATCCTTCCAAACATGTGATAGGACACCTTGCGAGCAGTAAACTGTTTTGTTGAGAATTGAAAAGCAGTTCACGTTAACCTTTCTCGCCCGCAGCTGCATACGAAGAGAAATGAGAAGAGGAAGTAGAAGATGGAGAAGGAGAAAAAAGAGATTTTGCAGGCAATGGCGGATTCTGATAAGATCACCGCCGATGTAGCGAGCGGCGGTTTTACGTCAGCCCTGCCTTCGTCCCCAGGCGGAGAGAAGCACCGCAAGAAGCAAAGCAAGAAAAACCGCAAGGTTTCATCCGACGCAACACACGAGGCTGCCAAGTGAGTGCCCGATTGAGAGGCGCTTAACTTATATGCGCTGGGGCTTGTGATAAAGCAGCAAAATGCCACTGAAACAGTGTGCTGGTCCGCTGAAGTGTGCCCTATGGAACATGTCGCGGCTATTCCAAATGTACTTAAAACTGAACAGTAATTCTCTTTCTCTGTGATGATTTTTAGATAGTGGTAAGCACTATCGTGAGCCTTAGAATGTGCACGTGCAAGCTAAATTGGACATCCGCTGCATTTGACCCCTCTACACCTCCACGCTGTGACATTTTGTGGCCATTAGGCTTACAGACAATATCAAGTAAAATAAATTAGTTCTCAACACACAGCAATGTACCCTGGCGTTGCTCAAACTATGTTTCACATCTGGTAATAATTATCTTCAGCTATGCTTTCCGTCACTCACAAGGCTGTAATCTCTACGCTGCGGGATAATATAGAAGTTAGAAGGCCGTGCATGACGTTCTTAACAGTCTGGGCATGTATTTATTCTATGGTGAAAATTTACACCATCTTCCCGCGAGGGGAACCATGGGGTAGATGCAACGCATCGGGGGGTGCCCTTGAGTTTCCGTTATGTTAGCGATGTCAGCGTGTGGATTGCTGTTGTTGTGTATCCTATTTACGCAGCCTGTTCACCCCCGATGCATCGCATCTACCCCATGGTTCCCCTCGCGTGAAGAGGGTGTAAATTTTAATCGAGCGCAAGCTGCGCGCTGACCGCGCTGACGCACAGATGGCGCTGCGGTGAGAGTGGCAGAGCGCGCAGCTGCCGCGGCGAGGAGAAAGGGGGAGGGATGCGGACTACGCCGCGATAACGATGCGGGACAAGACGAGTCATAAAAATGCGTTGCATCTAAAACAAGCCGGATGAATTTCTCAAGTCCAAAAACATCGTTCACTCAGCAGGCGACTGCGAAGAGCTTTTGCCGAGATAGATAGATAGATAGATAGATAGATAGATAGATAGATAGATAGATAGATAGATAGATAGATAGATAGATAGATAGATAGATAGTTAGATAGATAGATAGATAGATAGATAGATAGATAGATAGATAGATAGATAGATAGATAGATAGATGGATGGATGGATGGATGGATGGATGGATGGATGGATGGATGGATGGATGGACGGACGGACGGACGGATGGACGGACGGATGGTGGGTGAGTGAGTAGGTGGGTGGGTAGGTCGGTGGGTGGGTAGGTGGGTGTGTAGGTAGGTGGGTGAGTGGGTAGGTGGGTGAGTGGGTAGGTGGGTGGGTACGTAGGTAGGTGGTGGGCAGGTGGGTAGGTAGGTAGGTGGGAAGGTAAGTGGGTAGGTGGGTCGGTAGGTGGGTAGGTGAGTGTGTAGGTGGCTGGGTCGGTAGGTGGGTAGGTGAGTGTGTAGGTGGGTGGGTAGGTGGGTGGGTAGGTAGGTGTAGAGAAAGAGAGAAACGTTTTTCATATAGACTTGGTAAGTGTGTGGCGGATGTCCATAACGCCCCTGCGACGTCCACTGGCCGCGGCGGAAGGGTGAGCCGCGCTAATCGAAGCACCGAGCTGCCATTTTCTAAATAACCCAATCGAGTTGACCCGCCACGCTATCTTACTTAGTATGCTACGCATCATTGTTTTCCTTTCTTGTAACTACCTGGACACCTCCTCAAAGTCCGCTTTTGTCGCACTATCACAGTCACCGCCGGGTGACTTCATCGTTGTCGCTTACAAACGCACACGCGTTATTAACAAATAACGGCGCAATGTTGCTTGCAGGTCTCTGCACGATGGCGGCAAGTCGTTTCAGAGTAAGGGCGAGAGATCTAAGCCCAAGAGTAAAGACAGAAGTGAAGCTGAGCGTGTGGTAGCGGCCAAGTCGGAAAGCACACCGGAACTTCCGTTGGTAGCGACTCCCGCCGGGCCCGCTACCGGCTTTTCGCCGCAAGCAGCTACAAACCCCGAACCATGGGCAGCAGGCACACGCCGCACGGGGACAAAAGTGTCTGTGGTGAGTCCGAACTACACTACCTTGATTTTTTTCTCTAGGTTATAAAATGAGTCAGAAGCGTTGTCATTATTGACTGCTTTGCTCAAAAGGCCAATAAAGGTAGGGTAAGGCCATCAGACGAAATAAATATCCTAATCTAAGAAAGGGGTGCTACAAAGAACACGGGTACGCTATTATGAGGAGAGATTTAAACGGAATCATCACGCTGTATGCATAGAGGCCGTCCCTGTTAGAAACCGAAAAATAATGACGACCGTAAGTCCCAATGATGTCATGCTTGGCAAAGCGGAAATCCAAGTGTCCGGACTTGTTTCATGAACCATAAAATTGTTCCTTCATTTATTTTGTGCGTCTATGCGCTGCTGTCACGCGGTATGCGCAGTGTTCGCTTGGCCTGTTTGCAAGACCTGTTTTTGCTACTAGCGTCATTGGTACTTCTGTTACTCAAATTATTTAGAGGCTAAGCCCATGGGCGAAATGCGCGTTTGTTATTACATGGCTCAACGTATTCGGTAGGCCTAAATTTAGCCCGCTGTGGTCACTCAATTATGATGACGTTTAAGATCCACGCTCGCCTCTCACTCATAGGCTCATTGATTGTTTTTCAAAATACATTTTAAATGCGAATGCATTTCTTAGTCGGGGGTTGTCGTGCGTTGGCCGGCGTGCGCCTAGCAACAGCTGTGGCGCGCCTAGCAACCGGAGCACGCCGTAGCTCGGGCGGGAGTAGCTGAGGGCAAGGGGAGAGGAGGAGCGCGCTCGGCTTGTGAGGGCCCTCGCATCGCGGATCTGGGGCGGAGTAGCGGAGAGTGAGTGGAGAGGAGGAGCGCGCTCGGGCGTGTGAGGGCGCTCGCATCGCGGAGCTCGGCAGAGAGAGCTCGCGCGCGGGGCGGGCGTGTTGCGCGGGTCTCTCTCTCCACTCCGCGTACCCTCTCTCCGCTCGCTGCGCTCGGAAAAATATATATAAATGCAGTGGAGCGCGCGCCTCTCTCCGTGACTGCTTGCCGCAGCGCACTTATCGGTGCACCCAATGCATTCGCATTTCCGCACGATCCCCTTCGGGGAGGTGGGGGGAGTTTTTTTTTAATTTGAACACTCGGTTAAATTTTTATATTACGGCACAGAATAATACAGGCATTCTTGCGTTTCCGAATGCAAAACATGGGGACCCACGAGGGTTCCTTTTATAACAATATGGTGTTCCAGAATTTTCATGGAGACAACGTCCCCAGCGCAATGATGACAAGCCCAGAGAAATAACACATGGATGCTGCAGAAAGAGAATATATAAAGGCCGGAGTACCCGGCAGTGTGTCGCGGCTGGCAATAGCTGATATGATCTTAACTGAGAAAACAGTGATCTCCTCCTTAGTTGCTTTCATTATTGATCCCTTTTTGTAAGAATGTGTGTGGGAAGTAGTTCTAAAATGACGCGGCTGTTGGTGGTAGGTTTTTGGTGGTGATAGAAAAAATGCTACATACAGCCCATACAGGAACACGAGAACTAGAAGCAGTTGCTACAGCTTGAAGTTTCCCTCGATGGGCACAAGTTATTGCTCAAGAAAGAGCACAAAAAACACGTACATATAAGCGCTTGTGTTTGTCCTTGTACCAAGAATGTTGAAAGACATATGAATGTCACCGATATGCAGACAACAGGAAATGGTTGGTGGCAATTCCTCCCGGAGCGAGTTCATCTTGACTATAGAGTGTGCAGTTCAAAACACCGCCTTGAGGCACGCCTTTTTCCAGACTATTGAAAAATACACCACGAATACTTACACGGAAAGTTTGTTCTGATATATAGCTAGAAATGGTGTTCAGCATGCTTCCGAAACACCTAATAGAGAGTTTTAGCTGACCGTTTTCGACTGCCCGCTCCCGTATCGGCGTCATGGTCAGCGCAACCGCAGCCTATGCCTTTCGCGGCCAAGCACGCTACGCATGCGCAATGGCGCTCCCCCTTGCTATCGGAGCGGAGCGGACAGTGAAAAACGGTCAGCTAAAACTCTGCAATGACTTCAGGTCATTCAAGATGCCGTATCGCGGGAACATGTAGTAGGCCTTTGCCATATCAAAGAATATTGTAATGCAGAACTCTGTATAAATAAAGGCATCTTTTATGAAGCATTGCAACGCGACACTTCACCGTTGGTGGATCGCGCCGCCCTGAAGCCTGCCTGGCAGCTCCCAAGAAGACAATCGTACTCTAAGAAGTACACGTACTCTGTTTATCATCTTCTCGACAAGCTTCCACAGAGAGCTTATCAGCGATGTGGGTCGATAGCTTAGGGGAGAGAAGGCTCCTCCCCTCCTTCATGATAGCCCCTACAACGTCCTCCCTCTAAGTCTTCGGAAAGGGCCCCAAAAGCCATATTGTATTGTGTAGGTGGATGAGTGTTAAAAGAGTGTCTGCGTGTACGTGTTGTATCATTGTATATGTGTAGTGATGTGGGCCTGCACCAGAGGGTTTCCACATGCTCAGAGAACCCCTCAGCTGATGGAACAAAACATCTGAGTCATAGGAGGTCGTTGACGTGTGGCCATCACATAAAGGCTTCTTCTCGGCTGACTGTTTCATGAAGTTGTTTGTGGAGTGGGCAAAACTGGACATGTTTTGGAAGTGATAGAACGAAGAATAAAAACGCTGACGAAAAAGTATATTTCGTAAAATAAAAGAAGTTGCGGCTCCCAAACGGGAGCCTTGTTCACAATGCTCCCGTGGGAACTAGGGAGCCTACATGCGCTGCGCCTTCGTCGTTTAGGGTCGCGACAGCAGAGTACAAGGTTTCCTAACGGTGTCTGTGGCGGCCGCCAAACTTGACGGGCCGCCATATTGTTCCCCTAATGCCCGCCCGACCTAGGGAGCCGGCACGCGCCGCGCCTACGGAGGTGCGGAACAGGCCACCAATAGCACGACCTGCTTCGAAACGATCGTGCGTGGTTAGTGGTTATCGCCAAGCACCTTTCGAAAAACTTTGTGCTCCTGGGCACAGTTGAGATCGTGGGATCATTCGTTTAATGCGGCATTCACGTCCTTGGTAAAAGCTTGCCAGTGCCTCCTTTGGAGGCACTAGCTGTGCGTGAAAGCGCGCGAGTACGCGTTTTTTTTTGCCTGGAGGTCGATGTGGCGCATAGCCGGTGTATCTTGTTTTTCACATGCAGAATCGTGCTACGGTGCAAATATTTTTCTCACGTCAGTTAGGTGGCAAGCAGGAAATATATCTCAGAATTATTTACTAATACATAAGCATTCTTCCGCAGCTTGTTGCACCATTTCATTTCCTGGGTGACATCGAAGGAACACGTCTCTTTTAGGGGCGAAGCCCCTTAGTGGCTCGGGCTATGGCCGTCTCATGTCGTCGTCGATGTAGTCACGGCACTAAAAGACCGGGACACTCGTTTACGCCTTGCGCTAAATCGTAACGCTTACTAGGAAAACACACCAGGGGCGGTATTCTCGAGTTTTGTCCCTTTTGCGTCCCTTGCAAGAGTGTCCCTTGTGGCGAGCCCTGATTGGCTGAAAGCAAACAACCGGATGTGACGTAACACAATTGAGCGCGGCAAATCTACTGCCAACGGCCATTGCTTAACCGGAAGTACGTCACGATGAAAGGGACTCAAAAGGGACGTTTTCAAAAGGGACAGTTACGAGAATACCGCCCCAGGACACTTGTTTTCCAACGCCTCGCGCTAGAACGCGCTGCGCTTCAAGCAAAGCTGTATCCCTCTACCCGCAACGGTTTCACCTACGTGGCAAAAACGCCAAAGCGTTGAGGATACACTCTACACCACATGCTTCGACTTTCCCCAGGTTTTAGGTTATTAGAAATGGCCGGGGAGTTTTTGTCGCCTTACTTCGCTGCCATTCTTAATCCCGGAAGGTTCTTTGTTTAGGTAATTGCACGATGACGCCTCATTGCATTTTGAGACGGTAATTGCATTTCCAGTTCCAGTTTTTGCCTTTTATATTATTTTTGAATGGTTTTGGCACTATTAGTTTTTTGTTTTATGCACTATTATTCAATTGAATAGGTTGACTTCTCCAGTGATGCATTTTTGTGCAGATACAAGGCATTACATGGTATTGTGGTACCCGGCAAATGCTTTTGCATGGAAAATATTAATGTAGTAGTAAAGTTTCCGATACAAGAAAAATGGCCTACACAGACTAAACCACTATTGCTCCTAGAACCTCCCCAGCCTATGCTTAAATCGTTCTGCCCGAACTGGGCAACTTAACGTGCCCGATGTGTAATTTAACACGTTTGCACACATGAAGAAAGATATTGTTGAGGGGGCAACACAAAATATTACATCTATTGCTGAACATCCAAGTCAGCATGCCTTGAAGCGTACTTTTATTACACACATATAGGAGAAGACAAACTTCACGTAAAAGTTTATTACATGCATATGGGAGGAAGACAAACTTCACATAAAATTATATTATTGCACTGCTTGCATGACATACAGATGCTCCCTTCTCGAGCAGGGGTACATGGGAAATACAACAAACACACAAAGTAAACGTGTCCGAGCTAATAAAGGCATCGAATTTCAAGAAGCACTTTACGTAGCACAGTAATGCACGTAAAAGTGATATTACTAATTTGTGACTTTTTTTCAATGGTGCAGTTGATAAAATCTGAACAAACAGACAACGTGCAAGAATAAAGCCCAGATGGGCTACACAGGTGGATATTGCTGATGAGGCCAACGCAGAGATAACTAACGAAGTAGGAAGCAAGCAGAGAAGAATACAGCTTTCTACACTGATCACAGTGAGAAAGCATTTTGCACGACGTCTGCATAACTACGTCTGCAAAGTAGTACGTTGAGCACGGACACATACATGAACCAAAATATTGGGGAAATAAACCGATAAGAAAATCCCGAAACACCACCGGGCTAATCACACCACTGAAAATTACAGGACATCAGTCGAGAATAAAAACACGTCGTCAGCAACTGACACAATGGAGAGCAACGTCTCGAGAGAAAGCCACAATGTGAATGGAGGCACACCAGTGTTCTTTGTTTTGAATGCCTTTTTCAGGCTGGTACTGATGAGGATTAAAAAATAGTTAGCCGGAAAATATTTCGCACTGTTTTTGAACACACTATAATGTGAATTATACAAATAAGGCATCAATTTTTCTTATTACAACTGTACGGCAATTACAACTGTACGGCAATGAAGTTGCATAGAGTCCTTAACAAAGGCACAGCCCTCAATTACGATTGAATATACCACTCAAGTCGTAAAAAAAACTTAAGTGTCCTCATATAAAAAAATTGATCGCAGCTGCGTATGCGCTACGGTTCTAGCTGGCTGCAGAACTACTCCAAGTTTTCCGCAGCACAGGTTTTGCTCGCTGCCCCATTTACCCTGCGTGCATGCTGCTGCCTGAGGTAAATCTTTAGTCTTGTTCTGACATACTTTTCGAGAAGCAGCTTCTCTACAGTAGGCTTGTGCAAACTGCAACATCCCAAGTGCATTTTTACAGACTTCTGCACGGCACTTAGAATGCTTAAAAATTGCTTTTTCAGCCTCATGACTTCATCCATTTCCGCAAAAGTTTTGAAGTTTTCTTCACAATCCATCAAAATTGTCATTTCAGACGTGCTTGGCTGGATGAGGTTTCCAGCATTTTTCACGTACTCCTTGAACTGGATGAGGCTGCTGGATTTCCCAGAAGCACTGTCAGTCAGTACTGCTTTACATCTTTTCCAGTTGTCTATACATTTTAAAATAGACCTCTGAAGGAAACCACCGATGTAGGCTACGATGTCACCCTCTGCTTCCGTCTGTCCAATCACAAACATGTTCTCTAGCTCTTCAGCCTGCTGAATGTGGTCTTCCTCTAGCTTTTTTAAGCTTGGGTCAACCAAGTCAGCCAGATGACTGCTGTCATCAATGTTGTAGCTCGAAGTCTTAGGGGTGTGTACAAACTGGCTGACACAAATGGCCTTCAGTGCGCATTTAACATCATACGAACTTGGAACTGGCTTCTAAATCTCACAACTGAGAAAATATTTTCTAGGCAATCTTGCATCAACCTAGCAGTGAAGAGGTACAAGTATCGGCGCCTCGGCAGGAGCTCCTCTGACAGGCGCAGCACAACAGTCGTCGACACCAAAAGACCGTCCTGCGATGGCTTCCAATGTGCAGTTGCTCCCATTTTCATCGGAGTGAACGTAGCACATGCCAGATGCAGTGTTGCAACTGCTTGCTGGTGCTTTGCGCGGTCACAATGGCCCAAAGCAACGATGGGGTGCCGTGATGACATCAAAGTGTACCACTTAGTGACAAGGTAAAAAAGACCAGGCAGTTGCTTCAGCTTCCGGGTCCAAGATCTTGAGCTTGATTAGATACCGAATGACAGGAGGTGCTTCACGCAACAACTGCACTGCGATGTTTACTTTCATTTTTGCGAAATGTCCATCGCTGACGTGAATGTCCGGGAGCTTGCTAGCGATTTTGAGGTCATTTTATCTATCATATTTGAGAACAGCCTCAACATGCTCAAGCCTGACAGTTTTTCCTGGGATGCAATGCTCCTCTCTCGTCTCCTTCCCTAGGGTTAAACTTCCTGAGCGGAGAAGCTGCCCATGTATGTTTTTCAACACGTGAGCAGGATCAGCCATGAAATACAGCTCCCTACCCTCCAAGTGAGGGTGTGGTATGGAGCAGACAGTTTCCGAGTGCCTGTGGCTCGAAAACCCAAGCAGCTGCCACACTTTCCTGTTGGCATTTCCCATGTCACTTGTTACAACAAGAACTCTCAGAGACACCTCAAAACAAAGCGCAATTAAATGAAATATCAGCTCCTTTAAAAGCTTGCGTCAGTAGAACGACCAGTGAAGTGGTAAGCGATGACCTGTTTCCACCTCGTGTTTAGACCTCCAATCATAAACACGAGGGCATGGTTTGAAACATTCTCAGCTGACTCTGGAAGTGTCGTACCCCCAAAAAGGCAATCCAGAGAGCGGTCATGTTCAAACCCTTGACTAATTTCTATCTCATCCATGAAGAGCACGCAATTTTTCTAAATGTATTCCATTGTTTCTGCCTTACGCTAAAAACATCCAGCACTTTAGTAAGTACAGCAGGCAAAAAGCCAATGTTTTGCATTCTTCGAATCAATGTCCGGTTAGATGGCGGTGGATATGACAGAGACCAGAGCAATTCGTAGCCTGTTGTACCACATGCGTGCTGTATTTGGAGGGCTACGCGTACAGTCTGGACAGACCACTTGCGAACCCTGCCTTTTGTTGTTAGAGCCTTCGTTTGATGTGCAGCAATAAATGTCGGTGGTCCTGATGCGTTTAGTTTTTGCTGAACTAACCTTAGGTTCTTGTTTAGACTCCGTACTTTGGATCTCGTCTGCTCATGCAGTTTTACCAAGTTTTTACACCTTCTGGTTAAGTCGGCGTTTTTTTTCCGGAGCTCAGACTTTTGCCGATGCAACATCGACAATGTGGGAGTTGTGCTGCCTCCAAATTTAAATGCAGCTGGCGTGTTTGACTGTTTTTTTGGAGGAGTGAGACATACATCATTTACTACGGTGTTTCGAGGGAGCTGTTTCCGAATGGCTACTGACGCACTTGGAGTAGCGTTTGTGTCGCTTGCTAAATTGTTGGCAGACAGGTGTGTGCAGAGGCGGCTACTGTCTCATGATGACACCCAAAACTCACCAGTGCTGTCTGCGTCATTAGCTGGAGGAACAAATGGCAGGGGCACACACACGGATATACACTGACACCTACACTTGGCAGCAGTGTCCACATCACTTTCTAGATTGTTCGTAGACACTAGAGGATATGAGAAAGCTCCCAATGCGTCAGCAAGCCTGGGCTGAGGATCGCTCGTACTGATGCTTGCTGCCTTGTTGGTGGGCAAACGTGACAGAAAGTGGGCTTCTTTAGGATCAGCTCTCGTGCATTCAGCAGTGTCATGAGGAAGAGCATCTGGATGCTAAACGGCTGCCGAAACATGAGCACTGAACTGAACACCGTGCTCAGAACTCGTGATGTCGCAAGGATCCATAGGCAGCTGTGGAATGTCTCCAGATGTGCAAACACGTTTGGTGTTAGACGAATTCGCAGGTTTCATGGCAGAAGTGGGCTTCTTCGGGGAGTTCTGGTGTTTTGGAGCAGCTGGAAAAAATTAAACATTACTACAATAACACGTTTGCCTATGTTTTCTGATTAAGTAAACAGTTCAAATAGTCATTTTCGCTTTGCAGACTAAAAATTACAAGCGAAATGTTATCAAACACTTTTTTGCATGGTCTGCAGCACACAAAGCATATTGCTGTTTCTTATACATGTTCTGAGTAAACAAAATTAAACGCAAAATGCCGCAGCGCAATTGAGGTAACGCATTTAAATGTGTTTGTGTTTTCTCTGAATGACCCACATTAGATTCACAAATTCAACGAAAAATTAAATTTGTGTACATTTTATGGCTTTATATGATGATTTCAGATATGTTCTTACCCTGATGGGGAAAGAGAGTTGGGACAGCATCTCGCCCCAACTTCTTCAGTCCATCTTGTCGGTGCTGCTGTAAACTTGAATCTTCAAATTGAGCCTAGATTAAAAAAGTAAATCTTAACAACAATATTTGAAAACCACAAATTGCACTTGAATTACTCGCTCGAGAGGCAGAATGCTTGCTCTCGCGCGTTTTTCTACCTTTTGGGATGGAAATTGATTATGCCCTCTAAATAATGCAGTACGGGAATTTTTATGGGGCAGTTCACCACAGAAATCTTTGCAGACTTTAGTGACCCCTCATACGCAGTTTGGCAGGGTTGCAATAAAGAATCAATCAGATACTTCACCCCCATTCGGAATATCAGCACAAGCAACCCAGGGGACACTTTTGTCGGCGACCCGATGAATATCCAGAACACTTTAGCTTCAAAGTCGATTTCCGAACGCAGCTGAGCGATGAGACAATACTCTGAATTGCAGCGCGTTCGAGGATTGCGCAGTTGCCCAGCGATCGCTTTTGTAGTTTGGTATCAACCAATTTTTGTCGCAGTGATGAGAATCGCGCCTTTTCTGTCGCAAGCGTGAACGATCCAGGCTTTTCGGAGATGTTTTATAACCAGGCTTAGTTTTGAACATTCACGTTTCATGCATGCGTAATCCAGCGTAATCGAGCCACGCAAAGCACCCACATGCGCGCACGCTGAATTCCCACGCTAAATTGCCGCTCGGCTACGTGTAGCCGTCGCTGAAAGCCATCAAAACAGGCCACGGCCTCCCCTACCGGCGCGCAACGGTGCTGCGGCGACGGAGGAGACGTTGAGGACACGACGACGCTCGCTGAACGCGTTGCAGGTGCAGAACACTTAAATAATAGAATATAGCTGCAAGCACGCGTGCAAAATAAATTACACCATCTTCCCGTGGGAAACCCTGATGAGGATGCGAAGCACCGTGGCGGTTCCGTGTGGTTCCATTGTGTTGCCGTTATGTAGAGTGATCTGGTTTTTACTAGCACCATAGGGAATTCCGCGTCCGCGTCCACACTGCTGGCAAAGGCACGCAAGTGCTGTTGTGTTACGGTGAGTAGGCGGTGGTTCTCGAGGCGCCGAAACTCGTCCATCATGTTCTTGTCGATGTTATCTCTGTGGTAGAACCGGTAGTCTCCGTGAGCTTTGGTGAGGTAAAGGTTGTTGACATTGGTGCACCGGCTAAGAGCAAAGTACACGCCCTCCTCTTCACAGCTTTGTCTTCTCGTTCTTCTTCTTCTTCGGCGGTTCCCCTACGGGAAGATGGCGACGGTGGTGGAACGCGAACCTATCTGGTGATGGATTCTTTGGTTGACCAATCCCTAGGGGCATCCTGCCACAATCAGCATCACAGGAGCTGCGGAAGGGGCTGATTGAGCTGCAAGGCGCGTGGCGCTTCCCACCACAGCTTTTCCACGGGAAATTCGGCATCCCCCTCTAAATTTTTCAGTTCGTCGTTTCCGTTGACGTTCAGCATCGCGTGCCTTCGTTGTATCAGTAGCTTCTTCACGTAGTTTGAATGAGTCAAGGACATAAGGCGCGTTCATACCACCTGCTCCAGTCCCGAATTTGTAGCGTAGTGGGAAGAGCACCACGTTCCTCCCGTTGCGGCCAGAGAGTCATGGGATCGAAACCGGGCGCCGCTAAGTATTTCTTTTTTTATAGTGTATTATCGCGGAGCTGTGGGTGTAAGGAGGAGCGTTACGCATGTGCAGTGAGCGTGTGGACGGCGCCGCCACCGACGACGCAGGAAAAGGCGAGCCTAAGGAATGCTCCGCATTTAAAACGTGACGCGAGGTGCAATAGTCGCAGCGCAAACACGAGAAGCAGCAGTGGGCCCCCCGCGGTCCTTTTTCACTTGAACGTGCCAGCGCTTTCTTCGGTTCGGGCTGGCCGCGAAGCGGAACATCTGTGCCTTTTCTGCGATGGTTCGTACATTGCGGACCGCAATAGCCGGGAACTTTTGGTGCTCATACAACTCCCAACAGGTTCACCGAGCTGGCATGGTTATGAAAAGCTTCCCGTGGTCAACCAAAGTCACCGCGACTCACAGGCGGCAAGGACACAGCCCTACCACTGGCCCTACGCACATGGCGGCAGTGAACCGACTGGGGAACAACATTGCGCCGCATCGGCCCCGTTGCTATGGCAACGTGCGCTGGCAACGCTGCCCGACGGCGGAAGGCGGCACGAGCTGTGTTGAAGAGTGATACCACCCTAAACGACGAAGGCGCGGCGCATGTAGGCTCCCTAGTGTGAACAAGGCTCCCGTGTTGGAGCCGAAACGTCTTTTATTTACCGAAATATACTTTTTGTTCGGTGTTTTTATTCCTCATTCTATCATGACCCACCCTGACCAGACGGGATTCCGTCCAACCATAGATTTTATGTTTTGGAATTATGCAAGTGTGTTCTCCAGGTGTTCGAGTGTTTCCCCTGTTGTGCTGACCAGGGCCAGGCTAAGTGTTTGGTGTGCTTCAACGTTACGTATTCATTTCCAGACTTTGTATGTGTGTGTGTGTATGCGTTTGTGGATTTGAGACTCTCCCTCTTTGCGTCATGGCGTGCGTGCTTCTCAAGCGCTTCTCCTAGTTTAAAATATATGAGACTATCTGAAAGGGGGTATCGACGAAGGATACCCCACGCCTTGTTCTGAGCCTCTCGTGCCTGTCTACAGTCTCGTTCCACCACAGCTTCCTTTGGTTGCGCGTGGCAAACGCAGAACTGGGGATTGGACTTTTTAGGGGTGTCGAGGATGTGCGCCGGCACAAGTTGGGTTGCCTCCTCGATGGGAAGGTGTGCTATGGATGTGTGGTGTAGTCTAGGTGTTTCTGTGAATGTGTTCCAATTCGTTCTCACTTCATTGAATGTTATGTGGGAAGGTGAACTTTTTTGGTCTATATATGTTATTGAGGTAGCGAAGAAGAGGTCACTACCGCGCGAGGTCGTTCCCACCTCCCGCCAAAAGCTAAGTCTAGGTGTGAGTAAGTGTTTGCTACGTTATGGTATGTAGGCTGTTTCTTGTTAAGCATGATGCTCCCAATAATTTTAAGAACGTTTCAATGAGGCGACCCCTCGCATCCGTGCGAGAACCCCAGGGTGAGTTGTGGGCATTGAGGTCACCTGATAATGTGTATGGTTCCGCTAACTCATATATAAGTGTTGCAAAATGAAATCATTAGCCTATAATTACGACGGATGCATAGTGAGCATTTTGTTACTAGCTTGTTTATTATTACCGTTCGGATAGCAACAGCCTCAAAGACAGTGCTCAGAGTGACGGGATGACATCCTAAGGATTTTTGGGCTATAATGGCCCCACCACCAGCATGCATTGTGCGCCCATCCCTGTCTTTTCTGAAAACCAGATAATTGTTGAAGAAATTGGTGTGTTTTCTGAATAAATGTGTTTCTTGTAAGTGCATGGCACGTGTTTGGCTGGCACGTGGTGACTCGTATACATCATGCAGATTTTTAAACAGGCCTCTCCAGTTCGAGTGTGTGAAGGGTTGTCTTTTCATTAGGTATAATCATGAGCGATTGGATTGTGAGATTATGTGATCTCTTTCGGGAGTAATAGTATCTTTTTGGAAATTTTGTGGAGCCTTGGGAGTCGCAACTCGTTCGTTGCGCTGCGACGCAGTGAGAAATGGTGCGACGTCCATTTTGTCGTTGGATGTTCTCGGAGTACCCGGCTGACCGGGCATTATGGACCACGCACCATCTTTGGTGTGCTTTGCTTGAGCTGCCACCACCGATTGCGTCAGGAGAGCCATAGGTGGCACAGGCGGTACGGTGGGGGTAGGAGCTGCCGCGGGTTCCTCCGTCTCCACCTGTTCGGTGCCCTCACGTGGGCTTTGAGCCATTGGAGACGAAATGTCTGATGCATCGGCACATCACCAGACGGGGTTGCCACAAGAACCACTGCTGGCTCAGCAAGCGGGGTCGGGACGGGTTTGGCCACCAGAGTTAATCCAGCGGGGGGGAGGGAGGGGCAAAAACCGACTCATGGTAGTGATTCCCGGCCGATACAAGACGCTGCTCCGCCTTTCGGCGAGCAGCGTCGGCGTACATCCCCAGGAGGAAACACGCTAACCGGTTTCGAGCCTCTGGAAAGACAATATTCTCGGTCATTTTAACAATAATTGAAGCCAAATGTCGATATAACGAATCACGCTGGCCACGCGAAGATTTTTTTATTTTGAAATATCGCTGTACCGAAAAAGTGGTGGGTATAAGGCAGTGCTCATGCCCAGGAATGAAACTGACGTACGTTAGCAGTACACGCGTCTGCAGACAGGCAAACTCTAAAATAAAAATGTACTGCTCCCTTCAAAGATACTTTAATTGAAGAAATCAGTTATTTTCTTCTCGTGCGTGCAGCTCGCACGCCTGATTAGGAATGCCTCATATTCCTCGTCGCTTAACACCTCATCGGATACGTCATTGCACCGAGCTATGAAAGTGGGGAAGTTGCTCATGGGCACTAAAACATCAATGTTTGACACGATGTAAACTTCTTCGGTGTTCGGTGAACCACAGTCGTCTTCCTTTGCGTCTTCATCGTCACTGAAGATGATTTTGACATGGTAAAAAGCGCACTAGACGGGGACAGAAAAAGAGACAGTGACACGGGACGAGCGCGAGACATCAACTGAGGGTTTATTGACAAGAAAAGCAAGACACATATGAATGAGCAGAAAAGCTCGAAAAGATACGGAAGGCACAGATTTCACTGAGAATGGGATTGAAGCGGAAGATAGGGTGCTTCTTTTGTGTGCGAAACGAGAGGCGGTGTGCTCACACATTCGTCATTTTTCTTGATAATACAGTATGCCTCGAAGATGTCTCTTTGCACTTGGGTCCTAAAACTACGCAGGTCACGTGTTCACTTAAAGTCGCGTGCAAGAGCACCGCCGGCAGTAATTCTGCCGAATGTCCTACCCTGCCAATGAATTTACGGCTGCGCGATGCTCTCTCAATCTTTCGTTAATGCGGCGTCCGATCTGTCTGACGTAGCATTTTCCACAATGTAGCTGAATCCTGTACACCACACCTACTTTACATTGAAAGAAGCTTGTGGTGTGCTTAGTTGTGCAGTGAGCCTTTCCTGCTTCTTTGTTCATGATTTTGAACATACGTGTTTGCTTGCCTGGCGCCGAAAAAAAAACTGGGTCCCACACCTACCAGCCACTTTTTTGAGCCGGTGGGACTGGTTGTGTACGTATGGCACGACTACAGGCCACGTCTCTGGGCGTTCAGGTTGATTCAGGCTTGCCTGGCTCACGGAATTTGCATCTTTGATCAGGCTTTCAGCTATGGAAGCCAACAATCCTGAAGGAAAGCCAGCATTGCGCAGGCGTCGAGCTTGGTGGTGAAGGCTGCATGCAACTTAGTCGTCACAGGACGTTTTAAGAGCGGCGCACATGGAGTGTTTGACAATTTAAAAATCTGTTTAGAGCCTGCGAATGACCCGAATCCTAGGTAAGTACTGGTTTTTTGGACCGGGGATGATATCTTCAGCACACGTTCTCTCATGGAAAAGGATGCTCGTATTGAGGAGCGGATTTATATGTATGTTGCCTTTTTTCTAAATAAAGCCTCAGTTGATGTGTAGCACTTGTCCCGTGTCACTGTCTGCTCTTCTGGCCCCATCTAGTGCGCCTTTTACCATGTCCAAGTCGTATCACCAACTAGCCCAAATTTCTGCGTTGAATAGTCTGCTTTGTTGTACAATTGGCCCTATTCCTCTAAACTATATGCGCTACAACCCTTCAGTAATTTCTTCGTCTTTGGTCAAACTGCTCGCCATAACTGCTTGTCATGCTTGCTCGGTAACCTTCGGCATCAACCACCAGCTCATTCCGCTTGAGGTGCGGAATTCGTAATAGTGATGTTTCTTCCTTCTAAAGGGGAAAATAAATTATGTGCGTTATTTTAAAATATGCGGTACAATAAAATTCGTAGTTCTAAAATATTTTTACGTTTGTTCTTTGCTCTTGCCCTTAGCACAACCTAACACAAACTGCCCACCTTGCCGTTCCCGTGTTTTCAAATTCCCTGCCAACTAAAGTTAAACTCTCAGCGTCAGTATATGTATTTAGAACAGGTATTCTTGAATTTTTTCTGCAATCCTAACCGCATTCGCACTTTTTATCGTCAATATACCACTGCCTGTTTTTTGTTACCATTGAATATGTGTTAAATTTGTTGATTTATTTGATCTACTGCCAATCTTTCATGTACCATTGTCGATGGGCTTACTTACAGGAGGTCCCCTTTAATGCCCTGGCTCTGGGACCTCCTTCTGTGTTGTCACTCATGTATACAATATCAATGAACAAATAAACACTTTTTCTGATTCTGATTCTGACTTTAAATATATAGGAAAACTGGAGGCTATTCTTAAACATTCGTAAATTTCAGAAATTTGTTAAAGTGGGTTCGTAGTATTCAGATTCGACTGTACTTTCTTTTCTATTTCAAACATCTCGCAGAAGCGGAAGTATGCAGCGTGCGGTCCCCGGCAGCTAGCACAAGTCGCAATTGTCGGGAGGGTGGTCCTGTGCAGCGCATTTCTCAGTGGTCCTTTTGTCAATGCAAGAGTTTGTGCCCTGCCCGAACCACTGGCGCATGACGCATCGGTGCGGGTTCGGTGTGTTAGGACAAATAGAACACCGGATGAGCCCTGCACTTGCATTATCTGGGAGACATGAGTAGTTAGGTGTCCTGGTAAATTGTTTGCTGGATATTATGTGGTCATCTCTCCGCAACGTGATGCGGGGCGCGACTGTGACGCCCAGATCTTTCAATTCTTCCAAACGATCATCATCTCTTTCGGTTAGCAGACCTGGCTCAGAGATCACACACTGCGAGCTGTCGAGGCTGCGGTGGGATGCGACCCTGATGTCCGGATCGACCATTTTAGGGTGACCGAGAAGTTTATAGCCTGTTGCAGGTCTGTTCACCTCAACAAGGACTTCACGTGTTTGTTGTTGCTTTGCGCTGTATGTTTCCACAATTATTGCTTCAATCTGCTTTGTGATGAAAAATACTGATTCTGAAGCAACAGCGCGGGCTGCTTCAAACAATTGGATGACCATTAACCGAGTGTAGCTGTTCGGATTTAGAAAGGTTATGGTTGGGAGTCCAGGAAACGGGACTTCCGTGCGGCCCCTTATTCAGGTACCGAACTTGTTGGGGGCTTGTATTTTTCGTATAGCATTTTCAAGCAGGTAACAGGAATTCTTTCTATCCTAAGCTTACCTTGAGAGTCAGAGAGGTCCCGGAGCTACCTGCCTGGTAAAGAGACAGGGAGCCTATTTGCCGCAGCTTGACTACGGCTCCAACGGCCACCGTTTGTAGTTTCTAATCTTCCACCTTTAAACACATCGCCACGGTTGGCTACAGCTTGGGGGCTCGGGTCTCCGGTCTCGTCAATGCCGTCACCCTGAATACTCAAGGTGCCCAGTTAGTGCATTTTCTGTATTGCGCTCCCAGAAAGTCAGTAAACAATCATCCCAAGATCATAAGAATTAAAAATGATCGAATAGGCAAAACGGTTCTCGTTGTGCCGTACGCACTCAATGGAGTTCAAGCGAGCAAGATTCACGATGCTCCGGGCAATATATATTTACGGGATTGTGCGAATATATTCTTCTGATTTCTTGAACAGCCCTTCAAGATGTTTTTGTGAAGTTTGGCCACTATTTCTTTGTTATTGTGCCCCACCCGCTTGAATGCAACCAGTGCTTTGTCAGAAGACTAAGAGGTTCGCATTCCCTTATGGCGTCTGTCAGTACACCATCCCCTTATCCTTGCGTTAGAGAGATGCTATCCACTAAAAAAGCATATTTGCAGTTAACGCGTTTATGTTGTATTCATATTGTTTCCTTTGTTTCAACAGATAGCATTGCAGGAAAGCACAAGAACCCAGTATGCACTATTAGGTATAGATACACGAAGAAAAATAATCATTGACAAGAATAACAGCTATAAAGACACCATGACCTAATTTAGAAAACTGTTCATGAGCGATTAACTAAACCACTTTGACATCTTTGTTTTGTGTTAGGCCGACATTTTGTGATAACATCAAGTAACAGTATTGGAAAATTTTATGACAGTCGTAAAAAAAACCTGTGCTGTTTTAAAAAAATATTTGGGTAAAACAGTGCTGCATGAACATCCTGACCAGCTGTTACAATGGAGATCACAGTGAAGATTTATTTACAATAAAGGAGCACATTGAAAACTGTAAAACTTCTGTAAAAAGTCGGAGGACGTAGGAAGGCTTATTGCTATTCCTCGAAAACCCCACATTTTGTCTGACTGAATTCTTCACTTGAGTACGGATGATGATGGGCGTGGCTTCGTAATGGCTCATACTCGTGTAAGTGCGCTCCCAAGCCCCGAAAGGGCAATATAACTGGCAGATTTTCGAAATAATGCATTTCATTCGTTTGGAAGTCTGAAGTGGGCTCTGCGTTGCCATGACCAACGCGCGTTTTTTTTCCCAAGGTGAAGGCGAAGACGGCAGATAACGAGCATACTGGAACTCCTACCGTTACCCTAAGCCTGGAGAAGAAAGCGAAACAGTAAGCGGTCTACATCACCTATATTCTTTCTTGCTACCATTATACGCGCGAAAAAACCGGAAAGCCTAAAAGGGTGCAGGTAGTAATAGCATAATATATGTGGATTGTAGCGTATAAAGGACACTAATGCCTTGTGCAATATTCTGCAAGTGGGGTCAAATAACTTGTAAAAATATATATAGTGCTGTTTCTTACTTCGGAGAAATAATTTCTGTGAGAAGGTAGAAATAGAATATTTTTATTACCAGCTGCCAGTACAGAACGGCTTTCTGAGTGCGTGCGACGCTATTCAAAAGGTGGAGTCGTAGTAGATAGATTAACTTTGTCGTATAGGGCAATTTCAACCGAAGCTTCTACTGCCTGACTGGTGTCGCTGTCGGTTTTGCCGGCCACGTGCGAGAAATCCCTCCTCTTCTTCTTTCCCTCCCTCATCGGCCGCAGCTGGCGATGGCTCGCCAAAGTCACGCGCCGGATCACGATATACTTTATGCAACAACAGGTGCCCCCTCCCTGTGGAGAAGGGAAAGGAAGGATAGCACGCACCACGTGCCCTGTTTTCTCGCCAGTTAAGGCCACTGCAGCATGGGTCGACCGCTCTTGGCCCGCTAGCCGAAGAGCAAGTTCAAACGAGGGACATTTCCGCTCGGGCTCAGCACAAGGACAAGGATAGAGTTTTAATTGGTCAAGGGTTGGGTTGGTTGATATTAGTGCGGGATTGAGTCGTGGTTGGTGAAATTTTGGGCATTTCGTTTAACACGAATTTAAAAAAAGGCTGATTAACAGTTTCACGGTGTTGGACAAGCTTTGCGTGCACTCGTTTTCTATGAAGGAGAAGTGTCGGTTCATTTTTTGGATTGCACATATTCTCGCCTGCATTTTATTTTAACACGAAAGTGTTTTATTCATGTATACACCAAATTTTCACTGACGTCAAATCCGTCACGGGAGGGACGGCAGTACAACGAAGCAAGTGGGCTGCAAAGGGTGCACCCCTGCACACACAGTGTTCTTGCGGGGAAGCAACCTTTAGTACTAATGAGTCATTACACTTAAGGGCCAATTACAGTCAAATTGTTTTGTCCATATGTGATCCAAACACGTAGTCTAAGCACTTAAAATCACCTTGGCGACATCTTAAGCTTTGCAAGCGCACAGCACACTAGGTATCGTCTTTCAAAGTAGCTCCGTGCCGACGACGTTTGCACCTCGTGGAGAGTCGCCGAAACAGGTTCCCAGCGGCCTTTGACGCAGGTTGGAGAACCTTTCCCGTGGAGCTCGCCATTCTCTGTCCACTTGAACGCTGCTCCACCGGGCGCAGGAACGCGTTCGCGCGACCTTTCTGTGCTACACCACGGCGCTGCACCGCCGTCAGCATCACATGTTTAAAACTAACCACATATGTAGCAATATCCCCTTTTTTTCAGTGCAATAGAACAGATTAGAAGTCTACAAACTATTCACTCGCTTGCGACCATTCTGGAGTCAGCAAAGCTTTATTTTAATTGAAAATAATATTTCTGCGGAAGAAATAGCGCGAAACGCACACTTGGCTTATATGTGGCATTCCCAATGCATCTATGGCAGGAAAAATGGCGCTTTCGTATATTTTTGACCACTCTTACTTCCGCGTCTAATATTTCGCATATTTGGGCTAGGCCAACGCCACATCCATCCCTTAGACTTGTCCAACATTTCGCCTCCTAAGTATAGTTGTACGCGCGGGTATAGACATTTCTACGAGATTTGCATCACTCACCACGTCAACCAAAATCAGCCTTGCTCGTGGTAACAAATACATCTGCATAAATATCGGCCGTCGTCTTCGCAAAGTGCGGAAGCTAACAAAACTGCTCCTCTCCTAAAGAAAATTGATTTTTTTCAATTCCCAAACGAAATATTTACTTTTCTATAGCCCTAGCTTCAGTTTTCTTGAATGTAAAATGTCTTTAACAGCCCGTGTCTCTTGCAAAAAGTAGAAAAAAAGCAGCAGATGGCGAACTTTTTTCGTGTTTTAGTGCATCATTTAGCTGCGAATCGGGCTTATTGTCTCAGATCCCTTCTATATTTAGATGATTGATGTGCAGCAAGGCAAAAAAAAAAATCTGGGCTGATAGCCTTGAAGCTATTTGCACGTAATGTATATAAAAATTGTGATTGATCTCCGTCCGCGTCTGGTTTATTCCCTTCAAAAATGGCGATGTGACAGCCGAGGCGCCCGCTAGCCAAAGAAGCTTTTCGATATCGTACGAGAAACAAGCTTTGTAAATCAGGGGCCGCTTTCTTACTCACAATGTCGAGTATTGCTACAACGGCAGTTATTCTAATGGAAAAAAACACTTTCGTACAGTCTACTTCATTTGAATTGACAGTGGCGCGATGTCAGAATTATCCTAACTCCATTATGTTGGGTAAATGGTACTGGGAATTCGTCTGTGTAGACGACAGTGCTAAAGGCGACACTACCACACGGATTTGAAGGCGCCTCTGAGCGGCCGCCGGTTCTATCGAGGCCGCTTTCTTTCCATCACGTACGTCACGCCCGGCCGCCGGTAATGGCTGCCTTTTCTATTTAGTTTCGTTTCCGGAAACGCCAATGTCGTCAGCCGTTTGCGCCGTGCGCGTTCATGTTTGAAACATAGTACTTTGCATTTCGCACACTTTTTGTGTTTAGTATCAGGTGACATTATTTTTACGTTGCCGAAAATTTTAGTGCAGTTGGCCTTCAAGGTTGTTCGTTTTCAGGTTTTATATTTTAACACGAAAGAGTTTTATGCCGCGATAACCGAAGATTTCAGTGGCGTCATATCCGTCACGGAAATGACGCCAGTACACCTTTGCCGAAGCGACCCGCCAGCAGGACCTCGCTCGCCAAGCACACCAACGGGACAGCCGCCGGCCTGCGAATCATGCTCATCTGCATGTTTTGCTGCACATTTCTATTTCTTGTTTTGCCGATTTCTATGGCAGAAGAATCAACCGCAGTTTCTTTTTTGTACATATGCCCGATAACCTAAAAAACAAAATCGCTCCTCTCCCTGTAG
The DNA here is from genome assembly GCF_048455015.1 of Haemaphysalis longicornis. NCBI lineage: Eukaryota > Metazoa > Arthropoda > Arachnida > Ixodida > Ixodidae > Haemaphysalis > Haemaphysalis longicornis. The sequence continues at coordinate 26,196,058 of NW_027526204.1, read as the reverse complement.
TCCCAGGGGCTCATAAAGCACCTGACGATGCAGCGTTTGGTTGAGCGTTATAGCAGTCAGCGCATATATCCTGCCGGCCAGGTATTTGCCAGTTGGTAATGTAGTTGTCAGTTGGTACTGTAGTAGTTTCACATCCACCGAAGGCTGCTTAACTTGGGTTTTGAGGGACGTAGCCCCCATCATAGGTATACCTCAGCCCTATCAGAAGCTGAATAGCAGAAACGCCTTAACCAGGGACCCGATGAGAGGGGGGGGGGGTTGGGGGGGGCACGCTCAGAGCATATTACTGGGACCGCGAGGTAAGAGAAATGTTAGCGCATTAGATGGACGGCCTGACCCAATGTCACCTAGCCACAAAGGAGATAAAAGACGAGGCAGTGCAAGCATTGCGCAAACATATAGCTATGAAGATGCGTTTTGTTACATTTGAATCAAATGTAATCATGTTGGATTTGAATTAAATCCAACAGGAATCAAATCCGACTTGCTCAACTTTCCGTTCTACTGCAATTTACTTTAGGACACGAAAACGCCAATTAACAAGACTCGATTATGATGGCTTCTGTAATCCAAAAGACGACGGAAGGTATCTTGGCCGACGTCTAGTATTAGTAGGAAGTTTGAAATTTCATCAACAGAATAGCCCCGGGGATGTATGGCAGATGATGAGTCGACATTAATATGTAATGATGTATTGATGCCTTTCATCGATCGAAGCGATAGAAGCGGCGCAAAAAGAACGAGAACGTCTAGAAGAGCGCGCAGTAGTAATTTTTGGAAAAGGGAGAGAGAACAGGCAAGGGGATACGTTGCATATATTTGCAGGTAATAATCTGGCATGCTCTGACAGGTAATGGAACCTTCGGGGAAACGAGGGATAGAATGGCACAAGAAAAACCCCAAACGGAGCAATCAGAAATGCGATAGTCTTCAGTCTTTGGGAATCGAGGAACTTTGCAGGACGCGCTCGGCAAGGTCGACGGAACAGATCAGAAGTTCTTGAGGAGCAAGTTAACGCTGGACTTGAGAAAGGGCTGAATTAACCTCGACAGAAGTTTGCAGGTTGAATGGTGCAAATTCTTTTTTGTGCGCACGCAACTTATACTTCCTTCACATGGAATATGAAGCTTTTAGAAATGTATCCTTCCTCGTCTGGTTCCATGTGACCATCAGGCTGACCATAAATATAGCATTATAATGCAACTTTGAGTAGTTCCTTGTGTTTATCTTTTACCCGGTAGTCATGTAACGCTCTGCTGGTGTCGAGGGTGCGCGCTTGAGCTTCCGTGAAGGCGCGAACACTGCACAGTGCATGCTAATATTTTTGGCCTTGGCTATTCTGGTGCTTGGGGATATATTTATCGAAGGAGGCTTTGATTGAACTGGTTGAAATAATTAAAAATGGAAGGATTTAGTGTATTTCAAAAGTGCTGCTCAATACAGAACTCTGGGCACGCTTCAATCTATGGGTGCGCAACTCTAGTGAGGCACCAGAATAAACTCGCGATTTTGAACGTTCACACGTGCACTTCAGTGTCCGTCCCCAGATTTGTCATGTTTGATTACGGAGTGCTTCGGAACAAAAATAAGAAAACCCAGCCTACCCTCTGCAAGCGATGAATTCTTAGTGTTAACCGCAGGCTTTCACGTAGCTCAGCTATAGTTAGTGGGAGACTAACGAGGCCTGCCGCTAAGAAAAGTACCCAGAATTGCATTAATTTGTGTATCCTAAAACTTCAGTGTCTAGCACGGAGGAACAGATACAATTTGCAAGGCGGCCGAAATTGCTTACCAGGAGGAACGATGTTGGTTACATTTAAACCAACAACCTGGGAGTGCTTCACAATTTAACAAAGGCAGAAGGCCAGTGGGTACGCTGTAGAGGCTACGACGGAGATATAACGAAAGGTGCGAAATGTTCCGTGAGAAGTTGTGCACTTTTTCTGTCAGTCCAACACATCATAACTCAAACAACTTAGCTTCCTCGCGACACCCCCTTAATAACAAAAAACGTAGTTGAAAAGGCGTCTAAAAATGATGAGACGGAAAGCTTGAGGAGATGACGGAATAATCATAAATATCCCGCGAATGTGAAAAGCCCATGTAAAAAAGTGCTCGAAAAATTGTTTTTTGAAACTTTTTAGCATCGTAAATAGCCACGGCCTCAAAATGTCACTTTGCCATTTTTATCCTGAAGACTCCGGTTGAACGTATTTATGAGTGATGTAATAAGCCAGCCCTCCGTGGCCCACGAGTGATAGAAGAAATTTTAAAAGTTGCAGCTACATCAGTTACACACCCATTGTTTTGATGGTCAGGTAACAAATGCCATTTACTAAAGACTGCTAAAACATTCATTACATTTATGTAATATTTGAAATGATAAAGTTTAGCGTATCACGTGCCCTACAAGAAATTTTAGGTAACAAAAAAGCACCGGATTCTGGAGACGCCGTTGCGGTACGGCGAGTGTTCCCAGGGAATAGGGGCAGCTCCCTCAAGTCTATAGGTGGTTTTATAATGAAAGTTTCTGCGAAGGAAAATTTGGCATCCACCTCATTTGCAGCCGTACTGCTACAAAAAAAAGTTGCACAGCTTTCTGAGAAACTTCGTCGTTGAAGGTAATATTCGTCCTGGTTTAAGTGAAATCCAACTTGGGATTTCTCCTAAATCTGGTCGTGTATGGAAAGTGGATTCATTTGGGGGGGTTTAACGCGCTGACGCTACGAAGGCGATAGAGCGCTTCGTAGTCAATGGCTACACATTTATTTTCACCGTCTGGAGATCTTTAACACGCGCTAAAACCTGAAACGCACGGACGTTTTCGCTTTTTGCTCCCATCAGAAAAGCGGCCGCCGCGGCCGGGAATTGAACCGACGTCTCTTATGTTGAAGGGATCCAGAAGATTGATAATGCTTACAAGTGTAGCGAAAATGTCCGGCCAGCAAGGAAGTTAAAGGACACACTAACACTTTTGAACTGACCAGATTGGTGCAGACAATGATAGCCGAAAAATTGTGCTAGTTTAAATGCCACCCAAGTTTCCAGTTTGATAACACAAACACGCTCTTGCGTTAGCTGAAAATGACGCTACCACTTAATACATCTGCGTTCTCCCCAACTATTATCTCTTTAAACATGTAATGTATCCTTGCTGCTCAGCGAACGCAGCTTCTTGGTGCCCATCATCGGGAGCGTGGTGATTGTCGGGCTCATGGTGGCAGTCGTAGTCGCCATGCTTTTCGCTCGTCGCCAGGATAAGAGGCTGTCAAGCATTTCCAAGACAACGTCGCTTGCCACCACTGCTTCCCAGTCCACCACCGGGCGCTCGGAGGAGAAAACTACGTCTCAAGAAGGCCGCATTGATGGCCGCTCCCCCCAACAAATGACCCCTGCCGAAACCTCCATGCCCGGAGTTTCAAAAAAACTGTTAATTTAGTTGCTTTAACAAGAACCCATATCACCGCTTACGATGATGTTTGCATATAGGAGGTAAACAGTAGTCGTTTGTTACGGTATTGAAATTTAACCCATGCTTCAATAAACCACTGGTGATTATGACAGCGAAGGACAACATGACGATGATGATGACGGTTTGTGCCTAATTGCGCAAGGCCAATAAGGCAAATAATCCTACTCGTATTACTCATCACTGGGGATTTTTAAAGTCTTTCTACCTCTACCAGCCAACGGTTCTTTCGCGGTGTGCGGGACAATAAACTCCCAACGCGGCAGAGGCGGCGGCGGGGGAAGAGTGGGCGGAGGTTTTCAGTCATGAAGCACACTCTAGATGGAGCGGCGAATTTATCAAGTGTTCCCCACGCGGAGGTGGCTGCACTCCAGCGGGCAAGTGTTCCCCACGCGGAGGTGGCTGCACTCCAGCGGGCGCCTCGGCGGTAAGGCTTTGTCGCCTGCTTTAGCCACGGTTTTTTAAGCCTGTTAAGGGGCAGCTTCTCGTCCATTGCGCCGTTCCTTCGCATGCCTTGATTAACCTGTTCGACAGCACCTCCTGGTTAACCCGGACCCGACGGAATTAGGTCATCGTACGGCGAAGATACGTTAACGATTGGTTTGCAGGGCGGGAAAACAAAATGTATGCAGAGGCCACATACAGACATCTGGGCGCAAAAGAAATGCTGCTCTTTGCGCACTGCTTGCCACGCATGGGGCTGTGTTTTCTGAATTGCTGAACACCAATCCGGTTGTGTTTTAGGAGGTATTACAAAAGGCCGAAGGAGCCACTGTTTCTAATAAATAGGGATTATAAAAGTTCCCCCAGCTTTCTCCGAATTATCACATACTAAACTAAGTATCAGCACGACTCGGGGGACGATAAGTAACTCGGGGGACGAATTGCAAAGCATGCTTTCCGCACTGGACGAACAGAGTAGAACCGTGGGTCTGAAAATTATTATCCAGAAAACTAAAGTAATAATGAATAACCTCGGGACAGCACAGTGGTTAGAGATAGGTGACGAGGCAGTGGAAGTGGTAAGCGAATATGTCTACTTAGGCCAAGTTGTGACCCCAGATCCCAACGATTAGGCAGAGACAATTAGAAGGATAAGAATGGGGTGGAGTGCATATGGCAGACATTCTCATATAATGAATAGCAGCCTACTATTGTCTCTGAAGAAGAAAGTGTATGACAGCTGCATCTTACCTGTACTCACCTACGGGGCGGAAACCTACAGGCTCACTAAGAGGGTTCAACTTAAATTGAGAACGACTCAGCGTGCAATGGAGCGGACAATGATAGGTGTAACATTAAGGGACAAGAAGAGAGCGGAGTGGGTCAGGGAACAAACACGTGTTAAGGACATATTAGTAGAGATTAAGAAAAAGAAATGCACGTGGCCAGGGCATGTAATGTGAAGGCAAGATAACCGCTGGTCATTAAGGGTAACAGAGTGGATCCCTAGAGAAGGCAAGCGTTGCAGGGGGCGGCAGAAAGTTAGATGGGCAGATGAGATCAAGAAGTTTGCGGGGATAAATTGGTCACAGTTGGGACAGGACCGAGGTAATTGGGTAATAATGGGAGAGGCCTTTGCCCTGCAGTGGGCGTACATAGGATGATGATGATGATGATGATGATGATGATGAAACTAGGTATAGTTTTAGTCGGAATAGGTGGGAATCACCGAGCTCACATGCCGAACTGTTTCGGTGCCTGCGCCTGTGTCGCTTGGTGGTGTAGCCCCGAGCTTGCAGATCAGAATGGCTAGGTTCCGCTGTCTCACCCTTCGAAAGACACCCTTCTCCGTTTTCTTACCTGCAAAGCACGGCCCGGCTACAGTGGGGGCGCCCACCGCTCTAGCTCGGCCGTGGCCAGCGGTGCCGCGTTCAAGACAATGCCCCGCCAATTCCAGGTTACGGCTGGAATAATCTCTGGTTTCATTCATTGTAGGGCCACGTGTGTGAATTCGAGTGACGTCCCGTAAGCAATTGTTGTTTGTGTCGTTTAAAGCTTTGCTTTCAAATCACATTGACAGCGTGAATTGCAGCCATTTTATCCTGTAATTTTGTTGGTGCATAAAACATCAAGCTTGTTCTGCTTGAGCGTTTACCCCTAAATTTACTGCTATCAATAAAGTATCGTGTTTCATTTTCGATGTATAATTGTTCTCGTACCCCGGTATAAAATATATTCTAGATATATTTCGGCTTATTTTGAAGAAGTACAGACATTTGGCCAGGGTTATCTGTGAATTATTACGCCAAAGTTGGAGCTTTTTCATCCCATATCCTACACGTCACGTCTATCTTGATTATTTCAGCTTCTCTTCGTAACGTATCTTATTCATCAGCGGGGTACATATTTCACAAGTTATGTTCGCTTTAAGTGTTGCAGCGATTTTAGGTTGATTGCCGCTTCATACCAGTAGCGCCTTCTTTCGATTGGTATTATTTTTTCCCCGGCACCTGCTCCACAGACGCACTTCCTTCTCACCTTTACTACCTTTCTCGGAGATAGTAGACGGTGCAGCATTCATCGCACTACCAACGGCACCGAGGGAAAAGTGGGTCGAGAGTAGCTTTTGTGTCCTCTCAATCATACAAACGATTCCTCATTTAGGCATTCGGTAGGCACGTGTTACTGAACAAAGAACCTTTCAAATGCTTCAGGCACATTATAGGAGGCAAAAAGGATTATGCGGACACTTCTGCAGAAGTGACTAGGTTCCGCCAAGCTAGCCGCCATCAAATTAGGCGTGCACGGTGGTACTAACGAGGCCACCACCATACACAGTACCTCATGGTGACGTGTGATCCACAAGTTATGGCACAGGCGGGGCTATTCCGCTACTGCCCCCTCATTCATCGCGAATAACAAGTAATCCATGCCATCTTATAACTCATCAAAAATAACGGCGGAAGAATAAAGTGTACATCTCCGCCAGCCTCTCTTGATCCGTTTTGGCAAAACAAAACATTGTGTGGCACTTCACTCTTGGCTACTTTCTTTCCTACATTTTAAGTTGTCACAGCCTGATGGCAGGTTTGATTCTAGCAAGCGCATTGCGGTCGTGTACTTCGCACTTGTCCAGCTGGGAGCTCTTGTTAGCTTTCGGTTGGGCTGCTCAACTCATGGTCATCATAGCAAAGAGCCACCGGAGAGAAAGCGACAATGACTGAACAAAACGGTGGCAGGAATGCCCGTGAGTTCTGGAGCAACACGTGCATTACCAGAATATGCCCACCAGGCGAAGTGTTCTTATGAGACTTATTAAATGTTCTGTGTTGAATTGATTGTGTAGTAATCAGAGTACCAATACCGTATGTTTCATGGGTTGTAAAAATATCTGAATGTATTAAAGCACAAAACAGATTCAGGCCATTGAGTGTTTTGTTGGTTTTCAATCTAATGGGCCATGGGTCAGGTAATCGCGGATAGCCGTGCTTCTCGCTAATTGTGCCATATTTGGCCCTGAGCCCTTTACCAAGACACCTAACTACAAGCGCTCTTATTAGGAAAACAATATTACAGGCGTTAAAACTCCAGGCAACAATTGAAGACGTGATCACGACACTAAAAAACAGGAACATGAACAAACAGGCACCTTGAATGTAAATGGTACGTACAGTGTATGGAAAAAAATGAAAACTAAAACACTACGCGGGTAATTTTAAAAGATGCTTGAAACTGTCCTCACAGAACAATTCATTTTCTTCTTATAAACAGCGATTAGATGATGAGCTTTTTCTCCGCTTACGTCCGTCGCGGTGGTATTATTCTTTTTTCCTATCTGTACCACCACTGAAGTCGTTCTCCGTGAAGCGCCGATGTTCTTGCCGATAGTATATTTTCGGCTGCGTCGTTTTTCTCGTCTTAACGACGTTTTGAAAATAAGAAGTTCGCGCCCCGCATCTCACCCTAACGCCGCCTGGTAGGCTGTTGCTGCAGCCACACCACTGAGGGCCCAGGCATGACCACAAAGAGCACGGGGCGATGGAAACTAAACAGCAATATTTTGGAGAACACCCAAGTCTGCGGAGCGAGAGCAGGAGTTGGACGGACGATGTAGGCAAGAAGACAACAACTGGCTTGTGTTAAACAAACGAAGCTCTGCTTGCTCAGCGCTACGTTCAGCTGTACGTATTAAGCGGAGAGACCGAGCTTCGACATACGGTGTGCAAATCCAGAACGCGTTCACGGGCCCGCTCCTGTTGTCATCGTTTCTGGGCTGCCTGCTCTTTGAAGGAGCGGACTATGCGTCGACCACAGCCCACCCATGGCGCTGCCTATCTCGAACTGGCCAGAAACCCGGAGCGTCGGTCTGCTCCCTTTTCCTTTATATGAACGGAGGGAGCGCCCGTAATTGGCTGCGAGTATGGCGTGATCTAGCGCGTCAGTTGTGAGGCAAGCTGGATGGGTTGTCCATAGCTACGGGAGTAGAAGTGTTTCGGATGCCAGCTGCGAGTAAGGAGGGAGTTTCCGCTTGCGAAGCCAACAGCAACGCCGACGGTGACGTGAATGAGGCGAAACAAGCTTCGCTTGAATAAATTAAGGGCAGTTAATCGCATCAACCAAATAACTCTAAAAGGGAAAACCTCTCATGTGAGTCTCTACGGACTTCAACTCATGCAAAAGCGTTCCTAGTGTAATAAAGGTCCAAAGCAGCACTCTGTTGAAATGGTTGTCGACGCCTTCTGGCTTCCGGTGACAAAATTGCAGCATGCCACTAACAGGGCTAAAGGACTTCAGTGGGGACCACTATCAAAAGGAACCATGTCCCGGTTTTTATTTACACACACAGGTTGAAGTGATGTGCTAGATCGACAAGGAGACTACGCTGTACTGCCATAGCTGCAAAAAACGTGGCCGCTGGGTCAATGTCTACTGTAATCCCAGTATCCCAGTCGTTAATAACGAATGAACCAATAGCAGGAACAAGCATGTAACCCAATTTTCTCACAGTGTTGAGAAATGAACATCTCACGGCCAGCAAGGACTGCAGTGTTGGGTTTTCTGAGCTGTAAATTGTGCTCTCCAAGGCCAGCAGAAAGAAGTGACATGGGGACAGGCATTTCAATAAGAGGCCATCAAGCACATCGAGTCATGTTCAATGTCCCGTCCAAGATCGAAGACCAGGCCTTACACCAGCAAGAGCCCTTTTGCGTCGCGCGTTTCATCAGCCGCAACAACAGCGACTGCACAGGCAAACTTGTTAAATGATGATAATTCCACTGCTCAACCCACAAACCACATGTATCGAGTGCACCGAATTGCAGACCCCAATTTAGGTATTGTGTACTGAAGTGCTGTCACTTAAACCGGCTATTGCTCAGATTGCTCGCTGGCCTACGCAGTTGAGTTTTCCCAATAGCTTAAACCGAGTGCTTCCAGATTCCATGCTTCCTGCTTCCAATTCATATCAAGAATACGATGTATCAAAACTTTGTTTCGTCCACCGTGGCTTACCTCGTTCATCAAAGGCTATTTCCAGAAGCGTTTGGCGTCGTTTTGAGAACCCTTTGACCTTGTTTTTATTGTTTGAGTACTCGGAAGCATTGTCATTAACGGAGTACATTTGGAGAAAGCGGTAAATTAAAGTTTTCAGAATAAAAGATTCCACAGGACCACGATTTTATGCCACGCAGGAGTGGAGGAATTTAAGGAACTAGGATTAACCACCGCACTACTTTTTATTGATGAACGTACGAAAGTTGTCCAGACGGGTGACACAAAGAGACCAACTACACAGGATGACCTTGGATTGAAACGCAAAGGTTTTTTTTTTTTTCAAACGGAAAAGGTTCTGTGCGCGACTTACATTTGAAGAATGACGGCTTGTACTACTTGAAGAAGCGGCGCTTTAGTTGCAAGAAAACAAGAGCTACGCGTTGTATACACCCTGCGCTACGCTTTCTTTCCGCGCAGGAACACACTCACAAGATGTTACCCAATAGTATTCGTGTCGTTCTTCCGGCAGCAAAGTTATAAAAAAACTTTACATCTTTTGTACCGATCCTAAAAACAATAATCGCGAATCGCTATCATTTAAAACAACACAATACCACAAGGAAAAACCTCATCACGTTTGACTTAGAGATCTGTAAGCAAAAAATAAAAGTCGACACATTTAAGCTGTGAGAATGTTACGATGCATAAAGCAGAAAGAACGTCGCCTGAAAAGTACAGAAGAATTGTATGAGGGCGTTTGTATTGTTACGGTGCAATTCCTAGTAATAATCGTTATTTTTAACTTCTTCGGCGTATACGCCTCGAACTTCGCGATCGCTGCGATACCTGCCGCTGCTTCTGCGTTGCGCTTACGGGATTGCCGCTGCGCAGCTGGTATAGGGACCGGGCGGCCGTTGTATAGCACCACCGCCGCTTCAGCCAAAAGCGCCGCCCGTGGTGAACCGCTCGTCAGTGGAATGCAGGTGGCGGTCAGCGCAGCATAGTTGTGCTATGGCTTTCTCTCGTTATGCTGTGGTGCGGATTGCAAAGCGCAGATAACCACACGGAAATTTTTCAGATCGGTAAAACCTGAAAGTAGAGGTGAACTTTAGGAGGCGTGCAATGTGTCTTATTTACTCCCATACCATGTATTAACAAATAGCAGATGACGCTCAATGCGCCAAGCTGGAAGTCAAGCTGGAAAAGGAAGTCCGTTCGTTCGTGAAGATTTTTCAATGCAGTTTGGCGTATCGAGAAATATATTTCAGCTATATACTCCTAGAAAACCGGTGTGTCCAGCCGATTCAGGAATGTTCCGGTGATGCTGCGGCGCTGGCCTATGACAGTTGATGACAAAACGGCGTCGTGCACATGTGAGACAAAGTTCAGGGGTGGCTTCTAAGTTTTACCATAAAGCAGAAATTGCGATAGACGAGGCACAGTAACTTCATTAAATACCGTAGAAACGTGTTCAATTTTTACAGCAATACGTTCACTACAGCAATCGGGAATTGTTTACAAAATAAATACCTCATGATTGTAGAACGTTATTTCTTCCCGTCGTGCGGTTTGGTTAATGATTTTTCAAAAAATAATACCTGCGTGGCTGAAGGACGGGAGACAGGAGGGTACCAAAACCATTAACCTGCCTGCCGTTTCACAAGTGAATGCTGCGATCGAGTTCTACAACCTGCCACCTTTGCTTGAAAAATCATGCACTCCTCCGTCTAACGACGATGATGGTTTATACCAAAGCTTTCTCGTGTGGGTTTCCTAGGTTGCCTTCTGGATTTAAACTTTGACCAGTTGAGCTTTAAATTTGAATTGGTCCAGCATGCAGTTTAGTCTTTTGGTCGCAGAGTCTTTGCCTTTGACCCTGTCCCATTCGATTTTGCACGAAGAAAGCTTCGCGTTGAGCTATCGTGGCCACTAGACGAATGGCTGGATGATTTTTCTGCCTAATTTTTTCTCTTCCGTCCACCCCTCTCCAGATCGTAACGGCTTCCAGTGTGCCGGAAATGCGTCTGTGCCGAAGGACACGGGCTGATGAACCGCTATATCAGGAAACTACCCTGTCGGAAAACCCCGTGTTTTCCAGCATTGGGAGAGTGATGGAATACGCCGGAAAGAACGGAATACACTGGAAAACGCCGAGCCGGACGACACTAACGCGGGGACCGCATTTTCCAGCGTTAGGAGACCGATGGAATACGCCGGAAAGAACGGAAAGCACTGGAAAACGCCGCGCTGGAAGACATCAACGCGGGAGGTTGCTGTAAAGCATCGAATAACACGGGAACGTTGCCTTTGGAGACTGGGATTAAAATAGGGCGAACGGGTCAGTACGTTCTCACGGCGCCGCTGCTTGGCTGGACACAGCAATGCCTCGCCGCGGTTACGTGGTCGAATGGTTGTAATCCAGCGCCGCGATAGACGCAGATGCTCCGAAACTTGGCGTTTGCGGCCCGTGCGGTGCTACAAAATCCCACTTTTTTAGCCTGCGTTTCACGGAAACAATGCTCCGTACGAGCGACGATCATGGCGTTCAATTGCATTGCAAGCGTCTGTCATAATGAAAGTTCGTTGTATTGCTGCCATTAGCATTGCACTCGTGTTTGAAAAAACCTTCGCTACAAATTTGCAGTTAACAACGCAACTCATCGCAGATCACGGTAACGTTGGAACATCTAAGCGTAGCCCGCTAACCAAATTAATAGATAAATAAAGCCCTTCACAAATTCCTGGGGTTGTTTGAGAGAATCGCAATGGCATATTTTGTACCGTGGACAACCTTTGATGAAAGAATCAGGCAATAAGAGTAGCCCGTTGGCAAAACGGACGCATAAAGGGCAAGCAAGACTTGCTTTTTGAGGACGTGGTGTAATTGTTGCAGTTCACATTGTGACATATATTTTTGGCCCTTTGAGAGCCCCATTGTCTCAATCTGCGTGCTGAGGTATTATTTTTTTTAGCGAGCAACGTGTTTATTTTAACACGAAGCATGTGTCCAATCAAGGTTAGTGAAAATAATATTTTAAAACCATCTAACCAGTTGCCGCTACCGGTGTTAAAAGAAAATGAAATGGCTCCAGTGAACCCATTACAATACGAAGATGTGTTAAAAAAGAATAAATGTAGAAAGATAGAAAACGCCCGCCTTCGCTACAGCAGGGTCGCTCGGAAGAAAGTCCGGGGATGCACCATCACTAACAAAAACCTGTCGCGCGACAGCACTCGCGGGGCGGGGGAGCCCACAATACGGAGAATCGAGAGGGGTGAGGAGGGGTTGCGGCGCGGAACAAGCTCTCGTGATCGGCCATGGAGCACTTCGTTCCTCCCTGCTTTTCGCCTTTCGGTCAAAATTCGTGGGTGGCTGGGTAGCTGAGTGACCCATCCACATTTCACATCGGCGCTGTGCCTAGTTGAAGTTACGCGTAACTTTTTTGTAAAAACGTGCATCTTATGTCTCCGGGAAGTGTCACCAGCAACATGTGAAGGTACGAAAGCTGTGGTAGAAGCAAGAACAGTGGTCCGGATTGCAAGTGTCTCGAACTGACTACTCCTCTAGCGACGACAAACCATGGTGCTTAGGATTATTGGCACTTTGATGCGAGTGGAGACGACGACTCTCGGAGGCAGCGTGATTTGGAATACGTGCGATGTGCTTCGACGATTGACTGAAATTGCAAAGACCCCTGCATTACTTGGGCAGGTATCGTGCGCGTATACTCTTCGTGATAGTACTGCACCACGGAGACGTGCGCTTTTTGTCACAGGATACCCTTCCAGGCCTTGCTGTACGAATGCATTGTCAACGGATCAAGGTTCACCAAGGCAAGGAATCCAGCTAAAAATTGACTTTCTATTTTAATTTTCACGTTTTTCTGTTGAAAATAAAAGAGCTTCAAGAAATATGTGTTTACTTGTATTATAATGGCCCTAAATATATAAGGAACGAATTTTCGAACGGTTACTGTCGATGCTTGTTTATTATTGTTTTTTTATCCGGGAGAAGAAATTTGCTTTTATGAACAGATTGAGCGCTAATGACGGAACGCGATGATGAAACAATGCATTCAGCAGGGCGAAATCAGCTGAAAAGTGCCCAAATGAGTCTAGCTAAATTTTGTAGCACTATGTATATGTCCCCGAAGGAAGGAATTCTGTATTTCTTGTTAACAGCCATGCGGGTGTGTAATTACACGGCTATTAAAGGAAAAAGGGCTAGCGCGAGCCCCGGCCACGCTATTCGCTGGAGACGGCGTGGTATCGGGCATGTTCCTGCGTCACGCTCCAGCGCTCCAGATCCATGCGTTTCCGCGTCCGGCGTGTTCCAGCGTCCAGGGCCCGGCGCGCTCCAGCGTTTCCGCGTCCGGCGTATTTCAGCGTTAGGTAGTCCCATAATCACGCATTTGGTCGAAGCGGAGCTCCAGCATCGCTGGGTTTTCCGATAGGGTAGTCGTGCGTTTTTGGTTTCTTCAAAATATATTGCACGATTTTTTTAGGCACTCGGCCGAGAATACTTATGGAATAAAACACACGGGCTGAAGTGTACACTGCAACATTTTTAACTATCGGTGCCAGCCTCCATTTTATGCAGGGCGTAAAATGGGAAGGGTAGAGGGGAGGGTTTTTAGATTGGGCTGTTGGGTGGTTGAATAACTTTTGCTCTTGATAAAATGACCACTACCAACGAGGGAGTTTCGCTTCAGCTCCAAAGCTCCCAAGCTGTCACCCCAAAAACGCGAAGGCACACAGCTCACGGTTCCAGAAAGAAAGTGTAAGCTGCCGCGATGTTTCCACAGCCACACGGTAATCGATCTCGTACATAAGTGTTTCTCTCTTTAAAGCACGCGTATTGATGTATCCCACCGCCAAGGTTGGCATTGAAACCGTAGTCATTGAAACCAGTGAGGATAATTGAAACTTGTAGAAATGAACTGTAATAATGATAATGTGATTTCTACTAAGCGCGGAGCCAGGCGCAGAGCACTGCAAAAAGCGCTCAGGTCAATGTAGCCCATTCCCAACCTTAGAAGCGTCCAATAAGTTTACGTAGCCGTTAGCGCATTTAAGAAGAAATTAATACCAATAATAGTAGCTTTATTCGCACTCAGATCAGGTGGAGCCAAGCGTAGATCGCTGTAAAAAGCGCTGATAATATTGTAGGCCATACCCAACTATGGAAGCGTCCGACAAGTTTACGTAGACGTTACTTCATCAAAGAACCCACCACATCTCTCCAGACTTCGTTTCACCGCACATATCCGATCACACCACCACCAAAACATTCAAAGCACCAAAGCAAACACGGCAAAAAACAACGGAAGGCTGCGTAGCCCAATGCACCAGATCATTCCCGTAACGAGGAGAGCGCCGAGTGGTGGCACCACCCGTCCAGCTGCCCTGTCCCCATACTCGAGAACAAGTTAAGAACGGCAATAACTCATGTATGGTATCACTCCGCCTATGCGACGGACCCGGATGTGAACGGGAGCACGCATTTTGAATGATTGCTGTGAATGCCTGATATCGTCTGCCTTTTCTCACGAAGCTTGTTTGTCGTCGCTGCAGTAGTTTATAAGCCTAATATGTTCAAAAAAACACAAAAACGGCTGGTCCCATGTTAAAAATATTCACAGTAACACACTACTTGCTCGGCGCTGAGTAACATGCGGCTGCGCTGATGAGGCACAGCGGCAACTTCCGTTGCCGTTCTTAAGTTATGCCCGAGTATAGTGGCTCATGCTGCAGTTTGGTTCTCTTTCGCTTCATTTTGCCTTTCGGCGCCATAAACAACTTCTTATGGTGATATCTGGAAGCAAATTGTACGTTTAGGGCACTTCAAAGAACAGATGCGTCCTGATAGAGCGCTTGAACGCCAACAAGATCGGCGACGGCGACGGCAGCTGCATATCAATACTCTCACCTCCGAACGCGTAAGGTGGAGGTTAATTCTTTTAGCGCCTCGCTTAGACCTGTCACAGTGAGATGTTGGTTTTGTTTTGCAGCGCGGTCAAGGAATGCGGCTTTGTTTCTAATATATACGTCGTAGAAAAATATGATTCGGGGATAGGATTACCTAATACCTGACAATAACGTGTACCTTTTGTGGGAATGGAGGCCAGGCGAAAATGTTAAGTAACTTAGAAGGGTCTGCGTCGTAAGATATGTACCCATTACCGGCATATAGCAAGAACCAATGTGGGTAATGAAACCACGGAAAAATAAATGGTCTCCAACTCCAGGAGAAACGAAGTAGCTCGCACGGAAATTTCAAAAAACCCAGTGTCGCTTCAAAAATGATAAAGAATTTGGTTAAAACTCAAGCCAGGTAGAACTTACCACATCACTGGATGCGAAATGCACTGCAATTTCGCAAGACGGGGGGGGGGGCGCAGTACAGAATGGAGACGATTAATGATCCTTGTGTTCAAATGCAGAGCGAAATTAAAGAATGGGCGTTTTATCATCACACACATACACAAGCTGCGCGTTCACTTTTATTTAGTTTTCGACTTTAACGAACAGCTGATCACTCGGCGGACGCATTTTTTGAAGTATAAAGTAAGTATATAACTAGACACAAGCGATAAAAGGTGTCGTCGGAAGAGTGTGGTATCTGATAAGGTCCTCTGATTTCCCTTTTTTTGCTAGATTGTGCAGGCTGCCTATGGCATATGAAGATGTTTCGAGGAAGATTTTAGCCGCGGACGCGGATATATAAGCGGAGGTTATATGTAGCAGATGGTGAATGTTTGCGAGTGCTCACCTGGCTACAAGGCGACCCAGCAGTAAATTCTTTGTCGTGTGGTGATTGCAGCATATAATTTTGCGTTATCCATCGTACTGAATTCGTAGAACGTCCATGAAATTTATGCCACATTCGCTTGTTCAGGGTAGTGATCAATACCTGAGATATGAAGCGGAACTGGTGAGCTGCGCTCCGCTAAATTATGGAAGCACACGAAACCTATTTACGTAGCATGATTATATGAACAAATGCTGCTTACGGAGGTACTCTTAGCAGATTTCAGAGCCGTGGAGTTACATTAAGCTCCATTCATATGCGGATTTCGCGAGGCCGGCCTGTGACACATACCTGCTTATGCGGACCGAATGCACCACAATAACATCGCGTAAGAGGCATTTACACTCTCGTAAATACACAACATTTGCAAGAAAAGTGACTGGTCGACATAGATATCACATAGATATCTATTTCCAATACATACAGACGTAAAATATTAGTCGCGAATGTGCCGCAAAAGCAACGGCGACAGTGTTGAGCAGGCCCGAAACTCCCGCGACTGCTTTCGAAACTGGCTGCTAGGGGAAATTCAGTGGCGCCCCTACAGGCAGCGCTGGAGGCGTGTACAGCCTAGAGTTCATATATATAGCTCCCGCAGGAAGCTAACAGTGGGGCGACCCCTTTCTACGCGCCGCCGTGATGACGTCACTCAGGTTATCCATGCCGCGCAGAAAAGACCCCGCTGTGGTTGCGCCGCAGCCGCCGATCCAGGCGGCACCACGCCCCGTCCAGGACTAGCAGCAGTAGGAGGAACGTGAGCGACATCGCAGGAATCCAGCGTAGCCGCCGTAAGGCGTCGCCCACCGAAGCGCCCTCCCCGCGCGTCGGCCGCCGTCGGAAGCGTGGAGGCGGGGCTGCTGCAAGCGCGACTGGAGGCTTTCCCGCGGCAATCCGGATAATAAGTTAGCGGACGGTCCCGCAACTCTTAGCTCCCTGCGGGAGTTATATACGCCTCGAGCTTCGCGATCGCTGCTCCGCCTCCCGCCGCTTCTCCGCGGCGTTGACGGGATTTGCACTGCGTGGCTGATAAGGGCTCGTGCACTGTTTTAGTTCTGTTTTGCTTCTGTTCGCCTTTCCGCGCCCTAAAAAAACATGTTATGGTGACGTCTATAGCAAAGAGTACGTTTAGGTCACTTAAAAAGCAGCTGCGTCTTCGTAGAGTACGCGATCACCTTCAAGAGCTACCCGGGGACGCGGTTCTGCGAGCTTCGTCGCCGCCCTTCCGGGCGTCGGCGACGGTAGCAACATATCACCCCTTTCACCTCCAAATACGTCAAGCACAAAGGAATTCTACTGTCGCCTCGTTTAGACCTGATACTGGTACAGTGAGAGGTTGGTGTCATTTTTTGCAGCGTGGGCAACGAATGCGGCTTCGTTTCCAATGTATACGTCGCAGAAAAATATGATTCGGGGATGTGATTACCTAATCGCTGGAAATAACTTGTGCCTTTTATAAGAATATGAACCATGCTTAGCTCTTAGCTCCCTGCGGGAGTTATATACGCCTCGAGCTTCGCGATCGCTGCTGCGCCTGCCGCCGCTTCTCCGCGGCGTTGACGGGATTTGCGCTGCGTGGCTGATAAGGGCTCGTGCAGTATATTAGTTCTGTTTTGCTTCTGTTCGCCTTTCCGCGCCCTAAAAAAACATGTTATGGTGACGTCTATAGCAAAGAGTACGTTTAGGTCACTTAAAAAGCAGCTGCGTCTTCGTAGAGTACGCGATCACCTTCAAGAGCTACCCGGGGACGCGGTTCTGCGAGCTTCGTCGCCGCCCTTCCGGGCGTCGGCGACGGTAGCAACATATCACCCCTTTCACCTCCAAATACGTCAAGCACAAATGAATTCTACTGTCGCCTCGTTTAGACCTGATACTGGTACAGTGAGAGGTTGGTGTCATTTTGCAGCGTGGGCAACGAATGCGGCTTCGTTTCGAATGTATACGTCGCAGAAAAATATGATTCGGGGATGTGATTACCTAATCGCTGGAAATAACTTGTGCCTTTTATAAGAATATGAACCATGCGAAAATGTTAAGTATATTCCAAGCCTGTGCGTGGTCGAATATGTGCCCACACACGCTTTTTAGCAAGAACCAAGGCAAGTTAATGAAACCACGGAAAAATGAATGCTGTTCAAGTGCGGACGAAACATAATAGCTCTAACGAAAATGAAAAAAAAAAAACAGTGCAGCTTCTGACATGCTAAAGACGTTCGTCGAAACTTAAGCCAGGTAGGGTTCACCAGACCAACTATACGCGAAATGCACTGCTATTTCGCGAGACATCGGTTGGGGGGAGGGGAGGTGGATGCTGTGTACAAATGCGGAGCGTAAGCAAGCAATGAACGTTTTAGTAATCACACACAAATCTCGCGTTCAGTTTCCTTTTGTCTTTAGACTTCAACGAACAGCTTATCGTACGGCGGACGCGTTTTTGGAAGTATACAGACTAGGCAGTTCAACAAGCGATGAAAGGTGTCGTTGGAAGAGTGGGGCATGTGATAAGGCCCGCTGATTTCAGTTTCTACTTTATTCTGCAGGCTCCCTGTGCCACATGACGATATTTCAAAGAATCGTTTAGTCGCAGACGCGGATTATATTTTAATACTTTAAGCCCGTCTCCGCGCTGCTCGCAGATGATATATGTAGCAGATGAATGTTTGCGGGCGCTCACCTCACGACAAGACGACTCTGTCGTGTGCTGATCCCCGGGTATAATTATGGATTGTCTATCGTACTTTTGTTGAATAATCCCGAAATTAACACAGCCTGGCCTGTAAATGATGGTGATCAATATCTGAGGTAGAATATTCGCAAACGTAACTGGCGTGCTGTCAGGTATGAGTGTTCCGCTGATTATGTAAGCGCACAAAACTGATTTACATAGTAGTGTATAGCCGTAGCATGAACATCTGAGGAACCGGTGGTTACGGAGACGCTGCTAGTAAATTCAGGGCAGTGTAACTACAATCGGCTCCATCATACGCCGGCTCCGCGACGCTGGCCTGTGACAGACCCCTGGCGCTTATACAGACCGAATATACCACACTAAGATCGCGTCAAAAACATTTACGCTCTCGCAAACACACCCCATTTGGCAACGGAGTCACTGCTCCACATAAACATGAATTTCAAACGCCCGCAAATGTGCCGCAAAAGCAGCGGCGACAGTGGGGAGCGGGACGCGGACTCCCGCGGCTGCGTTTGAAACGGGCCGCTAGGGGGATTTCAATGGCGCCCCTACAGGCCGCGCTCGAGGCGTATAGAGGATTTGTAATAAACCCCCCTCCCCAAGAAAAAAAGAAAACGCGTAAGTGAATATGTTGATAAGCGGGCTGTTCGGCCTTGATATGGTTCTTCCTGTGCAGGAAACTAAGTTATATACCGTATTTTCGCGCGCCATTCTAAGCACCCTCCTCTCCTTTGACCATAATAATTTAGAAAAAATGTTTAATTTAGAATCTGAGCACCCCCTTTCCGCGATGAAGTTTGTGTTGCCCAGGCTGGCAACCGCGCTTGCTCGCTCTGTTGATGAGCCGGAGCTGCCGGAAAGGCGCATTCTCGGCTTCTGGTGCACGGCGAGGATAAAGTGGAGGCAGGCGTTCTTGCCCACTGGGTCTAGCTCGGCTGTGTCTCTTGTTGCTGCGATCCAACACTACACGACAGAAAACGCTGCACGGCGGCAAAGCTGCAGAAAACGTCTCCGCTAACTGTGGCAAGGTAAATTTCAGACGCCTTGAACCGTATCCGCGTTGACGTTGTGGCCAAATCAGTTAACAGACGTTCGATTGTAAAGCACTTCGGCGGAAGATATGACAACCGGCTGTGGAATACTGAGAGCGGCGGGTCAAGTGGTGCGACAAACTTGAGTATAAGGCTAGGTATCAGACGTAAGACGTAAGAGACGTAAAAGCACAGACGTATTGTCTGTGCTTTTTTTTCAATTTTTGCTGAATAAAGCATTATTCCTTGCTCCCGCCCCGCCTGGATACCACTGTGTAAAAAAGTGTGTGTGTAGGACGGGGGGGGGGGGATAATTTGAGGTTTTTCGAATCTAAGCACCCTTCCTTACTTAGAAATCACGATCGGGTAAAAAAGGGGGTACTTATAACTGATTGAATACGGTGTATCTGCTATTTTGTGTGACGCTTAGTAGCGGCCTTACGAAATAGCGAGGTCTGAACGAAATGTGGTCGTGCCGTAAGTTGAACACTAGAATAGAAAACACTAGAATTTCGATAGGTAACAGTAGAATTAGCAATCTTACCTAATCCGGAGACACTATTAAAAAGATTCATTATTCCAATGAAATATGTTCTCATTCTGAATCCGCTTACTGGTGGGTCGTTCCATGCCAAACATCCCAGACAATTGTGCTATAAAAAATCATGGTTCATTACTACTCTACACTATTCACTTAGGTGAATTGTGGCGAGAAATATTATCTCTCAGTTGCCACAATCCGAACATCACGGTGGTGACGAATTCGCACGTTGCGAAAACAAATTCGGAAAAATAAAATACTACACCAAAAACAGTGATATGTTTCTAGGTGATAGAAAAAGAAGCAGGGTTCCTTGCTACAGTGCATTCACAGTTGCTAGTTGGTTTAAAAATTGGATTTGCGGTGAAGCAAAGCGATGTTTCTGAGCGATTTTGGCAGATTTTTTACAGCTGTAAAACCTTTCTTGGATAACGGAGCTGGATAGTTGGTTTCTATTGTTGACGTTGAGTGCGGCAGAAATATTTGGCAAACGGGAACAGTTTCAGAACGGCAGAGACATGAAATTCGAAAAATTGGCAAAATTTCTCATATTCGGATGCTCAGGCCGTTGTATGTCCTTTCATGCGAAATTCCAGGGATAGGATCATTTAAAGCGGCGTACAAAGGGTATTTTTTTCATGAAGTATAATCGGAGTACATTTTGTTTAAAGCTAGAAAACGATTTTTATTTTGAGCGCCCACCACCGCCTCCGACGGCGGGCCATTTCACTGCAACGACGGTTCTCGCGCGGCAGCGGGAAGGTGTTGCGGAAGCGCATGTCGGCCTACCCTATGTTTCCTTGGTTACTTACTAGTGTGCCGGCTTGGTAAACGCGATTTCATACGATCCCTGACAGCTTTATAACTGCTACTAAACTACTCCCAAGAATTTGGATGCTGCAATTCTAGCACTAAAATTTTGCTGATGTCTGTTTGCGTGTGCCGTGACCGTTTTGTATTTTCTGTGCTTTTAAATAATTCTTGGTGTTGTGCAAGCTTACTATCGTGGGCAAGAGCACGAACTGGTTACCAAATTGTGTTGAGTTAAGCTGTGAAATGGTAACAATGTTGTTACAACCAATATGGATATATCATTATTAGTTGATGTGTATTGATGTCGTTTTTGTATTCCTTTTTCTTATACTTTTTTTCCTTTTTTCATTTTCATTTCTTTTTTTCGCTCACTTTTTTTTTCCTTCGTGTTCAGTGTCCATATCAATCAATGACTGCTTTTACCCAAAGTGATGTCCGCTGCTGCCGGGCATCGCCGGACAACCCAGCTGCTGTCTTTGTTGGGACCATGCTCTCTACATTTGAAAGTAGTGCATGAAAATAAAATTATTATTATAAATTTTAAGTTTTGGCTTTCCTTCGTGCTTCCGACGGAGGGTGTTGTTAATGGTTTGCAGTTCTTTTACTTAGTTATTTCACCCGCCGCGGTGGCTCCGTTATAAGGCGTTGCTCTGCTGAGCACGACGTTGCAGGTTCGATTCCCGGCCGCGGCGGCCGCTTCTCTGATGGAGGCGAAAAGCTAAAACGCCCGTGTGTACGAGATTTCGGCGCACCTTAAAGATCCCCAGCTGTTCAAAATTAATCCGGAGCCCGCCGCTGCTGCGCTCCTCATCGCCTGCATTGTGTCGGCTCGTTAAACCCTACACTCAATCAATCAATCAATCAATCAATCAATCAATCAATCAATCAATCAATCAATCAATCAATCAATCAATCAATCAATCAATCAATCAATCAATCACTTAGTTCTTTCAATTATTAGCATGTAGGTAACTCGTGCACACCCTTTTCAGAAACAAGCTACGACTTCACTGCATGCTTCGGAGCGGAGGCCGCGCGAGGGCTGCGCGACAAAGTAAGGATGGTGTTCTTGGCGCACCTCGTTAGAAAATCAGGACGCCCCATCAGCAAATTAGTGACGTGTTCAATAAGATTTCGTGAGGACTATTCCGTTTCGTATAGTTTACCTGGAAGGAAAGTGGTAAGACGCGGTCACCAAGAGCGATTACTTTTGGTAAATCTGAGAAGGCTGTAGGAGGAGTAGGGGAAAAAACGTTCCCTCTAGAGTGCGGATTCTTTTCGTTCACATTACGGCACCCGCCAAACTGCGTCTAGACCGGCGGAAGTGGCACCTACACAATTTGTCAGTGCCTGGCGCACCAAAACATAAAACATTTGCTTCATGCCGCAGGCTTCAGGCTAACTATAGCAGAAGTGATGCCAGAAATTTTAGGAGCATTGACTATGAGGACTGCATATGCAGCCGCTGTGCAGCGTGTCTCCGCAAAGGTGCCCTTCTGAGAATTTCCGAGAGTGCTTTAGATGTAAGCAAGGTTAAGGATTTCCGTGTTGAACCCTGGATAGCAGGTGTTCGCTGCACACAGGAGAAATATTTCTAAGTTTGTTTTTGAAAAAGTCCTTAGGCCCTGTAGGAAATTTCTAACAGCTCCTCGTGAGCAAACAGCAAGCAAAGTACCTGCGAAGATGAAACAGAACAGCCGAAAAGATGACATGATCCTTTTTTTACACTTCGCAGAGAAATAATTGTGCAAATTGCTCTGTCGTCGCACTACTTGTAGCTACTCAAGCCAGAATACACCCCTTCGGGGCATACCGTCGTTCAGAAGAGACTAGCAACCTCTGTGTAAATTTTCTTTTCCTCTTTTCGGAGTGTCTTGACCAAAAACGGTTACGCTGGGTATATTTCAAGCTGAGGCGTTAAAAGTTTCAAACTAGAATCTCTGCTGTTCAGAAAATTCAATATTTCTTGGATGGGGCATCATGGCAGTGCAAGAACAAGAATTTTTTTAATTTATGCTACCATGAAAATTACTCCAACTGATCAGCTGAGTGGAACTTTTTTGTAGTGACGGGACTCCCAGTGCCACTCTTCAGAGTTGTTGCACTGACGAATACTTACGCCCCATCAGCTTTTTACAATGGCCGAAAAGAGCATTAAAGGCATGACCTAGCCATCAGTCACAAAGGAAATGTTTAAGTAAAAGAAAAGAGAAATTCTAAAGGAGGTTTAGGTCGACAATTCCTTCGAAAGGTGCTTGCACCTTTCACCACTTTGCAACACCACCGGTAACAACTCTCAACGCTGGGCTCACGTCTTACTCCGTCCCCAGCCTTTCCAAGTCGCAAAAACGCCGCGTCGGCGACCACGACGAAAACTTCATCCTCTTAAATTCTCGAAGGCCGGATGGCATCCAAACTCCTACTACATGCGTATAACGTGCATGAAAGGGGCGTTGCAGAACTCATTTACCTTTCAAGGTACTCTTCCGAAACACGTACCAGGAAGTTGCACTCATATAAAGCAGCTAGCCGCGTGAAAACGCAAAACGTGCGCGACATGCGCCGCCGCTGCGCCTCTCCGCTGCAGGGCACGAACCCTCGTTGCAAGCATAATTGTGGCTCGCCACCTTAGGCCGTGGTGGGTGTTCAATTTAAAAATTATTTCCTCGCTGAAGACAAAAAGTGCTGCGATTATATTTTCTGAAAGAAATGCCCTTGTACACCCTTTTAATAGAACCTAAGCTTGTATTTTTACATGGACCACCACACACCGTGGTAAGCGTGTCAACATGGCCGATTTCGCAAATTTGTCCTATTATTATGTTCCGTACTTACTGTCAGAATATAAACCAAGTATGCAACTGCTCCGTCTAAAAGCAGTTTTTAGCAGCTGTGAAAAATCTCGAAAAATGGCTCTAAAACGCCACTTTACTTCACCACAAAACCCTTTTTGAAAGGCACTAGCAGCTGTCTATGCATTGTAGAAATAAAGCGCGCTTATCTTTGTATAACCTAAAATTATTTCCCTGTTACCTGTATATTATTTTATTTTTGCGAATTTTTTCGCAAGTTGCTGTAAATGAGAGAGAAATAATTTTCGCCAAAATCACCTACGTGAACGAATAGTGCAGGGAGGGATCAACTGTAAATTTTTATAGTGTAATCGCAGATGGTCAGTTTCACTGCCTTAGACGTTGGGAGTGGAATGACTCTGGAGCAAATATCTCCCCAGCGAATAGCGGACCTTCTCTTAATCTTCATAAAAATGAGCGGAAAGAATATTGCACCATGTTCCGCCAAACTTTCCACGTGTTTATATTCAATGTCCCTCATTGCGCCACGTAACAACCGCTGCGAAACGCGCCTGGTTTGTTCCTCCGTTTTACAACCTGCCGTACGTTTGTATTTTACTGCAATGAGATATATTTAGAGAAATATAAAAAAACCAAAACACAAGTACTTCTCGAAATATCCGCCGCTTCGTGATTACAAGCTCATATACGTACGCTGTGCGAAGTGGGAAAGGAGAACCACAAAATAACACACATTGACGAAACTGATTTTTGTTTTGATACGACGTTAAGAAGTTAAACTCACAGCTGCAAAGTAGAGGAATAATTGGATAGCCTGTACATCACTTGCTGTTCTCTCACTCTCATCTGGAACTCTAGAACAGCATGTATATTATGCGGGGTATTGTCACCTGGCTATTCCATTGACGTCCTCGTTGGATTCAGGGATTTGTGCTGGTGAGCTCGTGGAATGGCCCTCGCGCGCTAGCCGTTCAGATATCATATTGCCCGTGATGCCACAGTGTCCTGGCAACCTGGAGTGCCTCTCTGTGTATGACGTTGATTTCTTGTATCAGTTGGCTTTTATTACTTCCTCGCTTGAAAAGCGCCACAACTCTCGGATGGCGCATGCAATTGCAACACTGGCGGAACCCGGACCAGCAGTACGCTCCCCTTTACGTTCTCGACGCGCAGTGTACGTTTCGTATACCTCACGGTTTATCGAAGCAAAAATAGTGTGCTATACATCGCCTGCGCCTCAAAGTAGCCTATACTAAAAGCTTTCCAAAGAAAATCGGTCTGATGGCATCACCTCTGTGTCCGCTTTGCGGTGTACGAAAAGACACTTAGCACATGTTCTGTGTTTGCCCACGTTTCAACTCGGCGCGAACGACTGGGCGACGTTTATTGCGGGCGAGAACTCTCAACATGAAGGACTTTTTAGGCCCCTCGAACAGCGAAGACAGTGCTGTGCGTGGTTTTAATGTTTTTGTGCGTTTTCTCAGACTCTCTGGACTCGACTCCAACCTGTGACTGCCTATGACTTTTCTTCCTTTTTTATGCGTGTGTGCGTGTGTATGTCTGGTGGAGATTCTTTCGTTCTTTCCTTTTCTTATTCACCAGCCATGTTCATCAACCATCTGAAGTAGCAAGCCCAGCATTATGCAGGGCTGACCTCTTGGGTCTCTTTAAAAAAATTCTCTCTCTCTTTCTGTCTGCCAGCTGGCTATTTGCTCGGCCCACCTGAGCTTCATTGAAACTACTAATAGATTATCATTTTTGGAATCATTCGCTGTTTCCTTCAGTTATTGATTTTTCTCTGTTGTCACGAGGCGTGGGGAAAAAAAGAACGAAAACTTACTCGCGTTCAACGTGGTACGGTCCAAACAACCAGAGAGCAGCAGTAGCATCAAAACCTCTTGCCCCCTGCTCCTCCCCCCTGCCTGACGCGCCAAGCAGCCAATAAGAAGCTGCCAGCAACAAGAGGAAGTGACAAAGTTTGTGTGTGTGTTCGGGGCGGGGTGACGCAGGGGAAATCGGCGGTGGCACGCAGCGGTCGGTCGATCGGACAGGAGTGTGTTGCAGCACTCATTCACTAGAGCACCCGTAACCTACACACTAAACTTTTTAACACCCTTAAAGGTGCTAAAAGGGTGCACTCAACATTTTGCACCCTGTTTGCACCTTTTAAGGACTAAAACATTGCTCCGGCACCCAATCATGAGGGTGCCACTAATTAAGGGGTGTA
Source organism: Haemaphysalis longicornis (assembly GCF_048455015.1). Lineage (NCBI taxonomy): Eukaryota > Metazoa > Arthropoda > Arachnida > Ixodida > Ixodidae > Haemaphysalis > Haemaphysalis longicornis. The sequence goes on along the minus strand of NW_027526204.1, from coordinate 26,170,228 downwards.
AATCTTAACATTTTTACACCCTTTAAGGTGCAAGGAGGGTGTACTGAACATTTTGCACCCTTTTTGCACCTTTCAAGCACCCAAATATTGCTCGGGCACCCCACCTCGAGGGTGCCGAAATTCAGGGGTGTAATCAACAGTTTCATAGGGTGCTACGACCGTTACAGGGGCGCTAAAAAGTATTTCTTCTCGATTGGGGTGTTACCACGGCACCTTATCGTTAGGGTGCCTAAAAGAACGGTGTGTGAATGCAAGCATGCAAAATTGCACAAAAACAGGCTGAATGTTTAAACCGCACATTGCACTATTTCACCGCCCGTTGAGAGAATAAATATGAACTCTCCACATAGACCAGGGGAAAGGCTCTAAAATTGCTGTTCGTAAATTGAACAAAACGTGCTGAATGTTTAAATTCCACTCTGCACTAATCTACTACTTCGAGTGTATCACAAGGTTCGTTTCGATGTCTGGGTGCACGGGAAGGAAAGGCTACAAAATGCCTCTTGTAGTCCTCTAAATAAAACTTTTACGCGAGGCATCGGTGTCCTCAACGAAATCGAATTTACCTAAGAATTTGTTCCCGTATTATTATGCCCCGGGCAAAAATTCCAACAAGACTTTCTTGTTGGGCTCACAGCACGCCTGTGGGGCCAATACGAAGTTCTGTCGGCACTCTATCGTTCCAATAGCCTAGTCTTCCAACAGGGAGTTTAACCTTGATGGCGTTTGTGGGGCCAATAAGAAGCTCTGTCGGCACTCTATCGTCCCAACAGCGTAGTCTTCCAACAGGGAGTTTAACCGTGATGGCGTTTACCGGCTCGCCAACACGATAAGTCAACGCCAACAGACGCCTCGTTCGTAATCAGCGGCGCGAGCGCGCCATCAGACAGAACCGACAGACGCCCTGAAGGTGGTTTTTAGGGCCTAAACAGCAGCGTCTATGTCTGGCATAGACGCTAGACGTCAACGTTTGTGTTCTGAATTTTCCCTTCAGTAAGTAACAGTCAGACGGACGATAACATAACTATGTGAAGATATGCTTTAGCTCATACCACGGCAAGCGCAATCGTTTGTGGCTGCAGCCTCGGTTGCTCTTCGTCCACAACAAACTGAATCGGCTGTACAGCTTTCTTCGAGGGCGTGTATGCAGGGGTTCTATCTTCCTTTTTTGCGCAGGCCGACGGGGGCGGTCGTGTAAAATCATTTTCGCTCGTCGCTTCCGTAGGGTTGCCACCTTCCTGGTTTTGGACCGGCCCAACCGGTTTTTTAAACAGCGGGCCGGTTGCCGGTCCATATCTAAAACCAGTCGTCATCAGCCGGTTTTTTGGCTTTTGTGCCGTGATTATGCCCGTTTTGGCGTTTTATAAGCGTCAATTCAACAACTAAGACGATAAATACGTGTCGACAAGCATAGGCGTGCGCACAGGGGGGGCAGGGGGGGCGGCCGCCCCCCCTAATCATCTGAAGGGGGCGCCAAATTTGCCCCATGCCTGCCTTGCCGATGTAACACATGAAAGTAAAATTTCCGCTCAGAAATATTTTGTGTGTGTTGCAATTCCATCACATTGAAATAAAAATTTTATAACCATCCCTCTTTGCACTGCGTTAGCACCGCAAGGCCTTCAGTGAGAAGAGGTCGGGAGTTGCTCTGGGGGGGGGGGGGGCGCAGCGGTAAGACTTTGCCCCCCCAAATTGAGAACTCTGCGCACGCCTATGTCGACAAGCTGCGCAAAGACACGCGAGCAGAGAGAATACGCGGGCGAGCGCGCTGCCTCAGATGAAGGGGGACCTAAGGGAAGAACAAAATAACGAAATTCTACCGCCGCGGCCCAGACAACACCAAACATCCTAAGGACATCCCAAAAAAGGCCCTAAATCCCATGTCCCAAACAGCACAGCCTATGGGCATCCCTGGGACTTCCGCACTGGGAGTGTCCTAAAAATGTCCACGAATGGCTGTGATTGGGATGTATGCGGAAGCGCATGCGTGCTGTTTGTTGATTTGGTCAGCCCAATGTTTTGTTTTTGTGCATAGATAAATAAAACGCATAGGCGCGTGTAATATTGAAGGAGGTAGTACAGCCGTAAAGCAAATGCATGGAGGAAGAAAAACTTTTCTTTCCTTCATGAGCAAATGCCTCGCGTACCCGCAGGTAGCGCGTGATTGTTACAGGAAGTGCTTCAGAGAAAGGCTAGTGCACTGATTAAACCAACTGAAAACGCTGCTTTGGGCACGGCAACTTTCTGAACCGTCCCGCTCAGATGGCCTGCTGCTTGGTTCTGGGTCTGCCTTGTTGCCATTTTATTTCGTATGTACAATATTTCAAACTATAGGTTAAAAACTAAAATTTCTATTTTATTTTAATTATATCTCAATGCATTTTTAAAGCTTCGTTGTTATTCTACACGTCTGTGAGGTTTTTACGAAACTGATTCAGCCGATTCAGCCATCGCAGTTTTATAAACATGGCCGCCCGCGGTTGGAAATGTGCGCCGTGCTCCCGTGCTGCTGGAACGTCATTTCACAAGGTAACTATTGCAAGTCGTTTATATGTATCACTCAGTGTTTAAACCCTTCCAATGCCCCTCTTGTGTTTTATGCATGATTTCTTGCTCTGTGGTCGAAGGTGGGTGCTCAGTGCGGAAACGGTCGAAAGGCTTCTCCCGGGGTGGCGGGAGAAGTTGCAACGCTTGCTGCACTGTTTCGCGTCGCTCAACTTGTTTTGTACCTCTAGCTGTTGATTATTTTACATGAATTTATTATACAACTAGTGTAGAAGGGCATCACTGCAACAGATAAAAAAAAATGCCGCAGATGCCGGAAAGCCGAGCAAGAACAACTCTAGACAAAGAGACATTATTGGGCCTCAATAGTTTGACTAACTAAAACTTTTCGCGTAGCTTAGTTCCTGGTTCTAGGCCTCAATCATCAGTCCCGCGCTACCCGGAACGAAATCACTCATTTCTCGCATGTATTTAGATAAAGCCACGTCTCGGGTTTTGTCAACGCGTGAGACAGTCCAGTGACAGCCCTGGGTACTGACTGCGTTTTTTTCTTTTTTTTTTTTCAGAAATGATGGGCATAGCGCAGGCGTTATGCGTTATAATTTACGCGTTTAACATTTTTCACTGAGTAGCATGTCAGTGTGTGATGTGCTCAATTTACTCAGCTCGCGTGATCGCCTGCCCTTGTATGTGCTAATGACTGTGCTGCAATCTAAATGTGGCTTGCTGCTGTAACTTTGCGGCCGTTTGTAGATGGGCATGTTGGCGACTACACAACCTCCACGGCAAAGAGAATTACGGCAAACTATGCAACAAATGGCAACGTGATCTGGGCCGCTTTGAATACTCAGATCTGGGCCGCCTTGACGACTGTTTTAAAGAAGGGCACTGTGGGGGTAGTTGTGCATCATGTTTAAAGGGCTGCGAAGACTGACTTCACAGTGCGGTTACTCTTAAAAAGCCTTAACAATTTTTCATGAGCGGTAAACACAACCTTTCACTCATTTTGTTTGTAATCTTTCTCAAATTGCACGATATGCTCTGAATATAGGTATTGCAGTCAGTCTTTAACTGCCAAGCAGCTATATTTCTTTTTTTTTTTTTGCCAGTTTCCTGTAGTCTCTTGTCGGCAAGCAGACACTCACAGATGCAGTTGGCAGTTTTTACAGGCAGCTTTAAACCTGGTGGGCATTACCAGAAAACTGCGACTCCCGTGTCTAGTGTCGTCCTTGTTATTGTTACTCTGTTATATTTCATTGGGCTTTGCACCATTGGATCCCAGGGAAGACTAATGTAATGGCGCATTTGACAAACGTTTAATGGTAAATGGCTGCAGTAGCTTGCATGTGTGTGATGTGTTGCGCCAACAAGCATGATTGTAAGAGCCAGTTCAAAATCTCTTGACTGAAAATTATTTAGAAAAACTTTCATTTACATCTGAAGCAGGTGAAATGTTTGGGCAATCATGGAATGTAAAGGTCATGACCATGAAACAGAACTAAATAGCAAAATTTCTATCACACATCAAATTTCTGCGCAAAACAATCCGCAAGCTCCTTAAGGTTTCGCGTGGCAGCGGGCTGCTTTAGTGTTGTGAGTTCTGGCCGCGAGGTTTATTTTGACTGTAGCGCAATCACGAGAGCATGTATCAGGAAGGGCATTGTGAGAGATCAGCGAAGCTCAGCTTGTACTCGTAAGCATGCCGTTTTACCCATGGTGTGAAATCACCATGGGTAAATGTTTATCTGTACACTTCGGTAATGCTCGAGTTGTATTTCCTTACTGGCAGTGTTCAAGCTAGCCGGTGACTGCACTGTTCATTGAATTCATTACAAGTTGTTTTCTAAATTATGTGCAGGCAGCTTCATGGGCCATGGAAAGCCTCCCCAGCCGCAAGGAACTCCAAAGGATAAGAAGACAGCAACACAGTTCTGACGTGCTGCAGAAAGAGCTTCGGCAAACTAAAAAATCCTTGGAGCTCCAATGCAGTGACTGCCAAGGAATGATATGAAAGTCGTTTAATCTCTTTTTCTTTTTCTTGATTGCTCATGTATATTTTCCTGACACTAATCTAAACTGTTTTTTTGTGTGTGTGTGGTAAGCTACTACGTGGTAAAAAAACTACGGATTTCAGGGCATCATGCCAGAATAAGGTGCATGGCACCAGTACTCCCTCAGGGTGTGGTTGTCCATTTGGACGTTTGTATGGTCTCTGCTGTGCGTCAACTAACACCAAATACATGGCTAATGTACTATTACAAAGTGCAGCCTGTCTAGTTTTGAGTGATATCAATATTATTTATCTTAGTGTATGAGAGACAAATTCAAATTTAAAACTCGATAAATCTTATTTTGCTTCACTTCGCTCTGTGTTTTCGAAGTTATAGAAAACAATTCAACAGAAATTGGATAGATTGCTGTGCATTCATAATACATACCAATTAGTGGCTGCATGATGGAATTCAATTGGTTTCAAAATTTCTTCATATTTCTGCTAAAAAAGTCTAAAAAGGGAAATTCTCTACTTGATATTTACATGACTCAGTGCAGAGCAGTGATAGTTTTTGTACATGTTGGCTGTAGACTGATTTTTTTGCCGTCAACATTTGGCTGCATTTATTTGGAATTTTTTAATTGCCAAGGTTAAAATGTCGCAATATACATCCTTACACGGTCCCACATTTTCAACGCTAACTCATAAGTATGCATGCACATATATTTCCACATTTAGACCTCAGTGCTTAAAATGGTAACAAAATGCAGCCAAATTTTAAAGGTAGGAAAATATGCATACAGCCAACACGTGCAAAGTGTTATTCTTCTGCTCTAAGCCGTGTAATGTTACCTGTTCATCAATTTTCTTCTCTTAGGTTTTATTTGCCTTTTAGCAGACAGGTGAAAACCTATTTGGCTGAGAACAAATTTTTCATCATGTGGCCAATTGGCATGTCTTCTAAGCACACAGCAAAAGGCCTCCCTTTGCGTTGAATAGTTCTACATAATTCTTTTCGAATGTAGGTACACGTGATCCAAAATTTTATTTTAAAAGCTTTTTTTCGTTTGCAGTAGGTTTTAGAACTAATATTTTATATCAATCAGAACTAGATCAGCTGGCCTTTCGAATGATTTCTATGTGTGTGTGGTGCAAAGCGATGCCTTACAGTAGCCCCGTATTGTTCAAAAGTGGCCGCGCGGCCTGAGGGAGTGTGACTGCCACATTAAAGGGCCATGCAGACAAAATACAAGCTTGTTTTCTTCGAAAGATTTGGGGTTTTGTAGTGCCCTTTGCATGTGTCGGGCAGCAAATGATGCTTTATTCGCCAAGAAATTAATCAGTTCAAGTTAAAATTTTGATTCTCCCGCCAGATCGTGTGTTTTGTGACGTCTGCCATGACATCACAAGGAAGGGTCTTCAAGCTAATTTCAAGTGCGCCGTCCTGCCATCAATCCTCTTAAATATCGCCACCATGCTGTCTTCACCTTTGCTTTGTTTTTGACTGTATTTGCACCTGACTTGGTTTTATTACGGTAGGTACTGATTGCTTCGTGAAACATGGGGTACGTCTACAATTAGGGTCACGTAAGACAATGTCACTTACACCGCTCGGCCAGTGTCATCTGAGACAACCCCAAAGCGCCACAGTGCTGTGCTGCTATAACAAGCATAGTGTGCGCAATAGTTAACACCAGTACGCACTGGTTCTTCTTTTGTAACTTCCATTGTTTCACCCCACCATTCTTACTGCTATAAAATGAATATGCATTACACTTAAGCGAAAATAGCTTATTCTGCAAGCTTATAAGCCCTGCCTAACTTGTGTTTGCTTTTGCTGGCCTCAGCCAATTGCCTGGCTGTGCGTATGGTGTCATGTGTCCTAGTGTGGGAAATGAGCTAGTGGGTCGCATGGCAATTCCCTTTTTTCCTAATTATGTAGCTTATTTGAGCAACGTTTACATTTAAAGGGGCCATGGAGACAGGTCAAGTTTGGTTCCTTCAAAAGATTGCCTCAGTAGAATCAGGTTGACACCACTTTTAATGTAAACTTCACTCAAATAAGCTACATAATTAGGAAAAAAAGGGAATGGCCATGCGACCCACTAGCTCATTTACCGCAGCAGAACCTATGATGTCATATGCCGAGCTGTGCGATTGGCTGAGGCCGGCAAACGCAAATTAGGCAGAGTTCATAAGCATGTCCAAAGAGCTATTTTCATTTAAATTTAGGGCACATTCTTTTTATATCGGTAAGAATGGTGGGACAAACAGTGAAAGTTAGGAAAGCACACGTAAACATTGAAGTACCTCTGCGTACTGCTGTTGGTACTGCACGCACTATGCTTCGTTTAGATGCATAGCACTGTAGGGCTTTGGAATTGTCTCAGACAACACTGGCCAACTGACGCAAGCGACGGTGTCTTACGTGACCATATTTGTCGAGCGAGCACCGTGTTTCACAAAATGATTTTCTCCATGAATAAAAACAAGCCATGTTTAAATACGGTCACAAACAAACCAACAACATAAGACTGCTTTCCGTGGTGTGGTGGCGCCATCTAGGTCAACTAACAGTAAACAAGTCTCCGCTCCACACCAACTTTAGCTGACAGACCTGCTCTTATATCCCTGCAAACGTCATTCAAACACACGTTTTGGCGTGAAAATAAAAATTTTACCTTGAATTGATTAATTTCGCAGTGAACAAGGCATCGTTTGCTTCTGGACAAGCACTGGGGGCACTATAGAACACGAAATCTTTCGAATAAAACAAACTTGTATTTTGTCTTCATGGCCCCTTTAAAGTGTCAAAATGTTTCTATCGAGGCAATCTTTCTAATGAACCAAACTTGTGTTTTGTCTGCATGGCCCTTTTAATGGTTTTCAGTAACTTTCTGTGCACTAATGTGCTTTTCCTGTGTCGTGAAACATGTTTCACCTTTTGGTATTTCATAAAGTACAGCACTTTCAGACCTTATTCTTTATGCCATAAATTGATTAGAATTTAGGCTCACTCTATTTTGTAAATGAATTATTCAGGTGCATGGCACATTTCTGATGTAAAAGAGAAGAGACGATTATCTTTCTGTACATAACTCGTGCTACCTTTAGAAATTTTTGATGTGAAATTTCACTTCTGCTTCAGCTAGTCGAATTTATTGTGAGAAACAGAAGTGAAGTCATGCATCAAGTTATAAAGAACTTTTGTTTGTGGTATTAAAAGTGTATGGTGTACCTTTAAGACTTAAGTGCTGCTTGATTTTGCCACTGATCTCTGTTATGTACGAAATTCGTCCAATAAAATGGTTTTGCAAGGTTTTGCAGAGTTGTAATTGTGCACTTGAGTGGAGGAAAAGCTCCATTGCAATGGAATGTTGAGCTATAACCACAAGCATTAATCAAACGTGTCCTGAAAAGGACCTACGAGCACCTTTTTGGAACATCCCAAAAATTTCCTTTCTTTGTTCTACATGGGATGTCAGACCTCCCAGCAAAGTCCTAGTCTGGCACATCCCAGCGAGGTCTTTTTTTGTATCACTTGGGATGTTTTTGGAACTTAAGTGGGATGTCCCTGGGAGTTCCCGAACTCCCAGGTGGGACATCCCTGGTACTTACCTAGGATGTATGTGCGTTGTCTGGGGGTCAGCAATTGCGGTTACTTTTCAGTGAAGCACATGCAGAGCGATTAACCAAGCTCTCAATCACTTTCAGTACAAACGTTATGTTGATTTCTCTCTAAGAAAACACTACAATAAATGGCACTGCATGTTAAAAAACATGGCGTCTTTTTTCAACACAATCCCCCCTCCCCCCCCCGGAAGGCCCGTTTTTTTTTTCGGGGAAAGGTTGTAACCCTACGCTGCTGTTCTGCCTACCTGCTTGCTGTACCTATTACGTCGCCGCCACCGCAAATCCCCACTTGTTACAAACTCAGAGGTTTTCGCACTGTTAGCAGTCGTTTTACACGATGGGTTTGATGCGCCTGACATGCCAGGAGTGACATCGCTTGTAGTATTAGAGCGACGTTGCTTGTCTGCAAGACGGTGCCGGTCAAACAAGCGTTATCAACGCCATAATTCTAACGGCACATTCCATTTATTTCGTGGCTGCCGTGGCTTGCGCAGAAAAGGTCGGGTTGACTGCGATAGCTTTGCTTGAGTCAAATAATGGAGCTTTGGCTCAATCGCTTGCAGCGCTAGCAATGCGGCCTCGTCTGCAAGACCGGTGCGTGAGAAACAAGCGTTAGGACAGCCAGAATTTCAAAAATGCAGCATAAACTAGACCATCGTTAAAGGAGGCGATGACTAGACACAAGCAACAATATTCGTTGACAACTTACGTAAGTATAGAGTTGTTTTAGGCGCCTTGAACACGCTTGCCGACATAGCTGTTTGTTAACGCGCCCGTTTACTGTTTTGTAGGTCAATTGTTCGATTCCTCGTCGAACGTTTTTTTTTCTTTTTTCTTTTTTTTTTTTACGTGAGGGTTTCATTAGCTCCTTTTTTAACGACCAGGGTAAGCACCTGTTCCTTGCTTTCTATCACGCCGACATTTACCGCCCTCTTCCTAAACCCAAAGTAGCTCGTTTTCTCGCACGTTCTCTCTTGAGAAGCCCGCCGTGAAAACAAAACCAAAACAAACGTCAAACCTCTTTACAATATCAGTATATATGTCAATTACTTTATGTGTATTCACTTTTTGTGTTTAAAAACCTTAAATTTAAGTTATAAACACATTTCAGACTTTGAAAGCAGAAAGATAATTACCAACATTACAGTAGTAACACAATTTTCGTCAAACATAGAGGTGCTGCATTTGAAGTCTGGCAACTATCTCTCACTTTTGTGTGTGTTTTTTCATGGCGTTTTGTGCCGAGTGGTTGGTGGCGTGATTTAATCTGTTTTATCTATTTCAAGCTTAAATCATAGTTATAGAAGCTTTATGGGTGATGTCTACCCTTCTAACCTAGGCGTGTGTTGAACCTGGGGACCCCGGAAGAACGATCATCGCCGGATAAAATACTGCGCGTCAAAAGTGGATGACATTGCATCAGAACAAAGCGTGTTCGTGTGTCCGCGAGATGAAGACGACAGTGAAGGAGAATTTTACGTTGGAAACATCGTTTTTGCTCGGGTAAGTACGCATTTTTTATTATTCTGTATTTGGTTGGAATGAGTTCTGGTGTTTATGGGTCAGTAATTCGCTAGACCCCCATCTCGTTTGCTCTGAGAGCCTACGTGAGTTAGTATACTTGTTTGGCGCCCATTCCACCGTTTCCGCAGAAGTCAGCATCAATTTACGCTGAAGCTAGACCTTGGCTACGATGCTCGCGCTATGGTACACGGCTGCTAATAATTTCACATCACGCAAGGCTCTTTAACACCGGGGAGTTTGTTTATGTGTCTCTCAAACAGTGCCTTTGCGGTTGCAGATCGCAGTCGCAATTTCGCGTGAGTGGCACAACGCTGTGATTAGTCCTCCCTCGTGAATACCCGCGGTATACCAAGAAATAACATGAACAGGAGGTTCCCTGGAAGTACATGTGAAAACGCGTACACGTGATTCCATGGCTGGCGTCTCGTAGGTGTTGTGAAATCTCTCCCCCCCCCTCCCCCCCCCCCCTTCACGAATTCCGTGCAGTGCGCTTCGCAGCTATTGCGCTCGCGAGACCGGCGACCGTACGCCTCGCGGTCTTCGGGCCGCGATATGTGTGCTGTTCTCGTGAAGCTCGACAACAGCGAAATTGCCGTACTCGCTCGCCAACGCGCCCCGACAGCGTACGCGTCGACCGGGTGCTGACGGAGTTGTGCTGGAAGAAAAGCAGGCAAGAGATGAGGGCGCACGAGGTGTAGTTAAACATGAGAATTTACAAAGTGCAAGGTGGAGAAAATAGTATGCAAGGGCCGGAAACGGTGAGAGAGTTCGGGCCGCGTGCCAGCGAGCGAGTGCGGTAATGTACGTTGCCGAGTTTCACGAGTCCGGCACGAATATGACGACGCCCGTCTGAGAGTTCATAGAGGTATAGAATTCACATACGTGCAAATTGAAGGTGAAATGCGCGCATGTGGCCTCGCAGGGAGTTAGCATAGTCTCAGGGTAGTGGGGGAGATTTCACAACGCCTACGAGGCGCCTGCCGATTCTGTCAGAGTAGCTCTCGTGAAGTCTGGGGCTTGATATCAGAGGCATATGTATTGTTTAAATTAGTGCAGAAAATTGAGCCAATTCGCAAGTTCTCATTTTCGCAAAACCGCAGTCCATACAGAGACTAACAAAAAAGCTGTAGGCACTCACTCAACTCGATTTATATTGGAGAATTGAACGTGCAGATACAAGTCAGACATTGAAATGGAGGAGCCTCAACTATCACACACCAGTTCCGATTGAAAGCAAGGGATACAGATGAGCTGCTAGCATGCGTTCCATGCAAATTAGCTCAGTAGCTAGCTTTGCATATATCATGCATACCCCACTCACAGTACCTGCGGGTCTAATAAATACATTCTTACTGTGACCTAAATTTCACTTGGGGTGTTCCGGGAATGTTCTTTTTAGTGCCTTGGAGGTTACTGTCTTTAAACGATTAAAAATCTACTTGATGTAAGCATTCGTGCTTTGTGTGTGCTCTTCTTGTATTTCAACAAGTGTCAGCACACTCACAGATTATGCACCTGCAGGTGCTGCTGCTGGCTGTCCTGGGTCAGCTGCCTTCCAGTCCAGTTTCAAAGGCTTTGCCAGGGCCTCCCTTGGCCAACCGACACTGCACCTGCTGTACCCAAGTACTGCCTGGCCTTTCGTTGGTGCTCCGTACGCTTTGCCGCCAGGAATGGTCATTCATCCATCATCTGGCCGCTTGGACCACCCGTTCAGAAGTCAGCGCATTTGCTCGACACATCGGTCCAGGCACTGCTGCCATATCGGTGCACCCACCGATTATGTATTTTCAGGTTAGTTATTGCATGTTGTGGAACTTGCCATGATGTATACCTGTTAGCAGTGCTGTGGCCTCTGATTATTTGAAACATTTTCATGAAGCAGTGCTGTGCGTATGGAGCGTGTCATTGCCTAGCAGAGATATTGAAGAGAATCTGGGGCTGACGACTAAAGAGCAAGAAGAGAAATTGAACTGACTTTGAAGCAAGTATTCGTATGTAATCAAGCCAAGCAAACATTTAGGATCTTTCGATATGGTTTTAAACTTGCAATACAAACTGGTCTACTTCAGATCATACTGGTAATAATCATACTATACCGAAAAGTACATCCCGCAGTCTGTAGAATTCTGACAGCGCTTTTTTCGCAGTCTCTCATGACAGGCACTAATCTCAATGGTTGGAAGATAGTCGAGGTAGCACCAGTCTTTAAAATCAGGAGACGGTACTTCACCATTAAATTTCCCTAACAAGCACCATATGCAAGGTCAGGAAACATTTCATCCACTCTCAGGTCGCTAATTATTTATAAAATCACAATATCACATTCGAGTATCACCACGGTTTTCACAAGGGTTACTTGAGAAACACAACTTTCAGGATTTGTTCACGATCTACATTGATCCATTGACACAGGCTTACAAACTGCGGTAGTTTTTCTCGATTTTTCTAAAGCATTCAATCGCATTGCACACCACAGACTACTTCTCAAACTTCACCCTAATGTCCTCACTTGAGCAAAAGATTTTCATTCTTCTCAAATGCAGTTTACTTCTAATAACTATATACTTCTTTTGCTCGTGCCACTTTGTTGTCCCCCCAGGCAGGTTGCTTGGTCTATCTTCCATGTTGCATATCCTCCCATGTAAGTCTATTTGCAGATGCAATGCTTTCAATCTGATCTTAGCACAATTAACTCCTGGTGCTGCAAATGGCTAATGTCGCTTATCTCTAAAACAAAGTGCATGACTTTAACGGTGGCAAGTCTCGGATTGTAAATACTTACTTCATTAACAACAGCCCGATTACCTCTTGAGACAAAGTTGTTTTGGTAGGCCGGTAGGGGAGGGGGGATTGCATGATGGATTTCAAAAGGTACATTGATTGGGAAAATAACACGTGTGATTAATATTTTCATTTGCACTCCAAAACTCGCTTTATTTCTTATGTTTAACCCACTGCCGTGGCTAGGGTGGTGTGCTGTGGAGGCGAATGTCGGTTAGATACCGCTTGGTGTAGCCGCTTTTCAGATGGAGGCAACACGTAAAGACGCCCGTGTTTGGAGATTTCGATGCGCACAAAAATACCCAGATGGTCAAAATTAATGCGAAGCCTTCCCCTACAGTGCTCCCCATATCCCAAGTGTAGCTTTGGCGTGTTAAACCACCGTTTTTTTTTCATGTTTTTGGTATAGTACCAGCTGCTGTAGCAGGTGCAACTTAAAGGTAAAATTCTACATAATGTTTCCAAGAGCTAAATATAAAGGCCATATTGAAGTGCGTTTATGGGTCTATCTCATAGCAGTAGTGAAAGGTTATATACTCTGGTGCAGGTTAAGAACGCCAATGGCTCATGTGGTGTAGTCGTGTTTGACGGAATGCCGTGTAGGCAGGTAGAAGCATTATTGCAGTGATGAAACGTAGGTCACTGACCAAGTCAAGAAAGCCATTTAACGGTTTGTTGCTTGTTCACGGTGAGCATGTGTCGTGGAAAACGAAGCTATATATTGGGCATTACGCGGCGCAATGAGTTTGCATAGATATGGTGCAGATTGCCATCCATTATGTTGATAATGTTGGGCGTCGTCTGAACAATGAGGGACTTGAGCAGTAATCGAGAAGATAGATTGCACTCAGTTGTCGGTAATTTTGTCTTGTTCCAGTCGACCACGTGTCCCGTCCTCTCACGGTGCTCTGCCAGTGGACTTGTTTTTGCATGGCCCTTGTTCACTTCGTTCCAGTGCTGCATTAATCTTCTGTGCAGATTGCCCGTTTCGCCAATGTACACTGATTTGCATTCAGCGCATGGAATCTAATAAACAATACCCGGAAGCTTGGAGCGTAAGAGGGGGTCTCTCACGCTGACAATGTCAGAACGCAGCTTGCTAGTGGGCACATGCACAATGTATGCACTGCGTGTCTTGAAAATGTGTGCGAGAGTTTCACCGATGTGTGGGACGTAGGTAATTGCTGCACGTTTTGATGCAGTCGTTGTCCTGAATATAATGCCTAAAGCATTATATTCAGAAAGAAGCGAAGAGGGCGACTAGCAAGAATCCACATTGACATTAGCAGGCAGAAGCGTCCACAAGGCCTGTGTCAAAACGTGCTGCAATTCTCGTCCTACACATCAATCAAACTTTCGCACGCATTTTCAAGAAACACATTGTGCACATCGTGCAGGTGCCCACTAGCAAGCTATGTTCTGACATTGTCAGCGTGAACGACCCCCTCTCACGCTTCAAGCTTCCAGGTGTTTATGTTTTGAACAAAAAAAGTGCCATTTAAACGTGACACCTCCTTCCTTGCCGATTTCTGATGCCTGATTGTTCAGTTTGTGGGGATACGTTTAGCAGATTGCTCACATGCCTAACCTGTATTTGTGCTTGAGCAGTCAAACGCTGATGTTAGCAGTGAAGTAGGTGAAAATTGTACTTTGATTGTAGTTGTGTGCAGATTACCTACATTGTGTTAATTCGTAGAAAAGCAAAATTGAGGTAACCCTGCTAACTGTTCCGCATTGCAGCATTTTATTATGCGAACGTTAAGGAGTTCAGCTGCTTGTTAAAGGTGAAATAAACAGTGGTACAAAAAGAAGAGCATCTACTAAACAGAAATATCTTCACAATCGCAGGATGCCAACGGTCCGCCTACCAACTTGTGTCCTGCATCGTTTCTGCTGGCTGGAGCGGTTCATGGAGCATTTTCCAGCTTCTCAAAGTTTGTGGTCAAGCGCTCCTCCAAGTGAAAGATGCCGCAGAGGGATCTTTTGTTTTAATGCCACAATTTCACGTGCTCAGCAGCAAATTTACTCGTAAGGCTTTTTAAATATTCATCACCCAAGAGGGCATGTTACCTTCGTCTTCGGTGGAATGTGTCTGCACTCAGGTTATTTGTGACAGAAACAAGTGGACCACGTCATGAGAGTCATTGAGGCCTTGTTGATTGTGCATGCTTCTGAAATGACATTTTCATTAAGCTGAATACTTTCCACATATTACGATTTGTGAACAAATTATGGTAAAAGTCATGATTATTTGTACTACACTGCAGGAAGGAAATGCCAACATACGTTTTAAGCACCTCTGATATTTCAGATCGTTGGCTGGTGAGCAATAAAACAAAACTGAAATTTTTAAAAATAAAATCAAATATTCGTTGTCACCAGTGCATGACCATAGTAAAAGCTATCTAGTCACCAAATTTAGAATTAGACACGAAATGCCAAGAAAAATAGGGAAATAAACTAGACAGCTGGCTACAATAAACCAATTCGTAAAATTCCTCAATGTCTATCAAGTGATGATTCAGGCGGGTTAGTTAAGATGTCAGTGGGTTTACACACCCAACTTGCAGGGAAGCACATGAGCTCCCAATATTAACATGTTTTTAGTGAAGACCGTCTTCCTTCATTAAGCTGCTTTGCACATTGATGCCAGTCTGATAAATGTCCTGAATTTTTGTTATGATCAATCTTTGTATGGGAACCATATATTTTTATATGATGTCGCTGTGTATTTCTGAAACTGTATCTAGTCACTAATTCCAATTTGTCGTGGTCAGGTTTTTTCAACTGATTCGTAGCTTTTTTAACAATTATGGTATATTTTGTGTGCCTAAAGGAATGCCTCATTGCATGTTTAGCCTATGTAGTGTTGAAAGCGGACATTTTGCTTCAAAGTGGAATGTCGGGGTAGCAACAAGGTACTTCGCGTGCTGCTCACTTTCATTCATGCCATTATTTTTTATATTATCATTTAAAATTAAAAGCCAACCAATTTGCTGTCGTTTTAATTTTGTCACCTACTTTATACTTTCTTTTTTTTTTCAACTTTGTGTAAGGATTGACTATCCATATTTTTATAATACCAAGGCGTTGGACTGGGCTAGCTGGTACATGTTTGAATGGATGAAAAACCATAGGAAAACCCAGGACACAGAAGAGAACGACGGGACAAACTTGTGCCGTCATTCTGTTTTAACTGTTTCCTGTGTTTACCACTGGTTTTTTATGCATTCAAACATTTTTTATGAGTTTGTTGAACAGTGATTAGTTTAGGTGTGTTCAAACAATTGTTGGCTGCGAAAGCATTTGTATAAGTGCTCTCTGCTTTTTTTTTTGAGCCAATACCCCACCACCAGTCTTCATGAGGTGGTCTTTTGTAGAAATAAGTTGAAATAAATATTTGTTTGCATTGCTTTACATGTTTTGAAAGAATTTCTTGTTCATTCTTGTTTCATTCAACCCCGTTTCAGAATCCTGCTTAAGGCATTTCCTCTGTTATTTTTTTTCAGAACCAGGAAGGGTGCTCATCCTCGGTTCTTGCTGAAGCAGCAGTATCCATACTTCACACGTGAGCTCTGAACACACAGTAATTATGGTATGAAACATTCTACCAGTATAACCCTGCTTTGTAGACGTCATTGTAGATGTCAAAGCTCT
Source organism: Haemaphysalis longicornis (assembly GCF_048455015.1). Classification (NCBI taxonomy): domain Eukaryota; kingdom Metazoa; phylum Arthropoda; class Arachnida; order Ixodida; family Ixodidae; genus Haemaphysalis; species Haemaphysalis longicornis. The sequence goes on along the minus strand of NW_027526204.1, from coordinate 26,154,135 downwards.
TGACAGTGTAGTCCAATGTCTGGTGTAACGGGCAATGTCTACAACTTGTAAAAATTAATTTTGTGGCTATAATGTTTGTGATTATTTTAAAATGCACGTCAACTACTATTTAGAATCGCTGTCTAAATTGGCAGCCATTTTCCTGGTGGATACAGAAAATGAAAAAGCGCATGTGTAGAGATTTCAGTGCACCTTAAATGTCCCAAATTTGCTAAAGCTAATCCAAAGCCCTCCTTGTGGTGCACTTCATATCCCATGTACAGTTTTGCGTAAAAACAGCTAAAAATTTATGATCAATTTAAACTTATTTTAATGTTTTTAAATGCAAATATTCTCAGTTTAAGCTGCCATATTTAGAGTAAAATATTTTGTAACAATTATAAAGCTACCAAAGGTTTACAGAAAAGCTTTTTGCTTTTGGTTGTGCACCTTCTTATCAAAAGAAAAATGTTGTTAAGAAAGGCAGAAGAAACCCAACTATGGAAATTAGCAAACCCTAAAGCTGCGGATAGAATGAATGTTTTGTAGAGAATCTTTTGCTGATTTCAGTTCTAGTCAACTCTAAAAAAGTCTATCGACGTAGAATGCTTACCGTGAGGCACCTCGTAATACTAGCCAAAACTAATGGGCCCTGGCTGTTGGCTTTTCATTTGCAACAGTGACAAATGACCCCACATCCACCGGCAGGGACATAATGCAAGGCACCATGTACAAGCTAGCCTCATGATAAAATAATGTTTTCTGAACAATGGCATTACATTTCAACCATGGGCTTCACCAGGGAACTTGTATGCATTGTTCTGTGATGTTTGCAGTTCTTGTTATTGCTATGTGGGGTCATTTAGTCTAAAGGTATGTTTATAAAACTCCAAATACCACCAAACCTTGCAAGTGCTGTACCATATGAATATTTTTCCGTAAAGCAAAAACAATAATGCAAACGAAAATAAATGGCTTGGGTACCCAACTTTTATAAGTACATTATGAGCCGCAGTACGGAGGGAACTATATTATGAGCCGCATTACGGAGGAAACTATACATTTTGCATTTGGTCTTCCTTGATATTGAACCTTCCTGCTCAGCTCAAGAATAAGGCACTAAACATTGCAGGTAGCTACCTCGATTGGAAGTTTGATGCAATACTAAGAAGCCAAGGGTTTTAAGGTTCAAGGAAGTTTTGTGTGGTTGAAGTGTTGCACACCTAATTGCTTTCACTGCACAGCATGGTTAGGCTCTGCAGTGAATCTCGAAGGATGTGTACTGCAGTTCGGCAAAGTGAACATATAATTGGTTTTTTACGAAGTTTTGGGTAATCAACTACCTCTAAAGTTATAACTGTACTGAGATGTGGCTCCTGACTTTTTAAATTGATGTTTTAACAATCGGTGACACAAGTTCAAGGAAATTATCAGCTGATGTTGAGCTTCAATGGAATGTCTCACAGAACCGAGCTTGGAAAGCACGAATGTTTCATACCATAATCGTGTGTGATATTGTGCAATATGTGGTCTCACACCTGCTGCACCTGTGAACCGAGGATGACGCACCCGTTTTGTACCCCTTTAGGTGGGTGCTTTTGCAGAAGATGCTCCTACAGATTGGGGTGCTAAGTAGCACCCTATGATACTTTTAGGCGGACAAGGGTGTTTATAAGGCACCTGTCTTCTGGGGTGCTTCACAGAGGGTGTGCTCCTGCGGCGACAAAATCCAAGCACCCTAAAGGGCGTAAAATATTCAGTTTTTAGGGTGCTCCTGCGGCGACAAGCTGAAGCACCCTTTTGGGCGTAAAAATTTTTAGTGTGTATCACCTGCAAGTGATCTCCTGAGGCACCGGGAATAGACAACCGTGCGTCCACGATGACTACGTTTGTTGCAAGAGCGGGATCCCGCAGAATAGCGTAGCGCAGTTTAGCTCCATGCCTTACCTGGCCCCCATTAACGCCGCCATGCCGCGACTGGCCCCTACATACGCCGCCACGCCCCAATTGGGCTAAGCGCGCACTAGACCGTTTGGCACTTGTAAGCGACATACTCTGTTTTTTGGTGTAGTTGAAATAATGTCAGCCATTTCTAGATCAGTAGCGCTATTGTCGTTTGTCGTAGCTGCTTCTGCCGGTTCTTCGTTTGTGTCTTGGCTTTTTAAGTGCGAATGCACTTTATAAGCGACCACAAACCATCCACCGCCGGCGGCGGCGTCGGCGTCCGCAGTGCTCCTCTATATTTAAAAAAGAAACAGCATCCGGCGCCAGGTTTCGATCCGAGGACTTTGCGGCCGCAGCGCGACGCTCTACCGACCAAGCCACGGACGCGACGCTGATATTAGTGTGAGTAACGCGCCTTATATCTTTAACGCATTCAAACTACGTCGTCAGCGGCGTGCGTTGGCGACTCAGCGGCGTTATATCGGCTTGATAACTGCGTGGTGTACACGTGATACTACAAACCCGATGGAAGAGATGGAAGAGAAGGCGGCGAGGCGGTGGGCTGCGGGGGCCGAGCGCAAGCGCCGCAAGCGGGCCGACAACCGTGCATTCGCACTTTCCCATTCTCCCCCTCGGGGAAATGCGGGAGAATTTTTAGGAATGCACACACACTATGTTTTCCATAGTGTTCTTCTTGTATTTTAAGTTTTCAACCCAATAGCCTGACACGGTGATATCAAATGCATTGCGATCACTTTAACTTTGTCTTATACAGCTGCCTATATTAGGCCTAGTATTTGAATTTTATTCAAGAAGCGATACTGGTTAATCCCCTGATTGAGTATCTGCCATACTCGCGATAATGCATCTTCAAAATTAAGACGATATTGGCATTTAGACGCTACTCGTTCAGACTCACTTTTATCATTTCAAGAGTATCAACATTTAAAGTTCGGGTCGAATGTTCATTTTGGTGGTTCTCGGCGATGCGAGGTGACCTTCACCGAGCTGTGCTGCAGGATTGCAAGGCTTAATTTCTATCTGTTCAGATCAGGACTTTCACCTACGGAACTATGTGTGCGGTGCCAGGTCCCTGAACTAACGAGCATTTTTTTCTCGACGGCCACCATTTCTCAAGACCTAGACAACCGCTTTTGAAGGACCCCAATGAGCGTTTGGGGTAGACCGTTTAAATTCTATTATATTACCTATTCGCGCATCGAATTTGTGGTTTGCAAAAAGGGGTACTATATATAATTGCATTCGAAATTTTCTTTCTGATTCCGGTCATTTGAATTGCTGAAGGGCGCTAATTACTTGGTAATTCGGGTTTTTTTCATCGCTACATTTCCTCTTACTGCCTCTTTCCGGAAATATTTAGTATTTTTGTGGTCCCCATGTATTTCAACAACTGATTTAGCCCTCGCCAATCCCCCCTTGTGGGTACGTGCCGAAATCATCATCATCATCAACAGACGGCCTGACCCTAACACTTCCATTCGACTGGAAAGAACCACCGACCGTGCACCTCGTGTGGCGGCGGTGGGCTCTTCTATCGCCGCCACAGAAACGAGACCGTAGACTCCCTCTCTCCGTTGACCTTCACCAGTTGGACAGAGCGAATGCTAAATTCAAGATTCACAGCACGACGTAACCTTTGGTATTTCGTCATATGATTATTTATAATATGATAATATAAATATATAATTACATATCATTACTATATGATTAAATATTCGCGTCTCACATCATCAGATTTAGTTAGGATGCTTTATTACTCTGCTACGTTCACCTGATACTGCGGTAAGAATCTGTTAATATTTAATAACAGATGTGTGCAATAGACGCTTGAACTAAACAAGACAAAACAGAGATTAGCGATGTTTAGTTTTTTATTTCATGAAGTTTAGGTATTGACTTTAAAGTACCGACATACCTAAGGTATATGCATTGTGTTCAAGACATGGCTACGTAGAGCGTTACAGGAAGAACTAGCCACATACACACTCCTCAAAAGGAGCAACCCGATGGCACTGAGATGGCAGACAGCAATCATCGAGATGGTTACAAACACTGGAAAAAAAAGAAGTCAGCTCCAACTTCACTAGGATGCCATGTTATAACAATAAAATGCAAAGACAACATACTGAAAATTCGGCGGATAATATTGCATAAATGACTGAAATATATGTTCGATAATTTACACGTGTTCTGTGTACATTTGGTACATTACGTTGCAATATTCGACGAATTGGTGTAAACTCGACACGTCGACGGTGCAATGTATCTCGTCGGACACATCTGCTAAGGTTGTGAGGAGCAAAACAATTTTTTTAAATTTCTAAAGCAAACGAGAGGCTGCCTATAATAAATCTCCACATACGCAATAAAAAGTTTCAGTTCGTCGGTTCACGTAACATGTTGCACGGTGATTTTCAGACTAAGGGCACTAAAGAAATACAAAATGTTTTTGAGGCGAAATGCTTACACACGAGTGTTTATTGCAATGCGGTACCAATAGTGACCAAGACGCCTCAAGACGAGCAGCAAACGCCTCAAGAATCTGATGCAACGGGTCTTGCAATGCCAGTCCATAAACGCCTCTGTAACATTTGTTTGCATCGGTGTGACGGGCGTGACATATAACGTTCGATAACCACACATACAGAAGATTGCGACTGCTTATACAGACGTAAGAAAGCATTATGCTTTCTTTCATGTGCGGGGACCTCTTCGTTTGATGCTACGTCAGTGGTGGTTGAGATCTTTTGGTGTGGCAATGTGTTCGTCCCGAGAGTGGTGTATGTCTGGCATATAATCTTCTTCTCGTAACACTTGATAAAGTTTAATATATTGATGCACATCGTGCTCGCTATGGGTAGTTACGTAGTAGTGGTTTGTTAACACATCTATGTGGTGATCTCGTCGTAAACAAAAAGGTGAACGAGTGTAATAATCACGATGGCTACGACAAAAACTGAAAAAGAACAGCCATAGTCCATATTTCTAACATAGTAGTACAAAGATAGTAACATATAAGCAAAATAACAACTCAATTAGCACAAATATCTCACGTATTACTGGGAAAGTGTATGCAATAAACAAGAAACTGGCCTTACCGATGAATGTATGCAATAATCAAAATACTGGCCTTGCCGATGCGCCGAACAAAATGTACACATCGTTAAATATTATTTCATGCGCCGAATAATGAACTGGTGAATGTTGTTAGGGAGGTCCTTGCCGGGATGGCATCGACGGCATTGTAAACAATTATTGCACATCCGAAGGAAGAAAATTTAAACTTGCCTGTGCCCGCAATATTCCTACTGAATTTCCATGCCGAATAGTTCCTGCATAATCTGTGGAAAAAACTTTACACGTAACGTACGATGTCAGGTGTCTGTTGACGGTTCCAGAATTGATCAAAAAAGTCACTCTTGTTATTTTTAGGGGGTTCTGTAGTGTCAAATTTTTATTTTCATTGGGCTGACACCCCAAATCATGTCGCCGACAGAAATATTGTTCATTTTGTGTTTATTTTGCGGATCAAAAACAAAGCAGGCGTGTCCTAAACGCGGCCTGATTAGTGTATTTAAGGCCGAATTGTAACATTAGAGTGAATGTGCTGCAGTTTTTGTCGAAAAAAGCCGAGTTTTGCACTATGTTGTTCTACAAATGGTGTCGATTTGTGTTGACCGGATTGCATAGTTCCAAACACTTCGCCGCATAACGCCCCACGTGACATATGCCTCTTCGCACGATGCGTAATGTTAACTAAACGTGTTCATAATTAAACGGGCCTAAAGGATACCAAACTACCGTTAATAATAAAAATAACACGTAAATTCAGTTTAGAAGAAAACTTGGAAAATAAATGAGAAAGTAGTCCCACTGTGGCACGAACATACTTGTCAGCGCTAGTACCCAAAATTCGAATGCCCAAAATTCTGCCCAAATCGAATGCCCAACTCGAATGCCCAACTCAATGCCGAACACTCGAATACCCAACACTCGAATATTGAGCAGGAGCTCAATAGAATAGTGTGCGCCGTGACACCGCACATGTCTCTGGAGGGGGCACTGTGCAGCGAAGCTTTTGGAAATCCGCGAGCCGGTTATGATATGTGTGAAGGTTATGCAGATCTATACATGGCTATTGGTGTTTAAAGTTTTGACACCCTTGATTCAGTTATTGCAAAAAGAAGGCATGTGTAAAAGTTTGGATGTGAACATCTTTGACAGAACTTTGTCTGGTTCGGTTTTTTAAACTTGAAGAGGTAAATACACCAACTAAGGGCGGATATTCAAAGCGGTCCCAAAAGCTGACCACAGGATAACCTTGACGGCGCGCAGGTGATTGACGCCGAAACCCATTACTCACAAGGACTACTCCTTGAGTCCTGGCACATACAAGGGAACCGGCAAGGCCTTATTCAAAGCGTTGAGAACGCTTTGAATAAACGCCCTTTGTTGGTGTATTTTCCTCTTCATGTTTAAAGATTATACGGATAAACTTGGTTTTGATTTTCCTAAACTTCAATTAGCACTCGTCACACAATTTAGATATACAACTTACATTGTTATTGAGGATTTTGATCATCTCTGAATTAACAACTTAGTACAAAGGCAAGCATCACCGCATCAACAAATTCCGACGCTTTATCGAATGCAGAGCCTTATGCCGTTGATGCGCACAAAAAACAATAAGGACTAAAGGGTGCTTCCGCGACGAACGCCGGTATTACTGAAACGAGGAACTGAACGTGACCACCTACATCAACAAATTCTTTTCTAACTTCAAGTAATGACGACATGCCCTTTAATAAATTTGTACGTGCGTGACATTGCGTTGATGAAGTGTAAATACAATACGTGAATGTGGACAGCTGCCTCGTTCTCATCTGCTCTCCAGAAACACTGAAATATTTATAAAATATGTCTCAGTATCACCTAAAAGTGTTACAGCCGTGCGCTTCAAGTCACCTGGATCGCGTCAGTTTTGTACTTTAGGCAGTTGGTCAAAAGTTCGCCAGTTTAATATTTTCGAAACTTCGAGGCGGACCGATACCCTTAACGCCGCCGACGGGGCTCAGCCTCGCCTATGGATGCCAGGCTTGCGCTTCCAATAGCCCCAGAGGCTTCGTCGTTCGTCGTCCCAAGCCAACTACCATTGCCTGATGATGTAGAAGACGCTGACAAGCCGTCCTCGGAAGCATTTTTCTGCTCCAGAGAAGACGTAGTCAATGCCCGTGGAGCGAGCAAACAACCACAGGGAGAGCAGCCTCGGACGTGCATCGAAAACCTGCACCAGGTTCGCCGAGTCGGAAAGACGCCGCACATCGGGCGGAAGGCACAGCAGCCATTGCATGTTTAGGACCATGCCGTCACACGTCATATGCTGCACCAGGAGCTTATCCCCTGTGAAGCAGAACGTGCCGCTAACGGTTGTTGCGGGCGGGGAGGCATTGTCAGTAAGCTGATGGCGCTTCGAAACGTAGGCTCGCCTCTTTTCCAGCACATCCTCTGTGAGCGCGACTCCCGCCTGTACCATGTGCTGAAGCACTTCAGGGCCAAGCGACAGTCCTACCGGCAATGCAGCAGGATTGTGCTGTGTCACACTCCACAGCGCTTTCTGGAATGCTGCCTTGCCTGCGGCTTTGGCTTCTACTGGGCCGGGAGTACAACTTGCGAATGGGACGGAGTAGCCGGGGTTGGAGGGAGTTCTAGAGTTCTACAGGCTCAGTCGCCCACGCATAAGTATTCTCATTACCAATCCCACGTGTGTGCGTGGTGGCCAGTCTACCCGCACGTGTATATTTCTACCGGCCTTCAATCGACGACAGCTGACCTTCATTTCGGCTCAAGTAGTTACCACATGGGGGGTCTGCCCAAGTTGAGCCAAGGCCTCGCGGCTGTCCGTAAATAGCGTAAACCGTAGAGTGTTGTCGGCGCTGTAGGTTGAACCGATGTATTCTACAGCGAAGAGGATGGCCTCAACACGTGTGCAACACGTGATTGTCGCGGTTCAGAACAGAACAGTCCTGAACTTTCGCTGAATGTCATCAATACACCCCAGTGTTGCATGCAGTGTTCTTTCATTAGGCACTGAAGGGGTGAATACTGCCCCTTTTTGAAGATTGGGACGTACGGCTGCGGCTGCACCTGCTTATCGGTGACATTGCGGGCTACGGGAGAGTGGCAGTGGCTTTGTGCCTCGAACTGAGACGTCGTCCCATGGAGCAACCACAAACGGTAGTTGTGCTGGAAGCCGGTCGAGGTGCCCGATACCTAAGCTCGGTAGAAGGTTTGCCGCGCGGGTGGCTTCAAGTCTTCTGTCGTGTGCCTCAGACCTCTCTTTCTTAATAGCTTCAAGTGATGGCAGGCGCGCGTAACGATAAAGTTCCTCCACGCGTATGTGCTTCGGTAGGCTAGTAATAACTCTGAGGCGTTCGCGGCACAGAACTTCCAGCTGTTGGAGTTGGGTGTTCATTAGAGCGAAGCACACTGCCACATAACATGCCTTAGATGCCAGCACAGCCTGCGTGAATGTACGTAATACCTTCCATATCGCGCCTCGAAGTGGCTTCTGATTCTCGTGATGATGCGAAGATGCTTCTTTGAAAAAAGTTTAAGCTGTTGGAGCCACTCGGTTGCCCCTTCTTCATGTAGCGGCACGTCAACAATGCGTACCCATCTGTCGGCAGCCCGTACGATTGGTTGACCATGAAAATAAAAGTCTTACCTAATTTGGCACCATGAGCACACTTCCAATACAGCCGAAAGCACTGGCAATAAGGACGGAAAATTCGATGCATATATCTATACAATAGACTACATTTAGAACAAACTCGAAGGCACCGTAAACATTTGTTCGCGTTACCAGAAATTCGTCTTAGGCAGAGGTGTGAAGGGTATTTGAAAAGCCAATATTGCGTAAATATACCTACTTGGTTTATGCTCTTCGTTTTCCCATGCGTCTCCAATGATGAGCCACCACTTGTGATGCCACGTGCACCAGGAAGAGCACAGTCACCGCCATAAGGTCTCTGAAAATCTTTTTACCGTTTTGAATTATGCACATGAATTCAAAGGCCTTTTTTTCATTTCTACTGTGCAGCAACAGTATATTCCACATAACAAAAGGTCAAAAATCGGAATAATATTTTACACGAAACCCGTAACCTCAGGCAGAATCTTCAAAAACCTGGTCCGGTAATTTGAAACGTCAGGGCACCGGCATGCAAAGTGATGAATTCGTGGGTTCGGGAGTCGCGTGGCGGGGAGCCGCAGAAATAAGGTGGGGAATTTAATTGTGGCCACCGTAGTGCAGGACGAAAACGACGATGACTGTGCGCATCGTTTAGCGCATCGTTTTGTGTAAAAGAAACTGCATGCTTTTACATTGCTTTCCATCTTTCCCACAGTGGGAGAATACACTGAAAGAACGTTTAGTACTAGTCATACGAAAACAAGGGTATAAAACACCTGGAAAGTTCTTACCAAACTCGTCTGGAGCTGCCTAAGTGCGCTTCTGCTTTAAGAAACAAACGGGGAATGCAAAAGGTTATCTTGGTCAAGAAAATGTACTGGCCTTCTTTAAATCGTCATTGCTCGAGCGCTTGAAAAGCGAATGAATATTGAAAACCACGATAACACCACACATTAGCCTAATTAACTGATTGCAGACGTTCTAAACAAGAATACCAAAATTTTTAATAACCCTCCTACCATTTCTGTTTGATTTCTAACTTGCCTTGTTGGCTGGCTCCTATGGCAAGGTAGATATACCGACAGTTTAAAGACGGAGGTCTTTATGAATATCTACGTTAGTGAGGTCGTTCTTACTCAGACTTTAACGCTTTTTTTAACATATTATTTTGCTGCGTTTTTCAACAATCCCTCTAAACGTTCTTGTTCCTTGTTTTATAAAAGGTTTTACCACCTGTTCCATAACAACGGTATGTGTGCTCACTGTGAGAGGGCTGTTTTATGCTGAGATCTGACTTCACAGCAAAACGGTGACAAGGAAGAAGATAGAAGATAAAAAGAGTGACTCTAGCTGTTTTTTCACTCTGCGCCTAGAGTAATTTGCACTGCACTTGCTGAACACTACTGTCTCGGTGGACTAGTCTATGTTGAAAACCTTGATGCCATCCAACAACCTGTTTGCTGATATGTGTTTTCATGCACACCTTGATGTTATGCCCCTCCTGCTTGGGCCCTTCAATGGGCCTGCAGTATGTACCAAATAAATAAAATAAATAAAAATTGTCTTTGAATTTCTAGAACAGCTAATTTCTAAGTGTTTGGGGCGTTTTGCGGGCAAAGTTACCTAGGAGGGCTCTAATGAAAATTTGCTGTGGTAGTTTCCTAAAACAGTTTGAGCCGTTTATACAAAGGAACTGTTCCGGCGCGTTGCTCCATACTCATACAAAAGCGATCAAGAGAGGACACAAACACAGAGGCAACACACACATACCGCTGTTGGGTCCGTTGGTTCATACTTCATACAACAACAGCGCTCAAGACGCGACATAAAGAAAGAGGCAATACACACATAGCACTATGTGAGTGTTTATTTTTGTCTCTTTTTTTGCTTCTTTCTTTGTGTGCGGTCTAAACAGCTGTTTTTTAGGTCACTGAGACACCCTGACGCTTGTGCTTTGAATTTTTTTGAGAAACATTCAGGCCACACGGAATATCACCCCGCTGTAAAAAAAGCTGTGAGGCGAGGGAAGCGCGTGTCAGTCCTATTAGTTTGGGCAGCTCTGATATTAGAGCTGCACGTTTAGGTACGGCACTATCTGATGTCTGCAGGAGAGCTGCTCTTCAATTGCCATGGTGACCCACTGTCATGTTAGGCTCTTTGCTGCGCTCGGCACATTTTTTTGCATAAAAAAACACACACAAATTTCAAACAAGAGCCAGTATAAACAAGGGGTTCTCGACTTCGCTAATATAAAATACATAATAAAACTCAACATAATTTTTCCAACCTATAATGAAGTTCAAATTGATTTTATTTAGTATCGAAGTATAACTAGAAAATATGCGCAAATAACAATGTTGTGAAACGATGTCTTACCAGCGAGCAGAACAGTTCTTTTACGTTAGAAACCTGTAAAAAAACACAACCACATTAACTCAAAGTTGAGTTTTACGTGCGTTACCTATAGTTGCTATTCACATAAACGTTCCCCGGGCGATTTCTTGGCAACACTGCAAACTGCCATGACACTGCCCATCGTGTCTGTGAATGCATCCAAATCTTGCGTAGCTGACACATGTGCAGCTTTCCGGCTCATGACAGTCGTTTCAGCAGCGATTACTCTGTAGGTATTTAGCGTAATGTAAACTTATTTTGCCCTGCTAATATTTGGGGTGCAAACTTGCTTTGCGGACAGTTTCAAGTCTTGCACGTTTTGCGGCTAGGTTCCTGAGCCATGGAAACTACCCCGTAGAAATGCACGGGGAGTAAGATTTGACAACACCGAATTGCACATAAAATATTCAGAATACTGCAAAATTCTCCTAGTGTTTTCATCTTCACGTTGACGTCTGTCTTTGTGCCCAATATCACTTTCCTGAAACGATTTTCCTAGGTTCCTGAGAGGTGTGAATTTTGAGCGAGAAAGCTGGGTATGGCTTGGACGTCCGCCGTCTGCGCCATAACCACGCAATTTTCGGCCATGCCGTCAACAGACTTTAATAATAGCAGTGACATTGCATGGTGATGCCATAATTGCCCTACAGGACTACTCATCAACACTGAAAAATGGAGCCACGGTTCTAAAAGGATGCGACACAACACACAATATGCCCAAGCTGCATGTCAGTTACCTGCAAAAACTGATACGGACACATCTGTGCCCCCCTATTGAGCACGCCAGACTCGTTCAGCACAAAAGCCAGGTAATAATGCTTCCGAAGATGTTGTGAATGCTCAAACGCACACCCATTTAGATGCGATGAAAGTATAGCAGCGCACGATGTGTCAGCTGGAAACTAGCGGCATCGTCGGCAAGCGGCCGAAAAGGAAGGCGCGCCGACTGATAGGAAATTTGTAGCCGATGTGAAAACACGGCCGCTGGCTATCAGCTGATCTCTGCCCATGAATTCACTTGTGTCTTGCGACAGGTACGCTGCAGTACGCTGTTGGAACCAATAGTTAACTTTCAGGTAATGCTTTTAAGCTCGATGTGACGGTCTCTTGCGTCCCCCCCCCATGCTAGTGCCTACGCGTCCCCATTGCTAAGGCGGCAAACAGTGTTGCCCGCACGCATGCAACGCCAGTGATTTCAACCCATAGTCTGATATTGAGGACCAGTTGAAGTGTTTTGTTTAGACAGCTGACGAGGGCAACGATTCGATGTGTACTCCGGGAGGTTGGCGGCTTACCAGATTTTACGAACGCTACATAGAAGTTTTGTGGACTTTCGGCCCTTCGCGCAGTCCCCAAATTTCAATAAAGCACAAAACACGCTTCTATAGAGAAATCAAGAATATCTGCGAGCATTTAGTTGTGTGTAAACATTCGAGAAGTGTGAGACTGCTATCAGCAGCTAGAAGGTCTTAATTTTTAGAGTGATCTGATTAATGGGTTTTACGCGCCGACGCAAAGCAGGCGATGAGGCGCGCGTAGTGGAGGGCTCCCGAATAATGTTGATCACCTGGGGATCTTTACGTGCGCCGAAATCTCGTACACCCAGGCGTTTTTGCTTTTCAATTTTTTGAGTGTTTTATTATTGTATGCTTAATTTCTACTACCAAATGCTTGAAAGGCTTAGTGTGTCTGCTATCTAGTTTCGTACGATTTCTTGGATGTTGTAAATTACCCGCTTCCTTTTAGCACGTATATCCCTTTAGTTTCCATGTTTAGAAAAAACTAGGCCAAATGTTTGCGCGGATTTATTTTTTTCTTTAAAACATGCAGATATCAAGCAAAACATGCATCGTAGCGGTTAGAAAAACCTGAAAGACGTAGGTGATGTCAATAATTTTGTTTGCTAGAAGAAATGCAGGCTTCGAAAACCACATTTATGTAGTTTTCTCACGTGTGTAGCTCTCCCATGTTTAAGTCCCGTTCCACGCTGCGTTAGCGGGTGTGTAAAAACAGAATAAGAGGGTTCCCACCATTCGGGAACAGGTAACCACCACATTTGGTGCGTAGTGACCTCTGTTCTAGTTTCTATAATATGACGGAGATGGAAAGGCACGTTCTCAAGGTGCGACGGAACAGTGGCTGATGTCACCGGGTCTATTAAAAGTTGAAATTTTATCTATCGTCTTGGTGACAGATAGCCACAAGGTCTGCAAGAGAGGTAGTCCAAACCGGCGAAGGTCGCGAACATGGCGGCAGGAGCTGGGTACATGGCTGCATGTACGCGACATGACCGCATCTACCCAAAAATCCTTGAGCGGACTAATATTCAGTCTAGAGCAAAACGGACCATCGTGTAAAGAGTCAAGCATTTACTACACTAAAATTCAATGCATTTCATTTATGGAAAGTGCCGCAAGCGGAATTTTGATGGCTCTCAATTAAGGTGAACCAGCATACAACAGAAATAAATGCGACTTCTGTGCTTCTGTGCGCGGTTGTGGCCTTTTGGCTTAGTTGTCGAAGAGAAAAGGCTAGTAGCCCAGAATGAGCGTCCACAGAGCAGTGAAGTGGTTCTGACCGAGAGATCTCCTGCTTTTGGGGTGCCAGATGGCGGAGTTTTGCTACTTCTGTGATGATCATACAGTGAAGATCATAGTCACCTGTTTATAGCCAAATAAGTGCAACGGCTCTGTCGGTGCTCCTTTTTTACTGAAGAGACGTCCCCTGCTACAAAGGAAAAATATGTCTTAACCGTTTGTGTGCCGTTGCCCTCGCAGCTCAGCTATTTTGTGTACCCGGCAGATTTCTTCATCTCAAGTTAAAAACATCACAATATCCACGTAGCACATTCATCAGATTTGGTTCTACATGTGTGCAAATATCAATTTGCCCACCCGACCCAAGAGCAGCGTTTGCAACATAAACTAGAATTCCGTCGAGGTCGGTGCAATAGTAAACGTTTGCCATTTTGACCACCGCAGTCGCGACCCCCCTGCATCGCGATGCACAATATTCTTTGTAGCCCTACGCTCCTCCCTACGCTGTAAAATGACTATTTTGCGCATTTACGCGAAAACACTTTCAATTTTTGTTATAGCGTACTTTATTTGGTTTTCATTTTTATTTATTTTCGTTTCAATACTGTTCCTGCGGAACTGTATATGTCTGGGTTACGCAAAATATAGCGTTTGTGGACTAACCACCGATGAACAAAAATTTTTTGTCGACAGAGTTTGTGTTTTCCGTTGGCTTTATGAAGGGTTCCTGGAGATGCCTTTTGGCCGGTGTTTTGACACGTGTACCATGAACGGCTTTTAAAGCGACGTTTTGGCCGCTGTCTTTCCCGCTAGACACGGTCCCCGGCGGCGATTGGCTACAAGTTATTGCTAGAGCACGCCGTCATGTGTTTCCTGTGACGCGACCACTTCGTGAGACGCCGCGGCTATGAGCCTTCAGTGGGAAGACTGCAGATCGCGCTGCACTACAGTTTCGCAGTAGGGGGTATTGTATTGGTCACCCATTTTTTTATTTTAGTATTCTACCACAGGCTAAGCAGCCAAACTTAGCCTTGCAACCTGTTACACGAAGTAGTAATTACACAGTTCCGCGGCTTCATTTCGCGTAAAATGAAAGCGCAACAATAAAACTCAAATTCGCCATAGGCCTGGCGAGAAACTGGCCGAACGGCATACGGCCTCATGAGGAGGGAGAAATCCCCCAAACGTCCTATATGTACGGCAAAACCCTACAATTGGCAACATTGTAGTGGAGCTGCCCGTGTTTTCTTCATAAGGCATATTGTGGTGCCCTCTGTCATTTAGTTTAAAAACAGAAATAAAGCTGTTTAGTTCTTCTTTCGCTAAACAAGCAGAGCTGACTTCAGTCTGGCGCACGTATGTAATAACAGTGGTGTTTCCAAGGTCCACAACATTTTTGGTATGGCAGTTAAGGGGATGTACATATTTCTTCTGAAAATCGCGCATACGTAAAGTCAGAACCTGGAGCATTCTCGAGGATTTCTTACTGGTCTTAGCAATCTTCGTAGTCCGCTTGGCGCCACTTGTGCAGCCAGTTGCAGCAGGACAATCACAGCCAACACAGCAAGGTATCTGAAAATCTGTAAACAAATGGTAGTTACTTCACTAATATTTGCTTTTTTATTAGTGCGAACGTCATTGAAATATATTTGTGATGATCCTAGACTCACTTTTTTTGATGCAGTGTCCCAACGGAAACCAAACCATGATAGTTAGGAAACTTTCAGGTTTTGCTTGAAAGGATTGAAGGTCCTCCAAATTAAAGCGGTACTATGCGCGGAATTATTGTTACCCTGTGGTGGAACCAACTTGAATTGAAGGCCCAAGTTCCAATTATTTGCTCCAACCTAAAGTGGTACTCAGCGCAGAATTATCGTTAGCCTGCGGTGGAATAAACTGGTGTCGGTAGGAAAAACAATTTTCTAAACAGGAAAATTTGATCTGTGACATTCACTTTAACCAACTGCATAATGATGCCTGTTAGGCATCTCATGGAAATCATAAAAGGTGCAGTCGGCATGTTAAGCCATAAAATGTCACAGAAACCTCTGGCACTTTAACACAAAAATGAAATATAAAAAGGTGTTGAGTGTATGGCATCTAGGGTGTTGCGAGTGGTGTCTGCACACCATGTGCAGGCTACACTAGCAACTACACTAGCAACTAGCTACTACCAGCTTAGAGCGCTTTGAGTTTAACCTTAGAGGTACATTGAAGACGTCTTTGACTCGTTCCTGCGGAAGACGGACGTCATGACCAGATTACTTAAGAGGTTGCCCATAAGTTTATGCTTTGGCCTCCCATTTGCGGTGCATTTTTGGATAATCCTGCTGATGCGTTCCTCTGTGGTCTTGACGTGCTGTCAGTGTAGGGCATGAGGTCTTTAGGCCTTTCTGTTCCATGGGATCCCCTCGTTTCGTTCCCGAGGGGCAGTGGGGATATGATCTTGTTCGCTTTCAACAAGGAATAAGTGATGAGTGTCGTTTCTTTTCTGGTTTCTTGTTTATTTTTGTAGCCACATGGAGGCGCGTGACCGAATTCGTAGTGTTCTGTCTATTCGCTTGCACATCATTTCTTCTTTCATTGCTTTTCTGCACAAGGAAGCCACGCAATAACTGAGCAAGTAAGAGACTGACTGTTTCGCCATAAAATATTACCATGGCAAAAACGCTATGCTGATCCCGTTAACATGGAATATATTAGAGTGACACCCGATATGATTTATTGAACGGAGTTAGAATCCAAGAAATCTTGAAGGCGAAAAATTATCCTTTGAAGCGCCGACTTAGTGCCTGACCATTAACGTCAGCAACCTGCGTACGAGCCCGCAAAACTGTACGCGCCCTATGGGGGGAAAATCCCAATGATGTGAGCACATATAAAAAAAAATTAACTCAGGAAGGGGCCCCGGTATCTTAACCACATCACACACATTTACCCGCTATTCAACTCTGGGAAGCTGGTTCACCAGTTATGCAGAGGTGGCTGCACGACAGTAAGACATCCCAATCATATTCAAAATAAAATTCAAATTATATTTTGTCAGACCAAAAACCATCTCCATATTGGTAACGCGGCCGCGCTCTTCGGCACAATCCTGTAGATCGGCGCTACTTTGACGCTTAGAATGTCAGTCGCCGTACCGTGCTGCTTCCCAGCCGAAAGATCGGCCCGACTGTGATGGGGTTACATTCGGCGTTAATGTGCATTGTCGTCCTGTCCCTGACGCCGTGTGATGGGCATGTTCCCACAGCTGCTCGTACCATCGCCCTCGTACAAATGCGCCATCCGCTTCTACAGTCTTCTATTCTACAAATGCAAAAGAAAATCGTGGTACAACATCTGGCATAGAGAAAGGAGGCAACCGAAGGTCGCCTATTTCGAAACTCCATTAAAAGTTGCTTCATTGCACATTTATTCTGAGAGAGTACAGCGACTGCATGCTGTACCAAAGCCTTGAGGTTAAGAAAAGAAATCATACCTTTCTTTCAGCAAAAATCAACGAAGCCCTACCGCTGAATGACTCCGTTTGGGTGCGCATCTCCTGTCCTTTGTGTTTTACTATTATGTAATTTTGCGATAATCATCAAACAGAAAGATAACGCGTGGTCTTTGCTGACCAGTTGGGAGGCCCCGACGGTTGCTCTTTTTCGGCGTTGGTGTCCCTTACACTACTTTGCATGTGTACTTTATGCTTTGGATGGTTTTCAGCTCGCTTACACGCGGAGTGTGCGATGTAGCTATTGAAAGCATCGCTATAAAACTTACGCAAGGGCCTTTGTAGGGCAGCATTTCCTTCATGTGAGCAGCATATAGTACCCACGTCACTGGTCAGCGACTTTGGCTAGTTTCGGTTTCGTAAATTGGGGTGATCGTAGCGGCAGGATGCTGCGGCGTGGCCCTTCCCTTTCCTTCAGCGTCTCTTTCTTTCCACACCGTCCATGCTTCCGCGCCTCCCAACGCATGCGCAACAGTTCAGCGGCGCCAATATTTTTTTTATCTCTCGGCGAGCACGGCAGGCCAGTTTGGTGCGTGCGTGAGCGAGCCGGCGTGCGAAGTGTTGTGCGGGTTGCCTAAACACCTACACGGGCTGAAAGTTTCGCTGCAATATAAAATATATTACAATGTATTGTAAACGTGGGGCCACGGAGGAAGGAGCGTCAGCTGTCCAGCGCAGCTCTGTGGTGCAGCAACACAGGGCGAAACAGTTCTGCCAAATTTCTCGTCTTCTCCAAAGATGACAGGTAAGCAAATTAGTTTTGTACAAGTTATAGCGAATTTCAAAATAGTCGACCGACTGCACTGAACTCTTTCCAAAAAATTCCCCGCATTTCCCCGAGGGGAAGAATGTGAAAGTGCGAGTGCATGAGTTGAATTTGCGCGGTTCGGTAACGTTCGCGAAAGAGAGATCACACACACACACACAACTACAAAGAAAGAAAGATGCATTTATTCACAAACACCTATTTGTGTTGTCGTTGTACTTGATTGCTAGAGCGGATCTCAGCTTTGAAATTTCGTGTCAGTACTCCTTTAAGCAGGTGCATTAGCCCTTCTCAGGCACGATTCTTGGTCAATCCCCCATGTGGGTATGTGCCATGTCAGCGGCCAGGCAGCGCGCGCCCATCTCCCCCCGTTGCCAACGAAGACGAGGAGATTCCTGGCCAATCCCCCACGTGGCTATGTGCCATGTCAGCGGCCAGGCACGAGCATTCGCACGAGCGCGGACATCGCCGGTGGAGGCAGGTTCAGGGTCGCTTAAGAAGTGCATTCGCACCAAAAATACTTTGCACATGTAACGTGTAAGATAATGAGACATATCAATCGTCTTGGAGTGGAATTGATGCGCACATATATCACAGCTCTGCAGGTGCGCGAAGTTTTAATAGACGTGAACGCGCCTCTGGCGCGCACACTCTTGCTCGTAATGGGAATTTGTGGCGGCATTGTCACTTTTTGATTGCCTTACTAACTGGTTGAACGTGGATTCAGGATTATTGTCAATGTATTTTTTGTTGTTTTGTGCAGAAGGTATGAGGCTTGGTTAGGGCCCCAAGTCAAGGATGGTTTGCGACTTCATTTGACGCTTTCTCAGGTGACTCTCCTCAACCCCCCAAAGTCATCACGCCGCACATGCTCACAAAGAAGGCAAGCTCACGTGTCCGCGCTTCTTGTCGTTTACTAAATACCTACTACCACGGCGATTAGTGGATGAGGTGCTGCACCCTAACCAATTTTTTATGCGACATCTTGCTCCAGAACGGATATCTGCGGCGAAACTGCTGCCAAGCGTTGCTTCAGTACTCCCAAAATTTGACGCAATACCGCGGTGTTCAGTGCGAGTCGATTTGCACCGGAAGCAGTGGAAGGCCAACCTGAAAAACATGCGTTGCCTTCAGCCGCCACTGCACCTGGCCGCGAGGGCAGCTTTTCTGATGGAAGCGAAAAGCAAAAACGCCCGTGTGAACGAGATTTCGGAGCACGTCAAAGATCCCCGTTGGTCAAAATTAATCCTGAGCCATCCACTACGGCGCGCCTCATCGCCTGCGTTGCGTCGGCGCGTTAAACGCTACAATCGGTCAAGGTGCCATTGCAACAGTTTCGCTCATTAAAAAAACATCATCATTGCCCGCTTTGCTGTTTAATCTAACCAGCGCGGCCGTGCCTTGTCATCTAATCGCGAGTGGATTTGCAGTTGTTCCATAGTTTTAGAGTTAGAATTGTCACGCTGTATCGGAGAGGATGAGATAAGAGGGGCGCCCAGAAACGAACTGGGGGGTAGCTTGTGACAACCTAGCCGATATCTGCAAGTAAAGAACTCGGTACATGCGGGTAACAATACAGGAAGGCTTTTTTTCTGCGCGCCTTCCCCGGTAAGCAGTCTGTTCAAGCGCCATTAAAAGAAAAGACGGGTGCGTTCGATTTATGTTCTCCGAAAATACGACCTGGTTGCGCAATATTTTTGTACATAGAAAGAAGCAATGAGTGGTCAATTGTGCGGGTATTGTCTTGCAACACTTTTTCTCCCTCAATTTTGGTGGTGTGAACATGATTTTTCGTAGTGTAGGCAGGTTAATTAGGGGTCGAATCAACGCTATATTTTAAATTTTGCGTTAACTGTCCCAAAAGGCAGGCCTTGAAGCATACCTAGGCATGCTCTTTTTAAAAATATAGGTTATTGATTATTGTGTCTCTGAAGTGAAACGAATATTTTGAACGTCTAAGGAACACTCCTGTCTCGAGGCGAGCACAAGAATGCATTGAGTTGAACTTTCAAGTTCTTTGTTCTCCCGCTGAAGCATGTGCGAAAAAAAAATCGGTGTAGTGACAAGAGCATTCGAATTTCTCCTTTCGTGATCAGTTATTGTGTACCTAAATGTGTATGAGCACGTTTTTCGCATATTGTGCAATATTGTACGCCTGAATTTGCGTATGTTATTGTTTTGCTTTGAGTCTAATCGTGCGGTCATAAAATGTATATGTAATGAATTGCAGTACATATGTTTTCATGACTTCGAATCAAAGACGTCTTGATATGAATGTGGAATAAAAAAGCAAAAAGAATGTTTTTAACGCTCCAATTAATATCACGAAAACGACAACAATTCGACAACAGAAAACCGACTATTACCAGCATGCTTCCTTCGTTCAGTTATTAAACACATTACTGCACACACATTCCAAACGACGGGTGGCGGACATTCCGAGGCATCGACCGCCACTCGTCCAACTTTCGTGATTGGTGCCATTCTCTAGCTGTCCATGAGGCTGCAGCAACCGGTGGCAGACGCGAAAGTTGGGTGAGCGTGGGTTGCTACGCGCGAAAGGGCCGACCTGGCTGCTGCGGAAAAAAAATCACGTCAGCAGCGTCGGCGGCAACACAAAACACCTTTCTCTCCTCGCCACTCGGTGCCATTACTATAAATGCAACTTTTTTCAAACGCCACGTGTGACTAGGGGAGGATTTGGCGCTGTTGGCGCGAATTAGGCGGGACCACGGTGATGCTACAGAGGCCTCCCCGTGCCCACGTTCTACATGCCAGAAACACCAAGGACACGTAAAAGAAGGTATGATTCAGAGGAGGCAAAATCATTCATATTTATCTGCGGCATGGGTACACCAGTAATGCTTTGTATTGGTAATTATTCCATATTATAATGGTGATGATTACAGGACCTGTTCTATCCTCCTTATGCACATTGCTGTTTCTGCGCTCTCTTTTTCGACAGCACCACACAATTGTGGCAGGTTGGTAGTTGCTGCTGATCTACACGTTCCGTAGTTTGTCGCAGCATTCTCCGCCCCTCGGTGCACACTTTTTCTAATCGCTATTTTTTTCGTAATGTTCGACACTGATAAAAGTCGACGAAACGTGGTGTGTGAGAGTCACCGCGTTCATTTTGTATTATCATGGAGAATTGCCTTAGGTGGAAGCAAATTTATATTGCTTTTCACGTCAAAATTCCGGTGGTGTAACTGGGTTTTTAATTGTCTATAATATATACAACCTGTGTTGTCCGCCTTTGTGCTTGTTTGTCTGTAAATATGAGCTCGCTGTTATGGCGTGTGCTAATAACCAAGTAGCCCACCAACAAGACCTAATAAATTCAGTAACGTTGCTTACCCTTCGCGTCTCTTGTTATTACAGTGAATATGCCACCAAATAAACCCTTTTGTGCTACCACCCTAATATATTCGTGTCGTTTGGCCGGCACAGTGATAAAACAAAACTGCATAATTCATACGAATCAAAACTGAAATTTCGGGTGTGTTTTATAGCCGAAAAAAAAACCGCAAAAACAACCAGGAAATGCCAGCATTGAATAAAATGGCTTACCAAAGGGAAAAGCCTTATCATGTTTCAGGTAGAGATCTGAAAGAAAAAACAAAAGTGTCCACATTTAAGGCAATTTCACGTCATAATGCATAAAGCAGAAAGAAACTCACCTGGAAATTCAGGAAAAACTGTATGATGGGCTTTTGTATTTGAATTGCACAGTTCATAGTAACAGTCATTATTTTCGACATCTCTTCGGCTTATTCGGTCACCAGAAAAGTAATGTGCTAGTAAATATATTCTAGCGTCACGAAGCCGGAACTTCAAATCCTGTGTTCATTTGACGCCACAGGAAAGGGGTGGTGTTCAGGCTAACATTGTTCTGATGTAGGAAAATAGATATACACATCTGCTGTTTAGTGTTACGCTGAGAAGCCGCCCTACGAAAGAGTGAGTTCAATGCCTTATTTCTGAATGAATGGTGGTGTTGCCTCGACTTCAGTACTCCAATAGAAAGCACTAGAATTTCGAAAGGTACAACTATAATTAGCCCACTTACACAACACACGAACACGAATAGGAATATTCATTGTACGAATACAAAACATTCAGCATTCACCATTCGCTTACTGAAAGAAATACCTCCAAACGGAAGAGTGGGGCGTCTCGGAATGTCTCCACAAATTAGGGAAAAAATTTTCGCACCATGTTCCGCCAACCTTGCCACGTGTTCATTTTCAATGTCTCTAACTGCGCCACGTAACTAGAGCAGCAAGAACGGCCTGGCTTGTTCCTCCGTTTTACAACCTGCTGTACGTTGGTATTTTACTGCAATGAGAGATATAAAGGAAATAAAAACAAATAGAAACGGAATGTGAACAAATTATATTGTTAGCTTTGCTCATACAAGCGAGTACACGTAGCTTGTGCGAAGTATCAAAGAACAAAAACAAAATAACACACATCGACGAAACTGATTTTGGTTTTTTACGACGTTAGGGAGTTTAACTCACAGCTGCGAAGCAGAGGAATAAATTTGATAGCCTGCACGTCACTTTTCTGTCTCTTGACTCTTACGGCATGCATATTGTGGGTGGAGCAGCTCGTATTGTAACCTGTTGTGGGTATCCGTACGTTATTATCGTAGTTTTTGACGCAGAAATATAATTCAATGATTGTTGGTTTTTACGATCCGACGCAAAGCGGGCGATGAGGCGAGGTGCAGCGGAGAGCTCCGGATTAACTTTGACCAGCTGGGGATCTTTAACGTGCGCCGAAATCTCGTTCGCGCTTTTTGCCTCCATCAGAAAATCGGCCGCCGCGGCCGAGAATGCAGCCGACGTCCTCGTGATCAGCAGCACAAATTCTCAGCCACTGAGCCACCGCGGAGGGAAATCAGCAAAATCAAAACGTCAGCAGAAGCTAACAGCCAACTGGTTGTGGCGAAAGGACACTCTGGGCTCTTTTGGGAAGTGCCCAAACTAAAAGTTATTTTCAGTAACTGCGCACACGTACATACAATTACATACAAAATTTTCTTACCGATCATACAGCCAACCTCAACCTCAGCCCCATTCGATCCGTCTCCTTTCGTGCCCGACCGCGTGGTACACCCCAGGGGCCAGACATTTCCCCACTCCTCTTTAATCTTGCCCTGCTACAACTTCCACTACTTCTACAACACATTCCACACATACAACACGCACTTTATGCAGACGATCTGTCTGTTTGGACCACAGGGGGTTTGACTGGGGAACAGCAAGACGCCCTCCAAGAAACCATTAACACCACCGAGAGCTGCCTTATAGCCCGCAACCTCAATTGTGCGGCAGAAAAATCAGTCCTCGTCCTCCAAAAACACACGCAACGCCGTAAACGACAACCTCTCCCAGACCCACAATTAAGCCTACATGGCGCTCCCATCCTAACCCTCCCTACATTTCGTGTTCTGGGACTTACTATCAGACTTCTGGGACTTACACTCAGACGGCGCAGGCATTTCAACTATTCATAAATTACAAGCAATGCTATTCCAAGCACGCACCTCATCAAAGGCATTGCTAATCGTCGACAAAGACTGAAACAAAATGACCTCGTGCGCCTAATTGAAGCCCTCCTAATTAGCCGCATTATATACCGGACTCCATATTCTGCTCTAAAAATTAGTGAAATACAAAAACTTGACATAATCATGCGGCAAGGCTATACATTAGCACTCACGCTACCGCCGACAACCTCCACTGTCAAATTACTACAGATTGGACAAACTTTGACAGGCACATCATGTCAACCAGATCGAACGGGGGAAGCCCTCACACACTGGCTGTAATCTCCTCCGTCGCCTCGGATACAAACTACGTGCCATCCATCCCCCCACCAACGCGTCCCTCTGAAACTACGTGATTGCATTCCGTCGCCCCAATACACAAAAATATCTCCCCCCCCTTCATAACCAAGGTCGCCGACAAGTCCGGATTCGAATGCTTCGCAAAATGCTTCAAGTCAAGCCACGAGACACCCGCTACGTTGACACCGCCAAATATGCCGATAAACCAGCCTTCGCAATTTCAACAGTAGGCCGCCGAGGAATTCAATTGACTACCGCAACAATAACTGGCAACGACTCCACAACTGCAGAAGAATTTACAATAGCCCTCGCCGCCACTACATCTCAAGACATTATCACCATAGCCACAGATTCGCAAGCTGCCTGTCACCTTTGTGCCGCTGGTCACATAGCTCTCTTAGCCCTCCGCATCCTACAGTCCACCCCTAACCCTCCTTACCTCTACATTCTCTGGACCCCGGGACATCAGTCTCAAGAGGGGAATGAGGCGGCTCATGTTGCCGCCCGCGCGCATATCTACCGGGCGTTCCCCTCCAACATTCCCGCATCACCGTCAGAAGTCCACCATTTTGTACCGCAAAAATTCCAAGACATCCCCGAACATTATGCCTCGAACGCCGCATCTTTCCCCCACCCCACGACAAGTTGACTAAGGAGGAAGCCACCACGTACCGCCTCCTTCAAACCAACACCTACCCGCACGGAACCCTCCTCCACGCGATTCATCCCACCTCCTTACTCCGCCACGTGCAAGTACTGTCAACAACCCTGCACACTCTACGATATGATTTGGGCGTCCTCCCACACACTATGCCTCTTCCTATTCCCTCCCCCAACCATGAGCAGTGGGAAGGCATGCTAGCCAGCCCAGACCCCGGCGATCAGCTTCGGCTGAGTGAAAGAGCCCGCCTGGCAGCGACCGCCCAGGGACTTCTGGACTGAGAAGTCCCCCTTGCCACTGCTACAAAAACTAATATAGAAATAAACTTTATTCCTCCTTCCGCTCCTCCTCGGTAACAACAGCAACAAAGAGTGTTCGAAAATGAAAAGGTAATCAATAAATGAATAATGAAAAACAAATAATTATAACGAAACATATAAATACAAAAAAAGCGATATCAAATATGCAATATAAAAATAATGATAAAAAGTTATAGGTCTTTCGAACCTGCTTACAGTGCTACTCGTAGTTTGCAGTTTGTGTGAACGAAAAAACTGTGTGTGAATCAACGTGTTGGATTGATATACAATGCATTAAAAATCGGCTAAATACACAAAGTTACGTACTGTGGCTTTTTTATTGAGTTTTAAGTGGCGACGTGATGGAATATTAGGAATCACCTTGGAAGGTAACAGATAGTAGGCTCAGAAATGTATCAATTTTGATTTTTTTTGTAGAACAGCAAGCAAAGACAGTTCCTTAGCAATACGCGCAGGACCGACACCATTGATAAACTCATGGGAAATATCACAGATGAGAAGTTATGGCAGTTTTTTCAATGGAAGCCTAAAAGCTATACAGGAAGTACCACACATTGTTGAGCCAACAAAGTATTTTCTAAGAAATATTTGCTTAGTTGGTTGTCCCTCACTGCTGGTAAATTATAGATATCCAATTTCCGAGGAATGCACAAATAACCAAGTGTTCAATGGAGATTCGCAGCCATGTTATGAAACTACCCAAACGTAGGGCCGAAAGTACAGTTGTTATTGCACTCTTCTACCATATGCATGAGTAGAAACACAGCCCCAAAAAAGTGCGTCAAGTAATCCGCAATTCTGTTTATAACAGCACAAAGGCATTTTTACTAAAAAAATAAGAAATAATTTGGAAGGCATGAAACATAACAAGAAGACGTTTATGCCCAAATGAGGCGGAGCAAACAAATATCGATTGTTTTGCAGTCTAGCTTCCTCCATCCAAAAGTAACTCAAGTTTCTAAGTTCCCCTGACGAGGCTCATTTCATCAGTTTTCAGTTAAAAATCTTACACAAATCAGCGACAAAATGAATACACAAAACCTTAGGTAGGTGGCCAGCGGTAACAGGGTTTTTGATGTAGGGAGATTTTAACAAAACGTCCACCAAGTTGGCAAGTGCAGAGATTGGCTCACAAGATACTTTACGGAAGGTAAAAAAATAGGGTTGGAAATACCCAGTCATGCGAAACATGTAGCGTTTCGTTATAACAATAGGTTTTGAGCGCCGCTTTGTATGTTCGACGTGAGGTTCCCCATGCAGTAATATCTATTCGGGACCTTTGCTCAGACGTCGCCGAAGTTGTGGGTGTGAGCAATTGCAAATAGGCTCCTAGAAATTGAGCATTGCTTCAGTTTACCTCCCACCACGGAAAAAGGTTAATGTGAAGTCGTTCATGGAGCAACTCTGCGAACGTTGCCCAGCCCCGCGTAATATATGTGGAGATTTTAATGCGCACCATCCCCTGTGGGGTGATAAAGCGACAGATGCTCGAGGGAAATATCTTGCACACTCTATTGATAGGCTGGTCCTCTGTGTTGCAAATGATGGCACTCCAACCTACTTCAGGCCTCCTAGTGCTACTAGTGCTATTGACTTTACTCTGATTTCCACTGATATCCATTTAGGGGTGAGAGTGCCGCCAGACCGAATGGGTAGTGATCATTACACTATCTTTATTGACGCAGCAGGATATCGGTTAAGGGCCTCTAAGATTGTCCAGGTTGTCAACTGGGACAAGTACCGATCGGAATTTGAAGCGGCTTCTGGCAACGTATTAGACACCATGACAGCAAGCAAGGAAGCAGCGACAAGATACCTAAGCACTTCCCGGTCTTGACCTAAAGCTTAAAAACCTCTGTGCAGCACGAACAAGGGCGGAGCGTCGGCTCACGTGGAAGAAATATTTGGCATCGAAGACGACTTTCAATAGGTTAAATTCAGCCATTCGGCGATACACAAATAAACTGGCGAAACCAATGGGTGGCATTTTGCGGAACATTAAGTATATTAACTCTATCGCCACGTATCTGGGGATTGGTGAACTCCCTTCTTGGGAAAACTCGCCCTGTCGAGCCGTTTCTCGTAATTGCTTTAATCAAAGGCAAGACTTTACCATGTCTGGCTGAGGAATTCGCGGAGGTGTACGCATCTTCGACATCACCATGCGTAACAGACGTGTCACTGCAATTACGCAGTAGTCCATCAACCGCTTGTGCTTACTCAGTTTCAGCAATGATTCATTGCTGAGGGAGCTTCACCCCATTCACGCTGAGGGAGCTTCAAACAGCCCTCGCTAGCTTACGCACACGGTGTGCAGCTGGCCCTGACGGCATAACGAACCAACTGCTACTTAACTTGCCATTGGAGTCCCAGCATAGTCTCGTAGAATTTTTTAACCATATTTGGACGACCGGCGACATTTCGTCCTGTGTGGTACCGGTGCCTAAACCTAACAAAGATACAGCAGATCTCTCATCATACAGGCCGGTGTTGCTTACTTCTTGTACCTCGAAGCTCATGAAAAAGCTAGTCTGTGCCAGACTGATGTGGTGGCTAGAGCATCGGAAAAAGCTTCTTGCCTGCATGACCAGCTTCTGCCAGCGGCTGAGCGCCCAAGACAGTGTATTGGATTTGGTCAGCCACTTGGAACATAATAGAGCTTATGGCTTGTCCTCCATTGCGGTGTTTCTTGATGAGACTAAGGCATACGACTCTGTCTTGCCAAGTGCTATGTTAGTCATCTGCAAGAAATGGAGGTGACAGGACACCTACACCGGTTCATTCGAGTCTTCTTGACCGACCGCGACATGCAGGTGGAGATAGAGAATATTTTTAGTTAAAAAAAACTGTAGTACGAGGCATACCACAGGGCAGTGTTCTGTCGCCCATTCTCTTCAATGCCGCCGTGCCTGCCCTGCCTTGTACGCTGAAGAGTCATCGCTCAAAAGCTCTTCTGTCAATATATGCGGATGACATCTGCATCTGGCTCACCGGGTACCAGACAAAGCGATTCCGTGCAATAACACAACACGCAGTTTCATGTGTTAAAGCGTAACTTTCAACAGTAGGGCTGACTATATCAGCGGAGAAATCGTGTTTTGTTCTATTTCCTGGTGAACGACGCCGGTCTGCGTCTCAGGATAGAACTGAATGGCATTCCCATCCGCCAAGCTACTCATGTTCGATTTCCAGGAATAGTTCTCGACCATAGGTTGAATTGGCGAAAGGCCGTCGACTCTATGGTTCCTCTGTGGCGCCGAGACTTAATGTACTGCGGAGAATTGCCGGTGCGACGTGGCGAAATTACCCAGCCTCTATGGTCAAGTTGCACGAAGCCTTGATCTTGAACCACATGCTTTATCAGCTGCCTCTCATATCGCCTTCAGAGACACAAGACGAGTGGTTGGAATCCTTACACAGGAAAGGGCTTAGGCAGTCTCTTGGCGTCCCTTAAGCAGCTGGAAACAACAAGATCCTCTACGAGGCGCAGTCAACGCCTTTTCGTCTTCACGCGTCTCAACGTTTGCAAGTGCTGCGCCTCGGAGAAAGAAGTGCTGGCTTAGCATTACTGCGGCATGTACGATTAAGGTTAGAGTCTCGTGCTCATGCAACCCTAAACACTCTTGGAGTGCTGTGTCCCAAATGGCCCGGGAAAACGACTACTTTGGACCCGCCTTGGTACCACGAGAGTGTGGATTGCGCACTGACCATCCCTCATAGGCGCTCGAAGTGTTTTACACATATTGCTGAAGCACGATCGCTGGTGCTGGAGCATTTGGAACGGGAATACGGCGACTCTCTACACATATACACTGATGGATCGGTTGACGCAAAAAGTGGGGTGTTCGCGGCGGCTTTTTTCCTACCCAGTTTGAATATCTCGTGGGCTGCCAGGGTGACGCCTTTGGTTTCATCTACAGCGAGTGAGTGTGTTGCCATAGAAGCTGCGTTGCTCCAACTGTCATCGTTTGAAAGACCAAAAGTCACAATATTCAGCGATTCAGTCAGCCCTTCAGCGGTTGCAGCGGGGTATACCTGTTGAAAAGACCTGTCAGCGATCCCTATTTTTACTAAAGCGGCTGAGGCATGAAGGCTTCCCCGTGCAATTCCAGTGGATCGCGTCGCACGTCGGTGTAGCGGGAAACAAACATGCTGAAAGCTTAGCCAAGGACGCCTGGTCTTCTACAAGGACGGTGCAAACGCACTGCTATTTCCAAGGCATACACAAACATACTGTTCGCGAGCACTTTAGGCAGCTGTGGCGACCAGTACATCAACCAGTCGCGACAAAAGGCCTGAAACGAGCCGAAGCCTGTCTGCTCCACCGAGCAAGAAGAGACACAGCTCGTACATCAGCTTGTCTACATAAAATCGACATTGTTTCATCCCCTTTGTGCCCCTCGTGCAGTGTGACTGGTGACATTGATCACTTAAATATGAACTGCTCCAAAACCAACCCTGAGCGGACGAACTTTCTTCGTGATCTCCACAAGTTAGGAGTGCCCCATGCTACATCGGAGGACATTATTTTTCATAGAGACCACTGGATTGTGCGAAGAGAGGTGCCTCACCTCCTACTCGGATTCTTGCAGTCCACAACACTATGTGAGGTGTGGTGACATTGTGTGTCTGTTATTTTAGGACTAAGTGAGGTGTGATGAGTTTGATAGTTTTCATATGGTATTGGGGACGATTAGGCGGAGAAATTGCCGGCAGCTACGAAAGGCTAAGTCTACCTTATACAACAATACTTACTTACTTACAATAGGCTTTATACACTCGTGGCCTAAGGTTTTTGTAAACAGGGTTGCGCGCGTAATATATCGAGATTTTTAATTCAGACGCGCGCGCGAGTTCTCGAGGCTTTTTTAATCAGAAAAAAAAATTCACCATCTTCCTGTGGGGGAACGCTGAGTAGTAGCGGCGATTGAGATGTTCATTGACCGCGACCACTGGGCAAAGGCCGCTTCTCAGAACTTACGCGTCGTATGGGGCGACATGGCACCCGACAGTTTCCGCAGCTGTTTCCGCCGCGCGGCATTCACGATGCAGTCCGCGTGGTCAGTGAGCCCGGACCAAGACGGCAGCATCGGTGATCTGTGGCAACAGCTCGCGAACGTTCCCGAAGGTGTGGCGAAAGGAGCGTCCTTCGCAGGTTTCCTAGCTGTCAACGACGACGTTGCCATCGCTGTAAGTCCCTCGGACGTGGACACCGTCAGAATCATCGTCGTAATGCTGTCTGATAAGCACCGTGGAGGATGAGGATGTCATGAGTGAAAGCCGTCCAACGCTTAATTAAGTGCTCTCGGCAGTTGATGTCCTCCGCAAATATTTATTCGATATTGAAGGACAAGGACTTCAACTGGTGCAAACAATGACTCGTGTAAAGAATGCTGTGCTAGTTGACGCTGCCAAAACAAAAGTGAAAACAAAAATCACCGCTTTTATTGGAAGTAAGCGAGTGAGGCGCAAAGTAGCTTCATTATTTGCAATAAATAGTTGATTTGTGAATGGTAATGACATACTTTATTTTCTTCGTTTCTGCATACGGGCAGGGCAGAGGGCGGGCGGGGAGTTTCCCCGTATAGCGAACTCATAACAATAAATTTGTTGTAGGCGGTTTCGGCTATATCGAACTATTGGATATATCGAACTAATCATAGCAGATATTGCAGTTTGCTATACCCGGGTTTGATTGTAAATCCGTCAATCTAGCTACTTGTTTCTGCTCCATCTTCTAGTGCCCTGCGTCCTTTCTCTCTGGGTATTTTTATGCTTAGTATCAACAAACTTGCCAATCAGTTTGCAATCTTAATAGATGAAGAATTATGGACGTGTACAGACATGAGAACACAGGTAATATAACAGAGGGATGACCTTCCGCCACAGTCGCATCGATTGTTACCATTGCACAACAGTTGAGAAATGCTATGAAGATGTCGTTTAAATTATGAGGCACAGTTGTTAATAATGTGGACCAAAACTATGAAGGCCATCCGTAAATCCGCCAGAAAAGTTCAACTCTAGTTCAGCTACACCTTTCTGTTGAAGATAAAACAGCAAATATAGGCGCTTCTACCTTTTCCTGTGCATGCGTTTATTCTAAAACCACCGCTCTTGCAGGCTCTATATTTTGTTGTAGGCTTGCTGGTGATAATGACGATTGGAGGTACCTCCTTACTAGGGATGCAAAAAAATAAATCAGCTGACTTCAGATTGTTTTATTTATAGGTATTTGCATTATTCATATTTTATTCAATATCCGCTATTCTATTTCCCCCTTTCGTGCAGATTAGTTTGAGCTTGATTTATTTATTCCTCATTGGCTCTGCTACCTTCGAGACCTTTTTCCAACCGTTTAAAAACAGCGCGGAAGGCGGGACCTAGGAAGGTACAAACGACACAAGCACTGTATACAGCGCTTGCGCCGCCTGTACTTTCGTAAGACCCGTCGTCTGCAATGTTTTTAAACGATAATGTATCAACGAGCCCTTCAGTGCACCTTTTTGTCAACCACCGTTCGAGCCCCGTCTTACCGCATCTAAGGCTTTCCAGTAGACGTTTTCTAGATTATATTTAAATATCTCCTGTTTACACGCCAACTGTTCACCCTTTAAATGCATTGGAAACTTCTCTAATGCTCTGCGTTCGTATTATATGCAAATATCATCCCATTCTTGCGTCTTTACAATAAGTTTAGATAATATGTCCGACACTTCAACCGGTTACTGTTAGAATCGAAACATCGCCCTTTTATTTATTTTTTGATGCGTACGTATCCACAATTTCTAATTTTCACTTTTGTTGCAAAATCGGAGATTCTTCTAAATTGTTCAAAAGATAGAGGGAGAGAGCGGGGAGAGAGAAAGAGACTAACCACTTTATTTGGAAGTCTGGTTTTACCATAAGGGAGGGGCGGTGGCCCGGGGGGCCGCCGCGATGTTGAGGGCCTGACCGGAAACCAGTTCTTGGCGGTCACGGAATGAACGACCGCCTCCTGAGTTCAAACGCTAATTGGTCATCGGTACATTTTGTCACAACCTCGCTGTGTGGATGCCATCATATTCAGACACCCTAACAGTTTTGGCGCACGTCTAATCTTCGTCCCGCTCATCAGTGCTCGTTTCGTGTCTCCTCCTTTGGCTTCCAAAGAACATCAACCCTGACATTCATCTGCTGCTTCGTTCCAAGTTTCAACGCGAGACCCACGAATACTCCATCTATCAGCCATGGTAGAGTCCGTTGTTTTGTGTGAATTGCCACTTTTCATTACCCAAAGGCAATCCCCATTGCTTTTTTTCCATTTTTCTATGGTTGTGTTTATATTTAGCTGTATAGTGTACAGTTGTATTAAATTAGCGCTCCGTTTCTCTTGCTTGCTACAGTACGCCCAACGCTTGACCGGCATTGTTTGCTTGTATTGGGCCGCACACCTCAAAGCTCCCCTTTTTTTAGCTTCAGAATTTACAGTAGTTAAATGAATAGCAATTCTCGCATAATCTGTTAGAAAAAAAATTCACCATCTTCCCGTAGGAGAACCCTGAGTACTATTCTACACAACATGCATGCACAGGAGTGTGCACAGTCGCCGTCACTGCAGAGTTTTTTGCATTTATCACACTAAGGTACACCTTTTACTCATCAGCCAAAACATGGAAAATCGCTCTCAATGGGTAAAGCGTCCTTTCATGTCACGTAATGTATATAATACTTACCTGTATACAAAAGGCGCGTTTGTTCCTCAAAACCTACGTTTATGTGCATTCATGTATGTGTGTGTGTGTGTGTGCCCCTGTGTGTGTGTACTTGCGCTCGTGTGTGTGCGCGTGGGCACGTGGGCATTTTCCGTAAACGTTTATGGTAATTCTCGCCAAGTGCCTTCCCTTGAACGACGGGTGACTTTATTCGGGTGAGTTACGTAAACCTGCGGCTAGCATTTCTGGCTTTATATAGATGGTGATTTGTGCACGCTCCAGGAGCCCCAACCACCTAATTTATCTTTGGGGCCTAGATTACTTTTATTCACGCGAACGCCACTTGTCCGAGTGGCGCTGGCTTTGATTACCCTTTTTCGTATGCTTCTCAATAGCTCAGCACCCTTTCTCAATCAAGCACCGCAAGCGTTTAGGTCAGTTACTTGGAAGTAATCTTTGCAGGCTTGACACCGAAATCATAGGAAAAATCACATCAAGACTTTTTTGTTTCCTTAGTTTTATTTTGCTTGATCATACTAGAATGTAGTAAAATTAATATATCCAGGCCAGATGAAATACATTAAAATTGCCCGCCCTCTGAATCCGAAGGGCATAGAAGTCTCAGAAACATTTATACCCGAATCACACAATACAGTTATTGTTAATAAAAAGCAATTGTAGCGGAAAAAAAGCAAATAATTTTCCCGAGTGGAATACACAGCATGGTGAAGAAGAGAATCGTTAAAATCTGTCGCATATTAAGGCAAGCAGAATTCTAAATATTCTACACCCACCAATTTATCCAAGATGTGATTCTCCGTACGCCTGTATTGCTGACCCAGCTGTGTTTTTTGTGCACCAGGAGGTCAGGTTATACGACAAAAACTTTTATGCGCTGCTTTTTTCCACTTTTGGCATATAAATTGATAGCGTGAAAAGTCTCTTTTTTAAGTGTACACCTTTTCGATGAACAAACATGGCATCTTTCACCAAAAACCGGGCAGTTTCAACCTCGGCTAGTCTATTGTCTCCGCCGAGATCTTTAGCGTCTAATAAGCCAGGTGCAATAATTTATAGACATTCTTCCGTGCCTCCTTAGAACTTCGCAATGAGAAAGCCGCCCCCCATAAACCATTCCTTTACAGTCGTATGAATGGTTTTTTACCTTTAATTTATGTTAAACTTTTAGCCATTTTTCTAGATATACGAAGCTATAATGCCCACTTTTTTCCTCTAGTCGCCATTTTTATTCACTTTCAGCTTTCTCAGCTTTGGCTGTCCCTAAAGATAACCTTCGGCAAAAAGCTTTTAGGTCGCTCCTGTAACTTCATCTTCAAAAAATCACACTTCCTTGGGTTTGTGGGTATCTATGGCGCTCTCTATACGGAGTCGCTGGCACAGTAAGAAGAAAAGTTGCACATTGTGTACCCCTCCTAGGAGCACCTGAGGTGACGTCTGGACACCGCTGCTAGGGATCATTACATCGTCATCATCAGTCTGTCTCCGACCACTCCAGGGCAAAGGCTTCTCCCATAGATCTCCAATTACCCCGGTTCTGCGCTAACTGCGACCCATTTATCCCCGCAAACATCACCTTCTCTTCTGCCCACCTAACTTTCTGCCAGCTCCTGTCGATCTTGCCTTCTCTGGAGATCCACTCTGTTACCCTTATTGGCCAACTGTTATCTTGCGTGCGCATTACATACCCTGTCCACGTCCATTTCTTAATTTCTATTAGTTTGTCCTTAACATGCGTTTGTTCCCTGACCCACTGCGCCCTCTTCTCGTCCCTTAATGTTACACCTATCATTTTCCGCTGCATTGCCACTGAGTCGTTCTCAATTTAAGTTGAACCCCCTCAGTGAGCCTCCACGTTTCTGCCCTGTAGGTGAGTACCTGTAAGATGCAGCTGTCATACACTTTCTTCTTGAGAGACAATGGTAGGATGTCATTCATTATCTGAGAATGCCTGTCGAATGCACTCCACGTATTCTTGTCCGTCTGATTATCTCTACCTCATGGCTGGGATTTGGGTTCCACACTTTGCCTTAATTGCTTATCAATCCCACTTCCTCGACACCTATCTCAAACCACTGTGCTCTCCTGAGGTGTTTGATCATTACTTTAGTTTTCCTCAATTAGTTTTCATGCCCGCGGTTCTACGCTGTTCTTCCATGCGGTAAGCATGCTTTGCAATTCGTGCTACTCTCGGCAGAAGCTGCCTGCAAGAGAGCGCTGTTCCCAGTTGGCTGGTTGGGGTCCCTCTGCCGACTCTTACTCACGCGTACCAGAAGTAACTTTGTTGCTTGCAACCCGCGGACAAACAGGCATATCTTTTTAGGACATCATATGGGCTGTAAAGTCACCGAGCTTCGTTTGCTCTTCTAGTACCATCATGAACTTTTGCGGGCATCATCATGGCCCTGAAGTCGCTGAAGTTCGTGCAGCTTACACGTCAAATGAAAGCGTTCATTGTGTCATCATTCTTGCTTTTCTGTTGTATGCATGATGCCTGTGGCGAACCTGGAAATAACTTTTGTGTGTGCCAAAGAACTCTACAGCGCCAACACGTCTGGATAAAAAGCATGCTCAGAATCTACGAGGCTTTCAGCGAGACTTTCAATGTTGTTAGCCACATTATTTTATCACACAACTGCCTGTAAGAAATGAACCTGAACGGCTTGTCGTTCACTGCCCCTTAAAAAGGTTTCATGAAAATGTCTCATGGCTATGTACGATGTGATTCCAGGTTAGAAAAATCTCTCGGTAGGGTAGATTTTTCAAATGAAGTAATATTTGCAGATAACTGGTTTCGTTCGCAGCGGGCTCTCTTTATTAAGGGTTTGGCTGTGTGCTTTACTGTTTGCAGCGCGCTCTATTTTTTTAAGGCTTGGGAGTCTACTTTACCTCTAGCCTGGAAAGATACGCATGCTTTGAAGGCAAGCCAGTATGGCATTGAAACGTTTGTGGCGAGCTGTTTAATATACCGCTGCAAATGTGCTCCACGAAAGCTGCACGAGCCGATGCAGGTTTCATCTTGCGCCCCGGAGGCCTGACTATCGCGAAGCACGATGTTTAGGGCAGGTGTAGCACAAACTTCAAAGTCCCGCGGTTATCCCCTGCGGCAGCTCAGTGTCTAAGGCATTGTGCGGCCGAGCCGAAGTACGTGATTCCGATTACCAGCTGCGGCTGCCGCTTTTCTGATGCAGGTGAAAAGCAAGAACGCCCGCCTTTTCTAGTTTTCGGCGCACATATAGAACCCCAGGTGCTCAAAGTTAATTCGGAGCCCTCCACTACGGCGCGCCGCATCGCCCAAGTAGTGTTAGGCATGAAATCCCGCAAGCAACGGCAAAGTGCTGGTTATTTCTGTTGCTAATCTGCAGTTCTACCATTGAATTTAAAATTTTGCGCTAGTTCTAATTGTGGTGCGATAAAGCAAGTTTGTTTGTGCACAGAAGATGGGCAGTCCTATGCGTAACCTGTGTAGTTCCAGTGGTATCTCACTTCACGACTGTGCACCAGAAAAATTTGCACAATCGTCG
Source organism: Haemaphysalis longicornis (assembly GCF_048455015.1). Classification (NCBI taxonomy): domain Eukaryota; kingdom Metazoa; phylum Arthropoda; class Arachnida; order Ixodida; family Ixodidae; genus Haemaphysalis; species Haemaphysalis longicornis. The sequence continues at coordinate 26,118,227 of NW_027526204.1, read as the reverse complement.
TACTTGCTCTGTGAAGCTGATATCGACGTGAGGGATCTTTTCCCATAGCAAAAAACGAGGCCTGCGGTAATATTATGGCAACTGGTAATGTGCAGTATAGTGCCATTACTTTAGCGTGCAATTTCATGTTTCCATTAGAAGTAACGGTAGTGATGTCATGGATAAGGTTCATGGGCTGCACAGTAGGCCAACTGCGTGCGGGACATGTTTGACGCATTTCCCTGTTAGAGTACATTCCAGTCTTCCGTGCACACGGTATCTCTTTTCTCGCCACCACTGCTTCATATGAGCTTTTTCAGCAATTGAAGCAAGTGGTGGTACCGAAGTGGTGATAGATATCCTTTTCCTTTGTTCGAACAGCTTTGGGAAAGGTTAAAAAGGTCTGTGCGACTTATGTCATTATTTAGTTTTTTGTACGTGTGACAAGAGGGAGATAGAAAGAAAATGGGATGGGGTTCCAATGTTCTTGTTAGGTCTCGCACTTTTAAACGTTTCTCTTACACAGTGTTTCTCAAAATAAAGAGAAGCTGGAAGCAGCACCTGCGGTATTTGGCGCATGCCACGGATCACCTAACAACGCCAGAGTTATCGTTCTGATTTGCATTGGAAGTAAATATTTACTCAACCGACTCGCATCACATTTCCTACTTGCAGCGACATAAATCTTCTGCGAACTTCACCGTTTGATCTATTCCCGCCTTCACTTTGTTTACCTAACTTTAGCAATCATTTCCCACTGCACACCTGTTTTCATAGCCATAGCTTGTGTTAATCTGCATATGAGGGATAATGCTGCTGCTAATATCAGTGCACTTGTAGCGGCATCATCATCGTCAACGCCCGCGCCCAATCATCATCATTATTAGAGATGATGAGGCATCACAGAACACCATGGCCTCCGCGCTGCTCCGCTGCACTCCACGGCCGCTCCATGATTCTCGGGCTCATGTTGTCGCCACAACATAGCTGTAAATAAATGTAGGCCCTGCCGCACCGTCTCATCGGCCGCCTACATAATTGCTGACCCGGACATCAGGAGCAGGGAGCCCCGCTTCACTTTCAATCTGCCTCCAACCCTCACTTCAAACATCGCCATCCCGAAGCCTGGTTCCGTGAAATGGCGGTGCACTTCCAACTACAGCGCTTCGACTCGCAGGCTGAGCGGTACCACATTGCAACAGCCTTGCTTCCGCATAACCTGCATTTCAACAATGTAGAATACTGTGAGCAACAATACGACGATTTCGAGGTCCCTGTGATGGCACGCGTCGGTAGGAGCCCTGCTTGCCGAAATGACTCGTCATCGCTCCACGTCGTTTCCTCCTCGCATGACACGCCAAGCGTTGGAATGGAAAGTGCGTCCTACGGCTTGCAGTTTCGCCTGTGTCCTTGTCATGAGCATGTGGCCGGTGCACGGTGCTATGTTACATAACCACCCGGCCTCAGTGAATGTCGGTAGTCCACCTTGACACCCTCCATGCTCGGTGCACCCAACCACTTGACTCCCGGCAAACTGACACTCTCGCTTTGTACGGGGGCTTTGCCACCTCGCCCGCCGTTCTTCCCCAAGAACCCCATGGTGTGGCTTTGTCAGATGGAGTGTTTCTTCGACCTCTGTGGTGTCACGTAGCAGCAGGATCGTTACTTCCTGATCTGTGAGCTGCTGCCTTCAAGCCTGGCCTCCAGCTTGCCGGAACCTTGAGCACGGCCGTACGACGAGCTCATGGCCTTTCTTCTCGCGCGCTTCTGTCGGTTCCCCAAACCACCCGCGCCAGCCATTGAGCCTTGCCCCAAGGATGTCACGGTCCTCCTGCATAGCAGCCGCCCGTTTAGAACGACAGAGTTGCAGTGCTGCAACGATGCCATAAGAACCATGGCCCAGTCATGCCTCACGGGCCACAGCGATGCGGTAGCGTGTAGAGGGGACTCTACCCCGCACCCCTACAGCAGTCTACCCACCACCGCACCTTAGCTGCCTCCCCACTCTACTGAACCACCGTGCTTGGCTTTGATGAAACCGCATTTGCCCCCTTTCACGCAAATATTTTCTTTGGACACGGGGAGTCCTTGGCACCCAGTACTCCATGGTTGGACACACGTCTTGGGGTGCCTCTCAAAGACGCGGTTGTACCGCACATTGCCCCTGCCTGCGGAGCAGCTGCAGCGACCACTTCACTGAAGTTGTCTTAGGATATCCCATCGGATCCTCTCGCCACTTTTCAGAGGAAAAGTGTACCGCACCACAGGGATTGCAGAACGCTGCCGGGGAGATGCTCATTATAATGCCCACCATTCCCCATCGTGCGGTAGGGCAGATGACTGTTCAGCCTGGAAAACAAGGGCCACGCGTAGCGCTAACCTGTTCTCGTCATTATCAGCGAACCCCCAAAGCCGCTGCTGGGCTGCCGCTGCGACAATTTTGGGGGCTGATCACGGCTCGCCCCATCACCCGGCAAAGGAGACAGGTCAACTTCACAGCACGCGCCCATCAACGTGTCTTATGCGCTTTGCTAAGAACAAGGATCGCTCACCCAAAAAAAACGCCTCGACTGTTGACAGCATGCCGCACCCAGCGCTCTAGCGACGCTGGTCACAGGCTGTGGTATGATGTGGTTTCAACCACTCTGCTAGCTTTGCCACCACGTACTTTGACCGGCCGCACCCCCGCCGGATATGCAAGCTACGCGCCCGTATGAGTGTGCCGTGTTTCGCGGGTGTCCTACCTCTGTGGCCACCATATTCAATTGCTTCTCCATGGCAGCCAGATGGTTTCCGCCTGCGACCGCAACGAAACTCCCAGTGTAGGCCTCCCGAAGCTACTAGCTCCCCCGGACGCTCCCTCAACGACGACCTGGACTGTCCCTTTTTCGATTCCTATGGTTTGACCTTGGAGTGCTCACAGAATATTCTGTGAACACTGACGCACATATGTACGTAGTTCTCCTACTCGTGTGGCTGTTTGTCACCAAGTTGATATTTTTCGCTTTAGGTAAATGTTTCCTTCTGCCGCCTTTTCATTTATTTTTTCGCGCGCATTGTATTACCCCACTATTTTATCACTCACTGCGCGCTCGGAGGGAGTCCTGTTGCAGCATCATCATCGCCAACGGTCGCGCACTATCTATCATCATTATTGGAGATGATGACGCAGCAGAGAGCATCATGGCCTCCGCGCTGCTCGGCCGCACTCCGTGGGTGCTCCCTTATTCTCGGCTCATGTTGTCGCAACAACGCAACTGTAAATAAATGTAGGCCCTGTCGCACCATCTCACCGGCCGCCTACACCTTCAAAAGAAAACTTACCTCCACTGGAGGAACCGCAGGAGCCAGAGTAACTGTCTCTTGAAATCCGATGATCTCCTCTATGTCAGAGTTTATCCACGTCGTCCACGCCAGAGTCGTCCACGGGGTTCGCTTCAAACCTCAGTATGCAAGATGACAGACTTTCTTGTTGCTGTTGTTCATCCGGACTGTCTTATTTCAGCATTGGGTCGATGCACTCTTAGAGGGGGGGTAATGCCGCGAAGCATGTATGGGTTTTTAATTTATAGTTTGTTTTTTACTTGCGGGCCATGCCCGGCGGTGTCGTCTGCGTTCCAAAGGAAGTGCGTCTTCCTTTCTCTACTTTTATGCCGCCCGGGATATCACATTCAGATAAGAAGAGTGTTTCGCCCTAACGTGACTAGCCCACAATATTCTTCGGGGATCTAAAATGTTCTGGATATGAATCGACGGTTGCAGAAACACTTGCGCCGAGAGATAAAAGCCAGCAGAGCAGACGCCGAGGCAATTGATTCGACGACACTCGCCTCCTCAAGTTACACCGTTGACCGCTGCTTCGCCGCCTCTGTATTCTTTTGAGTTGTTAGGGGAGAATAAGTTGGCTCCAATAAGCTTGTTTCTCATTCAAAACAACTGCAGCGTCCTTGGCTTCGTGACAGTATTTTCCAGCTTTTGTTCTGTTTATAATTTTTCTTCTCTGTTTTCTAGTAAGTCTGTAACTTTTGTAACGCACTCCTCTCTCTAATGCCTCTGACCATGACGGTATCTAAATAAATAAATGAATCAATAAATGAGGATAGGGGTGGTCAATTATTAAGAAACTCCAGCAAACTTTGCAGTTCAGCTTTTAGTCAATTCTTTTTTTCGTAGGACATGACATATTGTTTTTTTCATACAATACCAATATCGCGCAGTTGAAACGGCACTTCCATGACTGCTGCGGCTGGTGAATAAGTGCCTACACACAAAAGTTCGGGATATCGGGATATTGTGAACAGACATCCTCGCAATACGTGACCAGCCTCAAGGGCGCCTTTGTCTGCGCGCATATGTCCGCAGTGGGATGGTCGACGAGCACCCCATCCTTCCAAGAAAGGTTGAGTATCAATCTCTTTATGTCAGGATTGACTGGGATATAATTAAACTTTGCGTCATCTAATAATAATGTTTATACGAGCACTTTATTTCTCTGGTAATTGACGTCGACGCGCGTCCACTTTTCAAGCACCCTAGCTGTCCTATCGTAGCCTTGTGTTGAAAATATCAGAAAGGAAGAAGAGGTGGCCATTAGCAGCTGCCTCCTAAAAGTGCTATCATAGTCATTGTAGAGTTCCATCCGCCATTAAAAATTCATCTACGTCCCGCGGTCTTCGCCTCGGTTCTTTAACAAAATGGTGCTGTAAGCAGGATAGAAGGACTACACATTTGAAGGACGAAGTGTGTGGCCCGCCATCAACAATGACGTGAGTGACCGGGCTGTGATTGCACTGGACTGCTGCTCTGGATCATTGATGCAAGCGTTCGTGACAAAAGCCCTAGGAATTCAGGACGCGCCAAACGTGTACGGAATCCCACGCCCTCAACAACTTTTACCGATTCTTGGCGGACGCCTCGCGGAAACCTGTGAAGTCTACGAATACAGCTTCGACCTTTGAAAGTCGACGACAACGGCTTCGACCTTCTAACGATCACAATCTTTTCTAACGACCACGTCGCCATAATGAAGTCGAGAATGCACCTTGAAGCCCTTTCCCACAGACGAAGCGTAAACCTAAAGAACGTAACCGCACTGATTGGCGACATCAAAACTCAGATGAGCGCCTAGACACCATCAATCTGTAAGCTCATTTTTTGAAGTAGAGCCTATTCAAAACGTACGCTATTCTAAAGAAGCTTGACAGCGATATTGAAGAACTTGTTGATGAGGATCATTTAACGGAAGAATATGAAATCGCATATGAATTCGAAGATTCTATCCTGCTAACTAAATTTAGAATGAACAGATTGTTTCCAGAGTTGCAAAACCATTCCGACGACCACATTGTAGCAACAGCACCGGAAAAACATCCACGTATCTCCAACAACGACTCCGCAGTGCTGAGTAATGACTCTCTCAATAGGAAGAGTGATTTGGGCATACTTTTTATTGATCGTAAAGAGCCACAGGTCACTCAACGAGCTGCTCCCTTTAAACGAGGACTGGATGCAATAGAAGAAAAAGACGAGACAACTGCTACCACTCTATGCTCAGACGAGGAATTGGAAACAGCTTCACCCCTAGTTCACACTCTGAACGATGAAATGGCTCTAGTAACTCCAATAAAGGGGAGTTGTGGTGAGAGCTACGACAACGCGGTGGAGACACCTGAAGAGTCATCAGATTCACGTGGTTTTCATGGCACGAAAATACGTTCTGTGATCAACGAACAACTTCATGAAGTCCCACAAGCACGACCACAGGCGAACAAACGATTTCTTCAGAACAATCGACAGCTCGGCCAAACCTCACACTCATGGACGGAGACTCTAGAGACACGTTCCCATCGCGAAACGTCGGCTTTGGAGATGATTGGGTTGGCTAATGCAAATTATGACGATTTCATGTTCCCGAAGTCGAAACAAAGGCTGAGAAAACAGAAAATACAGTCGGCCCTACGATCAGCACGTACAATCACCCTAAACGTGTTTTCACCAAAACGCATGATCAAGTACGGCCTCATTGAAAAAAACAAGGAGAAAAAAAGGATCGGTACACACAGAGAACGACGCAGCCGGGTTATGACTTCTTTCACTATACAATCGATCCGCCGCACATGCCGCACGATGCTTGCAGGAGCACTACTATGTCTTCATCTAGTCCGATGATGGTCTAGATTCCCCATTTAAACTGGCCTGACTCCTCAGGGCGAATGTGGCACAGACGCTTGAAGCATTGATGGAAGCTGAAGACCGGACTATCATGGTTTGGCCAAACACGACGAACATGACATGGATTCGAACCACAGTGAACTGATACGTGAGCTTGGACTAAAGTGTTAAAATACGAATGCTTGATGACCGCTGGAAACTGCAACCATGTGCCTGGACAAGTCTACCAGAAAATATGTCTTCGGGCGAGGCAAGTCCTGTACTCAGGATTCTCACTGATGCTCCGGTGTCCACTAAAACGTTTTCTAAGTGCCCACCGACACACACGGGGGATATATGAAATTGGATTTAGACTTAATTAGGTCCGCAGTCTCGCTTGGGGTCTTCGGGAGGGACCGACCACTCTCTTTTTTCGTTTTTTGCTGATGAGTGGAACTGGGAGTTCCGACCGATACTTCACAATTCCGAGCAGTGTCTTACCGTCGTGTCTGGCCTACTGGCGGTTAAAGGTCGGTGTAGACGTCCCTCAAGGCATGGAGGAGTTCTTCCGCTTTGTTAGAATCCCTCGAAAGAAAGGCTTCTGGTAGAAGCCTGTTAGAAGCCCTTTTTCCTTTTATGCTGTGGTCATCGTGTCAAGTTCAGCGCTATATGTTCCATGATGTCTACATACCAACTATCACTACACCAAGCTTTATTGAAGTCAATTGTTTGCCTGCTGCAACCGGCCGACGAAACTTGAGTCACCATTTCAAGTTTCCTTGCGTGGTACTGAGAGCTCACGGATGTTCCCGCCAGAACTGCAGTTGTCGTTTATAAAAATTGGAACGCGTGAGTGCCCCTTAGTGTTTTTCTTGCAAAGAATTTAAGCGGTCGCACACGTGGTTGTCCTTTTGCGCGACGCCAGTTCTAGATATCTTCTTTACGGCTTTGTGTTTTCCGAACAAGCACCCATGGTCCCACTGCAGGTACACGACGTACAGCATGCGGTTGACGTGAAGTGCAGAAAAAAAACTGCGACACAGTAGACAAGGACAAGCCCTTGACCTTGTCTGCTGTGTCCCTGTTTTCTTCTGGGCTTAACATCAACGTTATGAAATACCAACTAGCCCGAACGCAAGCCCTTCTTAAAGTACAGCATGCGTTGAAGCACGACGTGAGTTCAGTATCAGTTACCGGAGAATCAAGCTGGTTTTATTAAACTCTAGCTATAAATGCAGTTTTCGTTTAATTATTTTTATGACGTCAAGATATTGTCAAGTGACAAAGTAATTACACTGCCGCTGGGCTTCTCCGCATCTGGCGCGTCTGCCGGGCAGAAGGGAGCAATGGAGATAAACACACCGTCACCCGTTTAATGACCGATTAGTTAGGTTTGTAGCGTAGCTAGGGATAGTAGCTTTATTTCGTTACCCCTAAAAATTATACGGTATTAAAAGGTCACAAGGCTTCTCAACTACCCCCAAGTTGGCATAGATGTCTTGCGAAAAAATCGTGAACGTTAGTGCATTCTTGACCCATTGTGTAGTGTGTTGCCTCGTAGTGTCCGATCCCCCGTTGCCAGAAAACAAAGCTTACGCGAATAAAACGTTAACGACACGATATTTCTTTCGCGAATAATTGTTTATGTGATTACAGTAGCCACAAAAACATTTAATTGATCCGCTGGCGTGTGGCTTTGTCTGTTGGAGTTTGTTCCCAATATCCCTGTGCGACTGCAATACCTGTGAAGCCCATTTTTGGTGAAATTGCGGACAGTTTTGTCAAGAGCGAGCCATGTAACAGCTACCATAAAATGCTGTATTGAAACATAAATCGTACAGTACGTTTCAAGTGTCATTGCGAGTGTTAACAGACAGGTTTAGACGGAATATTTTTACACGTGCATGTGTTAATGATGGTGCTTGGGGCTGTATTTAGTAGGCAGCGTGCATTTACAATGTACTGAACGAATGTTTTACTTATTAGAGGCACTGCAAAGTAAAAGTACTTCCCACGGACAGATTGCGGATGCAGCAGCGAGAAGAAGCCTTTCAAGCTAGACTGTTCTGCAACAGTGCTCTTCAACGACATATCGTGATCTTGGCACGTGGGCGAATTACCGGAGAGGAGAGTCTTGTTTTCATTTACCTGAATGCGTCTGTTTTGTAGGCATCACAAGCTGCTAAATTAAGCAGAGATAGAATCGCGCTTCACGAGCAGCGCTTTTTTTTTCGACTATTGTGTTTGTGTTTGCTTTGGCGTTTGTGTTTTGAACAATCCTATTTAGTATTCTTGCCTTTGGTAAGTGAGGTTGATGGTTGTAAGTTTGATGTGCAAAAAAAATTACACAAGAGGCTAGGTGTGTTGCGTTGCTCAGTTGTTTTTAGCAAGTCACGTAATTGCTTCGCGAAGTTGATGCAGTTTGTTCATTGTGCGTCGTGGTTTGATTTCTGCTTTATAAATGCCATTTTTAGGAAATAATTTAACGACTGTCTATTAAATGCTTTCCTGTATAATGACACGTATAAAGAGGAAATAGGGCTGAGAGGCAACTCGTAGAATAGGCATTGGCCATAGGGCTAGCCACAGAGCCAAAAATGCGCGTGAAAATAGCGTTGCGTCCACCCACAGGCATTATCACGGAAACATACTTTGCAAGCGTTGTCCAAAATCGGCCTTCTAGAGCTTGCCCAACTGCTTGCTTGTCACCTTTCCCAAACTCGAGCCAATAATGGCGGCCAAGGTATTGCTAAGATCGGACCCATTGGCCACTGATGATAAGCAATGCTTGGGCTTGGCAATTCCTGCTGCTTGGAATCTTCACGCTGGTCCAGCTTGAACGACACACACACTGTCTAGAATTGTCGGCTGCGCCAAATGTAACGTTCCCCTATATGGTGTCGAGCTCACGAATAAAACAAACAGTGCGGTGACTTATTTACTGACTGATTGATTGATTGATTGATTGATTGATTCATTGATTGATTGATTGATTGATTGATTGATTGATTGATTGATTGATTGATTGATTGATTGATTGATTGATTGATTGTAGGGTTAACGCGCCGACCCAACGCAGGCGATAAGGCGCGCCGTAGTGGAGGGCTCCGGATCAATTTTGACTACCTGGAAATCTTTACTTGCGCATAAATGTTTTTTTCTTTTTTTTTTGCTTTCCGCCTCCATCAGAAAAGCGGCCGCCGCGGCCGGGAATCCAACCCGCGACCCCATGCTCAGCCACTTCAAAACCGTCCGGTTGTTGTCCTTTCACATTCTCTTATTTCCTCTTCCTCCTACTCCTGCTGCCCACATCTAGGTCAACCTTTACCAATTCCTGTTACACACATCTGATGCCGGGAGGATAAAAATACTCTGCACATTCTCAAACAGCACTGCAACTGGATTGATAAGGGCGAATATTTTATGGTGGTATTCTTACTGGGTGTATGAACAATTTGTAAAAATTTCACTAAGCGTGCGAACAAGGACAGCCCTAAATATTAGAGGATTAAACGGTGGGAACGAAAACTACGCTGGCATAATTAACATAAAAGGGAGAGATTGGCGAAAGCAATCAAAGATGCAAGTATTCAGTGGTTAAGCCCCTAGTTCCCCTCCCTGTCCTTATTTTGAAACTTATTTTGAGCCATCTTTCGTTGCTATGTGCCCGACAAATGAAATTTTACGTGGGTTCAGCAACTGTTCCATCTTACCAGCGTTGCTTTGGCAAAAGTATGTTTCGCAAGAACCGCGAAAATTGTTTACCCATGCATGCTGTTAACACTCAGTAAGCGGGATATGGGAGTGTGAACTGGTATAAGACTCTCAACGACAAGATGACCGAGCCGGAATGGCACATTGTAGCATCGATTCGTATACGTTTTAACTACTGTTTTTTCACTACACGTGTGCGTTTTACACGGTGATAAAAACCTGGGGTGTCACGGGAGCAACAGCAATATTTTCTTACTCTTACAACTTACTCTTACTCTTACAACTTACAACTCATCACCCCTGCCTCCAAGGGTCCTGAAAAGTGCCACGAATATCTACTGAAGCGAAAATTCTAGCCACAGCAATTACTGGGTTTTTCTCGACGCAGGTAACCCTTCAAGTGACGTGTGACAATCATAAATTAAAGCGAAGGTCTCAATTGAGAACACTAGACCCGTGGACCTTTTGATTGCGCCGGGGCCAGCTCATGAGTATCTCCTTGCAATTTTGTTTTCTTAATAACATCAAAGCTGTTGAAGAAGTCGTAATTTTAGTGTCTGCAGTTAACAATGCCGCAAAGTGGCAAGCGCACGCACGTTATCTCGGGCCTCACGGCGACCGCCCGGGGCAACAAAAGTGAGAACATGCCCAACGCTTTTGTGTGCATGCCTCATGACGACCGCGCCGCTTCCCCTGCACGGCGTTTGTCAAGCCAAAGCAGGCCGCGCGGTCCTTCGAAATATTCAATGGTCATGCCCTGACAAGACTCACCTGGTCACCGTCCCCGACACTTGGCGCCAGTCCATTTTTGTGCGCCCCATTCCCAGAAATATGCACCCGGACCTCCACCCTGGTCGTAGAGAAGCCCGAAGCAAAGTCCACGAAAAACTTTACAGCAGCCGATCCGACGTAATGTACACAGATGCGGCCAGTTACTCAGATAACCAAACTATGGTATCCGTGGTAACATCTAAGAACGCCCTCATCACCACCGCTTCAATCCGGACAACTTCCTCCCTGGACGCTGAAGAATTAGCTATTGCGCTCGCCCTTACCCAAATCACCTCCAAGATTATATTGACGGACTCGCAAGCCGCCTGCCGCAGGCTCTTGTCGGGACGGGTGGCCCCCGCCACAAACCGACTTTTGAATGAACATCCGCCTGCCCATCGGGTGACATTGTGTGGACTCCCGCCCACTCTGCACTGACGGGCAACAATTTTGCTCATCAAGAGGCTCGAGACCTCACTCACCGAGCCGCTGAGACCGGGGATGTTTCCGCACCTCTCCTCACCTACCAAGAAATCACCCAATACTACCGAACCACGAGACAGACCTTCCCTAGTCCTCACACATCTTTGACCAAAAGCCAAGAAACCACACTCAGACAAATTCAAGGAGGTACTTTTCCCCACCCTATCCGCATGCATTTACTCTTCCCTACACAGTACTCTGATAAGTGTAAATTCTGCCACGAACCAGGAACTCTGGCACGCATATTATTCGACTGCACAAAAAACTCGGACCTTCCGCCTCTGAACCCGTCCCCTTCCCCTGAGCAGTGGGAGATTCTGCTGTCCAGCTGTCGACCTGAGGACCAGCTACTGCTTGTGACCAGGGCTACGGCAGCCTGGACAGCACATGGGCTCCTGGACTGAGGAACCACTCTCGCATTATTGCGTAATAAAGTTGTCTCTCTCTCTCTCTCTCTCTCTCAAGCCATAAACACCCACTTAGGGTGATTGGCCAAGGTTGCGGCGATGATCCGGCAGGGTAAAAAGCAAGAAATACCGATCGCTGATGTGTGCGTGCCTTGCGGCCACCGTCCAGCGCGTGAGCCGCCGATTTGTCAAGAAAAGCCAGCCCATATCGAAAGATTGGCCAAGATTGTCAAAACAAATCATTGGCGTTCACCATAATTGTGGAAACACTTGCTCAGAACTAGAAAGACGCGTCGTAGCCTACGGTCGTCCAAGTTGATGTCCAATAATTATCACTGCAATAAAAAAAACGAAGGAAGCTGACACCTATAGCAAAAATGATAGAGTAAAGGTCGTTGCGGCAGCGAAGAAGAAGTAAATCGGCTGCAATAGTGGACCTAAACGTTCGTGATGGTCGTAAAGGTTTCGTACAGATTCGCGATCTTCAAGTCTTACGCGTTGGTGGGGGCTCCCTTCATGTTTTAAGCGAATGCGTGAGTATGTCCCTGTCGCGTGGGAAAGGACGCCGACGAGAGGCTGCAGAAAAACTCGTGGCTATCCGCTTTCGTGGATGCCACTCAACTGAGGTGTTGTTAAGAAGGGAGCCCTATGTTTGCAAGCAACTGCAGCTTTGGAATCGGAGTCTACTGTGCGCACAGGGCTGTGCGATCACGGCGCCGCGGAAAGACTCCCAGCGGCGCTTTGTGACTTTGCGAACAGGACCGAAGATTCCTAACGAGAAGAGGGTGCTTGTACTGGAGTTTTAAAGGCTCCTGAGAAAGGTCAAGGGTATTAGTGTCTTGTGGGGTGTGTGAGGATATTTGGTTTTCTGTTTGCTTTTGAGTCTTGCAGACGAGGCCGCATTCCTAGCGCTGCAAGCGATTCAGCCAAAGCTCTCTTATGTGACTCAAGAAGAGCTATCGCAGTCAACCCGACCTTTGCGAAAATGCGCATCCGTCTGCAAACTCCGGGTTGTGGAGCCAACATACTTCCAAGTGCATTTAGGGACGTGTAAGAGCATTATTTATCCCCTCGGAGAGAGGAAAATCAGGCTGCTGAGGAAACGCCTGCGAAATAAAGTTCGAAACTGTGCACTTCCGGCACCCAAATGTCCCGTATCTCTGTGTGGGTGCTAGATTGACACCCCAAGACTACCGACTGCATATCCTAAGATTTGCGAAATTTTGATGGCACTGTGGAAGGCAGGGACGCCATCAGCCAATCGTGATAGAGTGCAATAAATAATTGTGCTCCCACGATCCTCTTGCCTCCGTAATTGTGGCAGGTGGCAATTGATGCTTTATTGATAATTTCGGACAATCTCCAAACAACGAAGCTTTATGCTTTGGAAGTCTAGCGTGCAGCAATGTCCTTGTCCAAAAATTATGCAAAACGGAAAGTGGAAGAGGAGAAGCTGTTCTTTCCGGAGCGACGGGAACCGTCTTACTTTTTTACACAATCAAGAGGCAAGGTGTTGTGCTTATTCTACCAGCAGACTATGGCTACGACAAGGGAACACAATGTTCGACAACAATTCATGTCTCATCATCATGAAAAGTAGCCGTAGTGGCAAGTTCCGGCGTTCCCAGGCACATCATGCCTCAACACGAAGTCACCTTGGCAAAGCAGCAAAACCTCTTTATAAAGGCCGCCAAAGCAACGAAATAGTACATTCTAGTTTTGTTATTTCTGAGCTTACCGAGGAATCACCCAGGGCCTTCACTGAAGACCGGTTAGTCAAACAGTGCCTACTCGGAACCTCTTATGTTACCTGTCCCAGCATACAACTAGACAGTCGAAGAAATAATCCTATCCCCAAACGGTCGCCCATAGAATTAACGACATTAGTAAAAACATTCAAAAGGATAAGTCTACCGATGCCCCGAATTGAAGCATTCTCAATTGCAGCGGACGGAGGCACTGAGATTAGAGAGAACGTACCATACGATATTTTGTCATTGGTATAGACAAAAACCTCAACGGCACTGAAGACCTCCTGGACTTAACAACAACGCAAGCCATGACTACAAGGGTGGATATTGTTTCTGTTCTGGAAAGATTTGTCGAACACATTGGACTACCATGGAAAACGTTCGGCTGCTTGGCTGCAGACGGTGTTCCATCTGTGGTGGTATGTAAAAGGGGGCTTTTTGGTCGATCGCAGATGCGTTACTCAGCATCGCTATTCAATTTCACGGGGTTCAATTTTTTTGCACCCAGAAGCGATGTGCAGGAAGCCTCTGTAAATGAAGAGCTTAATAGATGTCGTGTTCAGCTTAATAAACTTTGTTCATTCGAGAGCTCTTAACCACCGCAAATTTGTATTATTTTTGGAGCGATTGGCAGTAAATATGAGGAAATTTTCCACCATACAGATGTGCGATTGATGAGTCGTGGAAGAGGGCTGAAATAATTTTTTGGCCTCTGAGAGGAAATTGATGCCGTGATGACCAACAAGAACAGGGTCATTGTTGAGCTGTCAGGCAGGAAGTAGCTTGACTATCTCGCGTTCTTCACTTATCAATTGTGCGGCTTTAACGTCAAAATTCAGGAGAAAACAAAACGGATAACAACAATATATGACGAATATATGGAATTTTATTCTATATTGCAGCTTTGCTAGCGACAGGTGGGATTTCGTAAACATGATCAATTTTTAACCCTGAAGCCACTTGAGAACATGGATTAACCATCCTCCAATAACTTTGTAACCTCCTCCACCATCTCCAAAGAAAATTTTAGGGACGCTTCTACACCACAAACCTCACCGATGACTTCCGAATTTTTTGTTGTTGCCGTCTGCGGCGCCTCGTATGACCTTGCGCCCTAGCTACAGATGGAAAGTCTTGAGCTACAAACTAACCACCCGTTGAAGCAGACATTTCAGGACATGGGTGTGCCAGACGTTTATATGTTTCTTGGGAATGCAAGCATTCCTGCGCAACGTCTACATGCTCCCGGGATTACTGCCGTGTTTGAAAGCACTTACTTGTCCGAACACCTGTCTCTTTCCTGATAGCAAACAAGACTGCTCTCCAGTCAAGGATTACTGATGAACACCTGCGATTGGCCATGAGGATCCCCTCCACGGAAGATGGTCATGCGGACATTTTTTCTCTCTTCGCAGCCAAGTGTTGCCAGACATAAAGCCATAATTTTTCGAACAATATCACCTGCATTGTGCTTATCAAGGAATGAAGTTTGGTGACTTTTCTAAATCATACTCGCCTCATTTTCTCATGTGTTGTGATTATTAATGCTTTGTTCTGACAAGCTATCCAGACCTCACTTCCCTCACGGCTTTTCTCGTGAGGCACCGAATATGGACACCATGTGTTGAGTTATGACGGTGGGAAAAATTGTTGATGTTTCAGAATTGGCGTCCTAATTCCAGTCATCCTGGAGACGAGTAGCGATATGTTGCTCAAATCCTGACAGCAAATTCTATGTAGAAATGATCCGGCATTTTTACAAGATCTCAGAAAGGACTACTTGTTTATTTATAAATGGAAGGGTTAGCTGTTGGTCTGTTACCCTCTCTCCCTCGTTTGAATTTTTTTCGCTGTCCCGGCCCTTGCAAGAATAAATTTCGTGACTGCAACCCGCACATTGCCCCGAGGTTGATACCCCTGATTTCAGACAATCTCCATGCTTCCAAATCAACAAGAACAGCAAAATTCACTAATTACAATTGGTAACAGAATCTTACACTTTGACCATACTGCTTTCCGGGAAGGTCTGAATTCACCCAAGCAAGCGAGCCGTAGGACCTCATTTGTTAGAGTAAATGCTGAAAGACTGCTCTGAAGGACTTGATGAAATAAACAAGATATGCACGGCCCATTTAAAAGATTTTATATGGGCACAGCACAGCCGAAGCTGTACAATCCGCTCAAAAGCCTTTGGATAGAACTGGTGCCCTCAAGACCAAAATCATAGACTGAGATAAATGCAATTCTACCAACTCGACTAAGCGCATTGAAAAAAAAACCTGCCGCTTTGGACCAAGGCAAAACAACATTGACTCTAGAACAAACATGATGCCCAGGCTTGACTGAATAATGTTTACTGACCACTTCCCAATGAGCATGCTTTGAAGTATAACTTTCTACAGAAATAACAATTTGCGTCATTAGGAAACTTTCTGAAATACACATTGTTAACCCAAAACCTTCAAGTTACCGGGTTTTTTATACTCGATGAGACAACAATCTACTCAACAGGTTGCCTGCCTATTGCATACAATGGGCCTCCTTGGAAACAAGAATGTGCCCCAACCTATTGCGCACCCAAGCCAGAATTGTGCACATCAAAGCTAGGGACATCTCGTGACTTGTCTTAAAACAATCCAGCAAGACCCTCATGCTTCGAAACAAAATGTCAAGTGTAGTCCTTTTATGGTCAATAATTATTGCATGTGACTCTCAAGAAAGCGCATAATGCCACTAGCCAATGGTCCAAAAGCACTGCAATGCAACTGCCTCGCAAATGCACTGACTGTATTGTAAAACCACTGCAGGTTACCCGTAATGAAAATGTAACCATTTTTGTGACACGAAAAGAAAAATTGTTGCCATTTTTACCGTCAACGCGATAAAGAGTAGCACAATAATAGAAGCGGAAGCCAATAATGACGATAGAAAAAAAAGTGTGAACACATCTGCGGCCACGCACAAAACACCGCAGTGCGCAAGTAATAATAAAAACAGATTTAGAGCCTTTGCGTACGGTACAAATGGTGTCGGTGCCAATAAATGCTACCTAATGTAACTTCAAACAACTTTTTGTGGAACTCGAGATTACAGCAATCAATACATATCATTGCCGTAGCAGACACGGTGAAGAATAATGGCCTTTATACACAGGAAACTACTTTCCTTTATTAGAAAAACAATTAGAGTATAAGACATCATAGTTAAAATATTTGAAATGGACTTGGGCTGGCCACGTAATTAGGCAGAATGACAATCTGTGGGCTACCAGGGTGAGTGGACCACCGAGAGACTGGTCTAGCAAAAAAGGAAGGTCAATTATTTCGGAACAGGTACGAAACAAGGAAATCTGGAAGCAAAGAATAGACTCGAGCGGCGGAAAACCGAAGCGTTTGGGGGTCGACAGAAGAGGTCTTCGTCCTACAGTGAACCTAGTGCGCTGCTGGTGATGATGATGATGCAGCAGCCGTCTCTCCGACGAAGGGAGAGTGGCCGCCAGCTCTGTGGTTTCTCATGGCCTGGACCAGCAGTGAAAGCTGTGTATTTTTTTCCAGTTTCCTTGTTTCTTTTGCAGAGTTCATGCTTTGAATTAGGTTTTTCCAGAAATTGCAAGGCCCACATATTACGTGTTCTAGGTTGGGTTGGGTGGGTTTTGCGTCACATAGACAATTAAAACCATGATTCCTCAAAAACAAGGTTGTGTGTTGCTTTGTGGATACTGAATCATTGTTTTAAGACAACACAGCTTGATTAACTGCATTGCATTTTCAAAAATTATAAAAATTGAGTAAGTTTGGCGAAGAGCAGTGTCTTCTAGAAAAAAATTGGAATGAAATGAAGTGTGTTCATTGTAAAACTGCCTAAAACATTTCTCAGGAGCACAGATTTCGCGCACAAGAGTAACGTAGAGTTTACATCACCTCTTGTGCCCATTGTTTACATGTCGGTTGATCTTGTTAATAAGAAAGTTGCTCCAGATGCAGATGTCCGATGTGGAAGCAGCAGGACTTGTGAGGCGTTTTTCGAGTCTACTTGATTCACAGTCAGCTACTGGGAGCGCGCAACACCTACAGAGGGCACGCTGCTCTTCCCTGAGAGCAGGTATCTGGTGGTGGCATAGGCGCGCCGCAGCCGCCGTCTAGGGAAGCAGTTGCGAAGGCGAACAATGTGATCCAGCGAGCTAATCTTCACACTAATGACAGCTCTGGAGTTTTTTATTGGGGTGAAATTATGAAACAGCAACGACGTTTACGAGGTATCTTGGTAATGCATTTCCACAATGCACTGCAATGGTCACTGCACGTGTCAAGAAAACGTAAACGCCGTAAAGAAGGATATTAGGACGTTGTTATTCAGGTTCTTGACCACTTTTATTTAAACTTTAGAGCCGTCTACATAAAATTTGAGTGGCAGAACTTCAAGCATGACCCATCTAACAAAAAAACTGTGAAAAAGTAATCGTTAAAACACGGTAGTTGATTCTTGAGCACCTGCACTTACGAACAAACACACTCTTTCCTCGGATGAAATTACGTTTGTGTTTTGAGACATTTTCGCAAGGAAGGGACGGGTGGATATCAGTAACATTTGCAACGAATGTTTACTACAGACGGATGGTTACCTTTAAAGAGGTGGCTGCTGTATTCTTTGAGTTAAGTTCGCTGCGTGAATTTTGCACTAAAAATCAAATCAACGACACAAGAACAGGTGGCCAGTGCTGTGACCGCCGACGCATATTGTCCTATTTTAGGTGAAATACTTTCTGCAGTAAGTTCGTTGCACTAGACTGTCGATCTTGCTGATCAACAAATTGTTCTCATTGCATGAATTTAGGTAGCCGCAGCCAGTGATAAGAAAATGCGATAGGTCCAAAAGATCTCCCCAATGTTAAGTTAGTGAAGCTATATTCGCGACACAAAAGAAGCAAACAGGTGAGGTCGCAGATTGCAATACTCAAGAAAATACATGTGCATAACCATGTATAGGCCTTCTATTTTTCCATTCTAGAAGCTGCCGTTTTGTCCGTGGACTATGCTAGCGGCCCTCTACAGTAGAACCCCGCTCTTACGTTCCTCAGTGCTGCGTTTTCCCGGCTGCTACGTTGCTGTTCCGCTCCTCACGCCCCCGGCGCTCCTCACCTAGAGTTCCATGTATTAAAATCCTCACTGTTACGTCATGACTCAGAGAACGCTCCCGGATCATGCATCGCAATCACTTCAAAGCCACCCCAGCAACATGCGCAGACCGCGATTTCCACTTTAGACGAGCCTTGGACAGGCTTCGCTACGGAACAGACTGCATGAAGCCGCACGCGGGTGCTATTTGTTACCAGTAGATGGCCATATGTTACTCTGTGCTATCACCATCAAAACTACGTATAGAGCGGAAGTTTCACTTTGGAATGCAGGAAGAGCTGTTTGTTCACACTCGTTAAAAAAAAAGCTCTCTCATTTCCCTTGCTATAAATAGTTAGCAAGACTTCAAGTCAGAAAAATAATTACCTGATAAAAAGCAAATACAGAAACGTATTTTTCTACGATGTCTAACTGCAAATTTGCCATCTTTACTCTTTATCTTCTGCCTATCAATCTCTCATCTCCTTCTACCCCCCCCCCTTCTCCGCAAGTCATTCCGGTGTCCCCCTCTAGCTGTGACAAATTCGGCATGCCAGAAGACTTTTTTTTCAATTGTCCTGAGAATAAATTTATTTATTCATTAAAAGAGACTGGAAGTTTATAACCAGTTTCCCTATCTTCAGCTATCGTATGTTCAGCTATCTCTGGTGTTTCACGCTAGTTTGGAAATATAATATGCATGTATGACACAAATCAAAGATCCGTCAATTGCTTATCACCAACGAAATTGCCACAGCATTTTCTTACCTCTTTGAGATCTACCATTCACTTCCATCGGCACATTGGTGCCCCGAGAACATACGCCTAGTACAACATGGCTATGCGTGGTTGCTCATTATCCGTAGTGCCGCGGAATACACGCAAACGTCTGCTGCCAGCTCTGGTGGCGGCAGAGCCCCAGATATCTTATATAAATAACTAGTTTATTTAAATGACGCTAGATGGGGCATGACACGAAAAATTGCGTTAGGGCTGTAAGTAAGGCTTCCACCCAATCACCAATAGAAAAAGGGGAATCCGGTTGTGTTAATCACGCTCTCTGTGAAAGCCACCATACAGTTTTATTATATAATAATATGTAAATGAAAAATTCACTCTCAAGTTTGCTTTCCATCTCACCTCCCCCAATTCTGCCACCAGTTTTATAGATCGCAGTCCCGCTGAACTGCACTAACAACCGTTTTAAGCACTAGTATGACATTATTATTTTTAAAGAAGTAATCACACATGATATTGAAGCAACATCTTCTGTTGGTGACTGTGCATTGCTGCACAGGAAGAAGGTAGCATTGGAACACAAACAGCACTTAACTTCATTATAACAAAATATTGTGCGAATGGAAATTCGGCACCCACTATTAAGATGAAATAACAATGCACTTTCCAATTGTAAGGACTCATTCTGGAGGCTCTTCATTTGATCAAAAGTAATTTGAAACCCCGCTATGTTCCTCATTTGGAGAAATAGCCTCACAATGCATTCATAAGCTCTTAAGAAATACTCCGCATCTTGCAGCACAGTCAATTTCACGTGAAGGGCATTTAGAGTAAGCTTGCAGCTTCTAAAATATGTTTAGCGAAGCCCAAATACGATACCAAAGAAAGGAGAAAGGACAAGCGCTAACATTTAGCACAGCAGACCATTTAGCGCGTGTCCTGTCTCTTTTCTTGTGTATCGTCTTCCGTTTTTCCGCTAAACATATTTTAAACAATAAACCGACTAGCTCTCCCCGCCCCCTCTGGATTGTTTGTTAAATTACAGCTTCTACTTATACTTGCAGCTTCTACTTTCCAGTAAAGTGGTGAAAAGTAGAAGCTGGTGAAGATAAAAAGAAACCAAAACCATGCAACTTTACAAGCGTTCCTAGTGCAGCTACGCACCTCCAGTTAGTACGAATTATCAGGAGGCCCCCACAATATTCGCACAGCGAGAACTTTGCTTTTTCTAACCCTCATCGCGAATTACCACTACTATGCATCTCTGACATGTTTTCTTTAATTTTGGAGTGCTTCGTGAACAAAGCACTTCAACAAACGTTCAGTTAAATTCTGAAATTATTACGCTTTACTAATTCTGCCGATTTAGTTTTGTCCCAAATTTTATAGGCGACCAAGGCATCTGGGTTATTTGGGCTGCAGAGAGAACAAATTAGGGAAAGCCTACTAGCACTTATGCTGAACAAGCTTACCAAAAATGTGGTTGTGCCCTCTTTCATAGTAATCGGCAAAACACGAAAGTGAAAGGGACTTTCACAAGAGCAGTTGAATGTTAAAGGAATTTCCTTCTTGTGCGAAGGGTTCGCTAGCCTGAACCCGCCAGACGAAGTGTCACCGACACGGAAGAAACAAAGAACAGGGAAGAGTGCCTCAGTAGGTAACCGGTATAAAGCGCAAAGGCTCATGGGTACATTGGTTTCTCGTGCGGAGTGCGGCCACTTCCGGTTCCGAAGCGCTCCTGGCCTCCCATACGCCGTGGGTTTTCACGCGTGTGTGTGCTTGTTGTTTATCGGTTTTTAGCTGTGGAAAGACGATCATGCATCGGAATTCAATAACTAGTAAGTTTTAACCCTACTGTGGCTTTATCTGACAGGGACGCCCACTGTGAGAAATAAACAACACACTCGCGCGCCTGAATGCCACCCGCGTACGGGAGGGCCAAAGCAATCTCGAACCGCAAGTTGAGGGAGCAGACGACGTACCCATGAGCCTTTGCGTTTTAACTGGTCACCTATTCAAGTGTGTCCCTTGTACTCGAAAGCGCCGGCATCGAGGCGCCACCTGTCGGCGCTCCTTAGCTTCATGATGCGCTAGTTCGCTTCGCCTGTTATAGACGGGGTGAACCATCTCAATGAGTCATAGAGAAGGACATAAGGCGCTTTCGTAGCATATGCTCACGTCTCGCTTCGTTGCGCAGTGGGAAGAGCGCCACGTACCTCCCGTTGCGGCCAGAGAGTCGTGGGATCAAAACCGACCACCGCCGCGCCAATAGCACTTGTTCTGGTGACGTCACTTCCGTGACGAATATCACGTCATCAAAATCTTTTTGTAGCCGGGCATAAAACACTTTCTTCTTAAAAATCATTCATAGTAGGAACAACATGAATGCACGCGACAGCGCTTCCATAACGATATGGCAAGTAGTATTTCCATGAGCCCTGAAACATCGGGCAGTTGCTTTGGAGCATAGTTTAGCTTTACTTTTGTCTACATGGATTGATTTTATAGAAGTTTGGCTATAATCATTCATCCAACCGTGAAATCAGCGCGTCAAGTGATGCTAGAACGCAAAATTTCAAAACCAAGAATAATGCGGCGTAAAATGTTTATTGCATGCGAGTTTATTGCAGCTTGTTAAGTACGGTAACGTTTAGGCAACCGGCATACACTTCTCCACCCTGGGCCCTCCCATCTGCAAACAAGGGGCATGCAGCACCACGAGGAATCTCCATAGCACTGTAAGTTGAGCACAAAAATATTATAATGCCTGCCGTACGCAAATGGTAAACCACTGTATCATGCAATTAATACCAATGAATGCCATAAATAATTACAGCTTAAACATGCATTACTTACTGATATTTCTTCTCTATTACCAATTGTTCACAGTAAACATTTAAGGAAGGACACGCATTGTTACCAAATTATATGGGGAATTGTTAGGCGATGGTTGCGACGACACAAGGTTGGTTTTAGCAAAGTAAAAACAGAAATATTACCTCGTATAATTTTTGTGGCAGTGGAACAATATTTCTTATGGCTAGTGAAAGTCGAGTAATGTGTAACATATACCTTGTGACAGAAATGTGCACCTAAAATTGCGTAGAATAATTTTTTTAGAGAGAGCAACGCAACAATACCTCTGGCAGTCTTTGCGGGGTGACCAGTTTTCAACTTTAGAGCTAATGGTCAAGTGGCACACTCTTCCGCATCGGCCGGCACGGAGCAGTAGACCGAAGGCACGGAGAGATAGGCAGCCCCAAGAGATAGGCTTAATCTTGGATGAAACCACCACGAACTTTAAAACAAATGAAGTGGAACGCAAGGCCAGCCGCTTGATAACAATAAAGTTTATTACAAAGGAGGGTGAGTAGAAACTCCAAACAGGAAACAATAAAAATTACTGCGCATCAGTGGAACAAGTTTACAAAATCCGCGGTGACAAGCCAACTAGATATACACCGCGGCAACAGTCAAACCAACCCAGATATGCAATCTCTTTGGGATGCTTGGCTGACACTATTGTCTGGTCTTTCTGCTATGTGTAAGGCGCAAATCCTATGGAGTGTTTTTGTACACGATACATGCGTATCGGCGTTGCGCGCGCAATTTTTTCACACCCGCGTCGACGATATCGCGCCTGCGGCAGCTTCTGCCTCGGTCAGAAAATGACGTGCAATGAGCACGGTAGTGGGGGGAGCCAGACGACGTGCGCCAATGAGGAGGCACCCGCCTTATGGCGGCAGTTTCGAAGCGCTCGTGAAAGCCGGCTGTCTTCGCTCGATACGTTTAGGCTTACCATCCTGGCAGATATTGCACAGGCGCTTTCCCTAGTGGCGCTGATGATGTTTTATATACCGTTTTCGCCCACACTATCACCTCGTTTACCGCACAAGCAACTTCGTGTGTGCCTTGAGCGGAATATTAGAGAGCGCTTAAAAGCGGTCGCTCGAGCTCCCCAGAGCCCTTCGGGGTCGAGGTCGACGCCATGAAGGCGCCACGGGCCGCTTCGCGCGCACCGTCTGGGTGGTTCTGCGGCGGCGTCCGCGAGCCTGTGGAGTCCGCGGCGCGTTTCCCCGAGCAGAAAACGCGCCATGCGGTTCAAGATTAACAGTTCCATATTATCGGGCGGCGTTTGTTAACAGCGCTTAAATAAAAGGTCAGTGGCAGGAAAAGTAAGTTTGCATCCACTGCACTTAGAGCAATGTGAAGAAAGATTGGATGATGAAGGCCCTTTGATGACAATTCATGATCTCTCAAACGCACGTTAATACAACTTGTGTTCTACTTCCCTTGTCTTTTTTAGGTTCGCGCTCGTTTCATCCAAGAACAAGTCTTCCCAATAAGACCAACTTGCAACCCTTCCGCCGAGAGATAGGCGAGGAGGGAACGGAGCCATGCAAGAGACCTGTGTGGCAACCTGGCGGAGCACCTGGCACGGAGAAGCACCTGATGACAAGGAGAGGTAGGCGACATGGAAGAGATAGGCAAGGAGAGAAGAGAGATGTGCAGGTACCTGTCTCACCACCTGGCGGAGGAAGGCCAGGAGGACGGCGCCACAGCGCTAAGTGCGCGCCAGGAAGGAAGGCCAAGAGGCCATTGCGACACAGAGCCGTGTTCAATGGAAGAAGACGAACATCCAGAGGTGGTCTCTTTTTATAGCGGCGACGCTTAAATAATGCCATCAGGCGAAAGACGATGATGAATAAACAGTGTATTCATACCAAACATGTGCTTATATATTTCGAAACCACTCTTCGACCACCCATTCAAGATGGGCTTAGCCAGGGTAGTGAAGCCTTCGCTATCAACTAGGCTTAAACGAAGCTAAACCACAGGAATTTATTTTTAATAGCATTTGCCCCTACTTCATGGCCGATTCAGTGTCTGCTCACTAATTCAAGGTAAAGCACGAGATGGGGAAGCATGGGCGCCCAACATCACAGGAACGGAGAGAAGAAAGCATAACGCCGTACTGCGCATGAGATACTACTGGTATTCTCCGGCGATCCGGGATTAGGCCTATATGACTAAATATTGGTATAACACTTGCTGAGGCATTCATTTTGCCATAATGTTTCACACCGCCATGATGCCAATCATGACACAATAAGGGATTCCCGGCTGGTGTCTCTACGGGGGCTTCTACCGAAGGCGTGTGGTTTTGGGGAATGGTTGGACCTCGGGTTTAGTGGAGCTACCCGGAAACAAATGAGACGATGATTGTGTTCTCAGGTGAATACTTAACCAATGGGAAGGCTCTATCCCGTAGGTGTGATCCATAACCTTTATTCACAGATATTGTAATAAATAACTAGCTCCTGTGGGAGGCGTGTGGTAATAAAAAAAATCCAAACAGATGACGCGCGAGCGTTGAGAACACATGAAATTGAATTGACCTGGACTTCGTTAGGCTTGTACACGTAGAAATTCCCTTTGGCTCTTTAAATATCCATTGAAAAAAATAGGGAAATTACTTTTTCGACATTTGTAAGAGTCGCACGCGGAAGCAAGAACAAATTGGATATATGAAAGGTCTGAAATGCTATTGAGGAATCCGCAAGACAGGTTATTTCACCGGGAATTTTGATTCTATTCACTTCTGGTTTTTAATAATACCTGTGTAAAACATTTTTTATGAATTTGTTCTGGTTGCCTATATCATAAGTATCGCGAGACGTCGTGTAAGGAGATTGCTGGTCAGAGAGAGTTAAAATAGATGGGACACCAGTTCTCTGTAAACGTCGAATGTGCCTACTGTCCGGTGATAGTGAAAAACAATCTGGGCAATATCCCCGAAAAAAAAAGATGGCAGTTGCTACCTCGTCCTGAACACGTTGTTTGCCCGCTAAAAACTGCCGAAACGACACATACGCTTTGTTGTGGCGGGAACTCAGCATAGCAAAGAAACTGAGTTCTTCTTTGTCGAAGGAGGCGTTGCCGTTATTTTCAGTGGTTTGTGAGGAGAACAGTTCCTTTATTAGGGTAAATCGAAGCGGTGGAGCAAACAGAACTTTATAAAGTCGCCAAACTTTCCGAGGATGTATCTAAGGGCCTCGGGTACCTCACAGGTGATATATAACACATAGGGCTAGCCAGAAGCGCAAGACGGAATTAGACCCGAAAGGAGGATGTAAGTATAGCTGCAAGAGAAAACCTAAGCGGACCGCCGTGTCACCGAAGCCCCGCAAGTGATCCGAAAAAGTGAGAGCCAACGGACCTGCAAGAGAGCAAACGGAGCTGCAAGAGCTGTCTAGACACTGGGCAAATTAAAAAAAACACCGAAAGATGGCATTTGGCCGAACCCCATCGAACTAGAAAAAGCTGTGCTGCGGGAACAGCAAAGCCCCATGGCGACTTTAGAAAGTATCGCTTCCTCTCTCGCCGGTTTGTATCATTTTTCGGGGATAGACATCGTGTCAGGGTTCTGCCAATAAAAGCTAGGTGACACGATCTTTATAACTTCTGCCACAAGTACTCCTTCCAGCCCTTACAGGTTGCTACGCACGCCGTTCTGACTCTCCTGTGCCCACAAAGGTTTCTAGCGTGCAATGCACAGGCTCATGGAATGCCTCAAACGCGTCGGCGTCATTATACACGGGAGGCATTGGTCGGGCGCGCGGAAGATTAACATGATAAGAACCTGGAAAGCTTTTTGAAGCGATCCCGAAAGAATGATTTGAAGCCGAGGCGAAAGAAGGGCAATTTTAAAGGATACATCAAATATAATGTGTTTTTTGAAACGTGATAAGCTGAGATTGGATCCGGACAGGCTGAACAACATAAACTTCAAGAACCAATCAACAAAAAGGAGCAGCAAGCCTTCTTGAGTATGGTTAGTTTATTCTGGCGGTGAACTACAAGAGCTGATAAAGGATGTCGTGTACGTATGGTGGGACCGTATTAACAGAGCGTCAGGAACTTTCAAAAGCTATAGTTTTGCGTACTTTAAAATATTCATTGCCCTTTCATTTTGTGAATAAGGAGTACCAGTGAAGCTAGCTGCCGTCCAAGGAGTGCACTAAGCACAACAATCGATTCTTGAACACTTGAAACATTCTTCAAACTTATCCTAGAACTTAACATTTTTGAATTCGACGGCACCTAATATGTGCAAATGAGCGCGACGTCAGCTGGGACGAGAAACGGACCTACCTACGCCAATACTTTTAAGGCGCGCCTCAAATCAAACTTTCTTGACACTCAAAATGTAAAGCGACGGTACTACAAAAGGTGTATTGACGACATGTACTTGGTATGGCAGCACAATAAATAGAGAGCTCCTAACCTTCATTGAAGCATTTACCCTGGAAAATTATAGTATTTTCATTTCTCATTCGTACTTCACACATAGTGTACACTTTCTGAATGCTACCATTACTACTGCCCGGAGCAGGCTTGAAATTGCACGCTATAGAAAACCGACAGATACGCGGAAGTATTTGCATTTTTAAGTACCCATCTCAGGCTCTGCAAGAAAACAATATATGGTAGTCCAGCCAACCCTTGCTAGAGAACTTGCACAAATTAGACCGATTTTGGCACAAGCTGTCGAGAAATTACGGCCACCCTTTTGAACTAAGAATTACCGGTACCGACTATTAACGACTCTATGATTCGAGCCTAGCAGTTAACCGCAAGAAAATACTCATGAGAAAACCACGAACTTTAAACTAACCGAAATACCAAAGTACCCTAGTTTCCGAATCAGAAATCTGAAAGTCACCTCGGTAATCCGTAACTGACGTAGTTTTAACTCACTCTTCCTCGGCTACATTTGTGTCAGCCGTAACAATAAAATATCCCAATTACCTTATTCGAAGTGAACACTTAAAAAGTGCACTTCCCGGGCACCAATGTTTTATCTACAGACGCAATAAGGATCTGGGCGACTTTCCTCTTACTCTCGCTTCAGCTGACCGCAAACCACTGGTACCATGCCATGTAATAAACACCAATTTAAATTAGGCCCACAAATGACCACCACACAGCGCACTGCCAGGTAACTTTATCAGTGACTCTGCCAGTCTCGTATACCTTCTCAAATGCACGTTTTGTAGACAACAATGCATTGGGCATACTGAAACGTCCTTTCGTATGCGGTTTAATATTCGCCGCTCGCACAAAAAACTTTGTCCTTATTTGCCTTTGTCCAAACATATAAATACTCCCTCTAATGCATTTCAACATCGTAAAGCCTTTCATTTCATCATGACGGGAGCGCACGTGCCATATTTGGGCGCGTTTCATCAATGTAAGAAGCAAGAACGGGGTAGGATCAATGCGGCCATCCGCAAATCCTACAAAGCAGCACTGGGCTTGCTCAACAGCACCAGCAACAAGGCACACCTCGAACTGGGAGTGCACAATACACTGGAAGAGGTGAACGAGGCGCAACGGGTTGCACAGCTCGAACGCCTCGGCTCCACAAAGACGGGAAGAAGAATCTTGCAGAGGCTAGGCATGAACCCTCCCCTGACGTCACTGCAGGACGACCAAGTCGCGCCCCTTTGGGACGAAATCATCCGCAAAATCAAGGTTCTGCCCCTGCCGCGCAACGTCCACCCGGACAAGAACGCGGAACGGAGGGCGGCGCGAGCCCGTGCGCTCGCCGAAACGCCCAAGGGAGACGCGGGAGCCGTGTACGTGGACGCGGCCAAGCACCGCGACCGCCCAAACACCTTTGTGGCGGTGGCCATCAGAGCCACCACTGGTGAACTGCTAAATGCCTGCAGCATAAACGCCAAAACGGCCAAGCAGGCAGAGGAGGCTGCCATAGCCATAGCGGTCACCAGCCCAACAACTACCACCATACTCAGCGACTCTAGGTCGGCGATCGCGGGCTTTGCCAGGAACGCAGTCTGTGGGACAACGGCAAGCATTATTGATGGCGGCCAGAGGACGGAGACTGCATACATCCGCTGGTTCTACGCTCACGTGGCGGGCCTGGTGGACAACCGTAACGAGGAGGCGGACGCCATTGCACGCGAACTAGCATCGTGCCGTGCAATGCCACCCCGTTCCTCGCCAACGGTACACCAGGACATGGAGCCCTGACTTCATACCGGGACGTGCTACAATGGCATCGCATGGGAAGACGGACGCTGCCCCCGCCTCACCCGAGGCTCACGAGGAGCGAGGCGGTGCTTCTTCGTCAACTACAGACAGGAACGGTGCTCACCCCGGCGCTAGCGCGCCACGTGTGTCCCGGCGTCTACGAGAGTGACAAGTGCAGTGTGTGTGCGTTGGTGACTGCGGACCTGGCCCACCTGATGTGGGGATGTGACAGACACTCTGTGTGCATGGGGAGCAAAGATCTCCCACCGGACATTATCGAACTCATAAGCTCGAGTGAACACGAGCGGCAACTGCAAGCGGACCAACGGCTCGAGGCTGCTCTTGCGCGGCAAAGGCGAAAAGGAGGCCTCTCTGCGGACTCGCCGAGTAGCCTGCGCTGCAGCCCAGGCACAGCTTCTGGGTCTGCCTAGTTTCATAGACAGGGGAGCGGTGAAGCCCTGCGTGGTCTGATCCGCCTCCTCCCCACCGGAAAAGATTCAATAAAGTTATTTTCTCTCTCTCTCTCTTCATTTCATCATCCTAAAGTTCAGAGTCTGCCTTTAAAACACACTACGACCGCGAGGTTTAGGAGTCTTCACTTATTTATAACTTTATGTCAGCCAGTCTTGGTACCAATGAAAGTTACGGAAAACTGGTACACCCGTCGCGGTTGCTCAGAGGCGAAGGCGTCGCGATTCTGGGCACGGGGCCGCGGATTCGATTCCAGGCTGCTGTTTGAGCGTGGGCTTTTCTTTGTGTGATTTCTTCTGTTTCTTGGCTTTTTTACCTTCCCGTCGTAGAAATATGTGGCTGACTTCCTTTTGTTGATCTGTATTTCACCCACCCCCACTAATTTCCCTCCTGACATATGCCTTCTCTATCCAGCTGTTCTGTGCAACTTTAATTTTTTCCCCATCCCTGACGAACGCGCGCAGAAAACCTGAAATCTTCCATTTTTGCATGTATGTACCCGTCGACCGCTGTCTTCAATTGATTACTCTTTTGTGTTTTTTTTCTTGAAAACAGTGGATCTGTTATACAAGCCGTGGCTTCGGCATTGCAGGAAAACATATAAAAAAAATGCGAACGCTCCTGAGCGCGCACCCCCCGCGACCACCGAGGGTCCTCGGCACGCGCAGTGGCTTTAGAAAAAAAAAAAACCGCCAGAAACACCGAGGAGCCACAAAATGGGGAGCTCTCGTGGGCGCGTGCCTCGGGGAGACTCAGAAATCCACTTACAACTTTACACCAATTCCATTTTCTTTCTTTTTGCGTATAAATAGCGACGTGAATAAGTTTACGGTGTTTTAAGCGGGTTCACTAGCCCTTCTCATGCCCGATTCCTGGCCAATCCCCCAGGTGGGTATGAGCCAAGTCACCAGGAACAACAACAACCACAACGACTGACGAGTACCCCGCTTGCGCAATGCCTTTGGAAAAAACTGCAGCGCTGTCGTCATGCGCTGCCGCGCATGTAATAAAAACCAGCGCTAATGATCAACATGAAAAGCCAGCCTTTTTCGGAGAGGTCCCCGGAGCGAGGTCCACTGCTGCAGACAGGCTTGAGCTGAAGAGCCAACGCCTGGTTTGCCTCGATCCTCTCTTACTGTGTTAGTTTTCTTCTTGCAGGCGTTTAGTTCAAGCAGATCTCTGTTTATATAGTGTTTTGAGCGTCAGATATGCTCCTCGCGACGGCCGCGGCCCCGGGCTTGCCACCACCACGCCGTGCATCGGTCAACCACCTGAGCAACCACTACGCCCTGTCATGCAGCCGGAGCCTGCACCTGTCCCGCTGTTCGTAGCCTCGTCAGGCCCACCGCAAGCAACCGGTCGCCCTTGTTCTGGTCTTGGGTCCTCCAGGTCGCGCTTCCGCCGGGTCAAGTGAGTCCTATGGTGATACCATCCGAAGAGCCTCTGCCAGATGACGCCGACCACATGTCTGATCATTCCAGCTCATCATTTGCAATGGTCATCTACGGCAACGAAACCGCTCTTTCAGCTGAGAAGTGAAAGCCATTTCAGCCTGTGACCCCTGAAAAGCGCTGCTCTGGCTCTAAGCGTGTCTACAGGCCATTTGATGTCAGCACAATCGCAAGTCCCCTGAAACATTGTGCCAATGTGGTTTCAGTTTCAGTTTCACTTTCAGTTTGTTCATGTAATACGGTTACAAAAATATTCAAGACAGTGTTTGGACCCATAGCCAATTGGCTCGTCGTAGGTCCAATACTAAATACGCTATCTTTACATTGGCAAAAACGAACACATTGGTTAGTGAAAAGCAGGGAAATGGACATATCACACGTTTAACCTATTACAACAAAATATTCGACACATCGTATATCATGACATACATAGTCAACCTACAAGTAACGTATCAATAAAAAAGACAATTGATCATTATTTATACACACTTATAAGACGAAGTTTTAAAGCCAGAGAGAAGTTAGTTTTATTCCTGACGTTATTAGGTATACTGTTCCAAATATGGGCGCCATTGAATTGATCTTTGTCTGTAGGTGTTACGGGAAACAGGCAAATTAAATTGGTTATTACTTGCAGCTCTGGTGTTTACTTTAGGGGTGAAAAATATACTAAACGGCAACGGATCAATAAGTGACACTATATTATGAATTGTTAGAGTAATTTTTTGCTTGTACACAAGGGTAAAGGGTAATATTCGTGTTAGCTGGAAAACAGGTCTGCTAGGTTCTATTGAATTTGAAAACGTCATAATTCTTAAGGGGCGGTTTTGTATCAGAATAACCGGTTCCAGATATGTGACATATGTGCCGCACCAGGATTCCAAGCAATAACTCAAGTGGCTATGGACAAAAGCGAAGTACAATATCCGTAGTATAGCCAAATAAAAACATTCGCAAGCTTATTCGAATGAAGATATTACACCCATAAGCCAGCTTTGAAGAGACATGTTGGATTTGCGACTTCCAGTGCGTATTGGATTCAAAGATGATGCCCAAATACTTCTCGGAAGATACATGCTGAAGTTGTTTGTTGTTTGAGGAAATAAATAACGAATTCGAGCCTAATTGTTTTCGCCTAGAGAGAAAGATCGTGTATTTAGTTTTATCAAGATTAAGGGAAAGATGGTTGTTGTTGAACCACGCTATTACACTTCTTAGATCGTGGTTTATTTTAGGCTGAATTTCTTCGATTGTCGCGCCTGTGAAAATAAGAGCCGTATCATCAGCGTACATGCCTGTGAATGTTCTTAAATTGATGGGAAGTCGTTTATCTACATGGATAATAGAATGGGCCCCAAAATACTGAGCCCTGAGGTACCCCGGTTAATACTGTTTGTGGATCAAATATGAAGTTCCTAATCATCACGCATTGTCAGCGATCAGATAAAGAACTAGATGACAATTCATGTATCTTACCCCTAAAACCATAATTGTAAAGTTTACTCCATAATTT
The DNA here is from genome assembly GCF_048455015.1 of Haemaphysalis longicornis. Taxonomy (NCBI): domain Eukaryota; kingdom Metazoa; phylum Arthropoda; class Arachnida; order Ixodida; family Ixodidae; genus Haemaphysalis; species Haemaphysalis longicornis. The sequence continues at coordinate 26,086,628 of NW_027526204.1, read as the reverse complement.
GACATGAATTACTGTGTCGAAGGCATTTTTATGTCTAAATATTCTACTATGGCAATATTATTGTTGTGAAGAGCGGTGTTGAGAATTTGGCTTAGAACGGGTACTGGTGTGGATGTAGATCTTTTTGGTGTAAAGCCATGCTGACTGGGACCTATAATGTTGTACTTTGATATATATTTCCTTATATGACTGCTGAGAAATTTCTCGTATATGGTATTTATAATTCTTAACACCGAAATGGGTCTATAACTGCTAGGTTTTAGTTTGTCGCCTTCCTTGAAAATAGGAACTAATTTAGTGGTTTTAAGTTGGCGAGGGCAGATTCCGGCTTCTAGCGAGAGGTTAAATATATGCCGAATATATTATCTTTGAATGACTTGACTGAAAATTTGTCAATCCCAGGGGCTCTCCTTGCATGAATCACCACTTGCATGAAGTGGTGATTAACCCTGTCGATTGCTCGAACGATATCACTTGCTACAACCCCATTGCTGTCAAGGAAGGATTAGTGACTCTGGCTCCAGATGGCGTGCTACAAGTGCGTCCAAATTACTGCATCAACCTGCTCACCCTTGACACTCGCAATGCTGATGCTACAGAGCCTCCTCACAAAATCTCCTCCATTGCTGGCGTGAACGTCCAGGCCTACGAATCATGCCGCAGCAAATGTGGAGCGGGCGTGATCAGGTAGAACAGCTAAGGAGATCTCTGACCCTGAAATCCTTAGTGCGTTACGAGTGAGAACGCTGGTCAAATCCCCCGTATACGGGAAAAATCATCAGAGAGTGTTTAGATTGTCTTCGCCACAGAAACAGTACCAGAGCATGTAGTCATCGGTTACACGGGCTATCGCGTGTATAATTACGTAGAGACACTCATACAATGCAAAAACTGCAAGCGATTCGGGCACGTCGCGAACATGCGAAAAGCCACGTTGCGATGTTCCTGGTGCGGTGGTACGCATGACGAAGAAACCTGTTGGGTTTAAGATCCTAAATGCCCAAATTGCAGCGAAAAGCATAAATCGACGTTTCTTAATTGCTCTGTCCCCCATGATGAGAAGGCTATTTTCAAAATAAAGTCTAGAAACAACAATGAATACAACTCGGCGAAATACGCTCTAGTGGAACGCCGTAAGGCTGGGCATAAGGAACACTGGACAAAGCAAAAGAAGACATCTGCGGGTCTAGTGTTCATAACAGTGAAGATGATGTTCAATCTCTTGCAGCCCACTATCGTGAATGGCAGCAGAAGCATACCCCTACAGCACCTCTGCCAGTACGAGCTGCAGCAGCAATGGTCGGCTCCTCCTCAAAAGATGCCGCCATCCCTGCATCGACAGCCACGCCTGCGAGCCACCGGAGAAGACTCCGACTCCAGCTGCATGAACTTCGAAGCCTGCTCGTCGAGCATCTCTGCCAGAGCAGCGCGAGCCAAAGGATCACTAGAGTTCCGGGGGCTTGCGCTGTGGTGATATCAGCTCTAGTAAAGGCTGTGGGCATCTTCGTTGCCCCCCTTTTATCACCGGTAGCCGTGGCCATCCTGCCTCTCCTGGACTATGTGTCACCTCTCCTTATGCAATAGCGTTAGTTGCTAAAGCTGCTGCAATAACAGTTCCTAGAGTACAAGAAATTGATATAAAGCTACACTCGTACCGTGGAACGCCTGCAGACCTAAGCTGGACCTTTCGGACCTACGCCAATTAACACAATAACATCGATTTCCGGTAGTCGCTATGTCTGAATCACAAGTGATGGAATATATACTTCTTTCTTGCTACACAGTTCTGCAGTCGCTGAGTGGCATGAAAACGTGAAGAGTGCTACTGGCCATGAGAAATAGCCTCACCATAATAAAGCATAATCTTTCCAAAGATACGCTGAATGAATACGCGGCAGCCCCAGTTCGACGCGTTCACTTCTTTTTCACGATCATCACCGCCTATATTCCACCTCATGTAGCAATCGACTTGAATCGCTTAGAAGGCATTACCAGTACTACACCATCCGTGCAAATCTTGACCGGTGACGTCAGCACCCATGATCCCATCTGAGGCAGCAGGAAAACGACGGCTCAAGGGAGGCTCCTTCTGGACATTGCCCACCGGCTGGGTATATGCGTTGTCATCTCAGGAGAGCCCACCTTCTACCGGGGAAAGATGTGAAGCACCCTCGACGTCACGTTTGTTTTGTCACAACGCCTCCCTAGGACAAGCTGGGTAGTGGACATTGAACTGCATGCCAGCAATCATGCGCTGACTTACATTGCAGTGGATAGTCTCTCGGGCTCTCGTCCACAGCGTGTTATTCGCGCCTCTTAAGAGAACGGTGGTGGAAGAAGCCGTGGACTCACTGAGCTCATATGAAGCCTTCGTAGACACGATGTCAAGAGCTCGAAAGTGAAGTAGTAAAGTTACCGAGGCTTCCGCATAAACACACCACCACCGAATTAGGGTATTACAGGCTTCGCGCAGTGCGTCGTAGAGCAGAAAAACTAGCGCGCCAGACGCAAGCGGCAGAATATATCCGGTGTTGACAAGTGCAACTTTTTAAGGACTTCGATAAATTCGCCCGAGGCATGAGGCTTGAGGGTGATGTTTCTCTTGTACTCGCTATCCTCTTACGCAGATGTATTTTAGTCAAGCTGTGTCACTCATGCATTTTCGGCCTGCAGTATTCCGCAAATAAATAAATAATAAACAAATAATAGCGTTAGCTGCTAAAGCTTGTGCAATCACAGTTCCCAGAGTACAAGAAATCTGAGATAAAGCTACAATCTTACCGTGGATCTCCTGCAGACCTAAAAAGCGCCTTTGGGTCCTACGCCTATTCACGCGAAAACATCGTTATTCGGTGATCGCTGTCTTTATCGCAAGTGGTGGAAGACATACGCCTTTCTGGCTACACAGTTCTGCGGTCGCTGATTGGCGCGGAAACGTGAAGAGTTCTAATGGCCGTGACAAATAACGTCACCATATTAGAGCATGATCTTGCACCGGATGCGCGGAATCAATAAGCGGCAGCCACAGTTTAACCGGTTCACTTGTCCTTCACGATCATCACCGCCCATATTCCATCTCGTGTAGCAATGTACCTACATCGCTTAGAAGGCATTATTAGTACTACAGGAGCATTAAAAATCTTGACCGGTGGTTTCAAGACCCATCATCCCATCTCGGGCACAAGGAAAACGACGGTTGAAGGGACGTGCCTTCTGGATATTGCCCACAGGCAGGATATGTGCGTTGTCAACTCAGGAGAGCCCACCTTCTACCGGGAAAAGATATCAAGCGACCTCGACGTCACGTTTGTTTCGTCACAACTCCTCCCTAGGACAAGCTGGGCAGTGGACATTGAACTGCATGGCAGCAATCATGCGCCGACTTACATTGCAGTGGATGAACTTTCGGGCTCTCATCCACAGCGTGTGATTCGCTCCTGTGACTGGGAGGCATGTAAAACGATGGTGGAGTAAGCCATGGGCTCAGTGAGCTTTGGTGGACACGATGTGAAGAGCTCAAACGTCAAGCAGCAAAGTTAACGAGGCTTCCGCATACATACACCGCCACCGAATTGGGGTATAACACGCTTCGCGCAGTGCGTCGTAGAGCACAAAAACAAGCGCGCCGGACACAAGCGGAGGAATGTACCGGTTCTGATAAGTGTAACTTTTTAAGGACTTGGATACTTTCGCCAGACACATGAGGCTATCAGAATACTTCTACTATCACAGTCCGACGGAAGAAGCCCGCAGTACCCTACCTAGCTATAAGCTCTGAACCCCTCCCACAGAGCGTGATAGTTGCCTCGACATGCACATCAAAGCTCACCAACGCAATGTGCGAAAAGCACACCAAACACAAATTTCTTTTCATAATACCATGACTACCAACAAAAAGAAAGCCCTAGAGGAACTCGCAAGCTGGCTGGACATAATTAATAAACGTGTCGATAAGAGACGCGCCATCGCAAGCCTTGACAAAACCGACTCTGTTAACGAGGGTAATGAGCAACTATCGGTATCAATGTTCTACAAAGCACTACCCAACGATCCCACTCAACACGTTATGCAAATCGTCAAAAAAACTAGTTCAGCTTGATAGAAATAAAATAATAAATGAAACCATGGCTCGTTCCTTCATCCCCTTAACACCAGTAGCCGGTAAATTCTATCTTCTCCTAAAATTTACGAGGTAAACAATCCCGGGCACCCCATTGTTTCAGGCATTGGCACTGTTACTGAAAAACTCTCGTGTTATGTGGATATTCTCATTTGCGACATTCCCCTAAGCTTCCCCTACTTCATTAGGAATGCCAATGGTTTCTCTCAGATATCTAAAAAATATTAAATTCCTGATAATTGCCTCCTAGACACCCAAGATGTTGCGTCACTGTATACTAACATCCCTCACGAAGATGGCATCACCCCTGTATCGCTTGTGTAGGAGCAGTAATAGTGCGACAAACCTATCGATTCTTCTAATATCAAAACTTTATGCTAATTCTTGAACTTAACATTTCGAGTTTGACGGAGTGCATTACATGCAAGTCAGCGGAACGTCAATGGGAACTCGAATCGAACCCGACCACGCCAATATCTTTACGGCTCACCTCGACTCAAACTTTCTTGACACTCAAAATTTAATTCTACTGTACTATAAAAGTCATATTGATGGCGTATTCATGATCTAGAAGCACGGTTCCGCGTAGCTTCTCACCTTCACTGAGGCATCAAACCTAGCCCATCATGGTATTTCACTTCCTCATTCCTATTCGGAACACACTGAAAACTTTCTGGACGTCACCGTTACTATTCCCATGGTCGGCTTCAAAATAAACGGTATAGAAAACGGACAGACACGTGGCAGTATTTGGACTTCCAAAGTAGCCACGTCAGACTCTGCAAGACTGCAATTCCTCACAGCAAAGCCCACTGTTTTAGGAGAATTTGCACAAAACTAGCCGACCTTGACTCAAACTGTCGAGAACTCAAGACCGCCCTCGTGAATAAAAAAAAACTCGGAAACAAGTTATCGATGACGCCATAGTGTGAGCCAATCAAATAAAACATAACAAAATATGTAAGAAAAAAAGCCCTGAACTTTAACCAGCAAACGAATGTAGTTTTAACCCACTCAGCCTCCACATCAGGAGCGTCAAACGTACTAAAAAAACTTCACAATATCCTAATTCAAAGTTGACGCTTAAAAACACATTGCCTAATCCACCACGCGTTGTGTACCGGCGTAATATGAATTTAGGCGACTTTTTTACTAACTCGTATTAACCAACCGGAAACTCAACCGACCGGAAGCTATTGCCTGCATGCCTTGTAATAAACCTGCATGTAAAGTATGCCCAATCATCACCATCACACAGCTTGCCACCAGCATGGTAGAGTGGTACCACTCTACCACTCCAGTAAATATATATACCCCAGAAAGTGAAGAGTAACACAGTCGCCCAGATGCCCGAATTGGTAAGGCATTCGAGATCTAATCGAAAGGCGTGGGTTCGGTCCGCCCTCTGGGCGCGTGTTTTTCTTTCTTTCCTCCTGTCTTTCTTAAGTATATTTCAGAAATGTTACCTGCACTAACCACAGTAAAAAAATCCTAACACCCCCATCCCTCCTTTGGCGTTGTAGACTGCCGACCTACCTTTCTCTATTTTCTCAACGAGTCCCTCATTTCCTAACTATATAAATGGGCTGGCTACCACCCCCAAGTGCAGGAAACAGAAATACCTTAACATAAATACCCAAGAAAGTGGTGGGGAAATAGCCCCGCCGGTAGCGTAGTGGTTATCGCACCAGACCGGTATTCTGGGGGTCGTGGGTTCGGATCATACCCGGCGGGCATTTTTTCACCAATTTCTTTGTGACCTAAAAAATTGCTCATCTCTTTCTATGATCTAACTCATTCCCCCCTGTGCTTTCCGAGGTTTTCTTTACTGCCAAACCTTATTCTATATATATATATATATATATACATATATAACGCTATATATATATATATATAATAATATATATATTGTGAGCGCTTACTTGTGCACCTGTGAACTGGCCCACACCGTGCCCGTCCACCGTCTACCGGTGTGGTCAACCCCTCACCTGTCTATAACCATTACAATCATCATTTGTACATAATCATCATCTCAAGTCGCGTGTGTGTAGAATCGCGATCTGGCAAGTAAAGGACGGAACCGTTCGCTCTGCTGCCTCCCTGAGAGAAGCGTCCTGTTTCCTTACAATATATATATATATATATATATATATTAATATAGTAAGGAAATGAGGGGCTCGTTGAGGAAATACAGAAAGATAGGTCAGCAGTCTACAACGCCAAAGGAGGCATAGGGGTGTGGTTAGGCTCTTTTCTTTTTCACTACAGTTAATTAAGTAAACATTTTTTTTATTATACAGAAGAAAGAAAGAAAGAAAAACACGCGCCCAGAGTGGGGACCGAACCCACGCCTTTCGATTACATGTCGAATGCCTTTCTTTCTTTCTTTCTTCTGTACAATAACAAAAATGTTTACTTAATTAACTGTAGTGAAAAACAAAAGAGCCTAACCACACCCCTATGCCTCCTTTGGCGTTGTAGACTGCTGACCTGTCTTTCTGTATATATATATATATATATATATATATATATATATATATATATATATATATATATATATATATATATATATATATATATATATATATATATATATATATACCTATTGAGAGACAGAGATAGGGGCTCTGGCAAGTTACAGTATAAAAGTGGTGTACGATAACTTACCTCTTCCAATTCTTTCCTACAAGCACCATTCACCCCCTCTGCAGCCATTGTTACCAGCAGAAGCACAGTCAGTGCAACATGACACCTGAAAGCCTGTTTTAAACTTCACGTTAGTAATGCCGTTGTCACCTGCGTTTTAACTATGCTTAAGGTATACCTATGACGTAAGCGTCACCAAAGTCCCCAAGCAGAGATTTGATCGACGGACTGACATGCATGAACAAAGTTCGAAATATTTATCCCTATTGCAAGACATTCTTTAATCATTGCTCTATTGGCATCCTGTCGATTTGTAGTGGTACGGACCGAATCAAAGCAATGTCTGGGTAATAGAGTTACGTGTGTATGCTTAGGACGACATCAATGCTTGGCTTTTTGAAGCGGCTTTTGCTAAACGATTCCTAACACAAACAGCTTGAAATAAACTCGATATCATTATAATGTCCTATCGATATCTTTAGAGCATTGAGTAGTCATTGCAGTACCGCGTCAATTGCCCGGAGCCAAAAGATTACCACAGCAAATTCAACCATGCGACCAAAAGCCATTGCTTTGAGCGACGCATGTGAAAGCAGTACCGCTAGATGGAGACACCTGCTAATTACAGCCCAAATTTTATTTTCATAACGACACGTACAGGCAACAGTGCTCACAAAAAAGTTGCTGTGACATGTACGTTCACGTCTTAAGATGTAAGAAGCGAGAGCGGTACTTCGGCACCCAGGGGTAGATTCGGAATGGACTTGCTGCATTTGCCGTAAACCTTCCCATACAGCCAAGCTCCATAAAAAGGGCAAGACTAGCTTCAATGGCGTAGAACGGCCAGGCAGAGGAAAGACAGACGCCCTGTAGGGCTTAAGCTGGGGTCGTAAATGGTTGCGGGTACATGGTGTCTATACGGTTCACCAAACCCGGATTCAGCAGCTTGTTCCCTGCCCTCTCCATGGGCTCACGCTGACCCAAAGCTGCCTCCCACTTCTCCACAAAAGTTGAAAATGTAATGTTTGAGTTGTTTGCCACGCAGCATACCTTTGGATATGAATAAGTTGCGCGGAAGAGCGTCAATGTTTTTAAGCAAAGCGTTCTACCTCTACCCCAAAGGCCTCTTTCGCGACTGTTTGTGTCAACAGGAAACTCCCACGAACAAATAAAATAATTTCCTGTCGCTGCCAGGAAACAAACCTGGAACCAATGGAGTACCAAAGCGAGAGCCGGTTGTCTTACCTATTTAGCTACGAGCACAATCGGAGACGGGGAACGCAGGTGGTGTACTAACCGAATGCATATACGGGTTTACCCCATGCAATCTCACGGAATGCCACGTGATAGCGTGACGCGACCTCTCTCGCCACCTTGTGCTCCGCCCACGGCACGTCTGGCGGCCCTGAACGCGCCTTGCGGGTGTGCTAGAAATTCCAAAAATAAGGGCGTTCACACCAACGCATGTCATCTCACTTCTAGTACGCCAATGTCCTAAAGCATGTGGCCTCCAGTGTTCACGCAAGAAATCACAGCTCCTTGTCGTCCGCCCTCGCAACAAATGACACATCAAGGAACACATTCAAATACTGCTAATGGCCAGCACAGATTGTAACTCCGCTTGATGTACTCTCGGACTCTTGACGACAAGAACTAAAGATTTCTCCGTTTGCTTAAAAATATGAACCCTTCACACGACGGGGGTGGCCGACAAGGACGGGCTCAAGCGCTTGACCCCATCCTCGGTGGCGATCATGAAGTCGCTGCAAAGACACCTCCCAACATTGAGAGCAGCAGTACGCCATCATCTTGGCTACCTCCAGAACTAACCTCCTTGCGTGTGCCTCACACGCCCACCAACAAGCCTGCGCTTTAACCCTTCCCCTCCCCGGCTATGGAGCTGCACGAGGACAGTCACCCGCTCGTCACGTTCAGGAACATAACCCAGCATTGTCGCCTTTATACAGTGACCCCACCTTCGCCTTACCCTGACCTTTCGAGAGTACAACAAACTACCTACGGTTCATACAATCCGAGTCCCTCCCACACTTGACATGTCTTCCTTAATGCACCCGAATCGCTACGACTCTGAATGTAAAATGTCCTCAAAAATAGGAACACTCCGCCACGTACGCGGGGTGTGCGACTTTAGCCCTGAGCACCCTCCTCTATTTTCGTCAACTACTCAACAAAAGCAATAGGAGATGCTGCTGCCAAGCAGCTCTCCGCCTACCTAACTTCAGCTGGTGGACAGCCGGCGCCCACTGTGGAGAAGGATCTACTCCCCTGGGTCGCGCTCTGGGCCGTGCAGAAATCTGTTGTAGTTGTTGATGTTGTTTCGCCTTTAGGTATTGCACATACCCATTCAGGGGATCGGCCAATCAACACAGGATGGTTAAAATGAATGGAAGCCTTACCTAATCAAGAGACGCTTAAGAAAGATAATTTATACCGGTTGGAAAAAGTTTTGAAAAAAAATCCTGAAAATTCAAAGCGCGGGTGAGCAATCGCAATCATAAAGAGAATTGTTTTGAATTTTCAATGTAGCGCAGGAGGGCAGAGCATACATCCCGACGGCAGAACCCCGTTTCCGATGCCCCGAACGATAGTATAGCCGGCACTGTTATGGATATCCCCAAACTGTAAAGCGGATCCTCCAAGGACTTTCGTCTCAGTCGGGAAAAACGTCGGCATGTCAAAAGGTACTGTTCGACAGACTCGTCTTCGTTGCAATAGCTGCACAGAGCTGATGGCGCCAGACGAGACCTTTATGAGTACCTATTTAACTGGGGTACTCAATAGAAGTATTTCTTCCTCCTCATCCTGCTCCTCCGTCCTTCTATGCCACCGATATCGTCGCCCCGTACGCGGCGGCAGAAACGGAGAAGTGAGGTCGTCTAACACCGGGTTGGGGCTACCTATATTTTGTAAAAAAGTTTAAACTCGTGTGCTATAAATACGGAATGAATCAAAGGTAATACTTATCCCCAAAGCAAGACCAGACGGCACATGCGAGGAAAGTAAATTTCGCCCAATAGCGTTTAACTCCATCCTAGGTAAAGTTCTGGAGAAGTTAGTTAAGGACCGACTATATTACCACGTCTATAAAAATAACCTTTTTAATAAATAATAATATGGATTTACTCATAATACATCAACAATAGAGGCTTTATAAGAACTAAAAAAGAGGGCTACAAGAGCGAAACTAGAAAAAACCATCACATTAATCGTATCTTTAGACATTAAGAATGCATTCAACTCTATTAACCAAGGTATAGTAACAAAAAAACTAGAAGAATACAAATGTTACAGTAATTTAATTAAACTGACCCATAGTCTACTTACGAGGAGGAAGATCGTCTACGAATCTGACAATATTAAAGTTATTAAGCCATTAGACGTGGGCTCGCAACAAGGCTCACCACTTAGCTCACTTTACTGGAATATCACCATAGCTGACTTACTAGGTAAAGAACTCCCATATGAAACCCACAACCAAGCTTTCGTAGATGATATAGCAATCATCGTTCAGTTCAAATCAAGAAAAGATGCACAACAAAAAACAGAGTATTAAAAATAACTAATGACTGGGTTGTAAGCAAAGGAATACCAATAAATAATGACAAATCACAAGCAATGATAATAGGAAAACGGCATGGAACGCATCCACCTATACTCCAAATAGGTTCAAGCAGAATAACAACAGTCAACGAAATAAAGTTACTCGCTGTAATAATAGATAATAAGTTAACATTTTTACCTCATCTAAAATATTTAAAAGAAAAAATAGCTAAGATAACATACAATCTGAACAGGACACTAACCGACGACAAGAGTTCAAAAAGGGAATTACTGCGAGTTGTGTATAAGAGAGGCATTGAAAGAATCCTTACCTACACAGCACCGATGTGGTACACTCGGAAGGTAACTATTTTTAGGAAACTACAGGCGATCCAAAGGTTGCCGTTACTAATGACAACGAAAGCTTTTAAAACAACATCAAACCTGTACTTAAACATTATGGCAAAAATCCCGCCAGTGTATCTAACAATTTAAAAAGAAATTGAACAATTTAGAGTACTAAAAGAGTGCAAAACATTTTCATGTGACGACAAGCTATACACAAGTAATCAAATCATGAAAAAATACGATCCCTGTACAGATCACCCAGCAAATAAAAGTGGCATTATAATCACTCCCACAGAAGAAGTAGTAGACTACCGTATATATACGGATCGTTCAAAGACCGAAAAAGAAGTAGGAGCAGCGTTTGTAATATTTAACAATAACAACCAAATAGCAAGAATAGGAAAATTTTGGCTTCCAGAATACAGTTCCAACTACGAACCTGAAATAATAGCCATTAATAGGCAATAGAATTCATATTAACAAACAAAGCAAACATTAGCCATCAACTATTTACCGATAGTTTGTCGGTACTCCATGCACTAAAAAACCCACTTAGACCAAATCCAATAATTAACGAATTAAAACTAGTCCTTAGAGAGAATGCAGCAGTAAGTATAAAACTCAGTTACGTAAAATCACACAGCTCCTCAATAGGCAATACTTTGCAGATGAATTGGCGAAAGAAGCCGCAAGAAACCGAGAACCAACTAATGTTCCAATAACAAAATCATTCATTTCGAAACATTATATACCAAGTTAAACCAGGAGTGGAATAAGGTGAGGAATAAAGATGGCAAAACAAATTATACTCATAGGTGGATTAAGAACGTAAATTTTATTCCGGACCACTTTCTTACAAACTTCTACTCTTCCAAAGCCCTGACAGGGCATGGTTGATTCCCATTTTATTTTTCAAGATTCAGAATAGCACAGGCATCTACATGGGAGTGTAGCAAGGATATAGAGAACTTTGATCATTATCTAACAGAATGCCCACTCTGAATAAATGAAAAGAAAAGACTCGTTAAAAACTAGGAGAGCACTTAGAGAACAGAAAACCGGAAATAATTAAGAAAGAGGATACAAGATTATTTGTAGAAGAGATGGTTCTAAAAATTAACGAATTCATTCTACAAGCATAAGAATAGACCAAACCTAACAGAACACCAACACGATCAATCACGACAATATAAAGATTGGATATGATATGGGGAAGGAGCAGAAACGCCATGTTGGTGACACTTCCTCCGCCCACATGTCCAGTCATTCTCTTGTTACACCATAACAACACAAAGAACCCAAGCAGAACACAAACAACACATAATCACAAATCATTACGCGTAAGAGATCTATATACCCGGTGAAGTCAGGTCACGAACAAATCATGAAGAACAAGAACCACAAACCAAGATCAAGATCAAAGAATCAAGAATCAAGTAAAGTTCAAGATCAAGAACAAGAACAAACAAGGCAAGACGTCTACCAAGGATCCAAGTCGACAGTGAAGATCAATTTTTAGAACGAAGTGTTCTTAAGGTTTAGGGATTGTTATTTTTCTTTTAATACTTGTAGAGTTTTATGATTTTTCATTTCAAACAAGGAAATTTTCCTTTCATGTTCAAAAAAAAACATCCCGGGGATATTTTTTCCGTTCCCGCGCGGTGGTCGCTGATTTATTTTCTCTTCCCCATTACCCCTTCTTTTTCCTGCCCCAACCACCTTCGTACCACTACCTCAACCCATATTTGTACCCCCTCCTATTCCCTTTCTCTCCCTGCGATACATATGTGGTGCAGGCTGGGAACCTCTTTCCATCTCACAGTCACCTCACCTCACATATACAACCCAACCAGCCACCGTTCATACATCATGCATTGATTTAATACTTACCAAGAATATCTCTTTGAAGTAACAACGGGTGTGGTTAAGTGCATTTCAATTCTCTCTGGTATTACTATTTATAGACCGACGTGAGGGAATTTAAGTGACGCCTCATGGGTAATCGTTGTGGATGGCAATTACAGCTTTGCTTACCAACCACATTCCCATGGTGGATTGGCCTGAATTTTTTTGCAATCACACAGTATCCAGTTAACGGTGGGGATTTTATATGAGACATTTCCGCTCTTATAGATTTGTTTATATATAGTTTGGTTGGTTTTCCGCACGAAGCTTGCTACTCTTTACTTCGCCAAAGATTGTGATTCTAGGTTCAGGTAGAAGACAGATTATTCATGCTTTCGGTACGGGGGATGTGGTAGTCGTCGTCGCAGGGAGGCCGGCAAGGGAGTTCGCGTGCAAGTTGGTCAGCAGCTTCAAGCCCTTCCAGACACTCGCGTATAGTTGTCCTTGTAGTTTCAATTTGCTCTGTTTTAAACACATGGGAGAATCTTTTGGAAGCGCTTATCTATTCCGTCTGTAATGGGGTTTGAAATGCAGTGATGACAGTGTCAAGAATGTTTATGCTTTTATTTCATAGAATCACTAGTTTTATTGTCGATAGGGTGGGTCCAATTTCCGCTTGTTCTATGCCTGTGTGTGGAGGAGGGTCATGCCGTCTCGATGCTTGCCGGGGTACTCCATTGCGACTATTTAAACCTCAGTACTTTCGCCCCTTCCGGCATCGGTGTAAGCTGCGTGCGCATGAATTTGATGATTTAATTCAATGAATTGGATACTGGCATCTCGCCTGTTCTTGCGTATGTTTCCATAAAACCTTTTTCGGTTTCGAAAGGCTTCATGGGTAGTCGCTGCAACGGTGACATGTCTATCATGAAGTGTAGTAGCTTCTCTGTTAGGTGGGCGGAGGAAGGAGGGGGGGCTGCTCTCTTAGATACATTGACCCGTTTCTATTTTCTTTTACCGCCGCTTCTTTTGCATTAGGAAAGGGTCTGCCCGATGTCTTCAAAAGTTTTGTAAGACCGAATTTGAGGTCCCTTTCGGCGACCGTGAAAATTGATAGGTTGAGCGCTGCCATATATCAGCCCCGATGAAGGCGTTTATTTGGTTTTCTTTGAGTAAAACCGCTTACGCAGAGGTAGTGGTTAATGAAAGCGGGATCCCAGTCTCGTGTTGCACGTTACTGAGTAGGGACGCCACGAAGAGGAGGTAGCCATTCCCTTAGCGATAACGCGGCCGGAAATTAGAACGATAGTGAGCAACTCTATATCGGCCATCAGAAATTTCGACAGAGGGAGGATCTCCAGCGCCGCAGGGGAGTATCCTAGCAAATGTAAAAAACTTTACAACCTAAGAGGTTACGTTAGTGTGGACACCAGCTCATCGGGGGCTCATTGGAAATGACAAAGCACATGCGACCGCCCGAGCTTTTACAGTCTGGGCGATCGCCGCCAACGCCGCCGCTTCTGATGTCCAGTCGTTGGCCTCAGCCTTCCATGCTGAACCTCCTTCCCAAATGACGGGAAACGGCGGGCCCGGTGACTACAATGAAATCACGCAATATTATAGCATGGAGAGGAAGATACGACCTCCTGCGGATCCGCAGCTAAGTAGAAAAGAGGAGATTTACTGGAATGGTTTGCAGACAGATGTTTTCCGGAACCCAGTCCTATATAGTAAGTGGCATCCCAAAGTCGTCGATCCAAGATGTAAGAAATATAAGGGTCGAGCGGACCTCGTCGACATGTGGGCTTGTCCTTCGCACAAGAAACCGCACCGAAACTACTATCCTGGGAGGCACTACTCCTCAGCCGAACCTCCGAAACCCAGCGCAGGATCATCGGTCTCAGCCTAGAAGCCACCAAATCCCAAGGGATGCCGGCCTACTGATGGGGAAGGGAGCACATAACGCTCTCTTTTTGACTGGTGTGTAACAAAGTTTTCACTGACTGACTGACTTGGTGAGGGAAAGTTCTGTTGCACGGCCGGCTGCACCGTAATCAGTACCAGCATAAGTCTTATGGTTTACGCTTTCACTCGTACTGACCAATTGTTTAGCCGTTTTACAATGTCACACAATTCGTTACACATTTTCTCGATTTTGGGGGTTGCGATCATGACTCAGCCGCTCCTCAGTAGGGCCATGCCGAGGAGTCTTCCGTGAGTCTTTTTAGTGCAAACATCCTGAAATATTTTAGGTGTTTTTTTTGTCCGCGTGGGGCTATCCTTTGTTTTTCCAACACGCATTGCGGCTGTGACTGAAACGCGGGAAATTTCTAAAGTGAATTTACAAAAGCGTAATTTAATTAGGCGCTGTAAACTTGCTTTAAGTTTTTTTCTAGGAGAACTTTTATTTCGTTTCTGCTCATAATCTAGACCTCCATTCGTTTTTAACACAGCAATGACAGACACAGGCATTCAGACAATGTAGTATTTTAGACACTAGCGTTCAGACACTGACGCAATGTTTGTGCGTGCTTTAGTTGCGATAGGACAGCCGCTTTAGTGTGATGGCGTCAGTTGCGGACAAGGCTGGCGACAGTTTGCGAGAATTTTATCGAACACAAAACGCACTAGAGATGGCACTCCACAGGCCCGAACCCTGCTGTTTTGTTTATCTTGTCCTTGGTCTCGGCGATACTATCATTATCTTTCTTTCCCCATGTCAGTTGGTGCTGCGCGTATTCCAGATTCAAATGAGCCCTCGCCTCTTCGTGCCTCATTCGCAGCTTCCGGTGGGCACCTGTGATGGATTTTCGGGGACACGTGATGAGCACGGCTGATAGTGGACGGCTAGCCGGCATGGGGAAATTGAAAAATTAGCCTAAGAAAGCTATCCCATTAAAACTAAAACAGTGTAAATGCGCGGTGTACGGGGGTGCAGCCGTTCCGCATTCCTACGTCGTGTGCGCACTCAGAAAGGTCGGCTTTTTTGCGGTCAATGATAGGAGACCACGCTGACGTGGCCTTCACGCTCGCGATGAATTTGAGCTGCTTTAACCATCTCCTCTGTGCGCTGATCAAGGTGGCGACATTCATCTATGCATTACTCAAAGACAGAGGCGAGCAGTTGTAATCGTCACCTGTCGCTGCCACGACTGCAATTGTTCGGCTCTGTTTAAACAATGCACGGGTGTTTTTGTCACCGCGATCGTCCCACACGAGAAATTTTGAAAGCAGCTCAATTGCGTCGCGAGGGCGAAGGCGACTTCAGCGTGCTTGGTCGCCTTATCATTGACCACGGTACAGCCGGCCTTTGTGGGTGCGAGGATGACAAACGGAATTCGGAACGGGCGCGCACCTGTACACTACGCATCTACTCGTTGTTTTTTTGTTTTTGCGAGCACTGTTGCTTGCGTGCGAGGTTTTTAAAATAAAATTTCAGTTGTACATTGTGCATGTATCTGTCGTTTGCCTCCTAGGTTTAAATATTCATGCGCGTCAAAGTCTTCTCTTGGAATACCAACAAAAGGTCGCACCCGCACGTTGTCGCTCGAGCTGTGGTATAAGCGTCAGGTATTTTTTTACAGCGGTTCATGTTGCATTAAGAGAAAGCGGGCCTTAAATTTTCCAGGCAAGCAAGTATCCTATTAAACTATATACCCGGTCTTGCATTGTCCTTTACGCTTAGAAAAACAGTGGGTCATTTTTATGAACGTATACCACGTGGAGAAACACCTTTATTCATGCACGAATAGATGATAAGTTGTAAAATCTAGGGCTAAAATTTTTGCTAATATTTCTACTCAAGTGAAAAATGTTTCATACCAAAAAGTAACCACAATTTTATGTGCGAAGCGCGAGTGTCTGAACAAGTATCTTACCACTAAAAAAACCATCGTGTTTAAGTTAGACGCCTGGAAATAGAAAAAGTCTACATTTCAGATGCAACCATTTTACTGTGAGTAAATAAAAATAAATAAAAAACATCAGAATAAATAAAAAAACTTCAGAAATGGAACTCATTTTTTTTTCTTTGCACTGTGCAATTCTAATTTTGTGCATAAGAAAAACTTTTTATACGGCCCTTCAGCTCGTCCGTGCACCACAAAAACGGGAGACTGATGTGTGCTGCCGTTCGCTTGACGGATCAGAAGATAGAAGGCTGCTTGAATAAAGAGCACTATTTTTACAGGAAAGATTCTGCTGTTCAAGGTCTTTTCCGCCACTGATATACCATGTGAAACAAATAAACTGTAAAACGTTAAAAGGTTCAAAAACTTACTACTAATGCTTGCTGCCTGACCTGAACGGCGGACGCTATGAAAAACCTGCGCGGGTGCTTAAGAATGCGTCTCCCTGGGATAGTTTTCACGTCGTGAACAGAAAACCTTCCGCGAAAGCTGCTCACAGGACGCCGACCAACTATTTAATTATAACAAGCAGCCACACGCAGGGCAAGGATTACTGACACGTGTAAAAACGCAAAGCTCATCACTTCGGCGCACAATCTCCGCCGCAAAAAAATCGTAGCCCATTCAGTGGGTTTATGATCTTATAAGCCTATTATTTAACTGCGCTGGCTTCAAACAAACGAGCATGTAAGAAGACCGAACTGGAACCATCAAGAGCCAGAAAATAGAAACAATTTTGTACATATGTTCTTCTATTGTTTCCGTGTTTTTTGTCCTATTTTAGGTCCTTGTTACCCAACACGGTCAAATGGCTGCTGGGATGCGGTTTTCCTTGTTGTGCCGTGTTTTCAATGTTGTCTCATCTTTTCTTATCAGTTTTCCATTTAGTTTTTTTTCCTGTCCTGTTTTTGTTTCTGTTTCTAAAAAACATGTAATTTGCCACGTCCTTCCCTTTCCCTTATTTATGTAATGTTGTTATTGCTGTTGTGTTTTTCACTTAGCTATTATGACCATTTGCGAGCTGACGTGTCCGACCATTTCCGTTACGTGATTTGACAGCCACGACGTTGAGGAGAACATAAATTTCGACGACGACGACAACAACGACGATGATGATGATGCATAGCTCGTGCGAACACTGACCCAACAAGTACTACAAAATAAAACATGCTGTTGGGTTAGTTGGAACGTGCTGAATGGCAGGATTACCACAAGGGACGGTGGTTCACGAGACAGGTGCTGCTAACAACTGAGTGTATTTCGAAAAGAAGAAGCATACAGGCACGTTGCACCAGACAGAGGCCACTGTGAGTGCAGCACTTTTCCTACTAAAGTTGTCTGTAGCGCACACTAAGGCATCGGTAAAGGAGTGGCGATTCCTCGACACCTTATCACCCACTCTCTGTACCATGCCTTGTCAACGATATCTGGGGTTGACACTGAGACACGGTGTAAAGAAAGACGGCCGTGATGAATGCATCGGTTGCTTCCTGCCACTTGAAATATCAGCGATCTGACAGGTCAGATACAATATCAACCGCTGACGTATTTTGGTCTACGGCACGTTAACTGTTTGGTCTTCTCTGCCTTGTTATGAGGAAGTTACCTTATATTCCTTGTTTATATGGGAAGCCGGTGCGTGACCTGTGACAATCCCGACTGTTGGTGTCTAGGACAGGGCGGCGACACTTACGTAATACGAATGCAAGGAACCGAGCCCATGATATGCGTGGCATCTTTCCTACAAGAAATCACCCTCCGCACTACCAGGGTATAGAAAACGGCGCTGCTGCTGGCGAGGCAAACATCACGGCAACGTGCCCATAGGCTTACTGCGACATTGGACCACGTTTCACGTGCCGTGCCACTAGAATAACGGGAGACGCGGAGTTAATGGATCTCTGAACCTCCCTAAATATAGCCCTCGGCTGAAATCGAGAGGAAATCCGCCGCCGAGATAGCGCAGTTGGTAGTGCACCGCCGGTATTATGCGGAGGTCGCGGGTTCAATTTCCGCTTCCGATCATGACGGATGTTTTCTAGGCTTTGATGTCTTTATTCCTATATCGTAAAAAAATGGCCATGACATCATTAGGCACTACAAAGCACCTTCAAGTAGCCGAATAGCACTGGCAATAAGATTGCGTCTTCAGTGTCTGCTCTTACGCTATCTTGCAAAACATATGGTAAAATATATATATATATATATATATATATATATATATATATATATATATATATATATATATATATATATATATATATATATATATATATATACATATATATATATATATATATATATATATATATATCGAATCAGCATAGGAAATGAGGGGCCAGTTGAGAATAACACAGAAACAGGAGTTGGCAGTCAAGAAAACCTCGAAAAGCCAAGGGGAGGATATGGTACTTCATTGAAACAGATAAAAAATTTGGAAAGAAACAAAGTGGAGAAAAAATGCCCGCCAGGTGCGATCCGAACCCACGACGTCCAGAATAGCGGTCTGGTCCAATAACCACTACGCTACCGGCGGGGTGATTTTCCCCTTCATTTTCTGGGGTATTTATGTTTAGGTATTTTTGTTTTCTGTGCTTCAGGGTGGTAGCCAGCGCTACTCAGACTACTCGGGGTGAAGGGGACCTTCTTTTTAACCCCGGGCCATGACTCGAGTGTCTACGACATGTCGAGAGTTGTCGACGAGCCTTGAACCATCTTAAGCTTCCTATGGCACCAACACTGCCAGAACAGAGGCCCTCGCTATGGATGTAGCGAATCAGTATAGGAAATGAGGGCCTCGTTGAAAATAACACAGAAATAGGTGTTGGCTGTCAAGAACACCTCGGAAAGCAAAGGGGAGGATATGGAAAGTCATTGAAACACATAAAGAATTAGGAAAGAAAGAAAGTGGAGAAAAGATGCCCGCCAGGTGGGATCCGAACCCACGACCACCAGAATACCGGTCTGGTGCGATAACCAGTACGCTACCGGCGGGGTGATTTTCCCCTCCACTTTCTGGGGTATTTATGTTTAGGTATTTTTGTTTACTGTGCTTGAGGGTGGTAGCCAGCGGCACTCAGACTACTCGGGGTGAAGGGGACCTTCTTTTTAATCCCCGGGCCGTGAATCGAGTGTCTACGACATGTCGAGAGTGGTCGACCAGCGTTGAACCCTCTTAAGCTTCCTATGGCACCAAGACTGCCAGAACAGAGGCCCTCGCTATGCATGTAGCGAATCAGAATAGGAAACGAATGACCCGTTGAAAATAACACAGAAATAGGAGTTGGCAGCCAAGAAAACCTCGAAAGCAAAGGGGAGGATATGGTAGGTCATTGAAACAGATAAAGAATTTGAAATAAAAAAAGAAAGAAAGTGGAGGAAAATGCCCGCCAGGTGGGATTTCCCATTTTCTGCTTCGTTATATGTATGTATATATATATATATATATATATATATATATTTATATATATATATATATGTATATATATATATATATATATATATATATATATATATATTATGCTTATATATAGCACACAAAGTAAAAGTACGCTCTTCTCTTCGGAGTCTTTATTTCCAATTTTCGACTGAGCCAGGCCTTCCCAAGGAACGAAAGTTTTTGGAAAAATTCGTACGGACTCAGGGTGGGGGCGGAACCCCGAAACACAAGCCACATGAGAAACAAACACACAAACGACCACACTCACCGTACAGAGCTCATTCTGCAAATGCAATCGAAAAAGAAATAACTCAATCAAACAAAAAACGATGGAAAGAGGGGAGGGGCGAGCAGGAACTTACTGTATGAATGCGAGTGGTGGGGATGGCAGAAAATACGCCACGTTCATGGGTGGCGAAAGGCCGAAAAACATCCTGTGTTTCCAAGAGGGGAAATCTACACAGCGCATGCCGCCACGGGTAGTGAGTTTACATGACGGTCACTGTTAACAAAGATTAACTACCGACTGTCTTCAGTGGCAAGGTCAAAAATGCAAGCGGGGCCCTTTACTGTATTTTGAGCCCAAACAGCTTCCACAACTGTAGGGGGTCCCACAAAAGCCAATGGGAGAGCCCGTTTCAGGCGTCCCCTTCTCCTCTTGTGCCTTCCTCTGTACACCTCGTCGCGTCGTGTCACGTCAGGTCAATGGACGGCGTGTTAACTGTTAGCACTCGGCCTGACGCCGGCACGCGTGGACCCGTGGGCTTATTCTACGAAAATATGGCCGAGTGGGGCAATTTGTAAAAACATGAAAACAAGAAGAGAGAGGCGACCGTCGGTGTGTGCCATGCCTCCTGGGCAACAAAAAAATAGAAACGAAAATAAAAAGAAGGAAACAATGGAAAATAGAAGCAAAGCAAAACATGAGCGAAAACACGGGAAGGACGCGCGCACCCCGTGAGCACTAGCATTGGGGATCACAATGTGAATACGAGACACCCGAGGCATAAGCCACTACAGACACCACAATAAAATACGTGTTACACGCTCTGTTGAAATTGGAGGCTTCAACATTCGATTTCATAGTTCAGGTTATACTATTATATTTCATATAACGGTCTCCTTAAGAACATTATCATAAAAACAAACAATGTATTCTTCGGAGGTGTTCCAGCCTTGTTTTTGTAACTGTTGAGTCGTCCGCAAACACAAAAGTAGGCAGAATTGCTTATTTTTCGCGAGTAAAAGCGCCGTTCTGTGATACCTCCGTCGCTGGCGGCGGCTGACCTCGCTAGCTCCGAACGAACAAAATATGCCGTAGTGGCTGCCAGGAGGCGCTGCGCCGCTCAAGTAGCAGTGTACTAGCCCTATAAAAAACAAAAGCACAGGTGGAAACCGACCAACTAAACTAACTCTGAACGCTGGCCATGCACGTTCGGGCGGCCTCTCTCCGGTATTGTCCATACGCAAAGTATGCCCAAAAATGACGAAATTCCTGTCCTTTGTCAACACGACGCGTGCAACTCAAAAGGTCCTGGCACTCCCGTTGACCCATTCCCATGGACCCGCAGACCCCGCCGTGACGAACTGCATGCGTGCTCTGTAACTTCGAGCAGTACCGCATCCTGAGACACTGCGGCGCGCTCAGGAATATTCATATCCGGTGACACTTCGAATGAACTCATAGCGAGCGCAACTCCCCCGTCGGCACCCACGTCAGGCAGTTTCGGCCCCTTGTCACCCGTCTGTCCCGATCCCCACCTCAAAATCTCATAGCTTTACATAGTGACGCCCCCGCGCCTCCCCCTCAATAATGCGGTAATTACCCCTTACAATATACAGATACGGTGGTTTGACAAGGAACCTGAAGCGCCGCTCGGACTTATATAACCTTTTCCTGGCAGGGATCAATTCTATCGGCCAGACACGCACCCTGGCCTTTGCAGAGAAACGATGAAAGGTAAAACCCATTTCGCGGCTGCGCTATTCACCCGTTGACCGCCATGTAAGATCCGCCGGCATGAAAGCAAGCATAAGCTGCGGCCCGCTGGTTGGTTTTTCTTCTGCCTTTCACTTTCGAGGAAGCACGTTGCGCTGAAGGGTGCGGGCAAACTGACCAGCCTGTATTAAGCGAAACACAGTAGCGACTTGTGGATTTTAGACGCGAAGAATCTCTTGCTCTAGGCTCCATCGTCCGTCGTCCGTCTATCCGCACTCCTCCCCCTACATTATAAAAAAAGAAATAGTTACCGGCACCCGGGTTCAATCCCACGACTCTCTGGCCGCAAGGGGAGGTACCTGGCGCTCTTCCCACTGCGCTACAAAAGCGAGACAGGAGCAAGTGCTACGAATGCGCCTTATGTCCTTGACTCATTCAAACTACGTCAAGAAGCTACTGATACAACGAAGGCACGCGAAGCTGAACGTCGACAGAAAGGACGAATTGAAAGATTTAGAGCGGGATGTTGAATTTCCAGCGGAAAAGCTGCGGCAGGAAGCGCCACGCGCCTTGCAGCTCAAACAGAGAAGAGTACGAAGAGGGCGGGCAGCGGGGTGGAAGCATGAGCACGCAATAAAGAAAGACGAGAACCAGAATGTGTTCGATCAGGTAATACCGGTGTCGGTCTCTTCGCTGTCTCTACATTTCTCTACATTTCGCTGTCTCTACATGGCGGTTCACAGTACGTTCCCATTCGTGCTCCGATAAATGAAACAACATAACGGAAAAACAATGGAACCTACACGGAACCCCTACGATGCTTCGCATCCTCCGCACCGTTTCTCAAGGGAAGAGGGTTAAATTTTTTGTACTCGACCTTTGGCATCCAAAACAGCCACATCATAGCAATGTGACGTTTGCAGAAGGAACGCCGTTTATGCAGTTCCTTCATAAACCTAACGAGTTACCGTTACAGTTCCACTGAGCCGTAATGGAACGGTGGCGTTCCTTCGTTTATCCAAAAAGGAACTAGTTCCAGGAACGCGGTTTGTTGGAACGCCATTCCGTACAACACTGCGTCAGTGGGTTTTCCATAAAGATTTGTGGTTAGTTTTCCTCCTTTACTGACCCTTTGAAGCCAAGAAAGATGATTGTTTCAGCCGAGTACTAATAAGAAAGGAGATAGGGAGGTTACAATTGTTTTAACCAGAGAGGCAAAGGAGAAGTTCCTGTTCGCCACGTTGCCAAATTAGGAAAACGTTGTCTAGGAAGCGTTGTAATAAAAGGGATTCAGAGTGCATTTATCCAGGTATGCTGTTTCGAGCGAACACATGAAAATATTAGCATAGCTTGGTCCCCCCCCTCGTGCCCACTCTAGTGCCGTTTATCTGAATATATTTTGCATTCTCAAATATAAAGATATTTATTCCGAGAACCAGTTTTAACATGGTTGCCAGCGTGTCACTATCAACGTGACTTGATTCACAGATGGCATCGTAGGTTTTATCAACAGCTCGAATACCATCGCCATAAGGTACATTTGTGTTGAATGACGCTACGTACAAAGTGACGAGGAGATAACCGGGCGGAATGTAGAGTTTCATGATATCGTTTAAAAATGGTTTGTGTCTTTGACAAATGAAGGGAGCTTAGGCGGGATGTTGTTTATCAGAGAGTCTACATCAAAGGAGAGGTTTTCTGTCACTGTGCCAATTCCGCATACGATGACATGAACTGGATTATCCTATTTGTGCATTTTTTGCAGTAGGTAGAATCTAATTCAACCAGACTGAGTGGAACAACGGTAGCTATTGCGTCTAGTACTGTCTTTTTAACCTGTGCCAAATTTTGCAGTGTTTTTTTTTATACTAGCAATATATTATTCTCTGGGATCGGCATCGATCCCACGCCCATAAAAAGAACAGTCGGATAACTGTCTCAGGGCTTCGTTGACAAGGTCAGGTTTAGTCATGACAGCTATTGGGCCTCCTTTATCTGCTGGCCCAATGATGATTTCAGGATGTGTCGCTATCAGCTTGAGGGCGTTGTTGTCATCCGCTTGAAATGTTGTTACGATATGCAGCCTGCTTTTCGCAGGCGTCAAGAATGTCCCGCATGACTGCCGATATATACATGTAAAGATACTTGCCACGCTATGTCGGGGGAGTCCAGTGCTTATGAGAAAGTAGATGGTCGTGCATATAATTAGGGATGGGGCGATTATACCAATACTCTTGCTGTCGTAAATTGCGGCATAAGTTATCCATGTCTTTAAAGAGGCAATATTCTTTAAAATCACCCGTTGCCTGGCAAATACTTAGACCGTGATATAACAGAATCAATTGAGCAGGAGAGTAGGGTTGCGAAGGACATATTTACAATGCAAGAATTTGTAGTACTAGCTGAGTGCAGTATTGGCTTGCATTCTTCGCGTACTCCAACATCTGACCGCTGTTGACACGCAGCAGGCTGCACAATTTCATAGCAGTGAAATTTCTTAGATTTTACTAAACTGCTTGCTTTGCTCTTTTTATGTTCGTATTCCTGTAATAAACCTATTTCGGGTGAGGTCGGCACGGCTGGCATCGCTATCTGTTTTCAGTGTTGCGGCACGATTCGGAAGACTCATTCTGATCAATACGAGCTCTTGCGAGTTCAAGTAAAGCATCTTTAAAATACTATAACACCTAGCGACGTGAAGGGCGGAAATTTCGACGTAGCTGGTTTTAACAGAATTTGTTGCCACTTCCAGACTTTGAATGTTTTGTCGTCACTTTTGATGGAAGAGGCATGCATCTGGCAACGAACTCGTTTGTCGGCATTAGTTCGTAAAATGAGAAATGTTTCGAAACTTGTCGGGAAACACCACCGTTGGATGCTGGCCTGGGTTGTCACTTTAGCGACCAAGGTTTGGTGAAGTCGACGTACTTTGTGGAGTTAGTATCAGGGGTCTCCGGGGCGCGGGAAGTGGTGCAGGGAGCGCTGGAAGCTGCTAGACCGGAGGAAGTCACACGTCTGTGAATGCTCAAACCGCAGTAAGACGATTGTTCTCCCGGGTTACCAATCAGATGCGTAGGTGAAGACAGGGCGGCCGCAGATCAATCCGAGCGGCTGGCATGTGTCGTATGATGGGTTCCAGTGCGACCTGATGCAGATTGTGGGCTCGAATGCAAGCATTCCTGTGGATGGACTATCGCTCCGTTGGGGATGACTCGTGGTTGACGCCGGTTCTTCAGCGCCACCAGATGGTACGTTAGGAGGTGCGTGGGCAACCGGGGAGGTGTTACATTGATGAGACGTTTCACGGAGTGGGTTTCGAGGACAAATGTCTGAAAACTTGAAAGCACGTGATCCTGGGGCCGGTAAACCGGTTCTCAAGTTGTGACTGGCGATTCGCTTCATGTGACGAGTCTTGTAGGCTGGTGGATTCAGAATCACGGTGTGCGGGCCGCGCATTTACCGGTTTCCAGCCTACAGTCAAACCGGCAGTTTGACGGCTAGCTAAGGGATCAGTTCTTGTGGCAGGGATGCTTCGACCGTCAGCCCAGTGCGGTGAATACGAATTGAAGAACCGCTGTCTGGTGTGACTGGACATAATAGCGACACCTTTGCAGCTAGGGTGTGATCTTTCGGCTGCAAGGAACTGGGGTGCAGGCATGTATTCTATTTCATGGTTCAGAATATGCAGAAGTTTTGACTGTTGGCAAGACCCATAAAGCAGGTGGTTAAATTAACCCGCCTGTCTGTTAAATTTTCGGATGAAGGGTAGGTTGCGGTGAGTTTTATGGCGGTTGCGGTTTCATGCCGAGATAAGTGTGTTGTAGATGCGAGTGATCTCGGGAAGCTCTTATGCGGTGAAGTCGCGTAAGGCTTGGTACTTGTCAAACATCACCTGTCGTGTTCCCGAGCTTAGTTCGTTGGAAAATTTCGTGCAGGATTAGGGTTGTAGCGGTGCAAGTGGTAAAGTCTTGCAAGGAGGGAACGTCTTTAATGACGTCACCAGACAGGCCTCCAAAGGCTGGGGTGCCATTTTGTCGCGGATCAAACTACTGATGAAGGTAGTTGGCTTGTGATATACCTAGCAGGACAGTACTCGTGTTTTCTTTTGGAAACTTCACGGAGACGTTCCTACCCGTTGTCTTTCCCGAACCCATAGTGCAATGATGCTTATGAATAAGGTACGATGGGCCTTAGGTGGTAACGAAATTTTTATATTGCTTTTCATGTGAGACGTCGAGTGGTGTAACTGGGTTTTTTAATTGTCTGTTATAAATACAACCTGTCTTGTCCGCCTTTGTGCTTGTTTGTCTATAAATTTACGCTCGCTGTTATGGCGACTGCTATCATCCAAGTAGCCCACAAACAAGACCTAATAAATTCACTTACATTGCTTACCCCTCACGTGCCTTGTTATTACAGTGAAGATGCCACCCAATCTACCCTTTTGTGCTACCACCCTAAAGTATTCGTGTCGTTTGGCCAGCACTGTGATAAAACAAAACTGCTTAATTTATACGAATACAAACCGAATTGAGGCGTGTATTTTATACCCGAAAAAAAACAACCGAATTTAGGCGTGTATTTTATACCCGAAAAAAAACGCAAGAACAACCTATAAATGCCAGAATTTATTAAAAAGGCTTACCAAAGGGAAAAGCCTTATCATGTTTGAGGTAGAGATCTGAAAGAGAAAACAAAAGTACCCCCATTTAAGGCATTTGGATGTGACAATGCATAAAGCTGAAAGAAAGTCATCTGGAAAATCAGGAAAATTGTATGATGGGATTTTGTATGGCAATTGTACCCTTCATATAACAGCCGTTATTTAAGACATGTCTTCGGCTTATTCCGTCGGCACAAAAGTAACGCGCTAATAAATATATTCTAGCGTCACGAAGAGGGAATTTCCAATCATGTGTTCATTTGACGCCACAGCAAAACGGTGTTGTTCAGATTAAAATTGTTTGGATGTAGGACGCTAGTTATATACATCTGTTCTTTAGTGTTACGCTGAGAAGCCGCCCTACGAAAGAGTGAGTTCTGTGCCTTATTTCTAAACAAATTGTGGTGTTGCCCCGCGTTCAGTACTCGAATAGAAAGCACTAGAATTTCGATAGCTACAACTATAATTAGCACACTTAAATAACACACGAACACAAATAAGAATATTCATTGTATGAATACAAAATATTCAGCATTCAACATTCGCTTACTGAAAGAAATACCTCCAAAACAGAGTAGGGGAGCGTCTCGGAATGTCTCCACAAGTTAGGAAAAAGATTTTGGCTCCATGTTCCGCCAACCTTGCCACGTGTTTATTTTCAATATCTTTAACTCCGCCACGTAACTAGAGCTGCAAGAACGGCCTGCTTGTTCCTCCGTTTAACAACCCGCAGTACGTTGATATTTTACTGCTATGAGAAATATAAAGGAAATAAAAACAAATGAAAACGGAAGGGGAACCTAATATGTTCGCAGCTTTGTTCATACAAGCGAATATACGTAGCTTGCGCGAAGTATCAAAGAACAAAAACAAAATAACACACATCGACGAAACAGATTTTGGTTTTTTATGACGTTAGGAAATTTAACTCACAGCTGCGAAGTAGAGGAATAATTTGACAGCCTGCACGTCACTTATCTGTCCCGTGACTATTACGCCGTGCATATTGTCGGTGGAGCAGCTCGTATTGTAAACTGTTGTGGGTATCTGTACGTTTTTATCGGAGTTTTTCACGCAGAAACATAATTCATTGATTGTAGGTTTTAACGATCCGACGCGAAGCGGGCAATGAGGCGAGCTGCAGTGGAGAGCTCCGGATTAACTTTGACCAGCTGGGGATCTTTACCGTGCGCCGAAATCTCGTTCGCGCTTTTTGCTTCCATCAGTAAATCGGCCGCCGCGGCCGGGAATCGACCCGACGTCTTCGTGCTCAGTAGTACAAATTCTCAGCTACTGAGCCACCGCGGAGGGTCAATGAGCAAAATTAAAATGTCAGCAGAGGCTAACAGCCAACTGGTTGTGGCGAGAGCACACTCTGGCCTCTCTTTGGGAGTTCCCAAACTAAAAATTATTTTCACTAACGGCGGTGCACGTACATACAATTACCTACAAAATTTTCTTACCGATCACACAGCCAACCTCAACCTCGGCCCCATTCGTTCCGTCTCCTTTCGTGCACGACCACGTGGTACACCGCAGGGGTCCGACAGTTCCCCACACCTCTTTCTTCTTTCCTTGCTACAACTTCCGCCACTTCTACAACAAATACCACACATGAAACACGCACTTTATGCAGACGATCTGTCTATTTGGACCACAGGGGGTTTGATTAGAGAACAGCAAGATGCCCTCCAAGAAACCATTAACACCACCGACAGCTGCCTTATAGCCCGCAACCTCAATTGTGCAGCAGAAAAATCAACCCTTTTCGTCCTCCAAAAACGCACGCAAGGCCGTAAACGACAACCTCTCCCAGAACCACAATTAGGCCTGCATGGCACTCCCATCCTAACCCTCCCTACATTTCGTGTTCTGGGACTTACTATCCAATCAGACGGCGCAGGCATTTCAACTATTCATAAATTACAAGCAATGCTATTACAAATCACGCACCTCATCAAACGCATTGCTAATCGTCGACAAGGACTGAAAAAAAATGACCTCGTGCGCCTAATTCAAGCCCTCCTAATTAGCTGCATTATGTACGAAAGTCCATATTTGGCTGTCAAAAATGGTGAAATACAAAAACTTGACATAATCATCCGGCAAGCCTATAAACTAGCACTAGGGCTACCGCCGACAACTTCCACTCTCAAATTACTACAGATGGGACTTCATAACAGCTGGGACAAACTTTGAGAGGCACATCATGTCAACGAGATTGAACGGCAGAAGCCCTCACACACTGGCTGTCATCTCCTCCGTCGCATCGGCTACAAACTACCTGCCATCCATCCCCCCGCCAACACATCACTCTGGAACTACGTGATTACATCCCGTCGCCCCAATACCCAAAAATATAAAGCCCCCCCACCCCCCTTCATAACCAGGGTCGCCGCCAAGCCCGGACTCAAATGCTTCGCAAGATGCTTCAAGTCAAGCCGCAAGACACCCGCTACGTTGATGCCGCCAAATATGCCGATAAACCAGCCTTCGCAATTTCAACAGTAGACCACCGAGGAATTCAATTGACTCCCGCAACAATAACTTGCAACGACTCCACAACTGCAGAACAAATCACAATAGCCCTCGCCACCACTACATCTCAATACAATATCACCATAGTCACGGATTGGCAAGCTGCCTGTCACCATTGTGCCGCCGGTCACATTGCTCCCTTAGCTTTCCGCATCCTACAGTCCACCCCTAACCCTCCTTACCTCCACATTCTCTGGACCCCGGGACATGACTCTCTGGAGGGGAATGAGGCGGCTCATGTTGCCGCCAGCGCGCATATCTACCGCGCGTTCCCCTCCAACACTCCCGCATCACCGTCGGAAGTCCACCATTTTGTACCTCAAAAATTCAAATACATCCCCGAACATTACCGTCTCGAACGCTGCATCTTTCCCCCACCCCACGACAACTTGACTAAGCAGGAAGCCACCACGTACCGCCACCTTCAAACCAACACCTACAAGCACGGCACCCTCCTCCACGCGATACAACCCACCTCCTTACTCCGGCACGTGCAAGTACGCTCAACAACCCTGCACACCCTACTATATGATTTGGGCGTGCTCGCACACACCATGCCTCCCCCTATTCCCTCCCCCAATCATGAGCAGTGTGAAGGCATGCTAGCCAGCCCGGACCCCGGCGGTCAGCTTCGGCTGAGTGAAAGAGCCCGCCTGGCAGCGACCGCCCAGGGACTTCTGGACTGAGAAGACCCCCTTGCCACTGCTACAAAAACTAATATAGAAATAAAGTTGAAACGAGTCCTGGGACACTCGAGAAGTTTCTGTGCATCTCAAAACGTCGATTATTCATCCTATACCAAAGCCGGGCAAAGACTCTCGTAAACCCGAAAACCTTAGGCCTATTGCATTAACCCCTGTCCTATGCAAATTAATAGAGCGAATGATCAATAACAGGCTTCAACATTATCTCGAGACGACTGGTTGGTTTCACCCAGCCTTAACTGGCTTCCGCCCTAATTTGTGAACCCACGACTATCTTTGGCTTCTCCGTCGAGTTGTGAACCGAACATCCCGCAAGAGTACTCCTGACTACATCGTCGCTCTCGATATTCACAAGGCTTTCGACAACGTCAGCCAAGACGGCGTACTCCGAGAATTGGCCGCTGCCTTCCCCAGTAAAAAGGCGCAGAAATGGGTTCGTTGCTTTCTAGAGCACCGACCCATTCGTCTCAAGCAGCGGTACGCAACGCCCACCGCCTACTACCTTGACAGAGGCGTTCCTCAAGGCTCGATTCTTGGACCTCACTATTCAACCTGGCTATGAAACGCGTTGCTCGCACACTCGAAACAGACTCTGCTGCACGCTACGCCATGTATGCAGATGATATCGTCGTGTGGACAGAGGCTGCCGACAATGACTCCAAGGAAGGTATGCAAATTGAGCTTCAAGCTGCTGTGTTCAGCTTGGAGCGCACCCTCGCTACATTCAATCTGCAATTATCTCCTAATAAGACAGAATTTCTAAGCGTGGACGGCAAGCGCGCGACGAACCCGGATCAAACCATCGAACTTCAAGTGGCCAACAAGGTTATTACCTCTAAAAATGGCATTATTAAGCTCCTGGGGTTGCAGATAAGCAGCTGTAATAGTCCTGCTGCGTGGATTCGCCATTTAAGAACAATTTGGCGCTCCACATTACACTTAATAACTCGCATCTCTGGAAAACATGGCGGATCACGTCAGAATGCATGTCTCATGCTTGCTCGTTCCGTTGCGCACGGATGACTGACGTACGGTTTCCCCGTTTATGAATTGCGTCCCCGCCCTTTTAACGAGCTGAACAACCACAACAGACATCTAATCCGTACCATTTCGGGGCTTCCACTCCATACCAAAACAGACGTACTGTCCGGAAGCAGTTCGCTTCCCCCCATCGCTAACCTGGTAGAGGAGACGACGGTCTGCTTTCAGAAGCACCTTGAACACGTGCCTCAAGGACAATCTATTTTGAAGTGGGACACATTAAACAGTACTTTTAATGCTGACACTTTTCCACCTGCTATTCCACCCTGGGAGCGACCCGCCCTGGGCCACCTCAGGCGCCGACCCATTTCTCGCCGTAACCGCGCCGTACGGGAACAATATGTCCGCACTCTCGCCAACGACAAAGCTCCGGATGAAATAGACATTTTTACCGACGCATCCATGAACGGAACAGCAGCAGCGGTGGCCTGGACCTGCCCTGACATCCCCCAGCTTAATGGCTGTCGCAATATAACAAACACCTACGGTCTCACCGATGAAGCCGAACTTTTCTGAATCCTCGGCGCCATTCAGGCCATACAAAGTGCGACCTCATTTATCACCACCAACAAGTTCCGTGTCATCACTGACTCCCATGTCGTTTTACGGGAACGGAACAGGTACTTCTCGCCCAATTCTATGGCCACATACATTCTTTACAATATTCGCGACCTCACTCACGAAGGGTTCAAGATACGCCTGGTCTGGACTCCTGCTCACACATATGGAGCGGACGAAAACCATTCGCCGCATAATGCTGCCCGCGAGTGTTTACGCAATCCTCCCATGGCTCCCGTGTCCATTCAAGGAAGACCTTTGCCCCAACAGGCATGCGAAATGGACTGGCAGCAAAAATACCGTCGCATTAAGAACCTCAGCCGGCAACGGCTTGCCGACGCCTCACCACCTGGTTTTCTTGCTCCTCTGCAATCGCTGCCAAGAACAGGAGAAATTTTCGCTAATAAAGTCTACGCTGGATCGGCTTACACTCCGAACGTCATCTCCAAATGGACAATGCATAGGCACCTTGCTAGTCCTCGGTGCCCCTACTGTGGCAGCAACAATACACCAAACCTTTTCCACCTCATCTGGGCTTGTTCGGCTTACCCGACTCACCGCGACCAGTTCCTTACAACGCAAGTACGCCAGACGAATGCTGAAGAACATGTCGAAAACGTCAGAAAAAACTCCCAAATTTTACCGAAAATTACAGAATTCCGTCTCAAAACAGGTCTCTATAAAGTAGTATGATGGCGGATCGTTCACCCCAATCACGGTCGTATTAGAGTGCCCTCGTCACAACTTCACCTGTGCATATCGTGCTAAGTGAACGCTCACAGTGCAGTGAAGACTTTATATGAACAATCTTCCCCTCCCCTTTTCCCCGTGTCCCACACCAGGGCCTATTGGCCTCTTCCTGTAATAAAGTCATCCATTCCATTCCTCCTCACGCTCCTCCGCAGTAACAACAGTAACAAATACTGTTAGAAAACGAAATGATTATCAATAAATGAATAATAAAAAACAAAAAATAATATTATAACTACAAATAAAAGAAGTGATATCAAATATTCAATAAAAAATAAGGATAAAAAGTTATAGGTATTTCGAACCTGCTTACAGTGCTACTCGTAGTTTGCAGTTTGCGTGAAAGAAAAAAAATGTGTGTGAATCAACGTATTAGGTTGATATACAATGCATTAAAGATCGGCTAAATACACAAAGTTACGTACTGTGGCTTTTTTTATTGAGTTTTAAGTGGGGACGTGATGGAATATTAGGAAAAATCTTGAAAGGTAACAGATTGTACGCACACAAATGTTTCAATTTTGATTTTTTTTGTAGAACAGCAAACAAAGGGACTTCCCAGCAATACGCGCAGGGCCGACACCATTGATAAACTCGTGGGAAATAAAACAGATGAGAAGTTATGGCACTTTTTTTCAATGGAAGCCTAAAATCTCTACAGGAAGTACCAAACATTTTTGAGCCGACAAAGTTTTTTCTAAGAAACATTTGCTTAGTTGGTTGTACCTCACTGCTGTTAAATTAGAGACATCCGATTTCTGAGGAATGCACAAATAACAAGGTGTCCAGTGGATATTCGCAGCGTTGTTAGGAAACTACCCAAACGTAGGGCCGAAAGTACAGTTTTGGTTGCACTCTTCTGCCATATTTATGACTAGAAACACAGCCCCAAAAACGTGCTGCAAGTAATCCGCAATTCTGTATATAACAGCACAAAGGCGTTTTTACTAAAAAACTAAGAAATAATTTGGAAGGCGTGAAACATAACAAGGAAACGTTTATGCCCAAAGGAGGCGGAGCAGCAAAATATCAATGGTTTTACAGTCCTGCTTCCTCCCCCCAAAAGAGACTCAAGTTCCTAAGTTCCCCTGACGTGGCTCGTTTCATCAGTTTTCAAATAAAAATCATACACAAATCAGCGACAGAAAGAACGCACAAAACCTTAGGTAGGTGGCCAGTGGTAACAGTGTTTTTGATGTAGAGATATTTTAACAAAACGTCCATCAAGTTGGCAATTGCAGAGATTGGCTCACAAGATAGTTTACGCAAGGTAAAAAAATAAGGTTGGAAATACCCAATCATGCGAAACACGTAGCGTTTCGTTATTACAATAGGTCTTGAGCGCCGCTTGGCATGTTCGACGTGAGGTTCGCCACGCTGTAATATCTGTTCGGGACCTTTGCTCAGACGTCGCCGAAGTTGTGGCTGTGAGATTGCAAATAGGCTACAAGAAATTGAGCATTGCTTCAGTTTACCTCCCACCACGAAAAAGGTTGATGTGAAGTCGTTCATGGAGCAACTCTGCGACCGTTGCCCAGCCCCGCGTAATATATGTGGAGAATTTAATGCGCACCATCCCTGTGGTGTGATAAAGTGACAGATGCTCGAGGAAAATATCTTGCACACTCCATTGATAGGCTGGACCTCTGTGTTGCAAATGATGGCGCTCCAACCTTCTTCAGCCCTCCTAGTGCTACTAGTGTCATTGACTTTACCCTGATTTCCACTGATATTCAGTTAGGGTGGAGAGTGGCGCCAGACCGAATGGGTAGTGATCATTACCGTATCTTTATTGACGCAGCAGGATATCGGCTACGGGTCTTTAAGATTGTCCAGGTTGTCCACTGGGACAAGTACCGATTGGAATGAGAAGCGGCTTCTGGCAACGTATTAGATACCATGACAGCAAGCAAGAAAGCCGCGCGACGCTGCTGAAGAAATTTAGGCACTTCCCGGCCCCTGACTTAAAGCTTAAAAACCTCTGTGCGGCACGAAGAAGGGCGGAGCGTCAGCTCACGCAGAAAAAAGATTTGGCATCGAAGACGACTTTCAGTAGGTTAAATTTAGCCATTCGGCGATACACAAATAAACTCTGGCGAAACCAATGGGCGGCATTTTGCGGAACACTAAGTATATTTACTCCATCGCCACTTATCTGGGGAGTGGTGAACTCCTTTCTTGGGAAAACTCGCTCTGTCAAGCCGTTTCTGGTAATGGCTCTAATCAAAGGCAAGACTTTACCATCTCTGGCTGAGGAGTTCGCTGACGTGTACGCATCTTCGACATCACCATGCGTAACAGATGTGTCACTGCAATTACGCAGTAGTGCGTCAACCGCTTGTGCTTACTCAGTTTCAACAATGGATACCCCATTCACGCTGAGGGAGCTTCAAACAGCCCTCGCTAGCTTACGCACACGGTGTGCAGCTGGCCCTGACGGCATCACGAACCAAATGCTACTTAACTGGCCATTGTAGTCCCAGCATAGTCTCCTAGAATCTTTTAACCATATTTGGACGACCGGCGACATTCCGTCATCGTGGAAGCTGGCCTGTGTGGTGCCGGTGCCTAAACCTAACAAATATACAGCAGATCTCTCATCATACAGGCCGGTGTCGCTTACTTATTGTACCTCAAAGCTCATGGAAAAGCTAGTCTGTGCCAGACTGATGTGGTGGGTAGAGCATCGGAAAAAGCTTCCTGCCTGCATCACCGGCTTCCGCCAGTGGCTGAGCGCCCAAGACAGTGTACTGGATTTGGTCAGCCACTTAAAATTTAATGGAGCGTATAGCTTGTCCTTCATTGCGGTGTTTCTTGATGTGGCTAAGGCATACGACTCTCTCTTGCCAAGTGCTATTTTAGTCATCTGCAAGAAATGGAGGTGACAGGACACCTACTCCGCTTTATTAGAGTCTTCTTGACCGACCGCGTCAAGCAGGTGCGGATAGAGAATACTTTTAGTTCAAAAACAACTGTAGTACGAGGCATACCACAGGGCAGTGTTCTGTCGCCCATAATATTCAATGCAGCCGTGCCTGCCCTGTCTTGTACGCTGAAGAGTCGTCGGTCAAAAGCTCGTCTGTCAATTTATGTGGATGACATCTGCATGATGACATCTGACTTAATTTACTGCGGAGAATTGCCGGTGTGACGTGGGGAAATCACCCAGCCTCTATGGTAAAGTTGCACGAAGCCTCGATCTTGAACCATATGCTTTATCAGCTGCCTCTCATATCGCCTTGAGAGACACAAGACGAGTGGTTGGAATCCTTACACAGGAAAGGGCTTAGGCAGTCTCTTGGCGTCCCTCCAGCAGCTGGAAACAACAAGATCCTCTACGAGGTGGAGTCAACACCTCTTCGTCTTCAGGCGTCTCAACGTTTGCAAGTGCTGCGCCTTGGAGAAACAAGTGCTGGCTTAGCATTACTGCAGCATGTACGATTAAGGTTAGAGTCTCGTGCTCATGCAACCCTAAACACTCTTGGAGTGCTGTGTCACAAATGGCCCGGGAAAAGGACTACTTTGGACCCGTCTTGGTACCACGAGAGTGTGGATTGCGCACTGACCATCCCTCATATGCGCTCGAAGCGTTGTACACCTATTGCTGAAGCACGATCGCTGGTGCTGGAGCATTTGGAATGGGAATACAGCGACTCTCTGCACATATACATTGATGGATTGGTTGACGCAAAAAAGTGGGGTGTGCGCGGCGGCTTTTTTCCTACCCAGTTTAAATATTTCATGGGCTGCCAGGGTGACGCCTTTAGTTTCATCTACAGCGAGTGAGTGTGTTGCCATAGAAGCTGCATTGCTCCAACTGTCATCGTTTGAAAGACCGAAAGTCACAATATTCAGCCATTCAGTGAGCCCTTCACCGGTTTCAGCGGGGTATACCTGTTGAAAAGACCTGTCAGCGATACCTATTTCTACTAAAGCGGCTTAGGCATGAAGCCTTCACCGTATAATTCCACTGGATCGTGTCGCACGTCGGTGTAGCGGGAAACGAACATGCTGAAAGCTTATCCAAGGACGCCTGGTCTTCTACAGGGACGGTGCAAACGCGGTGCGATTTCCAAGGCATACACAGACTGTTCGCGAGCCCTTTAGGCAGCTGTGGCGACTAGTACATCAACCAGTCGCGACGAAAGGCCTGAGACGAGCCGAAGCCTGTCTGCTCCAGCGAGCAAGAACCCAGCAAACCACTAACATCTCTGCGACGTCCCAAAAAGATCCGAACGTCTATGTCCCAGCAGTATCTCTATTAGACATCCGTACAACGTGCAATATTTTTCTGAAAATTTTTGGATGTTGAGATAACGTTTCTGGTATCTTAATGTGGGACGTTATTTCAACTATGCTGAAGACGTACTCTAGATGTTGCTTCTGCTTCATTTGTGGACGGTATTTAGACATATTTTTCTCACGTTTTTCAGATGTTGCTGGTATGTCTGCTTGTTACTTCGTACATGTCTATCACAGTTACATATTTTTAGCTATATCTGCTATACCTTATTTTCAAACTCTCCGCATCCGTAACCTTTTCATGTTACCGAGGGTTTTGTATGTGTTTTGTATGGGTTTTGTACCGAGGGGTTTTGTGCAAGTTTTGTTATCCCCCAATATTGCTTTTACAGACATATAAATGCGGAGGACATAATAAATAAATTATCATCAACATATGCCTGAACAAAATTTGATGCCTAAAGGAGTTTTCATTCACTGAAACCACCATTTTACTTGGTCCTTTGTGCTCTCTCTCTTCGATGTTTCTTTGCGCGCGGTTGAGATTTTGTGCTTGTCAGCAGCAGATCTCGCGTATGCGCAACTTTTTTCCTAACAAAAGACTTAAAATAGCGTAAACTAGCTCAAGGCGGGATTTTAAGTATAGTTTGTGATACCACTCCGGAAAAAAACATTGCCGGCGTCGCCCATGCATTGCTGTGAAGCTGGCCCCGTTAGGAGCGCGAAGAGTCTGAGCTGGGCGTCAGCCTCTGTATGCAGCAGTCTTTCAAACAAACGTAAAATCCGGGAGCTGACAACCGACAACAGCGAAAATGGAGGACCAAAACAAATTCCAATCCTTCAGGGCTGTCGGCTTTGGCAGAAGGCATTACGATTCCAGTTAATCGTATATGTAAGGTAAAACAGATTTGGCAACCTTGCCTAACGCTCGAAACTATTGTAGAAAGTCACTTTACGTTGTCACGGCGTGAGAGTGTGCCGACATGCACTATGGGGACCAAATAATGTAGGTTGGTTTCCAAACAACCTTCTGTGTGTATAGGCGCGTGCTGGTTTTATACCAGGGAGTATGCAGGCTTACTGAGTACGCAGTATGCAGGCTTACTGAGCAAGACGAGTAGCCGGTATTGCAAACATACAGTAGGGCATTTTTGTTCAAATTTGGAGGGATATTTTGGTGCATTTGCCACAGCCATATTATCCCAATGTTCAGGTAGGCGTTATAGTAGAACTGCACTCAAGAGGAGGAGGACCAGCCGGAGGAGAAAACTTTAAAATTAAAATCGAGCTGGTTAGTGGGCAGGCTCCTTAGTCCCAGACGAGAGAGAAAGATTCATTCTTCAATGCACCGAACGTCACCACCAGTTGCCCAGGATTTGTTCTTTGCGCCTGGAGTGGTTGGAAAACAATAAAAAGCTGCCTGGACTTATTCATTGGTTTCGAATTGTGTTATACTGAAAATTGGCATGTACACTATTTATTGCGTTCGTTAGCGAGTATATGAAGTTTTCAACACCGTAATCATGGAATAACTGTTCGGGTTGAGATTGAGTTCGTTACGATAACGATGGTTCGATAAAAATTAGGTGCGCAAACGCTTTCTTCGAGTACTGTGGACAACATTATCTGCGGCGTAGCACAAATCTCATTGCATTGCATATCCACACAAACTTTGTGAGCCTTGAAAACATCTCCAAATCTCCTGGGACATTTGGGACGGTGGAGAAAAATGAATGCGTTGGGCACAGAAAAAAAAAACTTTCATGTAACACAAGTCAACAAAAACGAAAGAAATGGAAAACACCCGTTTTTTTTCCTGCCGTGCGCCCCGCTGCTTCATAGGTAGCATTACACTGTTGAGTATTCATAAGAGCATCTCAGAAATATTTCTGGGAAGCTTACGCATTTTCAATACTTACCAAGGAGCTCTGAGCACTGAAACTCTCAGATACGCTAGGTAGGACGCGTTACGCACGATCGTCTGAGCGGTGCTCTCTGAAAGACGTTATCGCTCTCCTCGTGTGTTGTAAACTTGTGCGGGATAAAGCTTGAAATTATTCAGAGCTGTCGGAATCTAAATAAAAATACGCTTTTTAAGGCCCCAGAGCATCAAAGCGGGCGATTTCTAGCAAAGGCACTCCTGCCAGTCACAACCGGACGATCGCGGCGCGAATGTAGCAGACGACAGAAGAGCGGGTCCCTCAGACGTCACGTCCAGGGGGCGCCACTCAAATATCTCACCGTCATTTCCCGCAGTGCCCAAAGTTGAGTATAAATTCCTCCCGCTAAGATAAAAACTACATAAAATACACTAAATGTGTACCAACGCTACAGTTCGAACTATTGAAAAGTTTATTGTTGTATATGCTGTTTTGAGACCGCAAAATAACAACGGTGCTATAAAGCCAGATCATATGAGCCAATCCAATCCACTAGTCATGACCTTCGGCGTTCATCCAACGAGTGCAACGGCCAGACGCGTGCTGCGCCGTTCAGTTTCAACGTGTTACAGGATGAAAGCCTTGAATGTTACTCAAATGTCTACTGTTACTACTGTGAATGAAAGAAGACTGTGTGGAGCCGTGTGAATTGCGTTGTGAACTCAATTCGTCTGGAAGAGCTCAGCGAGCCGAAAGCGCGACGGCAGTTGTCACCGATGCCACGCTATTTAGTCCGTTGCAGTTGCGACCTTGTTCATCGCCTTCCCCTCGTGAGTATTGTGCATTTCAACGTCATTACTAATGAAATATCACGGTTTATTAGTTTTGCCAGCATATCTCTGAAAAGGCATATGGGTTGTACGTTGTTGCTGCGTTGTGGGAAACGTGCCTTCGAAATAAAGCGGTGGCGTTACAGACGGGGCGGAGCGATAAGCAGATAAACACTTGCGCTTTGTTCACCGCAGAAGCACAACGTCGCATCTCATCGCGAACGCGGCCACAACACACACACACCCACACCACTTCGTTGGCTGGCCTGGCTACAAAGCTTTGTTTGGACAGTCAGCGATGTCACGACGATACAGAGCTGTGCGAGGGAGATGTGCTAAGCACTCGTAAAGCAAGGAACTTTCTCCATCGGAGGCAAATTACTGTC
The DNA here is from genome assembly GCF_048455015.1 of Haemaphysalis longicornis. NCBI lineage: Eukaryota > Metazoa > Arthropoda > Arachnida > Ixodida > Ixodidae > Haemaphysalis > Haemaphysalis longicornis. The sequence goes on along the minus strand of NW_027526204.1, from coordinate 26,047,230 downwards.
GACAGAAAAGGCGGAACCGTGGATGCTTTTCGCGCTACTTGCCGCCTGTTGGAAACGCAAGCGGCCTTACGTAGGCACGCTATTTCGCTTCCGTTCGCCAAATGCAGAAGCGGCTTAACGTACGGCGCATGCGCAGTGAGAACGACGCAAAGAATAAGCGTTCGCTAACTTTTTGCATACGGTTGCGTACGTTATTCTAAAACTCTCTAGTTTCCGCCCCGTCCACTCTATTGGCCTACGCCTTCCCTCGAACCTACCAGTCGAAGTTCAAACTCCTGTGAAGCGCGCCTCAACAAAAGCAGTTGTTGGCGACGCGATCTTCAATGGATTTACAGCGCACGTAGACGAGAACATAAGAAGAGAAAATAGGACAAAGCGGTGAACTCTGAGTTTTATTCAGACACGAAAGACATAAACCGGCACACATCCGATAGGAATGGCAACACCACCTGACGTAAACATCATCTTGCGCCCTGCCAGCTACACCCGTTGCTCCTACTGGCTCCGCAATGCTGATTTGCCAAAGGGGACTAGCTGTGTGGAGGTTTGGTCCATACTCTTTAGCACAGCCTCGTTTTCCACTCGTTCGTGAAGGCACAACGCCTCAGAAGTGTCATCGGGATTTGTTTGCGTTCGCAGCGTAGAAGGCGCCTTTTGTACAGTCAGTAAAAAAACAGAACGAGAGATTGTGCACCTGAACGGGAAAACTCTGATGTGCAGCAGTGATTTAATGAACACGAGTGGCAGGAATTTTCATTGTTATATCCTGTGCGTATATATTTCTGCGATTTGGGCAGAGAAACTGTAGAATGACAAAATTTGTGCGATGATACTCAGCACGCCATGGAACGGAAGCGCCCAACCACTAAGTGCGCAATTGAACGGAAGATGATAGGTATAACATTAAGCGACAAGAAGAGAACGGAGTGGATCAGGGAACGAACGCGTGTTAATGACATATTAGTAGAAATTAAGAAATGGAGGTGGGCAAGGCATGTAATGCGAAAGAAAGATAACCGTTGGTCATTAAGCATAACAGAGTGGATCCCTAGAGAAGGCAAGCGTGGCGGGGGGCGGCAGAAATTAAGTTAGATTAGCAGATGAGGTGAAGCTTGCGGGGGTAAATTGATCGCAGTTAGCGGAGGACCGGGATAATTGACGATCTATGGGAAAGACCTTTGCCCTGCATTGAGCATAGATTGGTGGGTGAAGATGATGACTCATTCCTAAAAGAACGCAAAAAAACTCAGCTCAGCCTCAAAGAATGAAATTGTAACTTTTGTATTTTTAACACGCCGTTCTGCTGAATATAGCAACCTTGTTTTCGCGCAAGTTGGTGTCTCTTTTATGTCTAGCGCTGAACTGCAAATGCAACACCAAACTCGTAACGAGACTGACTGTCAACTTTCACTTGGGGAAGGCCTACCCCAATAGCATTGCTATGCAGTCAATTCATCTCACCTATGCAACAAACAAAGCCTGCTGTATGCCGTAAAATTGAGCCAGTATTAATTGCAGATTACGTGTATCATGTTTTACTTCACGTGCGTCTTGTTTGCGTCCTGATTATCCTGTCTACCAGTCATGTTTGTTGGTCGCCTAAATGCCACCTAAGTCTTTATATTTTGCATGTGCTTCATTGCTCAGACGAATATTTTTAAACTTATTTATCTCCTGGTGCAAACCAATGCCATCCATGCCCCACCCTTCACTGCATTGTAGCATCGTGCGGTGTGGCCTCATTAACTGTATATTGATGCAAAGTTGAATTGTAAAAATATTCGGCTGGCTTGTGTTCAGGGCATAGTAGGTGCAGTAATAACCAAAGTGAGTGGGGGAATCTATTATTTTGGTTTCATTCCTACCTGTTTTTAAGCAATGCCGCAGCCACCACTGTCACATGTCTGTTGTTTAAACGCTAACGCCACTGAAAGAACATAAGCAAAATGCACTTCATTTAATGAAAGCCTGCCAAAACAACTTACTACAATAGAATTCTAACCTCAAAAATTCAAATACAGTGGCCACTGGAAATTTTATATAGAGTTTAAATTAGGGAAGTCTATGTTTAACTTTGAGTGTGCAGTAAATATTTCTTACACTACCTTGATGTTTCCTGCTGTACAACGTATATTTCAAATAAAAATGTAGGCCTAACAAGACAAGCGAACAGGACAACAGGACGAGTTTTTCAGTGATGTGGTTTTTGAAGGTTTAGTTATGCATATATACAAACTAGCCCACCTCGCCATTGGGCTGCAGGATGTACGTCCATGGCAGAGACGCTGTCTGGGTTTGTGCATGTTTCCTTTTGCCACATTTTGTGGACATGGCTTCATCGGTGTATATATTGTCACTTCACTGAAAAAAGTGGTTAACATAGACACAGAAAAATATTTTACAAGTTCAGGTCGGACCCGTAGCTGGGCTAAAATGTCCTCAGAGTCCCGATTCACGAAATATAGTGCGTATAAATAGTGGTACCTCATATTAGCAGTCATAATTTTAAGGTTGCCTTAGTAGTGCCAATGCTGGCATTAAATTACATCGACTCCGCTCTCTTCCTTTCCCTTAATGTTACACCCATCATCTAACGTTCTACGGCCTGCTAAGTAGTCCCTAATTTCAGTTAGACCCTTTTATTGACCCTGGAAGTATCTGCCCCGTAGGTGAGTACTGGTAAGCTGCAGCTGTCATATACTGTAGTTTTCAAGGACAATGGTAGGCGGCCACTATGTATTATACCAGCCTTAAAAGCTGTATTAACAACATAGATTTTCCTGTACCCATGCCTAGATTGAAGAACTGGATTGCAACGGAGGTTCTACTGCAACAGTGCACAAGGCGCCTGCTCAAGCTACTGTTGACGGTCATCTTGGCGCAGGAGTTCTCCTGGTTTGGGAAAAAGAGAAGCACCCTTTTTTCCACCTGCGAACGACATCCTGAATTGTGTGTAACTAGATATCTTCGTGTTGTTACAGACATCAAATTCTTTCATTAGACAATGTATAGGGCCCAGATTTTTATTGTCAGTCACATCCTGCGCAAATATCAACATTGTCGACAACCTGCGGCTTCTTAGTTTTTATTGTTAGAAGAGGCATTTAATTTCCTTCAGCCTTTGGATCATGAAATTTCTACTCACTTTCCAACCAATCCGGTCCGCAACTATTTTGACAGTTTTTGGCACCACAACGAAGAATGAAAACTGTTCAAGAATCCCTACCATAACTGATGATGGAGGCATGCACCATAGAACCACCATTGAATTCTTTCCTTGCTTCGATGCATTTTTATTTTGCGTTATTGTTCCTTGAGCGTATCACTTGGTGTGAATCATGTAGTTGCGTATATCTGTCTTGTTGTAAATATTATTCAACAATTTCCGTATTCCCCGTTTTTTCGTTTGTTGCCAAATCATATCACTTTGTGTGAAATATTGAAATAGTGTAACATTGTATTGTTTTCCTATCCAGACTTGAATAAGTTGTTGCTAAAGTTTTTTGTTGTTTTATTGTTGTCCTGCCATTTCGCTAAGTGTGAATTATTTCATCACGTAAATTACTACTGCTCTTGTAACCGCCGTACACTCATTTCTGTATACTCACCTTTTCTAGTGTCTATAACCATTTCCCTAGATGTTGGTTTGTTTAAAGTATCTCAAATTTGTATGGCACTCACACCCACCACTCAACACCACGTTTGTGTTTCCAAGGTGCTTTTGGTGTATTGTTCCACAAATTGTTCACTAGATTTGAACTATTTAGTTCCGTAAATTTGCTTTCTTTTTGTAACCACCATTCAAACATTTTTTTTTTGTTTCCACACTGTTTTTTTTTCAACACTGCTGTTTTTCACCCATTTCACTTCATGTGAGATACTTCAAGTTGCATAACTATCCTGTGCTTGTACGCTGGGTTTACATGTTTGCTTTTTTCTATTTTTGTCAACCTTTTTGCTGTGTTTGACTTATTTTTACTATTCTTGCAAATATACAATGTGTACCCTGTGGGCCAGGGCAAATAGGAATCAAAATAAAGTGGTTGTATTGCGAAAGCATATTACATAATTTTGTGAAGTCAACATAAACTGTGTTACTGAACTCGTGTGTTTTATGTGTGCATTGAAAGCTTTCTTACTACCCAGCTGCACTTACTTACATCTAGGTTGGCAAGACTGTCATTTTATAGTTTAATTTTTGAATTGTTTCCCTGATAGTTTACTTGCAGAAGGCCTGTACAGCCATGCTGGTGGTACAATTCGATGACGCTACTGTTGTTGCCTTAGTGTCAAGGTCACTTGTGATCAGGACTGGTTTGCTGTTACTTACTGCCACTTGTTTTCGATGCGACATTTCTTGTTTAGAGCAGTGCTTCATGTGCTTCTGCAAGAGTGTGTGGTCAGCTTGTTACTTCACATATAAGACTTCATGCAGTATGCAGCACTTCAAAAGTGGAAACATTATTCTAGAAACCAGGTGACAAGTAACAGCAAACAGTGCTTAATAGCTAGTAATACATGTATTTGAAATATTATTGCCTACAACACGTAGGCAGCCTTGAAAAGGGGGCTGGCCAAACATCCAGTTAATGTATAAAGAATGTAAATTTCCATTATACAGGTTCATCTCTACAATATCATACTAACGTACATTAGTCACGAATATAACAAACTAATGCTTGTGCCGAAGACAGAAAAATAATGTAGAACAGACGTCTATAAACGTCTTGCATGCGTACCACTACAATATCCATACGACGTACCACTAAGGTAACGTCCCGCAAACAGCGTATAAAAGTACCATGAGACGTCTACAGTACGTGATCCTTCGTGTTATTTGGATGGGTTTTTTGCAGTTGTGGGGACGTTGATTATATGTAACTCTGACCCCAACAGTACGTCTCCTGGACATCTGCAATGTCTATTGCTGACGTCTCCGGGATATCTGCACGACGTAACGTGGTTTGCTGGGAAGAGACTGAGCTCGTACACCAGCTTGTCTACATAAAATCGACGTTGTTTCATCCCCTTTGAGCCCCTCGTGCAGTGTGACTGGTGACATTGATCACTTAATTATGAACTGCTCCAAAACCAACCCGGAGCTTACGAACTTTTTTCGTGATCTCCAGAAGATAGGAGTGCCCCATGCTACATCGGAGGACATTATTTTTCGTAGGGACCACTGGATTGTGCGAAGAGAGGTGTCTCACCTCCTACTCGGATTCTTGCAGTCCACAGGACTAAGTGAGGTGTGGTGACATTGTGTGTCTGTTATTTTAGGACTAAGTGAGGTGTGATGAGTTTGATATTTTTTATATGGTATTGGGGACGATTAGGCGAAGCAATTGCCGGCAGCTATGCAAGGCTAAGTCTGCCTTATTCAACAATACTTACTTACTTACAATAGGTTTTATACACTCGTGGCCTAAGGTTTTTGTAAACAGGGTTGCGCCCGTAATAGATCGAGATTTTAATTTTAGACGCGCGCGCGAGCTATTGGAGGCTTTTTTAATCAGAAAAAAATTCACCATCTTCCTGTGGGGGAACCCTGAGTAGTAGCGGCGATTGAGATGTTCATTGAGCGCGACCACTGGGCAAAGGCTGCTTCTCAGAACGTACGCGTCGTATGGGGCGACATGACAACCGACAGTTTCCGTAGCTGTTTCCGCCGCGCGGCATTCACGATGCAATCCGCGTGGTCAGTGAGTCCGGACCAAGACGGCAGCATCGGTGAACTGTGGCAACAGCTCGCGAACGTTCCCCAAGGTGTGGCGAAAGGAGTGTCCTTCGCAGATTTCCTGGCTGTGGACGACGACGTTGACATCGCTGTAAGTCCCTCGGACGTGGACACCGTCAGAATCATCGTCGTAATGCTGGCTGATAAGCACCGTGGAGGATGAGGATGTCATGTGTGAAAGCCGTCCAACGCTTAATTAGGTGCTTTCGGCAGTTGATGTCCTCCGCAAATATTTATTCGATATTGAAGGACAAGGACCTGAACTGGTGCAAACAATGACTCGTGTAAAGAATGCTGTGCTAGTTGACGCTGCCAAAACGAAAGGGAAAGCAAAAATCACCGCTTTTATTGGAAGTAGGCAAGTGAGGCGCAAAGTAGCTTCATTATTTGCAATAAATAGTTGCTTTGTGAATGGTAATGACATACTTTATTTTCTTTGTTTCTGCATACGGGTATGGCAGAGGGGGGGCGGAGTTTCTACGTATAGCGAACTCATAACAATAAATTTGTTATAGGCGGTTTCGGCTATATCGAACTATTGGATATATCGAACTACTGATGGCACATATTGCAGTTTGATATACCCGGGTTTGATTGTAAATCCGTTAGTCCAGCGACGTGTTTCTGCTCCATCTTCTAGGGTCCTGCGTCCTTTCTCGCTGGGTATTTTTATGCGCAGTTTCAACAAGCTTGCCAATCATTTTGCAATATTAATAGATGAAGGAATATGGAGGTGTAGAGACATTAGCTACAAGGGCAAGCAGCTACAAGGGCAAGACCTGATGTCCAGAAGGCGGATTGACACGTGAAGACCAAAAACTTAAGAACCTTGTCCTTCAATGCCCGCAGCGTAGTGAACAAGGTCTGTGAAATTGAAAATTTAATTCTGTGTCATCACCCGCACGTGCTGGTAATTACCGAAACTTGGTTACATGCTGGTGTGTTGGACTGTGAAGTAATTCCGCCATCATATAAACTACTCCGTAACGACAGAACTTCCAGAGGCGGTGGCGTAGCAATAGCTATTAAAAACGACATCAAGTTTTCTGTTCTTGAAGGAATTCCCGAACACGAAACCTTATGGTGCAAATTATGTTGTTCTGGGAAGACCATATTACTTGCTGGCGTATACCGCCCACCCAATGCTGTGCCTCAGTATTTGGAAGCTGTTCACGAGTATCTTTTGCAGCACACAAACTCAAGGTCAAACATATATTAACGGGGGATTTTAATCTGCCGGGGATAAACTGGGCTGACATGTTTTACGATAACAGAGATGCCAGAAGTGCGGAATTGTTGCTTTTCACTGTGCTCAGTTTTTCACTGAACCAACTAGTTTCCGGACATACAAGAATTGGGGCGTCGTGCTCCTCTATTCTCTACCGGATGTTCGTTGGAAATACACTAAAAACAGCACAGTTAGCGTAGAAGAAGGTATTTCTCATCATAAGTTGCTTGTCCTGACATGCCCTATCACAGTTTCTTGCTCATCTACCAAACGACCATGCCTTTACGTAAAAGATTATGCGCGCGCGGACGATGGCGCAATAACAGATATATTAGAGCGCAACTTCGACGAATTAAGAGCCCTGAACAGTCTTCCGGAATTGTGGACGCGTTTTAAAGAAATAATATCTTTTTGCGAAAGCAACTTTATCCCCCAAAAAAAGAAACGGGTCAACAAAGATTACCCATGGCTAACACGCGAGATAATTCAGTTGAAACGAAAAATTAAGCGACGACATCGCACAAAGGGAGATAAAAACGAAATCGCTGGTATCGTTGGTACTATGCGTGATAAAGTGCGTGAAGCGAAATCGCGATTTTACGGTTTAACTTTAACAAGTTTTATGCAGGATGACCCTCAAAAATTTTGGCGCTACCTGTCAGAAGATAGGGCAACCATTGCGCAAATAAAAACTGGGAATAGAACACTGACTGAACCTAAAGACATTGCGAATCAGCCTCATAACTATTTCCAGTCAGTTTTCACACACACTGCTTAACAAGAACCACTGGCGGCCTATACTGTTGAGCACCCGAAGGAAAAATTACTTATAAGTGAAGAAGGAATACTACATCTATTGAATAACCTAGACCTAAAGAAGTCCACTGGTCCCGATTGTATCCCTAATGTATTCTTGAACCGATATGCTGTCTGGATTTCAAAATATTTACTTACAATCTTTAGAGTGTATTTGGACACCTCGAGTATTCCTGATGACTGGCGCAGGGCAAAAATAATTCCAGTACTAAAATCTGGCTTTAAATTTGAACCGAGCAACTACAGACCTGTTTCACTAACAAGCACGAGTTGTAAGGTGATGGAACACATAATTTTTAAATCTATTATCAGTCATCTAGGAAGGAATATTCTTATTTATAACCAACAACATGGATTCCGATCTGGGTTGTCAACACTAACACAGCTGGCCGAAATAACTAATGACCTAGCCAACGCTATTTATACCAACAGCCAGGTTGATGCCATATTCTTGGACTTTTCAAAGGCGTTTGACTTGGTCCCACATGAAGATTAATCACAAAACTACAGGCTTTTGGTATTGACGACACCTTAATCTCGTGGATTTTCAGCTTCTTACAGAACAGAACACAATGTGTAGCCGTAAACACATATACGTCTGATAGCCTCCATGTGTACTCAGGAGTACCGCAGGGTTCGGTCCTTGCGCCTCTGCTATTTCTTATTTATATCAACGATATCCAATTTTGTATTAAATCACCAAATCCAGATGCGCCTTTTCGCAGATGATTGTGTCGTGTACACAGTTGTAAGACATTCAGAGGACCAAATCAGGTTGAACAAATTCACTAAAAAATATATACGCTTGGTGCCAGAAATGGGGCATGAGACTGAACGCATCTAAAACCAAATGCCTCAAATTCACTAATAAGAAGCATCCGCTGAATTTTTCGTACAATTTAGACAATAATGAACTCCCTAAAGTGATCAGGTGAAATACCTTGGTGTCACGCTTTCAGCGAACTTAAGTTGGGAACCCCATATTGACACTGTCTGCAAAAAAGCGGTAGGGAAACTATCCTTCCTCAGAAGGAGGTTGCGAAATGCACCGACCAAAGTCAAATTAAATGCATACAAGACTCTTATTCGCCCTGCCTTAGAATATGCCGACATAATATGGAGTCCCCAACAACAACACCTAATAGACAAAATTGAACGAATTCAGAAATTAGCTGCGCGGTTCATCTATTCTAATTATTCGCGGCATTCAAGCGTCACCAACCTAATTATTAGAGCAAATCTTCAGCCACTTTACAAACGAAGAATAATTTCAAGGTTAAAGTTCCTATACTTACTCTATCATGGTCATTTTAAGATACCACGTGCTCTGTACTTACAGGACCCATTTAAACACTCACTAAGGACAAACCATAACAAGGTAATTTTTCAGCCTTCTAGTCGTGTCAATACACATAAGTATTCTTTATTCCCTATTACCATTTGTTATTGGAATAAGTTGCCCGTCAATGCTGTGAATTGTTCTACGCTGGAATCTTTCGTAAACTGTCTAGAAGAGATTGATTTTTTCTAAAAATGTATGCATGTGAATCACGAAGTATCCTATGCGTATCAATACTTTTTTCCTTTTCTTTTTGTGGAGCGTTATTATGTTTCATGTTACCTATGTATCCACTCCTTCAAGGGCCCGGTTACGGCCTGCAGTATGTACCAATAAATAAAATAAATAAATAAAAAAAGAACACAGGTAATATACCACAGGGATGACCTTCCGCCAAAGTGGCATCGATTGTTACCATTGCACAACAGTTGAGAAATGCTATGAAGATGTCGTTGAAAATATGACGCACAGTTGCTAGTAATGTGGACCAAAGCTATGCAGGCCATCCGTAAATCCGCCAGTAAAGTTCAACTCTAATTCAGCTACAGATTTTTGTTGAAGATAACAGAGCAAATACAGGCGCTTCTACCTTTTCCAGTGCATGCGTTTATTCTAAAACCACCGCTCTAGCCGGCTTTATATATTGTTGTAGGCTTGCTGGTGATAATGACGATTGGAGGTACCCCCTTACTAGGGATGCAAAAAAAATAAATCAGCTGACTTCAGATTGTTTTATTTATAGGTATTTGCATTATTCATATTTTATTCAATATCCGCTATTCTATTTCCTCCTTTCGTGCAGATGAGTTTGAGCTTGATTTATTTATTCCTCATTGTCTCTACTACCTTCGAGACCTTTTTCCAACCGTTTAAAAACAGTGCGGAAGGCTGGACCTAGGAAGGTACAAACGACACAAGCACTGTATACAGCGCTTGCGCCGCCTGTACTTTCCTAAGACCAGTCGTCTGCAATGTTTTTAAACGATAATGTATCAACGAGCCCTTCAGTGCACCTTTTTTTTCAACCACGTTCGAGCCCCGTCTTACCGCTTCTAAGGCTTTCCAGTAGACGTTTTCTAGATTATATTTAAATATCTTCTGTTTACACGCCAACTGTTCACCCTTTAAATGCATTGGAAACTTCTCTGCTGCTCTGTGTTCGTTTTATATGCAAATATTATCCCATTCTCGCGGCTTTACATTAATTTTAGATAATATGTCCGACACTTCAACCGGTTACTGTTAGAATCGAAACACCGCCCTTTTATTTATTTTTTGATGCGTACGTATCCACAATATCTAATTTTCACTTTCGTAGCAAAATCGGAGATTCTTCTAAATTGTTCAAAAGATAGAGGGAGAGAGCAGGGGAGAGAGAAAGAGACTACCCCCTTTATTTGGAAGTCTGGTTTTAACATAAGGGAGGGGCGGTGGCCCAGAGGGCCGCCGCGATGTTGAGGGCCTGACCGGAAACCAGTTCTTGGCGGTCACGGAATGAACGACCGCCTCCTGAGTTCAAACGCTAATTTGTCATCGGTAGATTTTGTCACAACCTCGCTGTGTGGACGCCATCATATTCAGATACCCTAACAGTTTTGGCGCACGTCTTATCTTCGTCCCGCTCATCAGTGCTCGTTTCCTGTCTCCTCCTTTGGCTTCCAAAGAACATCAACCCTGATATTCATCTGCTGCTTCGTTCCAAGTTTCAACGCGGGACCCACGAATACTCCTTCTATCAGCCAGGGTAGAGTCCGTTGTTTTGTGTGAATTGCCACTTTTCATTACCCAAAGGCAATCGCCATTGCTTTTTTCCATTTCTCTATGGTTGTGTTTATATTTAGCTCTATAGTCACAGTTGTATTAAATTAGCGCTCCGTTTCTCTTGCTTGCTACAGTGAGCCCAACGCTTGACCAGCATTGTTTGCTTGTATTGCGCCGCACTCCTCAAAGCTCCACTTTTTTTAGCTTCAGAATTTACAGTAGGTAAATGAATAGCAATTGTCGCATAATCTGTTAGAAAAAAAAATTCACCATCTTCCCGTAGGAGAACCCTGAGTAGTATTCTACACAACATGCATGCACGGGACTGTGCACAGTCGCCGTCACTGCAGAGTTTTTTGCATTTATCATACTGAGGTACACCTTTTACTCATCAGTCCAAACAGGGAAAATCGCTCTCAATGGGTAAAGCGTCCTTTCATGCCATGTAATGTATATCATAATTACCTGTATACAAATGGCGCGTTTGTTCCTCAGAACCTACGTTTATGTGCATTCATGTATGTGTGTGTGTGTGTGCACCTGTGTGTGTGTACTTGCGCTCGTGTGTGCGCGCGTGGGCACGTGGGCATTTTCCGTAAACGTTTATGGTAATTGTCGCCAAATGCCTTCCCTTGAACGACGGGTGACTTTATTTGGGTGAGTTACGTAAACCTGCGGCTAGCATTTCTGGCTTTATATAGATGGTGATTTGTGCACGCTCCAGAAGCCCCTACCACCTATTTTATCTTTGGGGCCTACATTACTTTTATTCACGCGAACGCCACTTGTCCGAGTGGCGCTGGCTTTGATTAGCCTTTTTCGTATGCTTCTCAATAGCTCAGCACCCTTTCTCAATCAAGCACCGCAAGCGTTTAGGTCAGTTACTTGCAAGTAATCTTCGCGGGCTTGACACCGAAATCATAGGAAAAGTCACATCAGGAATTTTTGGTTTCCTTAGTTCTATTTTGCTTGATCATACTAGAATGTAGTAAAATTAATATATCCATGCCAGATGAAATACATTAAAATTGCCCGCCCTCTGAATCCGAAACGCTTCTGTGCGGGGCATAGAAGTCTCGGAAATATTTATACCCGAATCACGCAATAAAGTTATTGTTATTAAAAAGCAATTGTAGCGGAAAAAAAGCAAATACTTTTCCCGAGTGGAATACACAGCATGGTGAAGAAGAGAGTCGTTACAATCTGTCGCTAATAAAGCAAGCAGAATTCTAAATATTCTACACCCACCAATTTATCCAAGATGTGATTCTCCGTACGCCTGTATTGCTGGCCCAGCTGTGTTTTTTGTGCACCAGGAGGTCAGGTCATACGACAAAAACTTTCATCCGCTGCTTTTTTCCACTTTTTGGCATATAAATTGATAGCGTTAAGAGTTTCCTTTTTAGGAGTACACCTTTTCGATGAACAAACATGGTATCTTTCACCAAAAACCGGGCAGTTTCAACCTCGGCTAGTCGATTGTCTCCACCGAGATCTTTAGCGTCTAATGAGCCAGGTGCAATAATTTATAGACATTCTTCCGTGCCTCCTTAGAACTTCGCAATGAGAAAGCCGCCCCCCATAAACCATTCCTTTACAGTCGTATGAATGGTTTTTTACCTTTACTTTATGTTAAACTTTTAGCCATTTTTTTAGATATACGAGGCTTTAATGCACACTTTTTTCCTCTAGTCGCCATTTTTTATTTACTTTCAGCTTTCTCAGCTTTTGCTGTCCCTGAAGGTAACCTTCGGCAAAACGCTTTTAAGTCGCTCCCGTAACTTCAGCTTCATGAAATCACACTTCCTTGGGTTTGTGGGTATCTATGGCGCTCTCTATACGGAGTCGCTGGCACAGTAAGAAGAAAAGTTGCACATTGTGTACACTTCCTAGGAGCACCTGAGGTGACGTCTGGACACCGCTGCTAGGCATCATTATCATCGTCATCACCAGTCTGTCTCCGCCCACTGCAGGGCAAAGGTTTTTCTCCCAAAGATCTCCAATTACCCCGGTTTTGCGCTAACTGCGACCCATTTATCTCCACAAACATCACCATCTCTTCTGCCCACCTAACTTTCTGCCAGCTCCTGTCGATCTTGCCTTCTCTAGATGTCCATTCTGTTGCCCTTATTGACCAACGGTTATCTTGCCTGCGCATTACATACCCTGCCCTCATCGATTTTTCTTAATTTCTACTAGTTGGTCCTAAACACGCGTTCGTTCCCTGACCCACTTCACTGTCTTCTTGTCCCTTAATGTTACACCTATCATTTTCAGCTGCATTGCCCACTGAGTAGTTCTCAATGTAAGTTTAACTTCCTTAGTGAGCATCCACGTTTCTGCCCTGTAGATGAGTACTAGTAACATGCAGCTGTCATACACTTTCTTCTTGAGAGACAATGGTAGGATGTCATTCATTATCTGAGAATGCCTTTTGAATGCACTCCACGAATTCTTGTCCGTCTGGTTATCTCTACCTCATGGCTGGGATTCGGGTTCCCCACTTTTATCTTAATTGCTTATCGCTCCCACTTCCTCCCCACCTATCTCAAACCACTGTGGTGTCCTGAGGTTATTGATCATTACTTTAGTTTTCCTCATTTAGTTTTCAGGCCCGCGGTTCTACGCTGTTCGTCCATGCGGTAACCCTGCTTTGCAAGTCGTCCTACTCTCGGCAGAAGCTGCCTGCAAGAGAGCGCTGTTTCCAGTTGGCTGGTTGGGGTCCGTCTGCTGACTCTTGCTCACGCGTACCAGAAGTAACTGGGGTGCTTGCAACCCGCGGAAAAACAGGCATATCTTTTCAGGACATCATATGGGCTGTAAAGTCACCGAGCTTCGCTTGCTCTTCTAGTACCATCATGAACGTTTCCGGGCATCATCTTGGCACTGAAGTCGCTGAAGTTCGTGCAGCTTACACGTCAAACGAAAGCGTTCATTGTGTTACCATTCTTGCCATTCTGTTGCATGCTGGATGCCTGCGGCCGAACCTGGAATTAACTTTTGTGTGTGCCAAATAACTCTACTGCGCCAACACGTCTGGATAAAAAGCATGCTCAGAATCTACGAGGCTTTCAGCGAGAATTTCAATGTTGTTAGCCATAATATTTTATCACACAACTGCCTGTGAGAAATGCACCTGAACGGCTTGTCGTTCACTGCGCCTTAAAAAGGTTTCATGAAAATGTTTCATGGCTATGTACGATGTGATTCCGGGTTAAAAAAATATCCCGGTAGTGTATATTTTCCAAATAAAGTAATTTCCAAATAATTTCCAAATAAATTATTCCACAATAATTTCAAAATAATATTCCAAAATAATATCAATTTAATTAATATTTTCCAGATTAATATTCCAAATAAATTTCCAAATTATTTCCAAATAAAGGGGATTTGCGGCCACGAGCTGCACATGCTAAATTCCGCAACTTTCTGTTGTAGATCATCCTCTGTTCCGGCCTCCTGCTTTTCGCTGATTGCCTCCTGGTCATCGCGAACAGCGCCTCATGGCCCGCACCTTATCAAGAAGATTGCCGCCGACAGCAAAGAAGTTCCTGACGTCTCCCTGACGTCAGACCCGACCCCAGCGCCACCGAAACCTACTTAAAGCCCGGCATCCTCAGCCATCTGGGATTTGCGGCCACGAGCTGCACATGCTAAATTCCGCAACTTTCTGTTGTAGATTATCCTCTGTTCCGGCCTCCTGCTTTTCGCTGATTGCCTCCTGGTCATCGCGAACAGCGCCTCGAGGCCCGCACCTTATCAAGAAGATTGCCGCCGACAGCAAAGAAGTTCCTGACGTCTCCCTGACGTCAGACCCGACCCCAGCGCCACCGAAACCTACTTAAAGCCCGGACATCCTCAGCCATCTGGGATTTGCGGCCATGAGCTGCACATGCTAAATTCCGCAACTTTCTGTTGTAGGTAGGTAGACGTGTCTGTTTTGTTATATTGTGCTTTTACCGTCGCTGGCCGGCAAGTCCCCACATTGGTCTTTCGGGTTTTAGTCTTTTTGTCATGGGTATTGACGTGTGCTTGTACCATGCGCGTATAGGTAGATTTGTCGCCTGTCGTGAACCTCAGAGCCGCCATAAAGAGAGATTTGGCGCAGGATCAGCCCTCATCTGTGCGATTTGCCCCAGGTCTTCAGTTTTGGTACTATCAACATGTCTTGCGTTGCTCCTGCTTTGTGCGGGGGATATTGAGTTAAATCCTGGACCGGAGATTGACGACGTCCTTGCACTGATGAAAGAGTTCCACGAGCAAACAACTCGTTCGCTCATCGAGATAAAGCAGGACATTACGAACTTAAAAGAACAAATGAATGCAATTGGTCTCAGCATCGGCGGCGCACCCCATGTCAAAGACAAATTTGACGCTGTCAACGAATCTGTAAAAGAAGTGAAAATGACTATTGCCAAAACCACCGAGGAACTTGCAGACGTTGTTTATGACATGAATAATCGCATGCGACGAAATAATTTGATTGTAAAAGGCATCCCCGAAAAGCCAAAAGAGGACTATGCCGAATCAGAAAAAATTGTAAAGGAATTCTTGTCCCACCACCTCAAGATCAAAGTAGGGAACATAGAGCGAGCCCATCGCCTAGGGAAAAAACGGCCCAACTTCGAACGACCGATAATTGTCAAGTTTCAAGACTTCAAATCTAAGACCGAAGCTTTATCAAACGCTTTCAAGTTAAAAGATCTTGAGACACCAAAAGTGTGGTTGGAGGAGGATTTCTCCCCTAAAATACAGCTGGCACGCCGCAAGCTGCGTGAGTTTGCCAATAATACCCGTGATGAAGGCGAGCGCTACAAGATTCGTGTTGGAACCCTTGAACTCAAGGGCTGTGTTTACCGCTATGATTCCCGCACAGACAGTATCATCCAGGTATCTGTAAGTAACCCGCAAGCACTAGCAGAAAGCCCAGAAACAGCGAAATGACACCTTGCAAGCGATGGCTGCAAACCAAAAAGACAAGAAACTATTTCAATATTAACTGCGAACCTTCGCAGTATGCTGGGCAAAATTGATGCACTAAAACATTCATCCACACATGCTCTGCACATATAATAATTGGTACTGAAACCTGGCTTTCCCCAGACATAGCTGACAGCGAACTCGCACTCTCGACTTCGTTTGCACTTTTTCGTAAAGATAGGACCAGCACCCGCGGGGGAGGCGTACTTGTTGCAATAAAGCATGAATTCCAACCTTCTGCTATATCAATCGATTCGCCCCTTGAACTCGTCTGGGTAAATGCTTGTCTCGGTAGTGAAACGTGCCTAATTGGTGCCTGTTATAGACCACCCGACTGCAGCCCTGACTTCGTCGAATTACTAAGCGAGTCCGTCGAGTTAATTACACTCAAATTTCCTAACTCAGTAATCTTTTTAGCCGGGGACTTTAACTACCCCGCAATAGATTGGCCCACCTTATCAGTAAACTCTGCCCAAAATAGAACAGAAAGCGTTAATTTCGCCAATTTGACTCGTTATTTTCAGCTAACCCAACTTGTGCTAGAACCTACACGTAGCAATCACATTTTAGACCTAATCTTTACCACCCACCCCGATCAGGCCATCACTCAAGTTTTAGAAGAAATTAGTGACCATAAGCTGATTCACTGTACATTTCATTTGCCACGCGCAAGTAGAGGGGAAGTTACAAAACAAATTCGAAATTTTGCACGCGCAGACATAGAAAAGATAAGCCGTATGATGAGTTTTTCGAGCAACTTTGAGGTTAACTTCAATAATCAAAATGCAGACGAAAACTGGATGGCGTTTCGCGATAAACTCAAAGAAATCGAAAGCGCATGCGTACCTCTAACGACAATAAAGACGGGGATAAACGACCGATGGTTTACGCGAGAAGTAAAAACATGTTTAAACAAAAAGAAAAGAGCGTACAGGAAGGCGGCAAGGACGAAGTCCGCGGATGATTGGTTAAACTACAAAAAAGTCAGTAGTGAGGTAAAAATTGCAATTCATGAAGCTAAAGATAAATACTTTAACAAAACCCTTCCGGATAGCTTAAGTAGTGACCCAAAACCTTTTGGCGTGTGCTGAACCCTAAAAATAACCAAGCAGTTCCACAGCTGAAAGATGATAACTGTATCATGCTTCCTTCACATGAATGCGCAGAGTCTTTCAGCAAACATTTCCAAGCTAATTTCACGTGCGTACTCCGTCTCCACTCCTTCACGTCACCGCACATCCCTATAACACACCAGTTTGAACCTATTACAATCACAGTAAATGGTGTCACCCGTGCAACTGAAAGACTTTCAACGACTACAAGCCCTGGCCCTGGCGGCATAACTACTAAGATTCTTAAGATTACTTGCCCTGTATCAGCTTACTTACTAACCCTGATATTCCAGCAATCACTAGAAACTGGCTGCGTGCCAAAAGACTGGAAAGCTGCGCACATAAAGCCATTGTTCAAATCTGGGGACAAAACGCACCATACGAATTATCGACCTATATCTTTGACTTCTATTTGCAGCAAATTATTTGAGCACATATTGTACAGCCATATAATAACCTACCTAAACCAAAACAATTTCTTCTCCAAAACCAACACGGATTCCGACAAAACCTTTCATGTCAAACACAGCTTTATGAATTATTGACTGACCTTCACAAGTCCCTCCACATGTCCCTTGACACCGACGCTGTTTTTATAGATTTTACAAAGGCCTTCGACAGTGTGCCTCACAAATGCTTACTTCTAAAAATAAATAGCCTAAACCTTGATTACAATACAACGAGATGGATTGGTGAATTCCTAATTAACCGTACGCAGTCTGTTAAACTAAATAACTACATTTCTCGTCCTATTCCCGTCACATCAGGCGTCCCACAGGGCTCTGTCCTCGGGCCCCTTTTGTTTTTGATTTATATCAATGACATCGAAACTGGCATAACATCTTCCATTCGTCTTTTCGCGGATGATTGCGTGATATACCGGCAAATAACTAACCCCACTGACGTATCTGCTCTTCAATCTGACCTAACGTAACTATCGAAATGGTGTAACACATGGCAAATGGGCATAAACTTAGAAAAAACGCAACACGTAAGGTTTTCTTGTGCACTTGACCGGCCCTTAAATCGCTACACAATAAATGACGGAGACGTACAATCGGCTTCATTATATAAATATCTTGGAATTTATATAACCTCTGATCTGAGCTGGAACTCACACATAGAGTACATAACCAATAAATGTTTAAAAAAACTGGGCCTCTTAAAACGTCGATTACACCCTGCGAGCTTGAACACTAAGCTCCTTGCATATACTTCGCTCATTAGACCATCGTTGGAATATGCGTCAGTTGTCTGGAATCCGCATTATCATTACCTAACAAATTTACTTGAGTTTGTGCAAAGCCGCGCGGCAAGGTTTATCTCGTCATCTTTCTCACGTCATCAGAGCGTATCTGCCCTAAAGCATTCCTTAAACCTTATGCCACTCGCCATGCGCAGAAAATATAATCGACTGGTTTTCTTCTACTCCGTACTTCACCACGCTTCATTTTCCCAGTTCCACCTTCGAACTGCCAGTTACGTTTCCTCCAGACTAGACCACTCCCGTAAAATCGAACCAATTTTTGCAAAAACAAATAAATATCAAAATTCACCTCTTGTCCTGAGCATTACAGAATGGAACACGTTGCCCGAACACACAGTATCTTCAATAAACTTACCATCGTTTCAAACGGCGCTATTATCATATCTGCAAACAGAGTACCTTGCGCAAATAGATGCAGTTTAACATTATCAATTTCAAGACCAGTGTTATATGTTCCTTCATTGCTCTGTCTGTGCTATGACTTGGTGTTAAATGCTCAAGTGTGTTAAAGTGCTAAATGCTGAAGTGTTGCCTTGCTCTTTTAAAGCACATTTTGTGTTCATTGTTAGCCTGACGTCAAATTTCTCATGCAAAAATTGTATTGCTTGCCTTGTATAGGTCAATCATCTATGTTTTTGTTTGTGTACTCATCCAATGTATATTATCCGTTCAAGTTTTGCTTTTCTGATCCCCCCCTATGTAATGCCCTTCGGGGCTTTTAGGGTATCTATATAAAATAAAAAATAAATAGTTGCAGATAACCGGTTGTGTTTGCAGCGGGCTCTCTTTATTAAGGGTTTGGCTGTGTGCTTTACTGTTTGCAGCGCGCTCTATTTTTTTAAGGCTTGGGTGTCTGCTTTACCTCTAGCCTGGAAACATATGCCTGGTTTGGAGGCAATTAGTATGGCATTGAAACTTTCGTGGCGAGCTATTTAATATACCCCTGCAAATGTGCTCCGGGAAAGCTGCACGAGATGGAGGCGAAAAGCAAAAACTCCCGTGTGTACGAGATTTCGGCGCACGATAAAGATCCCCAGGTGGTCAAAATTAATCCGGAGCCCTCCACTACGGCGCGCCTCATCGCCTGCGTTGCGTCGGCGCGTTAAACCCCACAATCAATCAATCAATCAAGCTGCACGAGCCGATGCAGGTTTCATCTTGCGCCCCGGTGGCCTGACTATCGCGAAGCACGATGTTTACGGCAGGTGTGCACAAACTTCAAAGTCCCGCAGTTATCCCCTGCGGTGGCTCATTGGCTAAGGCATTGTGCTGCTGATCCGAAGTACGTGATTTCGATTACCAGCTGCGGCGGCCGCTTTTCAGATGCAGGCGAAAAGCAAGAACGCCCGCGTTTTCTAGTTTTCGGCGCACGTATAGAACCCCAGGTGGTCAAAGGTAATTCGGAGCCCTTCACTACGGCGTGCCGCATCACCCGAGTAGTGGTGCGCATGAAATCCCGCAAGCAACGGCAAAGTGCCGGTTTTTTCTGTTGCTAATCTGCAGTTCTACCATTCAATTTGAAATTTTGCGCTAGTTCTAATTGTGGTGCGATAAAGCAAGTTTGTTTGTGCACAGGAGATGGACAGTCCTATGCGTAACCTGTGTAGTTCCTGTGGTATCTAACTTCACGACAGTGCACCAGAAAAATTTTCACAATCGTCGTACTTGCTCTGGGAAGCTGATATCGACGTGAGGGATCTTTACCCATAGCAGAAACGAGGCCTGGGGTAATATTGTGGCGACTGGTAATGGGCAGTATAGTGCCATTACTTTAGCGTGATTTTTCATGTTTCCATTAAAAGTAGCGGTAGTGATGTCATGGGTTAAGTTCATGGGCTGCACAGTAGGTCAACTGCGCGCGGGACATGTTTGACGCATTTCCCTGTTAGAGTACATTCCAGTCTTTCGACACGGTACCTCTTTTCTCCCCACCACTGCTTCATATGAGCTTTTCCAGCAATTGAAGCAAGTGGTGGTGCTGAAGTGGTGACAGATATCCTTTTCCTTTGTTCAAACAGCTTTGACAATGGTTAAAAAAGTCTGCGTGAGTTATGTCATTATTTAGTTTTTGTACGTGTGACAAGAGGGGAATAGGAAGAAAATGGGATCTGGTTGCAATGTTCTTGTTAGGTCTCGCACTTTTAAACTTTTCGCTTACACAATGCTTTCTCAAAATAAAGAGAAGCTGGAAGCAGCACCTGCGGTATTTGGCGCATGCCACGAATCACCTAACAACGCCAGAGTTATCGTTCTGATTTGCATTGGAAGTAAATTTTTACTCAACCAACTCGCATCACATTTCCTAATTGCAGTGACATAAATCTTCTGCGAACTTCACCGTTTGATCTGTTCCCGTCTTTACTTTGTTTACCTAAATTTAACAATCATTGTTTAATTCATTTCCCACTGCACTCCTGTTTTCATACCCATAGCTTGTGTTAATCTGCATATGAGGGATAATGCTGCTGCTAATATCAATGTCCTTGTAGCGGCATCATCATCGCAAACGCCCGCGCCCTATCATCATCATTATTGGAGATGATGAGGCAGCACAGAACACCATCACCTCCGCGCTGCTCCACTGCACTCCACGGCCGCTCCATGATTCTCGGGCTCATGTAGTCTCTACAACACAGCTGTAAATAAATGTAGGCCCTGCCGCACCCTCTTATCGGCCGCCTACATAATACTGACCCGGACGTCAGCAGCATGGAGCCCCGCTTCACCTTCAATCTGCCTCCTACCCTCACTTCAAGCACCGCCATCCCGGAGCCTGGTTCCGTGATATGGCGGCGCACTTCCAACTACGGCGCATCGTCTCGCAGGCTGAGCGGTACCACATTGAAACAGCCTTGCTTCCGCTAGACCTGCGTTTCAACAACGTAGAATACAGCGAGCAACAATATGACGATCCCGAAGTCCCTGTGACGGCACGCGTTGGTTGGTGTCCTGCTTGCCATAATGACTCGTTATCGCTCCACGTCGTTGCCTCCTCGCATGACACGCCAAGCGTTGGGATGGGAAGTGCGTCCTACGGCTTGCAGTTTCACCTGTGTCCTTGTCATGAGCAGGTGGCCCGAGCACGGTGCTATGTTACATAACCACCCGGCCTCAGTGAATGTTGGTAATCCACCTTGACACCCTCCCCGCTCAGTGCACCCAACTACTTGACTCCCGGCAATCTGACACTCTGGCTTTGTTCGGGGGCTTTGCCACCTCACCCGCCGTTCTTCCCCAAGAACCCCATGGCGTGGCTTTGCCAGATGGAGTGCTTCTTCGACCTCTATGGTGTCACGTTGCAGCAGGATCGTTACTTCCTGATTAGCGAGCTGTTGCCTTAAAGCCTGGCCTCCAACTTGCCGCAACATGGAGCACGGTCGTACGAGGAGCTCATGGCCTTTCTTCTCGCGCGCTCCTGTCGGTTCCCCAAACCACCCGCGCCAGCCATTGAGCCTTGCCCCAAGGATGTCACGGTCCTCCTGCCTAGCAGCAGCCCGTTTAGAACGACAGAGTTGCAGTGCTGCAACGATGCCATAAGAACCATGGCCCAGTCATGCCTCACGGGCCACAGCGATGCGGTAGCGTGTAGAGGGGACTGTACCCCGCACCCCTACAGCAGTCTACCCACCACCGCACCTTAGCTGCTTCCCCACCTTACTGAACCACCATGCTGGGCTTTGTTGCAACCGAATTTGCTCCCTTTCACGCAAACGTTTTCTTTGGACACGGGGAGACCTTGGCATCCAGTACTCTATGGTTCGACACACGTCTTGAGGTGCCTGTCAAAGACGCTGTTGTCCCGCGGATTGCCCCTGCCTGCGAGGTAGCTGCAGCGACCAGTTCAGTGAAGTTGTCCCACAATATCCCATCGGATCCTCTCGCCACTTCTCAGAGGAAATGTGTAGCGCACCACAGGGATTGCAGAACGCTGCCGGGGAGATGCTCATTATAATGCCCACGATTTCCCAACGTGTGGCAGGGCAGATGACTGTTCAGCCTGGAAAAGAAGCGCCACGCTGTGCGCTAACCTGTGCTCGCCATTATCAGCGAACCCCCAAAGCCACTGCTGGGCTGCCGCTGCGAGCATTTTGGGGGCTGATCACGGCTCGCCCCATCACCTGGCAAAGGCGACAGGTCAACTTCAGAGCACGCGCCCACCAACATGTCTTACGCGCTTTGCTGAGGACGAGCATCGCTCACCCAAGAAAAGCGCCTCGACTCGCACCCAGCGATCTGGCGACGCTTGTCACAGGCTGCGGTATGATGTGCTCTCAACACTCTGCTAGCTTTGCCACCACTTACTTTGACCGGCCGCACCTCCGCCACCTATGCAAGCTACGAGCCCGTATGAGTGTGCCGTGTTTCGCGGGTGTCCTACCTCTCTGGCCACAATATTCAATTGCTTATGCACGGCAGCCAGCTTGTTTCCGCCTGCGACCGCAGCGAAATTCCCAGTGTAGGCCTCCCGAAGCTACTAGCTCCCCCGGACGCTCCCTCAACGCCGACCTATACTATCCCTTATCGATTCCTATGGTTTGACCCTGGAGTGCCCACAGAATAATTTGTGAACACGGACGCACATATGTACGTAGTTCTCCTACTCGTGTAGCTGTTTGCCACCAAGTTGATATTTTTCGGTTTATGTACATGTTCCCTTCTGCCGCCTTCTCATTCATTTTTCGCGCGCATTTATTTACCCCACTATTTTATCACTCACTGTACGCTAGAAGGGAGTCCTGTAGCGGCATGATCATCGCCCACGGTTCTGCCTATCTATCATCATTATTGGAGATGATAACGCAGCAGAGAACATCACGGCATCCGCGCTGCTCGGCCGCACTCCATGGGTGCTCCCTGATTCTCGGTTCATGTTGTCGCAACAACGCAATTGTAAATAAATGTAGGCCCTGTCGCACCATCTCATCCGCCGACTACACCTTCAACAGAAAACTTGCCTCCGCTGGAGGAACCGCAGGAGCGAGAGTAACTGTCTCTTGAAATCCGATGATCTCGTCTATGCCCGAGTTCATCCACGTCGTCCACGCCAGAGTCGTCCACGGGGTTCGCTTCAAACCTTACTATGCAATATGACAGAATTTCCTGTTGCTGTTGTTCGTCCGGACTGTCTTATTTCTTCATCGGGTTGATGCACTCTTAGATGGTGGGTAATGCCGCGAACCATGTATGGGTTTTTTATGTATTGCTAGTTTTTTACTTCCGGGCCACGCCCGGCTGTGTTTTCTGCGTTCCAAACGAAGTGCGTCTTCGTTTCTCTACTTTTATGCCGCACGGGCTATCACATTCAGATAAGTAGAGTGTTGCGCCCTAAGGTGGCCAGCCCAAAATATTCTTCTGTGATCTACAATTTTCTGGATGTGTATCGACTGTTCCAGAAACACTTGCGTCGAAAGATAAAAGCCAGTAGAGCAGACGCCGCGGCATTCGATTCGACGACACTTGCCTGCGCAATTTACTTTGTTGACCGCTGCTTCGCCGCCTCTGTATTCTTTTGGGTTGTTAGGGGAGAATAAGTTGGCTCCAATATGCTTGTTTCTCATTCAAGAACACTCCGTCGTCCTTGGCTTCGTGACAGTATTCTCCTGGTTTTGTTCGGTTTATCATTTTTCTTCTCTGTTTTATAGTAAGTTTGTAACAATTGTAACGCACTCCCCTCTCTAATGCCTCTGAGCTTGACGGTATCTAAATAAATAAATGACTCATTAAATGTCGATACGGGTGCTCAATAATACGAAACTCCAGCAGACTTTGCAGTTCAGCTTTTGGCCGATTCTTTTTTTCGTAGGACATGCCATATGGTTTTAAATGCAGAGCATTTCTTTAAATCACGATGTCACCCGTTCTAGTTGTCCATCGTAGTCCGCACCCCTCCCAATACAGTATATAAAAAAATAATACTTACCGGCGCCTGGTTTTGATCCCACGACCCTGCGGGCGGAACGCAAGGTACATGGTGGTCTACCTACTGCGCCACAAATCCGACACAGAATGGAGGGCTACGAACGCGCCTTATATCCTTACTCATTCAAACTACGTCAAGAAGCTGCTGATACAGCGCATTCACTACCTGTGGGCGGAACACGAGTTACATGGTGCTCTTCCCACTGCACCACAATAATCATACCCACCTGCTAATAAATGATGTCATACCCACCTGCTAATCAATGATGTGACGTGACCACGTAATTACTTGTCCTCATTTAATTACAATACAACAACCAAGAGCAACAAGTGCAACAACATTAACGTAACGCAAACTACTTAACGTCGTGCGTCCCCGGAAATGCTCTGCATTTGATCGTGCCCCTCGCGAGGGGGATGTTTAGTTTCCTGCCGCAGCAAGAACCAGGTGGCCTCCTGCGTAGTTTGTGGCGCATACTCACTTGGGGGATTGGCCAGGATCGTTTTTTTGTACAGCACCAACATCGCGCAGTTGAAACGGCACTCCCATGACTGCTGCGGCTGGTGAATGAGTGCCTACACACAAAAGTTCGGGATATTGTGAACAGACATCCTCGCAATACGTGACCAGCCTGAAGGGCGTCTTTGTCTGCGCTTATGGTTGCAGTGGGATGGTCAATGAGCACCCCATCCTTCCAAGAAAGGTTGAGTGTCAATCTCTTTATGTCAGGATTAACTGGGATATAATTAAAGTTTGAGTCATCTATTAGTATGTTTCTACGAGCACCTTATTACCCTGCTAATTGACGTCGACGCGCGTCCACTTTTCAAGTACCCTAGCTGTCCCATCGTAGCCATGTATTGGAAATATCATTAAGGAAGAAGAGGTGGCCATTAGCAGCTGCCTCCGAAAAGTGCTATCGTCGTCATTGTAGAGTTCCATCCGCCATTAAAGATTCACCTACATCCGCGGTCCTCGCTTCGGTTCTTTAACAAAATGGTGCTGTGACCTGGATAGAAGGACTACACAGTTGAAGGACGAAGTGTGTGGACCGCCATCAACGATGACGTGAGTGACCCGGCTGTGATTGCAGTGGACTGCTGCTCTGGCTGATTGACGCAAGCGTTCGCGACGAAAGCCAAAGAAATTGAGGACGCGCCAAACGTGTACAAAAATCACACGCCCTCAACAACTTTTACCGATTCTTGGCGGACACCTCGCGGAAACCTGTGAAGTCAACGACAACAGCTTCGACCTTTGAAAGTCGGCGACAACGGCTTCGACGTTCTACCGATCACAATCTTTTCTAACAACCACGTAGCCATTAACGAAGTCGAGAATGCACCTTGAAGCCCTTTGCCACAAGCGAAGCGTAATCTGAAAGAACGTAAGTACACTGATTGACGACATCAAAACTGAGATGAGCGCCGAGACACCATAAAGCTGTAAGCTCATTTTCTTGAAGAAAAGCCTACTCAAAACGTACGCTATTCTAAAGAAGCTTCACAACGATATTGAAGAACTTGTTGATAAGGATCATTTAACCGAAGAGTATGAAATCGCATATGAAATCGAAGATTCTATTCTGCTAAATAAATTTAGAATAAACAGATTGTTTCCAGAGTTGCAAAACCATTTCGACGACGCCATTGTAGCAACAGCACCGGAAAACATCCAGGTATCTCCAACAACGACTCCGGAGTGCAGAGTAATGACTCTCTCAACAGCAAGAGTGATTTGGGCATACTTTTTATCGATCCTGAAGAGCCACAGGTCACTCAACGAGCTGCTCCCTTTAAACGACGACACGATGTAGTAAAAGAAAAAGAGGGGACAACTGCTACCGCTCTGTGCTC
Source organism: Haemaphysalis longicornis (assembly GCF_048455015.1). Taxonomy (NCBI): domain Eukaryota; kingdom Metazoa; phylum Arthropoda; class Arachnida; order Ixodida; family Ixodidae; genus Haemaphysalis; species Haemaphysalis longicornis. The sequence continues at coordinate 26,021,214 of NW_027526204.1, read as the reverse complement.
AGACGAAGAATTGGAAACAGCTTCCCCCCAGTGCACACTCTGAACGATGAAATTGCTCTAGTAACTCCAGTAAAGGGGAGTTCTGGTGAGAGCTACGGCATCGCGGTGGAGACAACTGAAGATTCATCGGATTCACGTGGCTTTCATGGCACGAAAACACGTTCTGTGCTCAACGAACAACTTCATGAAGTTTAACAAGCACGACCACCGGCAAAAAAAACGATTTCTTCAGAACAATGGACAGCTCGGCCGAACCTCACACTCATGAACGGAGACTCTAGAGAGACGTTGCCATCACGAAACGTCGGGTTTGAAGATGATTGGGTTGGTTAATGCAAATTATGACAATTTCAAGTTCCCGAAGTCGAAACAAAGACTGAGAAAACGGACAATACAGTCGGCCGTAGGATCAGCACGTACAATCACACTAAGCATGTCTCCACCAAAACGCATGATGAAGCGCGGACTCATCGAAAAAAACAAGGAGAAAAAAAACAATCGTTACACACACAGAACGACGCAGCCGGATTATGACTTCACTATACAATCGATCCGCCGCACATGCCGCACGAAGTTTGCAAGAGCACTACTATGTCTTTATCTAGGGCCGACGATGGTCCAGATTCCCCGTTTAAACTGGGCTTACTCCTCAGGGCGGATGTGGCACAGACACTTGAAGCATCGATTGAAGCAGAAGACAGGACTATTATGGTTTTGCATGACATGGATTGAGACCACAATGAACTGATTACGCGACCGTAGACAAAAGGGTTAAAAGACGAATTCTTGATGACCGCTGGAAACTGCAACCATGTTCGGACAACTCTAAAAGAAAATATGTCTTCCGGCGACGCAAGTCCGTTACTCATGATTCTCACTGATGCTCCGGTGTCCACTAAAACGTTTTCTAACTGACCACCGACACACACGGGGGGATATATGAAATTGGATACAGATTTAATTACGTACGCAGTCCCGCTTCATGTCTTCGGGAAGGACCGGTCACCCTCTTTTATTCGCTTTTTGTTCATGAGCGGAACTAGGAGTTCCGACCGATACTACAGTATTCCGAGCAGTGTCTTACCGTCGTGTCTGGACTACTGGCGGTTAAAGGTCGATGTAGACGTCCCTCAAGGCATGGCGGAGCTCGTCCACTTTGTTACAGTGCAAATGATTACAATGTCCAATGATTATCACTGCAGTAAAAAAAGAAGGAACCTCACACCTCTAGCAAAAATGATAGAGTAAAGGTCGTTGCGCCAGCGAAGAAGAAATAAATTGGCTGCAATAGTGGACTTAAACGTTCGTGATGGTCGTGAAGACTGCGTACAGATTCGCGATCTTCACTTCTTACGCGTTGGTGAGGGCTCCCTTCATTTTTTAAGCGAATGCGGGAGTACGTTTCTGTCGCGTGTGAAAGGACGCAGATGAGAGGCTGCAGAAAAACGCGTGGCTATCCCCTTTCCTGGAGGCCACTCAACTGAGGTGTTGTTAAGTAGGGAGATCAATGTTTGCAAGCAACTGCAGCTTTTGAATCAAACACTACTGTGGGCACAGGGCTGTGCGATGACGGCGCCGCGGAAAGACTCCTCGCGGCGCTTTGTGACCTTGCGAAAAGGACCCCACATTGCTAACCAGAAGACGAAGCTTGTACCGGAGTTTTAAAGGCTCCTGAGAAAGTTCAAGGGTTTTACTGTCTTATTGGTGTGTGAGGATATTGGTTTGTCTGTGTCTTTTGAAGCAAATACCTTTATTGATCTGCCCATGTGGCGAAAATGCGCATCCGCCTGCAAACTCCGGGTTGTGGAGCCAACATACTTCCAAGTGCATTTAGGGACGTGTGAGAAGTTATTTATCCCTTCGGAGAGAGGAAAATCACGCTGCTGAGAAAACGACTGCGAAATAAACTTCTAAGCTGTGCACTTCCGGCACGGAAATGTCCCGTATCTCTGTGTGGGTGCTAGATTGACACCCCAAGCTAACCGACTGCATATCGTAAGACTTGCAAAATTTTGACAGCACTGTGGAAGGCAGGGCCGCCATGAGCCAATCATGATAGAGTGCACTAAATAATTGTGCTCCCACGATCCTCTTGCCCCCGTAATTGTGGCAGGTGGCAATTGGTGCCTTATTGATAATTTCGGACAATCTCCAAAGAACGAAGCTTTATGCTTTGGAAGTCTAGCGTGAAGCAATGTCCTTGTCCAAAAATTATGCAAAACGGAAAGTGGAAGACGAGAAGCTGTTCTTTCCGGAGCGACGGGAACCGTCTTACTTTTTTACACAATCAAGAGGCAAGGTGTTGTGCTTATTCTGCCAGCAGACTATGGCTACGACAAGGGAACACAATGTTCGACAACAATTCATGTCTCATCATCATGAAAAGTAGCCGTAGTGGCAAGTTCCGGCGTTCCCAGGCACATCATGCCTCAACACGAAGTCACCTTGGCAAAGCAGCAAAACCTCTTTATAAAGGCCGCCAAAGCAACGAAATAGTACATTCTAGTTTCGTTATTTCTGAGCTTACCGCGGAATCACCCAGGGCCTTCACTGAACACCGGTTGGTCAAGCAGTGCCTACTCGGAACCTATTATGTTACCTGTCCCAGCATACGACTAGACAGTTGAACAAATAATAACAATTAATAACAACGCTAGCCATGACTGCAAGGGTGGATATTGTTTCTGTTCTGGAAACATTTGTCGAACACATTGGACTACATTGAAAAAAGTTCGGCTGCTTGACTGCAGATTGTGTTCCATCTGTTGTGGTATGCAAAAGCGGGCTTTTTGGTAGATCGCAGATGCGTTACTCAGCATCGCTATTCAAGTTCACGGGGTTAAATGTTTTTGCACCCACAAGCGATGTGCAGGAACCTCTGTAAATGAAGGACTTAATGGATGTCCTGTTCAACTCAATAAACTTTGTTCGTTCTAGAGCTCTTAACGACCGCAAATTTGTATTAATTTTGGAGCGATTGGCTGTAAATGTAAGGAAATTTTCTACCATACAGAGGTGCGATTGATGAGTCGTGGAAGAGTGCTGAAATAAGTTTTTGGCCTCTGAGAGGAAATTGATGCCGTGATGAGCAACAAGAACAGGGCCATTGTTGAGCTGTCAGGCAGAAAGTAGCTTCACTATCTCGCGTTCTTCACTTATCATTTGTGCTGCCTCAACGTCAAAATGCAGGAGAAAACAAAACTGATAACAATATATGACGAATATCTGGAATTTTATTCTAAATTGCAGCTTTGCTAGCGACAGGTGGGATTTCATAAACCTGATCAATTTGTAACCCTGAAGCCGCTTGAGAACATGGATTAACCATCCTCCAGTAACTTTGTAGAGCTGCTCCACCATCTCCAACAAACATTTCAGGGACGCTTCTACACCACAAACCTCACCGATGACTTCCGAATTTTTTGTTGTTGCCGTCAGCGGCGCCTCGTATGACCTTGCGCCCGATCTACAGATGGAAAGTCTTGAGCTACAAACTAACCACCCGTTGAAGGAGACATTTCAGGACATGGGTGTACCAGACGTTTACATGTTTCTTGGGAATGCAAGCTTTCCTGCCCAACGTCTACAAGCTGCCGGGATTACTGCCGTGTTTGAAAGCACTTACTTGTCGAACACCTGTCTCTTTCCTGATGGCAAACAAGACAGCTCTCCAGTCAAGGATGACTGATGAACACTTGTAGTTGGCCATGAGGATCCCCTCCACGGGAGATGGTCATGCGGACATTTTTTCTCTCTTCGCAGCCAAGTGTTGCCAGACATAAAGCCATAATTTTTCGAACAATATCACCTGCATTGTGCTTATCAAGGAATAAAGTTTGGTGACTTTTCTAAATCATACTCGCCTCATTTTTTCATGTGTTGTGATTATTAATGCTTTGTTCTTACAATCTATACAGACCTCACTTCCCTCACGGCTTTTCTCGTGAGGCACTCAATATGGACAGCATGTGTTGAGTTATCACGGTGGGAAAAATTGTTGATGTTTCAGAATTGGCGTCCTAATTCCAGTCTGCCTGGAGATGAGTAGCGATATGTTGCTCAAATCCTGACAGCAGATTCTATGTAGAAATGATCCGGCATTTTCACAAGATCTCAGAAAGGACTACTTGTTTATTTATAAATGGAAGGGTTACCTGTTGGTCTGCTACCCTCTCTCCCTCGTTTGAATTTTTTTCGCTGTCCCGGCCCTTGCAAGACTAAATTTTGTGACTGCAACCCGCTCATTGCCCCGAGGTTGATACCCCTGATTTCAGACAATCTCCATGCTTGCAAATCAACAAGAACAGCAAAATTCACTAATTACAATTGGTAACAAAATCTTACATTTTCACCACGCTGCTTTCCGGGAAGGTCTGAATTCACCCACACAAGCGAGCCATGGGACCTCATTTGTTAGAGGAAATGCTGAAAGACTGCTCTGAAGGACTTGATCAAAATAAACGAGATATGCACGGCCCATTGAAAAGATTTTATATGGGCACAGCACAGCCGGAGCTATACAACCCGCTCAAAAGGTTTGGATAGAACTGGCACCCTTAAGACCAAAATCATAGACTGAGATAAATGCAATTCTACCAACTCGACTAAGCGCATTGAAAAAAAAAACTGGCGCTTGGGACAAAGGCGAAACAACATTGACTCTAGAGCAAAAATGATGCCCAGGCTTGACTGAATAATGATTACTCACCACTTCCCAATGAGCACGCTTTGAAGTATAACTTTGTACAGAAATAAGAATTTGCGTCATTAGGAAACGTTCTGAAATACACATTGTTAACCCAATACCTTCAAGTTACCGGGTTTTTTATACTCTGCGAGACAACAATCTACTCAACAGGTTGCCTGCCTATTGCATACAATGGGCCTCCTTCGAAACAAGAATGTGCACCAACCTATTGCGCACCCAAGCCAGAAATTTGCACACCAAACCTAGGGAAATCTCGTGACTTGACTTGAACAATCCAGCAAGATCCTTCATGCTTCGATACAAAATGTCAAGTGTAGTCCTTTTATGGTCAATAATTATTGCATGTGACTCTCAAGAAAGTGCATAATGCCACTAGCGAATGGTGCAAAAGCACTGCATTGCAACAGCCTCACAAATGCACTGACTGTAGTGTAAAACCACCGCAGGTTTCCCGTAATGAAAATCTAATCAATTTTTGTGACACGAAAAGAAAAATTGCTGCCATTTTTACCGTCACCACGATAAAGAGTAGAACAATAATAGAAGCTGAAGCCCATAATGACGATAGAAAAAACAGGGGGAACACATCTGCGGCCACGTAAAGAACACCGCAGTGCGCAAGTAGTAATAACAACAGATTGGGGGCCTTTGCGTACAGTACAAATGGTGTCGGTGCCAATAAATGCTACTTACTGGCACTTCAAAGAACTTTTTGTGGAACTCCAGATAACAGCAATAAATACATATCATTGCCGCAGCAGACAGGGTGACGAATAATGGCCTTTACACACAGGAAACTAGTTTCCTTGATTAGGCAACCAATTAGAGTACAAGACATCATAGTTAAAATAATTGAAATGGACTTGGGCTGGACACGTAATTAGGCAGAATGACAATCTGTGGGCTACCAGGGCGAGTGGACCACCGAGAGACTGGTCTAGAAAAAAAGGAAGGCGAATTACTCGACGCAGGTACGAAACAAGGAAATCTGGAAGCAAAGAATAGACTCGAGTGGAGGAAAACAGAAGCGGTTGGGGGTCGATAGAAGAGGCCTTCGTCCTACAGTGGACCTAGTGCGCTGCTGGTGATGATGATGATGCAGCAGCCGTCTCTCCGACGAAGGGAGAGTGGCCGCCAGCTCTGTGGTTTCTCATCGCCTGGACCAATAGTGAAAGCTGTGTATTTTTTGCAGTTTCCTTATTTCTTTTGCAGCGTTCATGCTTTGAATTAGGTTTTTCCAAAAATTGCAAGGCCCACATAATACGTTTTGTAGATTGGGTTGGGTGGGTTTTACGTCACATAGACAATTAAAACCATGATACCCCAAAAAGAAGGTTGTGTGTTGCTTTGTGGTTACTGAATCATTGTTTGAAGACAACACAGCTTGATTAACTGCATTGCATTTTCAAAAATTAGAAAAATTGAAAAACTTTGGCGAAGAGCATTGTCTTTTAGAAGAAAACTGGGATGAAATGAAGTGTGTTCTTTGTAAAACTGCCTAAAACATTTCTCAGGAGCACAGATTTCGCGCACAAGAGTAACGTAGAGTTTATATTAGCTCTTGTGCGCATTGTTTACATGTGGGTTGATCTTGTTAATAAGAAAGTTGCTCCAGATGCAGTTGTCCGATTTGGAAGCAGCAGGACTTGTGAGGCGTTTTTTGAGTCTACTTGATTCATAGTCAGCTACTGGGAGCGCGCAACACCTACAGAGGGCACGCTGCTTTTCCGTGAGAGCAGGTGTCCGGTGGAGGCATACGCGCCGCAGACGCCCGCTAGGGAAGCGGTTACAAAGGCGAATAATGTGATCCAGCGAGCTAACCTTCACACTAATGACAGCTCTGGATTTTTTTATTGGGGTGAAATTATGAAACAGCAACGACGTTTACGATGTATCTTGGTAATGCAGTTCCACAATGAACTGCAATGGTCACTGCACGTGTCAAGAAAACGTAAACGCCGTAAAGAAAAATATTAGGCCGTTGTAATGCAGGTTCTTGACCACTTTTATTTAAAATTTAGAGCCGTCTACATAAAATTTGAGTGGCAAAACCTCAAGCATGACCCGCCTAACAAAAAAACTGTGAAAAAGTAATCGTTAAAACACGGTAGTTCATTCTTGAGCCCCTGCACTTACCAACAAACACACTCTTTCCTCGAAAGAAATTACGTTTGTGTTTTGAGAAATTTTCTCAAGAAAGGAAGGGGTGGATATCAGTAACATTTGCAACAAATGTTTACTACAGACGGATGGTTACCTTTAAAGAGGTGGCCGCTGTATTCTTTGAGTTAAGTTCGCTGCGTGAACTTTGCACTAAAAATCAATTCAACGCTTCTTTACCACTTTTCTTGCATTTCGCGAGGTGTGTGCATGAAATGTGAGCTTGTTGTTCCGCCTGACGCATTGTCCTTGAGCAAAGCAAAATTCTATGAAAGGACACAAGAACAGGTGGCCAGTGCTGTGACCGCCGACGCATATTCTCCTATTTTAGGTGAAATACTTTCTGCAGTAAGTTCGTTGCACTAGGCTGTCGATCTTGCTGGTCAACAAATTGTTCTCATTGCATGAATTTAGGTAGCCGCAGCCAGAGATAAGAAAATGCGACAGGTCCAAAAGATCTCCCCAATGTTAAGTTAGTGAAGCTATGTATTTTTACCCTGAGGGTACAATAAATAAAAAAAAAATATTCGCGACACAAAAGAAGCAAACAGGTGAGGTCGCAGATCGCAATACTCAAGAATATACATGTACATAACCATGTATAGGCCTTTTATTTTTCCATCCTGGAAGGTGTGTTTTTGTCCATGGACTGTGCTAGCGGCCCTATACAGTAGAACCCCTCTCTTACGTTCCTCAGTGCTGCATTTTCCCGGCTGCTGCGTTGCTGTTCCGCTCCTCATGCCCCCGGCGCTCCTCACCAAGAGTTCCATGTATTAAAATCCTCACTGTTACGTCATGACTCAGAGAACGCTCCCGGATCATGCATCGCAATCACTTCGAAGCCACCCCAGCAACATGCGCAGACCGCCATTTCGACGTTAGACGAGCCTTGGACAGGCTTCGCTACGGAACAGACTGCATGAAGCCGCACGCGGGTGCTATTTGTTACCAGTAGATGGCCATATGTTACTCTGTGCTATCACCATCATCACTACGCTTAGAGCGGAAGTTTCCGTTTGGAATGCAGGAAGTGCGTGTTTGTTCGCACTCGTCAACAAAAAGCTCTCTCATTTCCCTTGCTATAAATAGTTAGCAAGATTTGAAGTCAGAAAAATAATTACCTGATAAAAAGCAATTACAGAAACGTATTTTTCTACGATGTCTAACGGCAAATATGTCATCTTTACTCTTTATCTTCTCCCTATCAATCTCTCATCTCCTTCTACCCCCGCCCCCTTCTCCGGAAGTCATTCCGGTGTCCCCCTCTAGCTGTGACAAATTACGCATGCCGGAAGACTTTGTTTTCAATTGTCCTGAGAATAATTTATTTATTCATTAAAAGAGACTGGATGTTTATAACCAGTTTCCCTATCTTCAGCTATCGTATGTTCAGCTATCTCTGGTGTTTCACGCTAGGTTGGAAATATAATATGCATGTATGACACAAATCAAAGATCCGTCTATTGCTCATCACCAACGAAATTGCCACTGCATTTTCTTACCTCTTTCAGAGCTACCATTCACTTCCTTCGGCACATTGGTGCCCCGAGAACATACGCCTAGTACAACATGGCTATGCGTTGTTGCTCAGTATTCGTAGTGCCGTGGAATACACGCCAACGTCTGCTGCCAGCTCTGCTGGCGGCAGAGCCCCAGATATCTTATATAAATAACCAGTTAATTTAAATGACGCTGGATGGGGCATGACACGGAAAATTGCGTTAGGGCTGTAAGTAAGGCTTCCACCCAATCACCAATAGGAAAAGGGGAATCCGGTTGTGTTGTGCACTCTCCCTGTGAAAGCCACCATACAGTTTTATTCCATATTGATCTGTAAATGAAAAATTCACTCTGAAGTTTGCTTTCCATCTCACCTCCCCCAATTCTGCCACCAGTTTTATAGATCGCAGTCCCGCTGAACTGCACTAACAACCGTTTTAAGCACTAGTATCACATTATTATTTTTAACGGAGTAATCACAGATGATATTGAAGCAACATCTTCTGTTGGTGACTGTGCATTGCTGTACAGGAATAAGGTAGCATGGGCACACAAACAGCACTTAACTTCATTATAACAAAGTATTGTCGAATGGAAATTCGGCACCCACTATTAAGAAGAAATAACAATGCACTTTCCAATTGTAAGGACTCATTCTGGAGGATCTTCATTTAATCAAAGGATCTTCATTTAAAGGTGCATTCCTGTATTTGTTAAAACTATTTTGACCAGTGTGCCATGTGTATTGCGCCTAAATGTTTTTTTTCCCTTGTGATGCCCCTCCTGCTTGGGCCCTTCAATGGGCTTGCAGTATGTTTTAAATAAATAAAAGTAATTTGAAACCCCGGTATGTTCCTCATTTGGAGAAATAGCCTCACAATGCATTCATAGGCTCTTAAGAAATACTCCGCATCTTGCAGCACAGTCAATTTCACGTGAAGGGCATTCAGAGTACGCTTGCAGCTTCTAAAATATGTTTAGCGAAACCCAAATACGATACCAAAGAAAGGAGAAAGGACAAGCGCTAACATTTAGTACAGCAGACCATTTAGCGCGTGTCCTGTCTCCTTTCTTGTGTATCGTCTTCCGTTTTTCCGCTAAACATATTTTAAACAATAAACCAACTAGCCCGCCCCGCCCCCTCTGGAAGGTTTGTTAAATTACAGCTTCTACTTATACTTGCAGCTTCTACTTTCCAGTAAAGTGGTGAAAAGTAGAAGCTGGTGAAGATAAAAAGAAACCAAAACCACGCAACTTTACAAGCGTTCCTAGTGCAGCTACGCACCTCCAGTTAGTACGAATTATCAGGAGGCCCATACTATATTCGTACAGCGAGAACGTTGCTTTTTCTAACCCCCATAGCGAATTACCACTACTATGCATCTCTGACATGTTTTCTTCAATTTTAGAGTGCTTCGTGAACAAAGCACTTCAACAAACATTCAGTTAATGTCGGAAATTATTACGCTTTGCTAATTCTGCCGATTTAGTTTTGTCCCAAATTGTATAGGTGACCAAGGCATCTGCGTTATTTGGGCTGCAGAGAGAACAAATTAGGGAAAGCCTACTAGCACTTACGCTAAAGAAGCTTACAAAAAATGTGGTTGTGCCCTATTTCATAGGAATCGGAAAAACACGAAAGTGAAAGGGACTTTCACAAGAGCAGTTGAATGTAAAGGAATTTCCTTCTTGTGCGAAGGGTTCGCTAGCCTGAACCCGCCAGACGAAGTGCCACCTACACGCAAGAAACAAAGAACAGGGGAGGGTGCCTCAGTAGGTAACCGGTATAAAGCGCAAAGGCTCATGGGTACATTTGTTTCTCGTGCGGAGTGCGGCCACTTCCGGTTCCGAAGCGCTTCTGGGCTCCCATACGACGTGGGCTTTCACGCGTGTGTGTGCTTGTTGTTTATCGGTTTTTAGCTGTGGAAAGACGCTCATGCATCGGAATTCAATAACTAGTAAGGATTAACCCTACTATGGCTTTATCTGACAGGTAAGCCCACTGTGACAAATAAAGAACACACTCGCGCGCCTGAATGCCACCCGCGGACGGGAGGGCCAAAGCAATCTCGAACCGCAAGTTGAGGGAGCAGACGACGTACCCATGAGCCTTTGCGTTTTAAGTGCGAATGCACTTAAAACGCAAGTGCACTTAATAAGCGACCCCAAACCATCCACCTCCGGCGTCGGCGGCGGCGGCGTCGGCGTCCGCAGTGCTCCTCTATAAAGAAACAGCATCCGGCGCCAGGTTTCGATCCGCGGACTTTGCGGCCGCAGCGCGACGCTCTACCGACCAAGCCACGGACGCGACGTGATATCAGCGTTAGTGACGCGCCTTATATCTTTAACGCATTCAAACTACGTCGTCAGCGGCGTGCGTTGGCGACTCAGCGGCGTTATAGCGGCTTGATAACTGCGTGGTGTACACGTGATACTACAAACACGATGGAAGAGATGGAAGAGAAGGCGGCGAGGCGGTGGGCTGCGGGGGCCGAGCGCAAGCGCCGCAAGCGGGCCGACAACCATGCATTCGCACTTTCATATTCTCCCCCTCGGGGAAATGCGGGGGAATTTTTTACTGGTCACCTATTCAAGTGTGTCCCCCGTACTCGAAAGCGCCGGCATCGAGGCGCCAACTGTCGGCGCACCTTAGCTTCATGATGCGCTAGTTCGCTTCGCCTGTTCTAGACGGCGTGAACCATCTCAATGAGTCATAGAGAAGGACATAAGGCGCTTTCGTAGCACATGCTCACGTCTCGCTTCGTTGCGCAGTGGGAAGAGTGCCACGTACCTCCCGTTGCGGCCAGAGAGTCGTTGGATCAAAACCGACCACCGCCGCGTCAATGGCACTTGTTCTGGTGACGTCACTTCCGTGACGGATATCACGTCATTAAAATATTTTTGTAGCCGGGCATAAAACACGTTCTTCTTAAAAATCATTCATAGTAGGAACCACATGGATGCATGCGACAGCGCTTCCATAACGATTTGGCAAGTAGTATTTCCGTAAGCCCTCGAACAACGGGCAGTTGCTTTGGAGCATAGTTTAGCTTTACTTTTGTCTACATTAATTGATTTTAAAAGTTTGGCTATAATCATTCATCCAACCGTGAAATCAGCGCGTCAAGTGATGCTAGAACGCAAAATTTCAAAACCAAGAATAATGCGGCGTAAAATGTTTATTGCATGCGAGTTTATTGCAGCTTGTTAAGAACGGTAACGTTTAGGCAACCGACAGACACGTCTCCGCCCCCGGTTCTCCCATCTGCAAACAAGGGGCTTGCAGCACCACCGGGAATCTCCATAGCACTGTAAGTTGAGCACAAAATGTTATAATGCCTGCCGTACGCAAATGGTAAACCACTGTATCATGCAATTAATACCAATGAACGCCATAAATAATTACAGCTTAAACATGCATTACTTACTGATATTTCTTCTCTATTACCAATTGTTCACCGTAAACATTTAAGGAAGGACACGCATTGTTACCAAATTATATAGGGAATTGTTAGGCGATGGTTGCGAACAACACAAGGTGGGTTTTAGCAAAGTAAAAACAGAAAAAAATACCTCGTATAATTTTTGTCGCAGTGGAACAATATTTCTTGTGGCTAGTGAAAGTCAAGTAATGTGTAACATAAACCTTGTGACAGAAATGTGCACCTAAAATTGCGTAGAATAATTTTTTTAGAGAAAGCAACGCAACAATACCTCTGGCAGTCTTTGCGGGGTGACCAGTTTTCACCTTTAGAGCTAGTGGTCAAGTGGCACCCTCTTCCGCATCGGCCGGCATGGAGCAGTAGACCGAAGGCACGGAGAGGTAGGCGGCCCGGAGAGATAGGCGAAGTCTTGGATGAAACCACCGCGAACTTTAAAACAAATGAAGTGGAACGCAAGGCCAGCCGCTTGATAACAATAAAGTTTATTACAAAGGAGGGTGAGTAGAAACTCCAAACAGGAAACAATAAAAATTACTGCGCATGAGTGGAACAAGTTTACAAAAGCCGCGGTGACAAGCCAAATAGATATACACCGCGGCAACAGTCAAACCAACCCAGATATGCAATCTCTTTGGGATGCTTGGCTGACACTATTGTCTGGTCTTTCTGCTATGTGTAAGGCGTAAATCCCATGGAGCGTTTTCGTACACGATACATGCGTATCGGCGTTGCGCGCGCGATTTTTTCACACCCGCGTCGACGATATCGCGCGTGCGGCAGCATCTGCCTCGGTCAGAAAATGACGTGCAATGAGCACGGTAGGGGGAGGAGCCAGACGACGTGCGCCAATGAGGAGTCACCCGCCTTATGGCGGCAGTTTCGAAGCGCTCGAGAAAGCCAGCTGTGTACGCTCGATACGTTTAGGCTTACCATCCTGGCAGATATTGCACAGGCGCTTTCCCTAGCGGCGCTGATGATGTTTTATATACCGTTTTCGCCCACACTATCAGCTCGTTTACCGTACAAGCAACTTCGTGTGTGCCTTGAGCGGAATATTAGAGAGCGCTTAAAAGTGGTCACTCGAGCTCCCCAGAGCCCTTCAGGGACGAGGTCGACGCCATGTAGGCGCCACCGGCCGCTTCGCGCGCACCGTCCGGGTGGTTCTGCGGCGGCGTCCGCGAGCCTGTGGCGTTCGCGGCGCGTTTCCGCGAGCAGAAAACGCGCCATGCGGTTCAAGATTAACAGTTCCATGTTATCGGGCGGCGTTTGTTAACAGCGCTTAAATAAAACGTCAGTGGCAGGAAAAGTAGGTTTGCATCCACTGCACTTAGAGCAATGGGAAGAGAGATTGGATGATGAAGGCCCTTTGATGACAATTCATGATCTCTCAAACGCACGTTAATACAACTTGTGTTCTACTTCCCTTGTCTTTTTTAGGCTCGCGCTCGTTTCATCCAAGAACAAGTCTTCCCAATAAGACCAACTTGCAACCCTTCCACCGAGAGATAGGCGAGGAGGGAACGGAGCCATCCAAGAGACTTGTGTGGCAACCTGGCGGAGCACCTGGCACGGAGAAGCACCTGATGACAGGGAGAGGTATGCGACATGGAAGAGATAGGCACGGAGAGAAGAGAGATGTGCAGGTGCCTGTCTCGCCACCTGGCGGAGGAAGGCCAAGAGGACGGCGCCACAGCGCTAAGTGCGCGCCAGGAAGGAAGTACAAGAGGCCATTGCGACACAGAGCCGTGTTCAATGGAAGAAGACGAACATCCAGAGGTGATCTCTTCTACAGCGGCGACGCTTAAATAATGCCATCAGGCGAAAGACGATGATGAATAAGGAGTGTATTCATACCAAACATGTGCTTATATATTTGGAAACCACTCTTCGACCACCAATTCAAAATGGTCCTAGCCAGGGTAGTGAAGCCTTCGCTATCAACTAGGCTTAAACAAAGCTAAACCACAGGAATTTATTTTTAATAGCATTTGCCCTACTTCATGGCCGATTCAGTGTCTGCTCACTAATTCAAGGTAAAGCACGAGATGGGGAAGCGCGGGCGCCCAAGTTCACAGTAACTGAGACAAGAGAGCATAACGCCGTACTGCGCGTGAGATACTACTGGTATTCTCCGGCGATCCGGGGTTTGGCCTATATGACTAAATATTGGTATAACCCTTGCTGAGGCATTCATTTTGCCATAATGTTTCACACCGCCATGATGCCAATCATGACACAATAAGGGATTCCCGGCTGGTGTCTCTACGGGGGCTTATACCGAAGGCGTGTGGTTTTGGGCAATGGTTGGACCTCGGGTTTAGTGGAGCTACCCGGAAACAAATCAGACGATGATTGTGCTCTCAGGTGAATACTTAACCAATGGGAAGGCTTTATCCCGTAGGTGTGATGCATAACCTTTATTCACAGATATTGTAATAAATAACTAGCTCCTGTGGGAGGCGTGTGGTAATAAAAAAATCCAAACACATGACGCGCGAGCGTTGAGAACACATGAAATTGAATTGACCTCGTCTTCGTTAGGCGTGTACACGTAGAAATTCCCTTTGGCTCTTTAAATTTCCATTGAAAAAAAATAGCGAAATTACTTTTTCGACATTTGTAAGAGTAGCACGCGGAAGCAAGAACAAATTGGATATATGAAAGGTCTGAAATGCTATTGAGGAATACGCAAGACAGGCTATTTCCCCGAGAATTTTGATTCTATGCTTCTGGCTTTTAATAATACCTGTGTAAAACATTTTTTTATGAATTTGTACTGGCTACCTATATCATAGGTATCGCGAGCCGTCGTGTAAGGAGATTGCTGGTGAGAGAGAGTGAAAATAGATGGGACACCAGTTCTCTGTAAACGTCGACTGTGCCTACTGTCCGGTGAGAGTGAAAAACAATCGGCGCAATATACCCGAAAAAAAAAGATAGCAGTTGCGACCTCGTCCTGAACACGTTGTTTGCCCGCTAAAAACCGGCGAAACGACACATACGCTTTGTTGTGGCGGGAACTCAGCATAGCACAGAAACTGAGTTCTTTGTCGAAGGAGGCGTTGCCGTTATTTTATGTGGTTTGTGAGGAGAACAGTTCCTTTATTAGTTTAAATCGAAGCGGTGGAGCAAACAGAACTTTATAAAGTCGCCAAACTTTCCGAAGATGTATCTAAGGGCCTCGGCTACCTCACAGGTGATATATAACACATAGGGCTAGCCAGAAGCGCAAGAAGGAATTAGACCCGAAAGGAGGATGTAAGTATAGCTGCAAGAGAAAACCTAAGCGGACCGCCGTGTCACCGAAGCCCCGCAAGTGATCCGAAAAAGTGAGAGCCAACGGACCTGCAAGAGAGCAAACGGAGCTGCAAGAGCTGTCTAGACACTGGGCAAATTAAAAAAAAGACCGAAAGATTGCATTTGGCCGAACCCCATCGAACTAGAAAAAGCTGTGCTGCTGGAACAGCAAGCCCCATTGCATCTTTAGAAAGTATCCCTTCCTCTCCCGCCGGTTTGTATCATTTTTCGGGATATACACCGTGTCAGGGTTCTGCCAATAAAAGCTAAATGACACGATCTTTATAACTTCTGCCACAAGTACTCCTTCCAGCCCTTACAGGTCGCTACGCACGCCGTTCTGACTCTCCTGTGCCCACAAATGTTTCTAGCGTGCAATGCACAGGGTCATGGAATGCCTCAAACGCGTCGGCGTCATTATACATGGGACCCATTGGTCGGGCGCGCGGAAGGGGAACTTGATAAGAACCTGGAAAGCTTTTTGAAGCGATCCCGAAAGAATGATTTGAAGCCGAGGCGAAAGAAGGGCAATTTTAAACGATACATCAAATATAATGGGTTTTTTGAAACGTGATAAGCTGAGATTGGATCCGGACAGGCTGAACAACATAAACTTCAAGCACCAATCAACAATAAGGTGCAGCAAGCCTTCTTGCGTATGGTTAGTTTATTCTGGCGGTGAACTACAAGAGCTGATAAAGAATGTCGTGTACGTATGGTGGGACCGTAAAAACAGAGCGTCAGGCCTGTACGAGAGGAACTTTCAATAGCTTCAGTTTTGCGTACTTTAGAATATTCATTGCCCTTTCATTTTGTAAATAAGGAGTAGCAGTGAAGCTGGCTGCCGTCCAAGGAGTGCACTAAGCACAACAATCGATTCTTGAGCACTTGAAACATTCTTCAAACTTATCCTAGAACTTAACATTTTTGAATTCGACGGCACCTAATATGTGCAAATGAGCGCGACGTCAGCTGGGACGAGAAACGGACCTACCTACGCCAATACTTTTAAGGCGCGCCTCAAATCAAACTTCCTTGACACTCAAAATCTAAAGCGACGGTACTACAAAAGGTGTATTGACGACATGTGACTTGATATGGCAGCACAATAAATAAAGAGCTCCTAACCTTCATTGAAGCATTTACCCTGGAAAATTATAGTATTTTCATTTCACATTCGTACTTCACACATAGTGTACACTTTCTGAATGCTACCATTACTACTGCCCGGAGCAGGCTTGAAATTGCACGCTATAGAAAACCGACAGATACGCGGAAGTATTTGCATTTTTAAGTACCCATCTCAGGCTCTGCAAGAAAACAATATATGGTAGTCCAGCCAACCCTTGCTGGAGAACTTGCACAAATTAGAGCGATTTTGGCACAAGCTGTCGAGAAATAACGACCACCCTTTTGAACTAAGAATTACCGGTACCGACTAGTAACGACTCTATGATTCGAGCCTAGCAGTTAACCGCAAAAAAATACTCAAGAGAAAACCACGAACTTTAAACTAACCGAAATACCAAAGTACCGTAGTTTCCGAATCAGAAATCTGAAAGTCACCTCGGTAATTCGTAACTGACATAGTTTTACCTCACTCTTCCTCGGCTACATTTGTGTCAGCCGTAACAATAAAATATCCCAATATCCTTTTTCGAAGCGAACACTTAAAAAGTGCACTTCCCGGGCACCAATGTTTTATCTACAGACGCAATAAGGATCTGGGAGACTTTCCTCTTACTCTCGCTTCAGCTGACCGCAAACCACTGGTACCATGCCATGTAATAAACACCAATTTAAATTAGGCCCACAAATGACCACCACACAGCGCACTGCCAGGTAACTTTAACAGTGACTCTGCCAGTCTCGTATACCTTCTCGAATGCACGTTTTGTAGACAACGATGCATTGGGCATACTGAAACGTCCTTTCTTATGCGGTTTATTATTCGCGCTCGCACAAAAACTTTGTCCTTATTTGCCTTTGTCCAAACATATAAATACTCCCTCTAATGCATTTCAACATCGTAAAGCCTTTCATTTCATCATGAGGGGAGCGCACGTGCCATATGTGGGCGCGTTTCATCAATGTAAGAAGCAAGAACGGGATGGGATCAATGCGGCCATCCGCAAATCCTACAAGGCAGCACTGGGCTTGCTCAACAGCACCAGCAACAAGGCACACCTCGAACTGGGAGTGCACAATACACTGGAAGTGGTGAACGAGGCGCAACGGGTTGCACAGCTCGAACGCCGCGGCTCCACAAAGACTGGAAGAAGAATCCTGCAGAGGCTAGGCATCAACCCTCCCCTGACACTGCAGGACGACCAAGTCGCGCCCCTCAGGGACGAAATCATCCGCGAAATCAAGGTTCTGCCCCTGCCGCGCAAAAATCCACCCGGACAAGAACGCGGAACCGAGGGCGGCGCGAGCCCGTGCGCTCGCCGAAACGCACAAGGGAGACGCGGGCGCCGTGTACGTGGACGCGGCCAAGCACCGCTACCGCCCAAACACCTTTGTGGCGGTGGCCATCAGAGCCACCACTGGTGAACTGCTAAATGCCTGCAGCATAAAGGCCAAAACGGCCAAGCAAGCAGAGGAGGCTGCCATAGCCATAGCGCTCACCAGCACAACAACTAGCACCATACTCAGCGACTCTAGGTCGGCGATCGCGGGCTTTGCCAGGAACGCAGTGTGTGGGACAGCGGCAAGCAATATTGATGGCGGCCAGAGGACGGAGACTGGATACATCCGCTGGTTCCCCGCTCACGTGGCGGGCCTGGTGGACAACCGTAACGAGGAGGCGGACGCCATTGCACGCGAACTAGCATCGTGCCGTGTAATGCCACCCCGTTCCTCGCCAACGGTACACCAGGACATGGAGCCCCTGCATTCATACGGAGACGTGCTACAATGGCATCGCATGGGAAGACGGACGCTGCCCCCGCCTCACCCGAGGCTCACGAGGAGCAAGGCGGTGCTTCTTCGTCAACTACAGACAGGAACGGTGCTCACCCCGGCGCTAGCGCGCCACGTGTGTGCCGGCGTCTACGAGAGTGACAAGTGCAGTGTGTGTGCGTTGGTGACTGCGGACCTGGCCCACCTGATGTGGGGATGTGACAGACAATCTGTGTGCATAGGGAGCAAAGATCTCCCACCGGACATTATCGAACTCATGAGCTCGAGTCAACACGAGCGGCAACTGCAAGTGGTCCAGCGGCTCGAGGCTGCTCTGGCGCAGCAAAGGCGAAAAGGAGACCTCTCTGCGGACTCGCCGAGTAGCGTGCGCTGCAGCCCAGGCATAGCTTATGGGTCTGCCTAGTTTCATAGACAGGGGAGCGGTGAAGCCCTGCGTGGTCTGATCCGCCTCCTCCCCGCCGGAAAAGATTCAATAAAGTTATTTTCTTTCTCTCTCTTCATTTGATCATCCTAAAGTTCAGAGTCTGCCTTTAAAACACACTACGACCGCGAGGTTTAGGAGTCTTCACTTATTTATAAGTTTATGTTAGCCAGTCTTGGTATCAATGAAAGTTGCGGGAAACTGGTGCACCCGTCGCGGTTGCTCAGAGGCGAAGGCGTCGCGATTCTGGGCACGGGGCCGCGGGTTCGATTCCAGACTTCTGTTTGAGCGTGGGCTTTTCTTTGTGTGATTTCTTCTGTTTCTTGGCTTTTTTACCTTCCCGTCGTAGAAATATGTGGCTGACTTCCTTTGGTTGAACTGTATTTCACCCACCCCCACTAATTTCCCCGCTGACATCTGCCTTCTCTATCTAGCTGTTCTGTGCAACTTTAATTTTTTCCCCATCCCTGACGAACGCGCGCAGAAAACCTGAAATCTTCCATTTTTGCATGTATGTACCCGTCGACCCCTGTCTTCAATTGATTACTCTTTTGTGTTTTTTTTTCTTGAAAACAGTGGATCTGTTATACAAGCCGTGGCTTCGGCATTGCAGGAAAACGTATAACAAAATGCGAACGCTCCTGAGCGCGCACCCCCCCGCGACCACCGAGGGTCCTCGGCACGCGCAGTGGCTTTAGAAAAAAAACCGCAAGAAACACCGATGAGCCACAAAATACGAAGCTCTCGTGGGCGCGTGCCTCGCGGAGACTCAGAAATCCACTTACAACTTTACACCAATTCCATTTTCTTTCTTTTTGCGTATAAATAGCGACGTGAATAAGTTTACGGTGTTTTAAGCGGGTTCACTAGCCCTTCTCATGCCTGATTCCTGGCCAATCCCCCACGTGTGTATGAGCCAAGTCACCAGGAACAACAACAACCGCAACGACTGACGACTACCCCGCTTGCGCAATGCCTTTGGAAAAAACTGCAGCGCTGTCGTCATGCGCTGCCGCGCATGTAAAAAAAACCACCGCTAATGATCAACATGAAAAGCCATCCTTTTTCGGAGAGGTCACCGGGGCGAGGTCCACTGCTGCAGACAGGCTAGAGCTGAAGAGCCAACGCCTGGTTTGCCTCGATCCTCTCTTACTGTGTTAGTTTTCTTCTTGCAGGCGTTTAGTTAAAGCAGATCTGTGTTTATTTAGTGTTTTGAGCGTCAGATATGCTCCTCGCGACGGCCGCGGCCCCGGGCTTGCCACCACCACGCCGTGCATCGGTCTTCCACCTGAGCAACCACTACGCCCTGTCATGCAGCCGGAGCCTGCACCTGTCCCGCTGTTCGCAGCCTCGTCAGGCCCACCACAAGCAACCGGTCGCCCTTGTTCTGGTCTTGGGTCCTCCAGGTCGCGCTTCCGCCGGGTCAAGTGAGTCCTATGGTGATACTATCCGAAGAGCCTCTGCCAGATGACGCCGACTACATGTCTGATCGTTCCAGCTCATCATCTGCAATGGTCATCTACGGCAACGAAACTGCTCTTTCAGCTGAGAAGTGAAAGCCATTTCAACCTGTGACCCCTGAAAAGTGCTGCTCTGGCTCTAAGCGTGTCTACAGGCCATGTCTACAGCACAATCGCAAGTCCCCTGAGACATTGTGCCAATGTGGTTTCAGTTTCAGTTTCAGTTTCAGTTTATTCATGCAATACGGTTACAAAAATATTCAAGACAGTGTTTGGACCCATAGCCAATTGGCTCGTCGTAGGTCCAATACTAAATACGCTATCTTTACATTGGCAAAAACGAACACATTGGTTAGTGAAAAGCAGGGAAATGAACATATCACACGTTTAACCTATTACAACAAAATATTCGACACATCGTATATCATGACATACATAGTCAACCTACAAGTAACGTATCAATAAAAAAGACAATTGATCATTATTTATACATACTTATAAGACGAAGTTTTAAAGCCAGAGAGAAGTTAGTTTTATTCCTGACGTTATTAGGTATACTGTTCCAAATATGGGCGCCATTGAATTGATCTTTGTCTGTAGGTGTTACGGGAAACAGGCCAATTAAATTGGTTATGAGTTGCAGCTCTGGTGTATACTTTAGGGGTGAAAAATATACTAAACGGCAACGGATCAATAAGTGACACTATATTATGAATTGTTAGAGTAATTTTTTGCTTGTACACAAGGGTAAAGGGTAATATTCGTGTTAGCTGGAAAACAGGTCTGCTAGGTTCTATTGAATTTGAAAACGTCATAATTCTTAAGGGGCAGTTTTGTATCAGAATAACTGGTTCCAGATATGTGACATGTGCCGCACCAGGATTCCAAGCAATAACTCAAGTGGCTATGGACAAAAGCGAAGTACAATATCCGTAGTATAGCCAAATAAAAACATTCGCAAGCTTATGCGAATGAAGATATTACACCCATAAGCCAGCTTTGAAGAGACATGTTGGATTTGCGACTTCCAGTGCGTATTCGATTCGAAGATGATGCCCAAATACTTGTCGGAAGATACATGCTGCAGTTGTTTGTTGTTTAAGGAAATAAATAACGAATTCGAGCCTAATTGTTTTCGCCTAGAGAGAAAGATCGTGTATTTAGTTTTATCAAGAATAAGGGAAAGATGGTTGTTGTTGAACCACGCTATTACACTTCTTAGATCGTGGTTTATTTTAGGCTGAATTTCTTCGATTGTCGCGCCTGTGAAAATAAGAGCCGTATCATCAGCGTACATGCCTGTGAATGTTCTTAAATTGATGGGAAGTCGTTTATCTACATGGATAATAGAATGGGCCCCAAAATACTGAGCCCTGAGGTACCCCGGTTAATACTGTTTGTGGATCAAATATGAAGTTCTTAATTGTCACGCATTGTCTGCGATCAGATAAAGAACTAGATAACAATTCATGTATCTTACCCCTAAAACCATAATTGTAAAGTTTACTCCATAATTTGACATGAATTACTGTGTCGAAGGCATTTTTATGTCTAAATATTCTACTATGGCAATATTATTGTTGTGAAGAGCGGTGTTGAGAATTTGGCTTAGAAGGAGTACTGGTGTGGATGTAGATCTTTTTGGTGTGAAGCCATGCTGACTGGGACCTATAATGTTGTACTTTGATATATATTTCCTAATATGACTGCTGAGAATTTTATCGTATATGGTATTTATAATTCTTAACACCGAAATGGGTCTATAACTGCTAGGTTTTAGTTTGTCGCCTTCCTTGAAACTAGGAACTAATTTAGCGGTTTTAAGCTGGTGAGAGTAGATTCCGGCTTCTAGCGAGTGGTTAAATATATGCCGAATATATTATCTTTGAATGACTTGACGGAAAATTTGTCAATCCCAGGGGCTCTCCTTGCATGAATCACCACTTGCATGAAGTGGTGATTAACCCTGTCGATTGCTCGAACGATATCACTTGCTACAACCCCATTGCTGTCAAGGAAGGATTAGTGACTCTGGCGTGCTACAAGTGCGTCCAAATTACTGCATCAACCTGCTCACCCTTGACACTCGCAATGCTGATGCTACAGAGCCTCCTCACAAAATCTCCTCCATTGCTGGCGTGAACATCCAGGCCTACGAATCATGCCGCAGCAAATGTGGAGCGGGCGTGATCAGGTAGAACAGCTAAGGAGATCTCTGACCCTGAAATCCTGAGTGCGTTACGAGTGAGAACGCTGGTCAAATCCCCCGTAGACTGGAAAAATCATCAGAGAGTGTTTAGAATGTCTTCACCACAGAAACAGTACCAGAGCATGTAGTCATCGGTTACACGGGCTATCGCGTGTATAATTACGTAGAGACACTCATACAATGGAAAAACTGCAAGCGATTCGGGCACGTTGCGAACATGCGAAAAGCCCCGTTGCGATGTTCCTGGTGTGGTGGTACGCATGACGGAGAAACCTGTTGGGTTTAAGATCCTAAATGCCCAAATTGCAGCGAAAAGCATAAATCGACATTTGTTAATTGCTCTGTCCCCCATGATGAGAAGGCTATTTTCAAAATAAAGTCTAGAAACAACAATGAATACAACTCGGCGAAATACACTCTAGTGGAACGCCGTAAGGCTGGGCATAAGGAACACTGGACAAAGCAAAAGAACACATCTGCGGGTCTAGGGTTCATAACAGTGAAGATGATGTTCAATCTCTTGCAGCCCACTATCGTGAATGGCAGCAGAAGCATACCCCTACAGTACCTCTGCCAGTACGAGCTGCAGCAGCAACGGTCGGCTCCCCCTCAAAAGATGCCGCCATCACTACATCGACAGCCACGCCTGCGAGCCACCGGAGAAGACTCCGACTCCAGCTGCATGAACTTCGAAGCCTGCTCGTCGAGCATCTCTGCCAGAGCAGCGCGAGCCAAAGGATCACTAGAGTTCCGGGGGCTTGCGCTGTGTGATATCAGCTCTAGTAAAGGCTGTGGGCATCTTCGTTGCCCCCCTTTCATCACCGGTAGCCGTGGCCATCCTGCCTCTCCTGGACTATGTGTCACCTCTCCTTATGCAATAGCGTTAGCTGCTAAAGCTGCTGCAATAACAGTTCCCAGAGTACAAAATATTGATATAAAGCTACACTCGTACCGTGGAACGCCTGCAGACCTAAGCTGGACCTTTCGGACCTACGCCAATTAACACAATAACATCGTTTTCCGGTAGTCGCTATGTCTGAATCAGAAGTGATGGAATATATACGCCTTTCTGGCTACACAGTTCTGCAGTCGCTGAGTGGCATGAAAACGTGAAGAGTTTTACTGGCCGCGAGAAATAGAGTCACCATAATAAAGCATAATCTTTCCAAAGATGCGCGGAATGAATACGCGGCAGCCACAGTTCGACGCGTTCACTTCTTCTTCACGGTCATCACCGCCTATATTCCACCTCATGAAGCAATCGACTTGAATCGCTTAGAAGGCATTACCAGTACTACACCATCCTTGCAAATCTTGACCGGTGACGTCAGCACCCATGATCCCATCTGAGGCAGCAGGAAAACGACGGCTCAAGGGAGGCTCCTTCTGGACATTGCCCACCGGCCGGGTATGTGCGTTGTCATCTCAGGAGAGCCCACCTTCTACCGGGGAAAGATGTCAAGCACCCTCGACGTCACGTTTGTTTTGTCACAACGCCTCCCTAGGACAAGCTGGGTAGTGGACATTGAACTGCATGCCAGCCATCATGCGCTGACTTACATTGCAGTGGATAGTCTCTCGGGCTCTCGTCCACAGCGTGTTATTCACGCCTCTTAGGAGAACGGTGGTGGAAGAAGCCGTGGACTCATTGAGCTTATATGAAGCCTTCGTGGACACGATGTCAAGCGCTCGAAAGTTATGTAGTAAAGTTACCGAGGCTTCCGCATAAACACACCACCACCGAATTAGGGTATTGCAGGATTCGCGCAGTTCGTCGTAGAGCAGAAAAACTAGTGCGCCAGACGCAAGCGGCAGAATATATCCGGTTTTGACAAGTGCAACTTTTTATGGACTTCGATAAATTCGCCTGAGGCATGAAGCTATCAGAATACCTCTACTATCACCCTCCGACGGAAGAAGCCCGCAGTACCCTACCTAGCTATAAGCACTGAACCCATCCCACAGAGCGTGATAGTTGCCTCGACATGCACATAAAAGCTCACCAACCCAATGTGCGAAAAGCACACCAAACACAAATTTCTTTCCATAATACCATGACTACCAACAAAAAGAAAGCCCTAGAGGAACTCGCAAGCTAGCTGGACATAATTAATAAACGCGTCCATAAGAGAGGCGACATCGTAAGCCTTGGCAAAACCGACTCTGTTAACGAGGACAATGTGGAACTATCGGTATCAATGTTCTACAATGCACTACCCAACGATCCAACTCAACACGTTATGCAAATCGTCAAAAAAACTAGTTGAGCTTGTTAGAAATAAAATAATAAATGAAACCATGGCTCGTTCCTTCATCCCCTTAACACCAGTAGCCGGTAAATTCTATGTTCTCCCTAAAATTCACGAGGTAAACAATCCCGGGCACCCCATTGTTTCTGGCATTGGCACTGTTACTGAAAAACTCTCGTGTTATGTGGATATTCTCATTTGCGACATTCACCTAAGCTTTCCCTACTTCATTAGGAATGCCAATGGTTTCTTTCAGATATCTCAAAAATTTAAATTCCCGATAATTGCCTCCTAGACACCCAAGATGTTGCGTCACTGTATACTAACATCCCTCACGAAGATGGCATCACCGCTGTATCGCTTGCGTAGGAGCAGGAATAGTGCGACAAACCTATCGATTCTTCTAATCTCAAAACTTGCTTTATGCTAATTCTTGAACTTAACATTTTGAGTTTGACGGAGTGCATTACATGCAAGTCAGCGAAACGTCAATGGGAACTCGAATCGAACCCAACCACGCCAATATCTTTACGGCTCACTTCGACTCAAACTTTCTTAACACTCAGAATTTAAAGCTACTGTACTATAAAAGTCATATTGATGACGTATTCATGATCTAGAAGCACGGTTACGCGTAGCTTCTCACCTTCACTGAGGCATCAAACCTAGCCAATCATGGTATTTCACTTCCTCATTCCTATTCGGAACACAGTGAAAACTTTCTGGACGTCACCGTTACTATTCCCATGGTCGGCTTCAAACTAAACGGTATGGAAAACCGACAGACACGTGGGAGTATTTGGACTTCGAAAGTAGCCACGTCAGACTCTGCAAGACTGCAATTCCTCACAGCAAAGTCCACTGTTTTCGGAGAATTTGCACAAAACAAGCCGACTTTGACTCAAACTGCCGAGAACTCAAGACCGCCCTCGTGAATAAAAAATACTCAGAAACAAGTTATTGATGATGCCATAGTGTGAGCCAACCAAATAAAACGTAAAGAAATCTGTAAGAAAAAAGCCCTGAACTTTACCCAGGAAACAAACTTAGTTTTAACCCACTCAGCCTCCACACCAGGAGCGTCAAACGTACTAAAAAAACTTCACAATATCCTAATTCAAAGTTGACGCTTAAAAACACATTCCCCAATCCACCACGCGTTGTGTACCGGCGTAATATGAATTTAGGCGACTTTTTTACTAACTCGTATTAACCAACCGGAAACTGAACCGACCGGAAGCTATTGCCTGCATACCTTGTAATAAACCTCCATGTAAAGTATGCCCAATCATCACCATCACACAGCGCGCCACCAGCACGGTCTCGGACTACTACGTAAATATAAAAGGTAACTTTACCTGTGACTCCGCTAATGTCGTATACCTTGTAGACTGAACTGTTTACGTAACCGTATTCGAAACTGAAATGCCGTTTGCGAATACGGTTCAATACTCACCGCTCTCATGCAAACTGTTGCCCTTATTAGGCCCGGTCAAGACATGTGAACAGTCCCGGGCATGAATTTGAACATCTTAATAAAGCCACAATTTTTGATTCCGAAACCGGCTGCAAAACCCACAATGACTAGGTGGTTCGGGAATCTTATATCATTTATAGGTTTGGGTCAGCGACGCTTGGTATTATTGAAAGTTACAGAAAACTAACGTGCTCCTCCTTCGAGTAAAATTGGCGGCATCATTATTTTTATAACATTGTTCACTTATCCGACCCCTGAGTTTCCCATCAAAATTCGCAGAAAATTTGCAAATACAGCAGCTTTATTAGCCTAACGCGGCTCAACAATGCGATTTGTCTTTGGGAAGAAAGCCGCGATCCCCCCACCTCTTTAAAACTTTTTACCCTTTGTGATCCATGGACCCTACCTCTTTCCTGTTCGTTTGCTAGGTCACTGTGCAGTGCTCTTTTGAGCCCTGTATATATTTTTTTATTCCGCTGTAGACAAACCCAAAAGGCAATCATCGTTCATACCTGTCTGGATCCATCCGAACCAGTCTCCCCACACACTGAATGCCTTATTGCATACTTTTGTCTTCCATTTGAAACCGCGATTGTCCAGTCTTCTGCACTGTCGGAACTTGCATCCTACGCCACGTGCGCTGCCCTGTCGTGGTGCAACATTGAGAGCTGCTTTGTTAATACTACCCCCTACTCACTCTCTGTCTCCTTTCTCTTTCGTGGTTGTTGTAACATAGGCATAGCCCGCCTGCATTCATTCTCTACGTTTCCGAAATGTCTTCACTCCTTTTCTGCAAAGTGAATAAGAAATCCGTTCCAAATGCTTGTGACAACCAAATCATGTAACTGTACTCTCATGAAGGCAAGTCCCATTGCTGCTACCCGAGTAGACCTTTTTTGTTATTGCTGTTGCTGTGTATGCGACTTTTTATTCAGACTAATTCTTAGCGCTTTGTGAGTTTTATCTTTCTCTAGATTTATATATATATATATATATATATATATATATATATATATATATATATATATATATATATATATAGGGAGCAGTTGAACTTTTGAAGATGGTAGAGAACACAAGAACAGAAAACTTTGAACAAGGTAAGAGAACGATTATTGCCAACGTTTCAGCAAAGAGACTTGCTTCAGCAAAGAGAAGGAGGCCTCCTTCTTCTTGCTTCAGCATAGAGAAGGAGGCATGGGGGTGTTAGAATTTTTTTTACTGTGGTTAGTTCCGTTAATATCTTTCAAATATACGTAAGGCTTAAAGAAAGAAAGAAAAACACGCGCCCAGAGTGCGGACCGAACCCCCGCCTTTCGATTAGATCTCGAATGCCTTACCAACTCGGCCATCTGGGTGACTGTGTAACTCTTCACTTTCTGGGGTATTTATATTTACTAGAGTGGTACCACTCTACCACTCTAGTAAATATAAATACCCCAGAAAGTGAAGAGTAACACAGTAGCCCAGATGGCCGAATTGGTAAGGCATTCGAGATCTATTCGAAAGGCGTGGGTTCGGTCCGCACTCTGGGCGCGTGTTTTTCTTTCTTTCCTCCTGTCTTTCTTACGTATATTTCAGAAATGTTAACTGCACTAACCACAGTAAAAAAAATCCTAACACCCCCATGCCTCCTTTGGCGTTGTAGACTTCCGACCTACCTTTCTCTATTTTCTCAACGAGTCCCTCATTTCCTAATTATATAAATGGGGCAGGCTACCACCCCCAAGTGCAGGAAACAAAAATACCTTAACATAAATACCCAAGAAACTGGTGGGGAAACAGCCCCGCCGGTAGCGTAGTGGTTATCGCACCAGACCGGTATTCTGGAGGTCGTGGGTTCGGATACAACCCGGCGGGCATTTTTTCACCAATTTCTTTGTGACCTAAAAAATTGCTCATCTCTTTCTATGATCTAACTCATTCCCGCTGTGCTTTCCAAGGTTTTCTTGACTGCCAAACCTTATTCTATATATATATATATATATATGTATATGTATATATATGATGATGATGATGATTGATTGTAAGGTTTAACGCGCCGACGCAACGCAGGCGATGAGGCGCGCCGTAGTGGAGGGCTCCGGATTAATTTTGACCACCTGGGGATCGTTATCGTGCGCCGAAATCTCGTACACACGGGCGTTTTTGCTTTTCGCCTCCATCACAAAAGCGGCCGCCGCGGCCGGGAATCGAACCCGCGACCTTGTGCTCAGCAGCGCAACGCCTTAGCCACTGAGCCACCGCGGCGGGTATATATATATATATATATATATATATATATATATATATATATATATATATATATATATATATACATGCCTATTGAGAGACAGAGACAGAGACAGAGATAGGGGCTCTCGCAAGTTACAGTATAAAAGTGGTGTACGATAACTTACCGATTCCGATTCTCTCCTACAATCACCATTCACCCCCTCTGCAGCCATTGTTACCAGCAGAAGCACAGTCAGTGCAACATGACACCTGAAAGCCTGTTTTAAACTTCACGTTAGTAATGCCGTTGTCACCTGCGTTTTAACTATGCTTAAGGTATACCTATGAAGTAAGCGTCACCAAAGTCCCCAAGCAGAGAGTTGATCGACGGACTGACATGCATGAAAAAATTTCGAAATATTTATCCCTATTGCAAGCCATTCTTTAATCACTGCGCTATTGGCATCCTGTCGATTTGTATTGGTACGGACCGAATCAAGGCAATGTCTGGGTAATAGAGTTACGTGTGTATGCTTACGACGACATCAATGCTTGGCTTTTTGAAGCGGCTTTTGCTAAACGATTCCTAACACAAACAGCTTAAAATAAACTCGATATCATTATAATGTCCTATCGATATCTTTAGAGCATTGAGTAGTCATTGCAGTACCGCATCAATTGCCCGGAGCCAAAAGATTACCACAGCAATTTCAACCATGCGACCAAAAGCCACTGCTTTGAGCGACGCATGTGAAACAGTACCGCTAGATGGAGACATCTGCTACTTACAGCCCAAATTTTATTTTCATAACGACACGTACAGGCAACAGTGCTCACAAAAAAGTTGCTGTGACATGTACGTTCAGGTCTTAAGATGTAGGCAGCGAGAGCGGTACTTCGGCACCCAGGGGTAGTTTCGGAATGGACTTGCTGCATTTGCCGTAAACCGTCCCATACAGCGAAGCTCCATAAAAAGGGCAGGACTAGCTTCAATGGCGTAGAACGGCCAGGCAGAGGAAAGACAGACGCCATGTAGGGCTTAAGCTGGGATCGTAAATGGTTGCGGGTAGGCCCTACATGGTGTCTGTAAGGTTCACCAACCCCGGATTCAGCAGCTTGTTCCCTGCCCTCTCCATGGGCTCACGCTGACCCAAAGCTGCCTCCCACTTCTCCACAAAAGTTGAAATTGTAATGTTTGAGTTGTTTGCCACTCAGAATACCTGTGGATATGACTAAGTTGCGCGGAAGAGGGTCAATGTTTTAAAGCAAAGCGTTCTACCTCTACCCCCAAGGGTTCCTTCGCGACTGTTGGTGTCAACAGGAAACTCCCACAAAAAAATAAAATAATTTCCTGTCGCTGCCAGGAAACAAACCTGGAACCAATAGAGTGCCAAAGCGAGAGCCGGTTGTCTTACGTATTTAGCTACGAGCGCAATCGGAGACGGGGAACGCAGGTGGTGTACTAACCGAATGCATATACGGGTTTACCTCCAGCAATCTCACGAAATGCCACGTGATAGCGTGACGCGACCTCTCTCGCCACTGTGCACTCCGCCCACGGCACGTCTGGCGGTCCTGAACGCGCCTTGCGGGTGTGCTAGAAATTACAAAAATTAAAGGGCGTTCACACCAACGCATGTCATCTCACTTCTAGTACGCCAATGTCCTAAAGCATGTGGCCTCCAGTGTTCACGCAAGAAATCACAGCTCCTTGTCGTCCGCCCTCATACCAAATGACACATCAAGGAACACATTAAATACTGCTAATGGCCAGCACAGATTGTAACTCCGCTTGATGTACTCTCGGACTCTTGGCGACAAGAACTAAAGATTTGTCCTTTTGCTTAAAAATATGAACCCCTCACACGACGGGGGTGGCCGACAAGGACGGGCTCAAGCGCTTGACCTCATCCTCGGTGGCGATCATGAAGTCGTCTGCACAGACACCTCCCAACATTGAGAGCAGCAGTACGCCATCATCGTGGCTACCTCCTGAACTAACCTCCTTGCGTGTGCCTCACACGCCCACCAACAAGCCTGCGCTTTAACCCTTCCCCTCCCCGGCTATGGAGCTGCACTAGGACAGTCACCCGCTCGTCACGTTCAGGAACATAACCCAGCATTGTCGCCTTTATAGACTGACCCTACCTTCGCCTTACCCTGACCTTTCGAGAGAACAACAAACTACCTACGGTTCATACCATCCGGCTCCCTCCCGCACCTGACATGTCTTCCTTAAAGCACCCGAATCGCTGCGACTCTGAATGTAAAATTTCCTCAGAAGTAGGAACACTCCGCCACGTACGCGGGGTGTGCGACTTTAGCCCTGAGCACCCTCCTCTATTTTCGTCAACTACTCAACAAAAGCAATGGGAGATGCTGCTGCCAAGCCCATTCTCCGCCTACCCAACTTCAGCTGGTGGACAGCCGGCGCGCACTGTGGAGAAGGATCCACTCCCCTGGGTCGCGCTCTGGGCCGTACAGAAATCTGTTGTTGTTGTTGATGTTGTTTCGCCTTTAGGTATTGCACATACCCAATCAGGGGATCGGCGAATCAACACAGGATGGTTAAAATGAATGGAAGCCTTACCTAATCAAGAGACGCTCAAGAAAGATAATTTAGACCGGTTGGAAAAAGTTTTGAAAAAAAATCCTGAAAATTCAAAGCGCGGGTGAGCAATCGCAATCATAAAGAGAATCGTTTTGAATTTTCAATGTAGCGCAGGAGGGCAGAGCATACATCCCGGCGGCAGAACCCCGTTTCGGATGCCCCGAACGATAGTGTAGCCGGCACTGTTATGGATATCCCCAAACTGTAAAGCGGAACCTCCAAGGACTTTCGTCTCAGTCGGGAAAAACGTCGGCATGTCAAAAGGCAGTGTTCGACAGACTCGTCTTCGTTGCAATAGCTGCACAGAGCTGTTGGCGCCAGACGAGACCTGTGTAAGTAGCTATTTAACTGGGGTACTCAATAGAAGTATTTCTTCCTCCTCATCTTGCTCCTCCGTCCTTCTATGCCACCGATATCGTCGCCCCGTGCGCGGCGCAGAAACGGAGAAGTGAGGTCGTCTAACACCGAGTTTGGGCTACCTGTATTTTGTAAAAAAAGTTTAAACTCGTGTTCTATACATACGGAAGGAATCAAAGGTAATACTTATCCCCAAAGCAAGACCAGACGAGACATGCGAGGAAAGTAAATTTCGCCCATTAGCTTTTAACTCCATCCTAGGTAAAGTTCTGGAGAAGTTAGTTAAGGACCGACTATATTACCACGTCTATAAAAATAACCTTTTAATAAATATCAATATGGCTTTACTCATAATACATCAACAATAGAGGCTTTACAAGAAATAAAAAAGAGGGCTACAAGAGCGAAACTAGACAAAACCAACACATAATCGTATCTTTGGACATTAAGAATGCATTCAACTCTATTAACCCAGGTATAGTAACAAAAAAACTAGAAGAATACAAATGTTACAGTAACTTATTAAACTGACCCATAGTCAACTTACGAGGAGGAAGATCGTCTACGAATCTGACAATATTAAGGTTATTAAGCCATTAGACGTGGGCTCGCAACAAGGCTCACCACTTAGCTCACTTTACTGGAATATCACCATAGCTGACTTACTAGGTAAAGAACTCCCATATGAAACCCACAACCAAGCTTTCGTAGATGATATAGCAATCATCGTTCAGTTCAAATCAAGAAAAGATGCACAAGAAAAAACAAAAAGAGTATTAAAAATAACTAATGACTGGGTTGTAAGCAAAGGAATAACAATAAATAATGACAAATCACAAGCAATGATAATAGGAAAACAGTATGGGACGCATCCACCTATACTCCAAATAGGTTCAAGCAGAATAAGAACAGTCAACGAAATAAAGTTACTCGCTGTAATAATAGATAATAAGTTAACATTTTTACCTCATCTAAAATATTTAAAAGAAAAAATAGCTAAGATAACATACAATCTGAACAGGACACTAACCGACGACAAGAGTTCAAAAAGGGAATTACTGCGAGTTGTGTATAAGAGAGGCATTGAAAGAATCCTTACCTACGCAGCACCGGTGTGGTACACTCGGAAGGTAACTATTTTTAGGAAACTACAGGCGATCCAAAGGTTGCCGTTACTCATGACAACTAAAGCTTTTAAAACAACATCAAACCTGTACTTAAACATTATGGCAAAAATCCCGCCAGTGTATCTAACAATTGAAAAAGAAATTGAACAATATGGAGTACTAAAAGAGGGGAAAAACATTTTCATGTGACGACAAGCGATACACAAGTAATCAAATCATGAAAAAATACGATCTCTGTCACCCAGCAAATGAAAGTGGCATTATAATCACTCCCACAGAAGAAGTAGTAGACTACCGTATATATACGTATGGTTCAAAGACGGAAAAAGAAGTAGGAGCAGCGTTTGTAATATTTAACAATAACAACCAAATAGCAAGAATAGAAAAATTTTGGCTTCCAGAATACAGTTCCAACTACGAACCTGAAATAATAGCCATTAATAGGCAATAGAATTCATAATAACAAACAAAGCAAACATTAGCCATCAACTATTTAGCGATAGTTTGTCGGTACTGCATGCGCTAAAAAACCCACTTAGCACAAATCCAATAATTAACGAATTAAAACTAGTCCTTAGAGAGAATGCAGCAGTAAGTATAAAACTCAGTTACGTAAAATCACACAGCTCCTCAATAGGCAGTAACTTTGCAGATGAATTAGCGAAAGAAGCCGCAAGAAACGGAGAACCAACTAATGATCCAATAACAAAATCATTCATTTCGAAACATTATACACCAAGTTAAACCAGGAGTGGAATAAGGTGAGGAATAAAGATGGCCAAACAAGTTATACTTATAGGTGGATTAAGAACGTAAATCTAATTCCGGACCACTTTCCTACAAACTTCTACTCTTCCATAGCCCTGACAGGGCATGGGAGATTCCCAATATATTTTTCAAGATTCAGAATAGCACAGGCATCTACATGGAAGTGTAGCAAGGATATAGAGAACTTTGATCATTATCCAGCAGAATGCCCACTCTGAATAAATGAAAAGAAAAGACTCGTTAAAAAACTAGGAGAGCACTTAGAGAACAGAAAACCGGAAATAATTAAGAAAGAGGATACAAGATTAATTATAGAAGAGATGGTTCTAAAAATTAATGAATTCATTCTACAAGCATAAGAACAGACCAAACATAACAGAACACCAACACGATCAATCACGACAATATAAAGATGGGATATGATACGGGGAAGGAGCAGAAACGCCATGTTGGTGAGACTTCCTCCGCCCACATGTCCAGTCATGCCCTTCTTACACCATAACAACACAAGGAACCCAAGCAGAACACCAACAACACATAATCACAAACCATTACGCGTAAGAGATCTGTATACCCGGTCAAGTCAGGTCACGAGCAAATCATGAAGAACAAGAACAACAAACCAAGATCAAGATCAAACAATCAAGAATCAAGTAATGTTCAAGATCAAGAACAAGAACAAACAAGACAAGACGTCTACCAAGGATCCAAGTCGACAGTGAAGATCAATTTTTAGAACGAAGTGTTCTTAAGGTTTAGGGATTGTTATTTTTCTTTTAATACTTGTAGAGTTTTCTGATTTTTTGTTTCAAACAAGGAAATTTTCCTTTCATGTTAAAAAAAAAACAGCCCGGTGATATTTTTCCTGTTCCCGCGTGGAGGTCGCTGATTTATTTTCTCTTTCCCATTACCCCTTCCTTTTACTGCCGCAACCACCTTCGTACCACTACCTCAACCCATATTTCTACCCCCTCCCATTCCCTTTCTCTCCCTGCGATACATATGTGGTGCAGGCTGGGAACCTCTTTCCATCTCACAGTCACCTCACCACACATATACAACCCAACCAGCCACCGTTCATACATCATGCATTAATTTAATACTTACGAAGAATTTCTCTTTGAAGTAACAACGGGTGTGGTTAAGTGCATTTCAATTCTGTCTGGTATTACTATTTGTAGACCGACGTGAGGGAATTTTAGTGACGCCTCATGGGTAATCGTTGTGGATGGCGTTTACAGCTTTGCTTACCAACCACATTCCCATGGTGGATTGGCCTGAATTTTTTTGCATTCACACAGTATCCAGTTAACGGTGGGTGTTTTATATGAGACATTTCCGCTCTTATAGATTTGTGTATATATAGTTTGGTTGGTTTTCCGCACGAAGCTTGCTACTCTTTACCTCGCCAAAGATTGTGATTCTAGGTTCAGGTAGAAGACAGATTATTCATGCTTTCGGTACGGGGGATGTGGTAGTCGTCGTCGCAGGGAGGCCGGCAAGGGAGTTCGCGTGCAAGTTGGTCAGCAGCTTCAATCCCTTCCAGACCCTCGCGTATAGTTGTCCTTGTAGTTTCAATTTGCTCTGTTTTAAACACATGGGAGAAGCTTTTGGAAGCGCTTATCTATTCCGTCTGTAATGGGGTTTGAAATGCAGTGATGACAGTGTCAAGAATGTTTATGCTTTTATTTCATAGAATCACTAGTTTTATTGTCGATAGGGTGGGTCCAATTTCCGCTTGTTCTATGCCTGTGTGTGGAGGAGGGTCATGCCGTCTCGATGCTTGCCGGGGTACTCCATTGCGACTATTTAAACCTCAGTACTTTCGCCCCTTCCGGCATCGGTGTAAGCTGCGTGCGCATGAATTTGATGATTTAATTGAATGAATTGGATACTGGCATCTCGCCTGTTCTTGCGTATGTTTTCATAAAACTTTTTTCGGTTTCGAAGGGCTTCATGGGTAGTCGCTGGAACGGTGACATGTCTATCATGAAGTGTAGTAGCTTCTCTGTTAGGTGGGCGGAGGAAGGAGGGGGGGGCTGCTCTCTTAGATACATTGACCCGTTTCTATTTTCTTTTACCGCCGCTTCGTTTGCATTAGGAAAGGGTCTGCCCGATGTCTTCAAAAGTTTTGTAATACCGAATGTGAGGTCCTTTTCGCGACCGTGAAAATTGATAGGTTGAGCGCTGCCATATATCAGCCCCGATGAAGGCTTTTATTTGGTTTTCTTTGAGTAAAACCGCTTACGCAGAGGTAGTGGTTAATGAAAGCGGGATCCCAGTCTCGTGTTGCACGTTACTGAGTAGGGACGCCACGAAGAGGAGGTAGCCATTCCCTTAGCAATAACGCGGCCGGAAATTAGAACGATAGTGAGCAACTCTATATCGGCCATCAGAAATTTCGGCAGAGGGAGGATCTCCAGCGCCGCAGGGGAGTATCCTAGCAAATGTAAAAAACTTTACAACCTAAGAGGTTACGTTAGTGTGGACACCAGCTCATCGGGGGCTCATTGGAAATGACAAAGCACATGCGACCGCCCGAGCTCTTACAGTCTGGGCGATCGCCGCCAACGCCGCCGCTGCTGATGTCCAGTCGTTGGCCTCAGCCTTCCATGCCGGAACTCCTTCGCAAATGACGGCAAACGGCGGGCCCGGTGACTACAATGAAATCACGCAATATTATAGAATGGAGAGGAAGATACGACCTCCTGCGGATCCGCAGCTAAGTAGAAAAGAGGAGATTTACTGGAAAGGTTTGCAGACGGATGATTTCCGGAACCCAGTCCTATATAGTAAGTGGCATCCCAAAGACGTCGATCCAAGATGTAAGAAATGTAAGGGTCGAGCGGACAACTTTGACATGTGGACTTGTCCTTCGCACAAGAAACCGAACCGAAACGTAGAATCCTGGGAGGCACTACTCCTCAGCCGAACCTCCGAAACCCTGCGCAAGATCATCGGTCTTGCCCTAGAAGCCGCCAAATCCCAAGGGATGCCGGCCGACTGATGGGGGAGGGAGCACCTAACGCTCTCTTTTTGACTGATGTTTAATAAAGTTTTCACCGACTGACTGACTTGGTGAGGGTAAGTTCTGTTGCACGTCCGGCTGCACCGTAATCAGTACCAGCATAAGTCTTATGGTTTACGCTTTCACTCGTACAGACCCCTTGTTTAGCCATTTTACAATGTCACACAATTCGTTACACATTTTCTCAATTTTGGGGGTCGCCAGCATGACTCAGCCTCTCCTCAGTAGGGCCATGACGAGGAGTCTTCCGTTAGTCTTTTTAGTGGCAACATCCTGAAATATTTACAGAAGTGTAATTTAATTAGGCGCTGTAAACTTGCATTTAGTTTTTTTCTAGGAGAACTTTTATTTAGTTTCTGCTCATAATCTATACCTCCATTCGTTTTTAACACAGCAATGTCAGACACAGGCATTCAGACAATGTAGTATTTCAGACACTAGCGTTCAGACACTGACGCAATATTCCGATACAAACTTGATTCTCACATTTTCCGCGCCTGCACGAAATGTAAATGCCGTTCTAAAAAAGCACCATAATATAATGTTACAGAGCGAGCGATTGAAATCAATATTCCGAGAACCACCATGCGTAACGGACAGAAGAAAGCAAAATTTACGCGACCTGCTTACACGAGGAGTCTTCCGTGGACGAGGAGTCTTCCGTTAGTCTTTTTAGTGGCAACATCCTGAAATATTTTAGGTGTTTTTTTTGTCCGCGTGGTGCTATCCTTTGTTTTTCCAACACGCATTGCGGTTGTGACTGAAACGCGGGAAATTTTTAAAGTGAATTTACAAAAGTGTAATTTAATTAGGCGCTGTAAACTTGCTTTTAGTTTTTTTCTAGGAGAACTTTTATGTCGTTTCTGCTCATAATCTATACCTCCATTCGTTTTTAACACAGCAATGTCAGACACAGGCATTCAGACAATGTAGTATTTCAGACACTAGCGTTCAGACACTGACGCAATCTTTGTGCTTGCTTTAGTTGCGATAGGACAGCCGCTTTAGTGTGATGGCGTAAGTTGCGGACAAGGCTGGCGACAGTTTACGAGAATTTTATCGAACACAAAGCGCACTAGAGATGGCACTCCACAGGCCCGGACCGTGCTGTTTTGTGTATCTTGTCCTTGGTCTCGGCGATACTATCATTATCTTTCTTTCCCCATGTCAGTTGGTGCTGCGCGTATTCCAGATTCAAATGAGCCCTCGCCTCTTCCTGCCTCATTCGCAGCTTCCGGTGGGCAGCTGTGATGCATTTTCGGGGACACGTGATGAACACGGCTGATAGTGGATGGCTAGCCGGCACAGAGAAATTGCAAAATTAGCCTATGAAAGCTATCGCAATAAAACTAAAACAGTGTAAATGCGCATTGTACGGGGGTGCACCCGTTCCGCATCCCCACGTCGTGTGCGCACTCAGAAAGGTCGGCTTTTTTGCGGTCAATGACAGGAGACCACGCTGATGTGGCCTTCGCGCTCGCGATGAATTTGAGCTGCTTTAACCATCTCCTCTGTGCGCGGATCATGGTGACGACATACATATATGCATTATTCAAAGACAGAGGCGAGCAGTCGCAATCGTGACCTGTCGCTGCCACGACTGCAATTGTTCGGCTCTGTTTGAACAATGCACGGGTGTTTTTCGTGACCGCAATCATCCCACACGAGAAATTTTGAAAGCAGCTCAAATGCGTCGCGAGGGCAAAGGAGACGTCAGCGTGGTTGGTCGCCTTATCATTGACCACGGTATAGCCGGCCTTTGTGGGTGCGCGGATGACAAACGGAATTCGGAACGGGCGCGCACCTGTACACTACGCACTACTCGTTTTAAATGCAGAGCATTTCAGTAACTCACGATGTCACCCGCGTTGGCAGCCGTAGTCCGCATCGCTCCCCCTACACTATATAAAAAAACAATACTTACCAGCGCCAGGTTTCGAACCAACGACTCTGCGGGCGGAACGCAAGGTACATGGTACTCTACCCACTGCACCAGAAAGCCGACACGGAATGGAAGGTTACGAACACCCCTCATATCCTTGACTCATTCAACCGCCGGCCACAGGTGCACCCTCTCCCCCGCGTCCTCCTCACCTTCTCTCCGCTCGCAACACCCTCTCTCGCCGCGTTCGGTTCGGGCGCACAACAGGTGGGGACGTGCGCAACACTCTCTCTCGCCGCGTTGGGTTCGCGCTGATCAACATTCGGTTCGCGCGCAAGAACAGGTGGGGGCGCTCACATCGCGCGAGGGGCATTGGATTGGATTCGATTGGATTGGCTTGGCTTGGCTTGGCTTGGATTGGTTTGGATTGGATTGGAATAAAGTGGATTGTGTTGGATTGTGTTGCGTCATACCCGCGCCACGTTGCGTCATAGCCGCTCCACGTTGCGTCATAGCCGCGGCAAGGGATTCACGGCACGTTTCACGTTTCACCAGCGACTTCATCGACAATGTCTACGCTGGAAGACAACAATTAAAACAACAACCAATACGTAATCCATACGACTTGCAGGCGCGCCCCCGCGGAAATGCTCTGCATTTGATCGTGCCCCTCGCGAGGGGGATGTTTTTCTATTTCTACTGCTATACTAGCCAGCGCACTTTTTTGAGGTTATTTTGTATACTAGTTTTCTTGTAGCACATATGAGAACGACGCCCACGCACTGCTGCATACCTCTTTGCGAGAAGTATGTTGACGTGCAGTCTCCCGTTTTAATTTGGCAATTTCCAGGGCAATGCGTCTATTTCATAGACTGTCTTGAGAGCTGCGTTTCACGTGCCAGCCATGAAGCCACGACATCCAACATTATTAGCACCAAACATTTAGACAGCAGAGTTGTTTCGGTGCAGGCGAATTCGAGCCTGCATTCGTGCTTTGCTCTGTCCGTGCTGATAGATATTTCAACATCTGTGAACCACAAACGCGGTAGTCTTCTTCTTCTTTTTTTTGAGAACAGTTATGTGGTACAGTTTCACGTGCAGAACATGACTGCCGAAGGTTTACCGTGAACATTCAGGCAAGAGAGTTGTGTTGGAGCAGCCAAAAATTCGAGCCTGCAGGCATATTTCTCTCTGCTTGGTTTGACATTTCAACGGCAGTAGATCAAGAATCTCGTCTAGGACTTTGTTTCTTGATTTTATATGATGCGAATTCCATTCCCTCGTGGTGTTGACGGCGCATACCCTGCAGCGACCATGTCGTACCCGAACTCGGTTAGAATACTGCTTTTCTATAAACCTCGATGCAAGTACAAACCTCCTGACTCAACTCACGAATTGTATTGTTTATGTGATACAGGTAAAAGATACATCAAGTGCTTATAG
Organism: Haemaphysalis longicornis; assembly: GCF_048455015.1. Classification (NCBI taxonomy): domain Eukaryota; kingdom Metazoa; phylum Arthropoda; class Arachnida; order Ixodida; family Ixodidae; genus Haemaphysalis; species Haemaphysalis longicornis. The sequence goes on along the minus strand of NW_027526204.1, from coordinate 25,981,938 downwards.
CTTATTTGCATGTGTTCTATCACGGGTTCCCAACCGACATGCAGACGAAAAAAGAGGTCGCAGCAATCAAGAGATATGAGGTACAATGTTGCCGCGAACCATACATTGGGTTTGTTTATTTGTGTTTTGCATTTACCGCCCGGCTGCGCCTGTCTGTGTTATCTCTGCGCCAAGGGAAGCGCGTGTTCTATTCTTTCTTTCTGTGCTGCATGTGTTATCTGTTGTGATAGGGAGAGCATTTCGATCTAACGTGAACAGCGCAGAATAATCTTCTTGGATCTACTATGTTCTCGATGCGAATCGACGTTTCGAGAACCACGCGCGCCAAAAGATAAAAAGCCTGCATAGCGGACGCCGGGGCATTCGATTCGACGACACTCACCTGTGCAAGTCACTTTGTTGACCGCTGCTTCGCTGCCTCTGTATTCTTTTGAGTTGTTAGGGGAGCACAAGTTCGCTCCAATAAACGTGCTTCTCATTCAAGACAACTTCATCGTCCTTGTCTTCGTGACAATATTTTACTGTCTGCAAGGCAACTAAAGTTTCTTTGGAACATTTCGTGGAGACAAGAAGAGTGTATTCATGTATGCATTCGTCTGTTCTGCGAATGCTTTAGAAAGCTTGAACAGTCGCAGTGTGAGTGGTCCGCAAAGAACAAGCGCCTCATAGTCCGTTTATAGCGGCCAGCCGCCACTGAGACTGGGCAAGGGTGCATCGAATAAACACAGAACGGAACGACTAAACAAGCAGGTTATTCGTTGTTAGTAACATATACTACGTTCGTTTGCTGCTGTTCGTCATCCCAGACGACTGTATTCCTTGCTGAAATTGCTGGATCTCGTGAGGTCTGTCAGCCGACGACCTCGTCGAATGGAAGACCAGATTATCATGCTTTTCAAGCAAACGAAGGGCAGCAAGGCTTTTCTCCCACCCAGTTCAGGGAAAAGCAACTTTACGAGAAGTGCATGCCATTATTACGCCGGATTAGACGTTAGCTTAAAATTTTTGCTGTTTTCGCTTCCTTCATGATGGCAGAGCACAGTGTTGCCGGAATGGCCTACTGCTCCTCCGCTAGCGCCCGGCCCATTGTGCAGAGGGTCTATTGTACTCAGTTCAATAACCTCGGTACAGCACAGAGGTTTGAGATAGGTGGCGAGGCAGTGGATCTACGTTGGCCAAGTTGTGACCCGGGCAACCAACCTTGAGGCAGAGATAATAAGAGATAATGGGGTGCAGTGCATACGGCAGACATTCTCAGATAATGAATGACAGCCTACCATTGTTTTTAGGTTTTTGCGAGCACTGTTGCTTGCGTGTGAGGTTTTTAAAATAATATTTCAGTTGTACATTTTGCATGTATCTGTCGTTTGCCTCCTTGGTTTAAATATTCATGCGCGTCAAAGTCTTCTCTTGGAATACCAACAAAAGGTCGCACCCGCACGTTGTCGCTCGAGCTGTGGTATAAGCGTCACGTATTTTTTTACGGCGGTTCATGTTGCGTTAAGAGAAAGCGGGCCTTACATTTTCGAGGCAATCAAGTATCCTATTAAACTATATACCCGGTCTTGCATTGTCCTTTACGCTTAGAAAAGCAGTGGGACATTTTCATGAACATATACCACGTGGAGAAACACCATTATTCATGCACGAATAGATGATAAGTTGTAAAATCTAGGGCTAAAATTTTTGCTAATATTTCTACTCAAGTTAAAAATGTTTGATACCAAAAAGAAACCACAATTTTATGTGCGAAGTGCGAGTGTCTGAACAAGTATCTTGCCACTGAAAAAACCATCGTGTTTAAGTTAGACGCCTGGAAATGGAAAAAGTCTACATTTCAGATGCAACCATTTTACTGTGAATAAATAAAAATAAATAAAAAACTTCAGAATAAATAAAAAAACTTCATAAATTGCACTCATTTTTTTTCTTTGAACTGTGCGATTCTAATTTTGTGCATAAAATAACTTTTTATACGTCCCTTCAGCTCGTCCGTGCACCACAAAAACGGGAGACTGATGTGTGCTGGCGTTCGCTTCCCGATCAGAAGATAGAAGGCTGCTTGAATAAAGAGCACTATTTTTACAGGAAAGATTCTGCTGTTCAAGGTCTTTTTCCGCCACTGATATACCATGTGAAACAAATAAACTGTAAAACGTAAAAGGTTCAAAAACTTACTACTAATGTTTGCTGCCTGACCTGAACGGTGGACGCTATGAAAAACCTGCGCGGGTGCTTAAGAATGCTGTCTCAGTAGGAAAGTTTTCACGCCGTGAACAGAAAACCCTCCGCGAAAGCTGCTCACAGGACGCCGACCAACTATTTAAATATAACAAGCAGCCACACGCAGGCAAGGATTACTGACACGTGTAAAAACGCAAAGCTCATCACTTCGGCGCACAATCTCCACCGCAAAAAAAAATCGTAGCCCATTCAGTGGCTTTATGATCTTATAAGCCTTAATATTTAACTGCGCTGGCTTCAAACAAACGAGCATGTAAGAAGACCGAACTGGAACCATCGAGATCCAGAAAATAGAAACAATTTTGTACATATGTTCTTCCATTGTTTCCGTGTTTTTTGTCCTATTTTAGGTCCTTGTTACCCAACACGGTCAAATGGCTGCTGGGATGCCGTTTTCCTTGTTGTGCGGTGTTCTCCATGTTGTCTCATCTTTTCTTATCAGTTTTCCATTAGGTTTTTTTTCTTGTCCTGTTTTTGTTTCTGTTTTAACAAAAATATGTAAGCTGCCACGTCCTTCCCTTTCCCTTATTTATGTAATGTTGTTATTGCTGTTGTGTTTTTCCCTTAGCTATTATGACCATTTGCGAGCTGACGTGTCCGCCCATTTCCGTTACGTGATTTGACAGCCACGACATTGAGGAGAACATAAATTTCGACGACGACGACGACGACGATGATAATGATGATACATTGCTCGTGCGAACACTGACCCAACAAGTACTACAAAATAAGACATGCTGTTGGGTTAGTTGGTAGGTACTGAAAGGGAGGATTACCACAAAGGATGGTGGCTCACGACACAGGGGCTGCTGACAGAGGCCACTGTGAGTGCAGCACTTTTCCTGCTAAAGTTGTCTGTAGAGCACACTAAGGCGTCGGTAAAGGAGTGGCGATTCCTCGACACCTTATCACCCACTCTCTGTACCATGCCTTGTCAACGAAATATGGGGTTGACACTGAGAGACGGTGTAAAGAAAGACGGCCGTGATGAATGCATCGGTTGCTCCCTGCCACTTGAAATATCAGCGATCTGACAGGTCAGATACAATATCAACAGCTGACGTATTTTGGTCTACGCCACCTTAACTGTTTGTTCTTCTCTGCCTTGTTATGAGGAAGTTACCTTAGATTCCTTGTTTGTATGGGAAGCCGGTGCGTGACCTGTGACAATCCCGACTGTTGGTGTCTAGGACAGGGCGGCGACGCTTATGTAATACGAATGCAAGGAACCGAGCCCATGATATGCGTGGCATCTTTCCTACAAGAAATCACCCTCTGCACTACCAGGGTATAGAAAACGGCGCTGCTGCTGGCGAGGCAAACATCACGGCAACGTGCCCATATGCTTACTGCGACATTGGACCACGTTTCACGTGTCGTGCCACTAGGATAACGGGAGACGCGGAGTTAATGGATCTCTGAACCTCCCTAAATATAGCCCTCTGCTGAAATCGAGAGGAAATCCGCCGCCGAGATAGCGCAGTTGGTAGTGCACCACCGGTATTATGCGGAGTTCGCGGGTTCAATTTCCGCTTCCGATCATGACGGATGTTTTCTAGACTTTGATTTCTTTATTCCTATATCGTAAAAAATGGCCATGACCTCATTATGCACTACAAAGCACCTTCAAGTAGCCGAATACCACTGGCAATTATGATTGCATCTTCAATGTGTCCTCTTACGCAATCTTGCAAAACATATGGTAATATATATATATATATATATATATATATATATTTTTTTTTTTCTCCACTTCCTTTCTTCCTAAATTGTGTATCTATTTCTGTGACCTACTATATCCTCTCCTTTAGCTTTCCGAGGTTTTCTTGAATGCCAACCTTTATTTCTGTCTTATTTTCACGAGCCCCTCATTTCCTATTCTGATTCGCTATATATATATATTTATATATATATATCTATATATATATATATATATATATATATATATATACATATATATATATATATATATATATATATATATATATATATATATATATATATATATATATATGTATATATATATATATATATATATATATATATATATATATATATATATATATATATATATATATGGAATCAGCATAGGAAATGAGGGGCTAGTTGCAAATAACACAGAAATAGGAGTTGGCAGTCAAGAAAACCTCGAAAAGCCAAGGGGAGGATATGGTACTTCATTGAAAAAGATAAAGAATTTGGAAAGAAAGGAACAAAGTGGAGAAAAAATGCCCGCCAGGTGGGATCCGAACCCACGACGTCCAGAATAGCGGTCTGGTCCGATAACCACTACGCTACCGGCGGGGTGATGTTCCCCTTCATTTTCTGGGGTATTTATGTTTAGGTATTTTTGTTTTCTGTGCTTCAGGGTGGTAGCCAGCGCCACTCGGACTACTCGGGGTGAAGGGGACCTTCTTTTTAACCCCGTGCCGTGACTCGAGTGTCTACGACATGTCGAGAGTGGTCGACGAGCCTTGAACCATCTTAAGCTTCCTATGGTACCAACACTGCCAGAACAGAGGCCCTCGCTATGGAAGTAGCGAATCAGTATAGGAAATGAGGGCCTCGTGGAAAATAACACAGAAATAGGAGTTGGCTGTCAAGAAAACCTCGGAAAGCAAAGGGGAGGGTATGGTAGGTTATTGAAACAGATAAAGAATTTGTAAAGAAAGAAAGTGGAGGAAAAATGCCCGCCAGGTGGGATTTCCCATTTTCTGCTTCGTTATATATATATATATATATATATATATATATATATATATATATATATATATATACAGTGTGTTGCGACGATAATTGGAACACTTTAAAAATTTTTCCTGGGCGATCCGCCGCTCTGTTCACGCTCAAACTTCTCACGAAGGTCGCATTTTGTGGTGTATTTTGTTTGACTCCGGGAACAACAACGGTACTTACCTGTTTATTCTGAAAATAAATAAAAACGATTTTCGCCTATGGGAAAATGGCGGCGATTTGGACGTGCGAGCCCGAAAACCGGGTTTTCTGATCGTCTTTTAGCTCATTTCTAGGTGCATTTTCTGATCGTCTGCTGCACCATTTGGCTCCGTACGTGAATCCCAAACATGCGTTTCACTCTGCAGATGGTTCCGTCGTTCCAACATCAACTTGCGCTGGCTCGAACGTCCAAATCAGCGGCCATTTTCCCACAGGCGAAAATCGTTTTTATTTATTTTCAGAATAAACAGGTAAGTACCGTTGTCGTTCCCGGTGTCAAACAAAATAGACCACAAAATGCGACCTTTGTGTGAAGTTTGAGCGCGAACACAGCGGCGGATCGCTCAGACAAATTTTTTTAAAGTGTTCCAATTATCGTCGCAACACCCTGTATATATATATATATATATATATATATATATATATATATATATATATATATATATATATATATATATATATATATATATATATATATATGTATATATATATATATTATGCTTATATGTAGCACACAAAGTAAAAGTACGCTCTTCTCTTCGGAGTCTTTATTTCCAATTTTTGACTGAGCCAAGGCCTTCCCAAGGAACGAAAGTTTTGGGAAAAATTCGTACGGACTCAGGGTGGGGGCGGCACCCCGAAACACAAGCCACATGAGAAACAAACAAACAAACGACCACACACACCATATAGAGCTTATTCTGCAAATGCAAGCGAAAAAGAAATAACTCAATCAAACAAAAAACGATAGAAAGAGGGGAGGGGCGAGCAGGAACTTACTGCATGAATCCGAGTGGTGGGGATGACAGAAAATACGCCACGTTCATGGGTGGCGAAAGGCCGAAAAACATCCTGTGTTTCCAGGAGGGGAAATCTACACAGCGCATGCCGCCACGGGTAGTGAGTTTACATGACGGTCACTGTTAAGAAAGATTAACTACCGACTGTCTTCAGTGGCAAGGTCAAAAATGCAAGCGGGGCCCTTTACTGTATTTTGAGCCCAAACAGCTTCCGCAACTGTAGGGGGTCCCACAAAAGCCAATGGGAGAGCCCATTTCATGCATCCCCTTCTCCTCTTGTGCCTCCCTCTGTACACGGCGTCGCATCGTGTCCCGCCAGGTCAATGCACGGCGTGTTAACTGTTAGCACTCGGCCTGTCGCCGGCACGCGTGGACCCGTGGGCTTATTCTACGAAAATATGGCCGAGCGTGGCAATTTGTAAAAACATGAAAACAAGAAGAGAGAGGCGACCGTCGGTGTGTGCCATGCCTCCTGGGCGACAAAAAAATAGAAAAGAAAATAAAAAGAAGGAAACAATGAAAAAGAGAAGCAAAGCAAAACATGAGCGAAAACACAGGAAGGACGCGCGCACCCCGTGAGCACTAGCATTGGGGATCACAATGTGAATACGAGACACCCGAGGCATAAGCCACTACAGACACCAAAATAAAATACGTGTTACACGCTCTGTTGAAATTGGAGGCTTCAACATTCGATTTCATATTTCAGGTTATACTATTATATTTCATATAACGGTCTCCTTAAGAACATTAGCATAAAAACAAACAATGTATTCTTCGGAGGTGTTCCAGCCTTGTTTTTGTAACTGTTGAGTCGTCCGCAAACATAAAAGTAGGCAGAATTGCTTATTTTTCGCGAGTAAAAGCGCCGTTCTGTGATACCTCCGTCGCTGGCGGCGGCTGACCTCGCTAGCTCCGAACGAACAAAATATGCCGTCGTGGCTGCCAGGAGGCGCTGCGCCGCTCAAGTAGCAGGGGACTAGCCCTATAAAAAACCGAAGCACAGGTGGAAACCGACCAACTAAACCAACTCTGAACGCTGGCCGTGCACGTTCGGGCGGCCTCTCTCCGGTATTGTCCACACGCAAAGTATGCCCAAAAATGACGAAATTCCTGTCCTTTGTCAACACGACGCGTGCAACTCAAAAGGTCCTGGCACTCCCGTTGACCCATTCCCATGGACCCGCAGACCCCGCCGTGACGAACTGCATGCGTGCTCTGTAACTTCGAGCAGTACCGCATCCTGAGACACTGCGGCGCGCTCAGGAATATTCATATCCGGTGACACTTCGAATGAACTCATAGCGAGCGCAACTCCCCCGTCGGCACCCACGTCAGGCAGTTTCGGCCCCTTTTCACCCATCTATCCCCACCTGAAAATCTCATAGCATTGCATAGCGACGCCCCCGCGCCTCCCCCTCACTAATGCGGTAATTACCCCTGACAATATACAGATACGGTGGTTTCACAAGGAACCTGAAGCACCGCTCGGACTAATATAACCTTTTCCTTGCAGGGATCAATTCTATCGGCCAGACACGCACCCTGGCCTTTGCAGAGAAACGATGAAAGGTAAAAACCATTTCGCGGCTGCGCTATTCACCCGTTGACCGCCATGTAAGATCCGCCGGCATGAAAGCAAGCATAAGCTGCGGCCCGATGGTTGGTTTTTCTTCTGCCTTTCACTTTCGAGGAAGCACGTTGCGCTGAAGGGTGCGGGCAAACTGACCAGCCTGTAGGAAGCGAAACACAGTAGCGACTTGTGGATTTTAGACGCGAAACATCTCTTGCTCTAGGCTCCATCGTCCGTCGTCCGTCCATCCGCACTCCTCCCCATACACTATAAAAAAGAAATAGTTACCGGCACCCGGGTTCAATCCCACGACTCTCTGGCCGCAAGGGGAGGTACCTGGCGCTCTTCCCACTGCGCTACAAAAGCGAGACAGGAGCAAGTGCTACGAATGCGCCTTATGTCCTTGACTCATTCAAACTACGTCAAGAAGCTACTGATACAACGAAGGCACGCGAAGCTGAACGTCGGCAGAAAGGACGAATTGAAAGATTTAGAGCGGGATGTTGAATTTCCAGCGGAAAAGCTGCGGCAGGAAGCGCCACGCGCCTTGCAGCTCAAAGAGAGAAGAGGACGAAGAGGGCGGGCAGCGGGGTAGAAGCATGAGCACGCAATAAAGAAAGACGAGAACCAGAATGTGTTCGATCAGGTAACACCGGTGTCGGTCTCTTCGCTGTCTCTACATTTCTCTACATTTCGCTGTCTCTACATGGCGGTTCACAATACGTTCCCATTCGTGCTCCGATAAATGAAACAACATAACGGCAAAACAATGGAACCTACACGGAACCCCTACGATGCTTCGCATCCTCCGCACCGTTTCTCAAGGGAAGAGGGTTAAATTTTTTGTACTCGACCTTTGGCATCCAAAACAGCCAAATCATAGCAATGTGACGTTTGCAGAAGGAAAGCCGTTTATGCAGTTCCTTCATAAACCTAACGAGTTACCGTTACATTTCCACCGACCCGTAATGAAACGGTGGCGTTCCTTCGTTCCTCCAAAAAGGAACAAGTTCCAGGAACGCCGTTTGTTGGAACGCCATTCCGTACAACACTGCGTCAGTGGGTTTTCCATAAAGATTTGTGGTTAGTTTTCATCCTTTACTGACCCTTCGAAGCCAAGAAAGATGATTGTTTCAGCCGAGTTATAATAAGAATGGAGATAGGGAGGTTACAATTGTTTTAACCAGAGAGGCAAAGGAGAAGTTCCTGTTCGCCACGTTGCCAAATTAGGAAAACGTTGTCTAGGAAGCGTTCTAATAAAAGGGCTTCAGAGTGCATTTATCCAGGTATGCTGTTTCGAGCGAACACATGAAAATTTTAGCATAGCTTGGTCCCCCCCTCGTGCCCACTCTAGTGCCGTTTATCTGAATATATTTTGCATTCTCGAATATAAAGATATTTATTCCGATAACCAGTTTTAACATGGTTGCCAGCGTGTCACTATCAACCTGACTTGATTCACAGATGGCATCGTAGGTTTTATCGACAGCTCGAATACCATCGCCGTAAGGTACATTTGTGTTGAATGACGCTACGTCCAAAGTGACGAGGAGATAACCGGACGGAATGTAGAGTTTTATGACATCGTTTAAAAATGGTTTGTGTCGTTGACAAATGAAGGGAGCGGGTACACGAACAAAGCAGATAGAAAACACGTGTTGGCGGGATGCTTTGGCGGGATGTTGTTTATCAGCGAGTCTACATCAAAGGAGAGGTTTTCTGTCACTGTGCCAATTCTGCATACGATGACATGAACTGGATTATCCTTTTTGTGCATTTTTTGCAGTAGGTAGAATCTAATTCAACCAGACTGAGTGGAACAAGGGTAGCTATTGCGTCTAGTACTGTCTTTTTAACCTGTGCCACATTTTGCAGTGTTTTTTTTTATACTAGCAATATATTCTTCTCTGGGATCGGCATCGATCCCACGCCTATAAAAAGAACAGTCGGATAACTGTCTCAGGGCTTCGTTGGCGAGGTCAGGTTTAGTAATGACAGCTATTGTGCCTCTTTATCTGCTGGCTTAATGATTAGTTCAGGATGTGTCGCTATCACCTTGAGCGCGTTCTTTTCATCTGCTTGAAAAGTTGTTACGATATGCAGCCTGCTTTTCGCTGGCGTCAAGAATGTCCCGCGTGACTGCAAATACATACACGTATAGATACTTATCACGCTATGTCGTGGGAGTCCAGTGCTTATGAGAGCGTAAATGGTCGTGCATCCAATTACGGATGGGGCGATCATACAAATACTCTCGCGGTCATAAATTGCGGCATAAGTTATTCATGTCTTTAAAGAGGCAATATTCTTCAAAATCACCCGTTGCCTGGCAAATACTTAGACCACGATATAACAGAATCAATTCAGCAGGAGAATAGGGTAGCGGAGGACATATTTACAATGCAAGAATTTGTAGTACTAGCTGAGTGCAGTATTGGCTTGCATTCTTCGCGTACTCCAACATCTGACCGCTGTTGACACGCAGCAGGCTGCACAATTTCATAGCAGTGAAATTTCTTAGATTTTACTCATCTGATTGCTTTGCTCTTTTTATGTTCGTATTCCTGTAATAAACCTATTTCGGGTGTGGTCGGCACAGATGGCATCGTTATCTGTTTTCAGTGTTGCGGAACGATTCGGAAGACTCCTAGTGATCAATACGAGCTCTTGCGAGTTCAAGTAAAGCATCTTTAAAATACTATAACACCTAGCGATGTGAAGGGCGGAAATTTCGACGTAGCTGGTTTTAACAGAATTTGTTGCCACTTCCAGACTTTGAATGTTTTGTCGTCACTTTTGATGGAAGAGGCATGCATCTGGCAACGAACTCGTTTGTCGGCATTAGTTCGTAAATTGAGAAATGTTTCGAAACTTGTCGGGAAACAGCACCGTTGGATGCTGGCCTGGGTTGTCACTTTAGCGACCAAGGTTTGGTGAAGTCGACGTACTTGTGGAGTTTGTATCAGGGGTCTCAGGGGCGCGGGAAGTGGTGCAGGGAGCGCTGGAAGCTGCTAGACCGGAGGAAGTCACACGTCTGTGAATGCCCGAACCGCGGTCAGACGATTGTTCTCCCGGGTTACCAATCGGATGCGTAGGTGAAGCCAGGGCGGCCGCAGATCAATCCGAGCGGCTGGCATGTGTCGTATGATGGGTTCCAGGGCGACCTGATGCAGATTGTGGGCTCGAATGCAAGCATTCCTGTGGATGTACTATCGCTCCGTTGGGGATGACTCGTGGCTGACGCCGGTTCTTCAGCGACACCAGATGGTACGTTAGGCGGTGCGTGGTCAACCAGGGAGGTGTTACATTGATGAGACGTTTCACGGAGTGGGTTTCGAGGACAAATGACTGAGAACTTGAAAGCACGTGATCCTGGGGCCGGTAAACCGGTTCTCAAGTTGTGACTGGCGATTCGCTTCATGTGACGAGTCTTGTAGGCTGGTGGATTCATAATCACGGTGTGCGGGCCGCGCATTTACCGGTTTCCAGCCTACAGGCAAACTGGCCGTTTGACGGCTAGCTGAAGGATCAGTTCTTGTGGCAGGGATGCTTCGACCGTCCGCCCAGTGCGGTGAATACGAATTGAAGAACCGCTGTCTGGTGTGACTGGACATAATAGCGACACCTTTGCAGCTAGGGTGTGATCTTTCGGCTGCAATTAACCGGGGTGCAGGCATGTGTTCTATTTCATGGTTCAGCATACGCAGAAGTTTTGACTGTCGGCAAGACCCATGAGGCAGGTGTTTAAATTAACCCGCCTCTCTGTTAAAGTTTCGGATGAAGGGTAGGTTGCGGTGAGTTTTATGGCGGTTGCGGTTTTATGCCGAGATAAGTGTGTTGTAGATGCGTGTGATCTCGGGAAGCACTTATGCGGTGAAGTCGCGTAAGGCTTGGTACTTGTCAAACATCACCTGTCGTGTTCCCGAGCTTAGTTCGTTGGAAAATTTCGTGCAGGATTAGGGTTGTAGCGGTGCAAGTGGCAAAGTCTTGCAAGGAGGGAACGTCCTTAATGACGGCACCAGACAGGCACACAAAGGCTGGGGTGCCATTTTGTCGCGGATGAAACTACTGATGAAGGTAGTTGGCTTGTGATTTACCTAGCAGGACAGTAGTGGTGTTTTCTTTTGGAAACTTCACGGAGACGTTCCTACCCGTTGTATTTCCCGAACCCATAGTGCAATGATGCTTGTGAATAAGGTACGATGTGCCTTTTTATATTGCTTTTCATGTGAGACGTCGAGTGGTGTAACTGGGTTTTTTAATTGTCTGTTATATATACAACCTGTCTTGTCCGCCTTTGTGCTTGTTTGTCTGTAAATATACGCTCGCTGTTATGGCGACTGCTATCATCCAAGTAGCCCACCAACAATACCTAATAAATTCACTTACATTGCTTACCCTTCACGTCCCTTGTTATTACAGTAAATATGCCACCCAATCTACCCTTTTGTGCTACCACCCTAAAGTATTCGTGTGCGTTTGGCCGGCACAGTGATAAAACAAAACTGCTTAATTTATACGAATACAAACCGAATTTAGGCGTGTATTTTATACCAGAAAAAAAAACGCAAGAACAACCTATAAAGGCCAGAATTTATTAAAAAAAGGCGTATGAAAGGGAAACGCCTGATCATGTTTGAGGTAGAGATCTGAAAGAGAAAACAAAAGTACCCACATTTAAGGAATTTGGATGTGACAATGCATAAAGCAGAAAGAAAGTCATCTGGAAAATCAGGAAAAATTGTATGATGGGATTTTGTATGGCAATTGTACACTTCATATAACAGCCGTTATTTAAGACATGTCTTCGGCTTATACCGTCGGCACAAAAGTAACGCGCTAGTACATATATGCTAGCGTCACGAAGAGGGAATTTCCAAACATGTGGTCATTTGACGCCACAGCAAAGCGGTGGTGTTCGGGTTAAAATTGGTGTGATGTAGGACGCTAGTTATATACATCTGTTCTTTAGTGTTACGCTGAGAAGCCGCCCTACGAAAGAGTGAGTTCTGTGCCTTATTTCTGAACCAATTCTGGTGTTGCCCCGCGTTCAGTACTCGAATTGAAAGCACTAGAATTTCGATAGCTACAACTATAATTAGCACACTTACATAACACACGAACACAAATAAGAATATTCATTGTATGAATACAAAATATTCAGCATTCAACATTCGCTTACTGAAAGAAATACCTCCAAACAGAGTAGGGGAGCGTCTCGGAAAGTCTCCACAAGTTAGGAAAAAGAATTTTGCTCCATGTTCCGCCAACCTTGCCACGTGTTTATTTTCAATATCTCTAACTCCACCACGTAACTAGAGCTGCACGAACGGGCTGCTTGTTCCTCCGTTTAACAACCCGCAGTACGTTGATA